>NC_068954.1:6612679-7237679 GCF_026419915.1 Harpia harpyja
GGAAGAAAAACAACCTTAATTAGTTTTTACCAATAGCTGCTATGTTTGTATCACTAAGGGTGTTCCAGTAGCAGCAGACTGGTGCTGAGGACTTTCTGATTAGGTGCCATGGAGTGAATGCTCATTAGGAGCTGGAGCATATTAGGCACACTACTGGAGAGCATCTTCTATATTAATTTCATCTCAAAGATATCCAGTTCATGAACTGCTCTGTGACGTGAACAAAAAGCACAGTTAAATAAGATCAACAGGAAAGTTGCTTCATGAGAATCCCCAGCTTAGACTAAAAATGCTAATGTAGACACACACAAGTATTTCTCATAAGAATAGTTAGCTGGCACTCCTGGAAAAGCCAAAAAAACCCAAACCCAAATTGAAGTACTAGGGACAATAATAAGGGACTGGTAGTCAAACTTGTGCACGAAACTAGGATTAAAGTTATGCATTATGAGAAGCTGTGTGAAAAATATTCATACTAACTGTATAAACTAAGGGACTGTAAGAAACGCTAGATAAATATCCATCTTCTTATTGCACTATTTTGCATTGATCTTTGACAATGCAAGTTTCATCTGCTCAACGCTTCCGAGGTATACCACTCTCCTCTTCTGTGTGGTGACACTGAGGTGAGGACAGAGTCGCTTATAGTCACAGTGCCCACTTTCGGGCAACCATGGGAGTAGAACCAGTGTTTCCGTAACTCATTCAGGAGCATCCTTCTTCTACAAGCATACAAAAACCAAGTCAGAGCATCTAGAAAGCTCAGTCTCTTAAAAATCTGTTACCGAGCCTGCTGAAGTGTCAAGGGACACGTCTGTCGCTGTCAGTGACGCAGAATCAGGACTTCACTGAACAGAATGCTGAATACAAGAATGAAATAATAAAGAGAACCCTAAGAGCTGAGAAACCTTGTTTTATTTATACTCTTGGAGCTGTAATGTTGTAAAACAACCATAAAATACATACTATTCATTCCCTGTCTCTGTCAACCCAGTTAAACTAGACAAATAAACAAGAAAAAGCCATGGGACAGTTTAAACAAATAAAGTGCTTGCCTTGCCATTTCCTGATTTACTATTTTGCCTACAGTGATCAACATTTATAGCAGTTCAGCTGTTTCTCATCACGGTCATGGGGAATTTTTTTTCCCTTCTCTCTCCCCCAACAACTCCAAACTGCACTAACATGACTAAAAATACAGTTTGAACTTGTCTGGATTTAGAAAGGACACTGACAATTTTGAAAGTGACTATTAAAAAAACCAAGCAAGAGAGTAGAAGAGAATCTCATCCTGTGCTCCTCCATAAATGTTATTTAACTGTCAAAAAAAGGTACAAGGGAAAACCATTGACCCACCAATACACATCTGCAGAAGTTTAGTAAAAAAATCTCTGCTAAAATGTAGCTTCAAATACAAAGGAAAACAGTCTACTAAGAGACAAAAATGTAGAAGTCAGTTTTCACTCAAGGCATTAGTCTTTGCACCTCTGCACTAAAACATAAAACAAAGAGCCTCTTACTACTCTCTCTTGCCTTTCTCCCCGCCATTGCAGCCCACAATGAGTGGGCAGAATCTGCAGTACTGTGACCACCGTCTAACACTCTGGTTGTACTATTTGTCTGTTTCTTATTCTTGCCAGTCTGTCCCCACCATCTGTCATTTGCCGTCTTACACTTAACTTGCAAATTACTCAAGCAGGTCTGTTGTCTGTATACATTTGAACAGCTCCTAAAAGCTACAGCCTCCAAGACTGGAGTCTCTTTATACAATAAAGATACATCAAGGACAATAATACACTATCTCCAGTTGAGTGACTGAATGGAGTCTGTAGCAAACCTACATAAACTACATGTGAATAGCATTTCAAGCTTAACAGTATACAAAAGAAGTATCAGAAATAAACATACAAGGAAGAGATAAAAAGAAAACTAAGAAAAAATAATCCTAAAAGGCTTTTATGATTCAATAAAGTCTCCTTCTGTAGCTTGCCAGTGAAAACCCATCTTCATCATCAATTACTTGTTAGAGGACTCCAGGATCCCAAGCTGCACAGATGCTGAATTATCAAAGAAATGCTGTACATTGGTCTACCTGCCTAATTAAAAAAATTGCAGCAGCGTATTTTCATTTCCAATATATACCACAATGCTTAATTAGCGTCTAGAACTTCATAGTGTTACAGTACCTAATGAAATCAAGAATTTAGCACATGTCAGAAAATTGGGCTTGTGTAGGCCAGAAGAGAGATTTTGGGCAGACTTGGTAAGCAGTTTCCCAGCACCCAAGAAGGGGTTACTGAGATGACAGAGCCAGGCTCTGTATCAGGTACATAAGGGCAGAAGAAGCAGCAATGGTTTCTATGTGCCTCAACAGCCGCTAGTACTGTCCACTACTAGACAGGATACAGACAAAGGAATTTCAGTCTTACAGTGATATAATTGTTTTATTAGGCAGAATTTTATTTAGGAAGAAACCCCAGGGTGAAAAAGCAAATATTCCTGACCAAACTGCTCCCATGTCATTTTTCAACCAACTGGATAATTTCCAGTTGGCACGGATTTTGTTTAGAAACAAGAATTGGAAAGTAGACTAATCCTATCTTACAGCTAAACCCAGCACTGCTCTTCATCAAAATCATTTTCATTTCCTGATGTGAAAAATATAGCAGTAACAGCATGATATTAAAATGATACTGGACTGGCATTATGAAACTGAAGCCGCTCTTCAAAGAAGCTTGTATCCAGAGCAATCGGTAAGAAGGCAACAAGCCCAGTGACTGGCAAGCAGAGTGGTAACCAAATGTAGGTTTTATTCTTTTTATGAACAAGTTTTTTTAAAAATAAGTAGGACGTATAAAAATAATTAGTACCCCGTAGAGTCCAGTTTCTTGCCCTGCAGCACTGTTTCACACTGTCTCTGTGTCAAAGAAAGGTACATGCCTTGTGAATGCCATTATGTAAGTCTATAATCTGTGTATCTGCAGTGGGAGACAAACGTAGACTTGAGGAGTCTGGCTTTGAGGTCAGTGAGGTTTTTGATTGAGATCTATTTGGTGCAAACAGATTCTAAGTGACATGAGAAGATGTGGGACTACTGATTTCGGGGGGAACTAGTCAGTCAAAATAAAGGGAAGCAACCTGTTCACTACTGAGGTGACATCTTCAAATGCCAGAGGGTCTCCCAGACCACTCAACCTGATGCATGGACTATACCTGCATCCAGCTGCAAATCACTAAACTGCAGAAGCAGTGTCAGTTGTAGGCTCAAGAATAGAATTTACACTTTTCAATTTCAGTTGAATTGTTTACTTAATCAGTATGGGATACTAATATTTAATTAAGAAGAACAAATTATCAATTAAAAGTGAACAAGTTTATCCTACAAGTCCCTTAGTGCAGTCCAAAGACTCCTGCCAAGGGGTATTTAAATCAGAAACACAGCAGATCCATACTTGCTACATATAAACCTCAAATTTGATGGAAAACATTTAGGGGAGAATAAATCAAAAGAGGATGAAAGCAAGGGTACCTTCCTATAGACAAGTGGTCTCAAAATAGAGTAGTTCAATATATACCAATCTGCAGCTATTATCAACCACATACTTTATTTTACACAGACATATACACTCCTATTAATTACCATTTTACCATACCTATATCAATTACTTATTCCATCAATGGGTTTGCATGGCAAGGTTTTGGTAGCGGGGGGGGGCTGCAGGGGTGGCTTCTGTGAGAAACTGCCAGAAGCTTCCCCCATGTCTGACAGAGCCAATGCCAGCCGGCTCCAAGATGGACCTGCCGCCGGCCAAGGCCGAGCCCATCAGCGACAGTGGCAGTGCCTCTGGGAGAACAGATTTAAGAAAGGGAAAAAAAGCTGCTGCACACAGAAACGGCAGCCAGAGAGAGGAGTGAGAACATGTGAGAGAAACAGCCCCGAAGACCCCCAGGTCAGTGAAGAAGGAGGGGAGGAGGAGGTGCTCCAGACGCCCCAGCAGAGATTCCCCTGCAGCCCGTGGGGAAGACCATGGTGAGGCAGGCTGTCCCCCTGCAGCCCAGGGAGGTCCACGGTGGAGCAGATATTCACCTGCAGCCCGTGGAGGACCCCACGCCGGAACAGGGGAATGCCTGAAGGAGGCTGTGACCCCATGGGAAGCCCGCGCTGGAGCAGGCTCCTGGCAGGACCTGTGGCCCCATGGAGAGAGGAGCCCACGCTGGAGCAGGTTTTCTGGCAGGACTTGTGACCCTGTGGGGGACACACGCTGGAGCAGTCTGTGCCTGAAGGACTGCAGCCCGTGGGAGGGACCCACACTGGAGCAGTTCGTGAAGAACTGCAGCCTGTGGGAAGGACTCACGTTGGAGAAGTTCATGGAGAACTGTCTCCCATGGGAGGGACCCCACGCTGGAGCAGGAGACGAGCGAGGAGTCCTCCCCCTGAGGAGGAAGGAGCAGCAGAGACAACGTGTGATGAACTGACCCCAACCCCCATTACCCGTCCCCCTACGGTGCTGGAGGGGGGAGGAGGTAGACAAAATCAGGAGTGAAGTTAAGCCCAGGAAGAAGGGAACGGTGGGGGGAAGGTGTTTTTTAAGATTTGGTTTTATTTCTCATTACCCTACTCTGGTTTGACTGGTAATAAATTAAATTTTTTTCCCCAAGTCGACTCTGTTTTGCATGCGATGGTAACTGGTGAGTGATCTCCCTGTCCTTATCTTGACCCACGAGCCTTTCGTGATATTTCCTCTCCCCTGTCCAGCTGAGGAGGGGCAGTGATAGAGCGGCTTTGGTGGGCACCTGGCATCCAGCCAGGGTCAACCCACCACATTCCCAAAGTAAATTCTCCTTATAAAAGACATTTTAAACCTTTTCTTAAAGTCCATCTGCTCTGCTTCTGTTTCACTATAAAACTATATAATCTATAAAACTGTATAAACTATAAACCTATATAAAATAGTTAAAGCTTAAGCAGAAATTTTAGCAAACACCGAGCCAATGACATTCAAAAATATTCTGCATTGTTTTCTAGGATGCAGTATGCATTGTATAATCTCCTGGTTTGGGACTGCTACTGTATGCCAAGCAAATGTTTTTATTCAGCAATACTTAGTGACACCAAGCTCTTTGCCCTACCCCAAGAAATATCACTACTTTGGGAGTTAAAATTGTGGGCAGGTAGCTTAGATCACTACAGTTTTTCAACAGTTTGTCTAGTTATCTGCTACAAAACCAAGAAATAGATATCCAAACATCTTTCCTCTTTATTCATTTATTTAAAAAATTCAGACAAAAATACATCAACTTCCCAAACCTCTAAAACTTTAAGTATGCCAATAATTTACTTCAAACATAAGCAGCATACTTATTACTGTTATGGCCCAGCATTTGGCTTTGCTCCCAGCTGTCGTGATTAATAAGAATTTTTTTTAGTTCAACGATTCTCAGATTATGGTTCAAGGACTAGCAGTCGCCTGCAGAAAGCTGGCTGGTCGCACAGTCCTGGAATTACTCTAATATAATCAGCTGTTTCTAAACATAAAGGTACTACCTTTCACACTTCAGTAGTTTTCTTCTTAGGATCTGTAAACAAGATAGCAACATGAAATCTCATTTTTAGACAAAAAAATGTGCATCTGAAAAGTCTAACCAGCCTGAAGAGACAAATGGTGCACCTGCAATAGCAAGCTTACTTAGACTGACCAGTGGCCACATTAGCACAGAATCCAAACTAATAAACTGCCACTCAACAGAATTAACCTGCCCAGCATCAAAGTACCAAAGAAAGAGACTCTAAGTGATACACACTGTCATCCATATGTCCGGAAATTACCTGTAGGGAATCATATCCTGGGCTGCATAAAAGGAAGGGTGGCCAGCAGGTTGAGGGAGGTGATTGTCTTCCTCTACTCCGCTCTGGTGAGATCCCAGTTGGAGTACTGCGTTCAGCTCTGGAGTCCTCAGCATGGGAAAGACATGGACCTGTTGGAGCAGGTCCAGAGGTGGCCACAAAGATGATCAAAAGGATGGAACACCTCTCCTGTGAGGAAAGGCTGGGAGAGTTGGGGTTGTTCAGCTGGGAGAAGAAAAGGCTCCAGGAAGACCTTATTGCGGCCTTTCAGTACTTACAGAGGGCTTATAAGAAAGATGGAGAGAGACTTTTTACCAAGGCCTGTAGTGACAGGACAAGGGGCAATGGTCTTGAACTGAAAGGGGGTAAATTTAGATTGGACATAAGGAAGAAATTTTTTATGATGAGGGTGGTGAGACACTGGAACAGGTTGCCCAGAGAATTTGTGGATGCCCCATCCCTGGAAGTGTTCAAGGCCAGGTTGGATGGGGCTTTGAGCAATCTGGTCTAGCAGAAGGTGTTCCTGGCCATGGCAGCGAGGGTGGAACTAGATGATATTTGAAGGTCCCTTCCAACCCAAACCATTCTGTGATTCTACATTTGTTTTGATCACAAAAGCATGATACTGCTGACTATTACTCATTGCAGTTCACTAGAATTTGAGAGATTTGCTTCACACAACTCTTCAGACACATGAATTTCTTCATACAGTTGTGATTTTGATTTCTTTTCAGGTGTACTCCTTTGCACTGAATTTCATTCTGTTGCTTAATTAAAGGTTGTTCAGAATGTTGACCCTGCCCCACCAGCATGGTGTCATCCACATTTTTTTAAGGTTTTTCTCTGTTGACTAGTGTCATTAATCTCAACCTGATTCCAGGAAGAAACATGTGAGCTTATCTACTTAAATGCCTTCACTGTTTGAGAAGGAACCACTTCTGCTTTGGACATTTTTCAAACAACTACGCACCCACTTTATGGAAATTATATTTAGACTGTAGATCACTTATGAAAATTACTGGAACAGCCTGAGAGCTTTAGTCAAAATATCCACCTTCCACGTCTCCTTTATCCCACTTATCCAGTTGCCCTCTCAAACAAGGCAGGCATATTGATTTGACATGATTTGCTCTAGACAACCCAGGCCTAATTACTTCCAAAGTACTTACAAACTTATTTCCAAAATTCAAGTTAGATAAAAATATCTGTAATTATCCAGGCCTTTCTCCCCCTCCTCCTTTTAAACAGAAATGCTATTTCTTTCCATCTCCCATCCTCAGCAGTCTCTCTGTAACCTGCAAATCCCCAAAGATAATTTCAAATAGTAGAAAGATTATTTCAATTATATCATAAAGCATTCTTTGGTAGATTTTATCAGGTCCTGTACACTTGAATAACTGTCTTACCTCCGTATTTTTAGCAGTTTTTCTCTGCTCTGGCCACTACTAGGGTTGGTTTTTTCTGTTAATTTAGCTCATTATCTGTCAAGCACTTTGTATAACACACATGAAATCAGTCATACCGTATCCCTCCCCACACTGTTTGCTATGTATGTATCTTGCCGTTAATGAATTTGCACATTGTTTTCCTCTTCTTTTTATGCATCACAAGACTTTCCTTGTTCCTATTTAAATCCTCTGCTAATTGAAATTCATTTTATGATTTTGCACACTTGGTTTTCACTTTATATATAAATCCTCACACTGTTGTAAAGCAAAAGGAGTATCTGATCTGGCCATAACAGTCTCTTAATGTACATCCCATCTGTCCTTTGCATCAGGACAGATAATCTCCATTATGCATTCAAACGCGCCTCCTTAACTGCTAATTCTCATGCACTTCTCTGTCTCTCAGATAATCTTCTTAGGAGACACTATTTACCAGCTCCATAAGGTTGCTGAAAAGTACTTAAAAAAAAAAAAAATTTTCCTTGTTCATCTGATCTTAGACTTACTTTATTTCAAAAGCTTACTTCAAAGTAATTTTCACCAAAAGTACTTGCCATTATTAATTTCTTCCTTAATTGCTAAGATCAAAATCAAAAATCAAAACCAAATTACCCACCTCCATTTGCTGAAAGAAGCGTGCACAGAACATTTTCATAATTTGATATATCACATCTTACTGTATCACTTACTGGTTGGATACTTTTAACAATTTAGAAATAATAGTTATTTATTTCTAGTGTCATCTACCCCACTGGACAAAAACAACATGCGAAAACACACAATTCCTTCTTGCATTCCAGAAGGATGAAGCAGAAAGGAAGATAGAGGAGGTAGGAATAAGTTATACTAAAAGAAAATAGATTTTTTGGGGGGGGGGGGGGGGGTAGGGTTTACAAAATATTTTCTGTTCCATGCATGCGTATGTGTCTTAGTCTAGCCACATTCAATCATCTAATTCCTTGTAAGACATTTAACAGCAAAAAGTTTTGAGGAGGGAGCTGAAAGGAGAGCAGCAGCAGCCCAGAGTAAGAGTTCACAAAGGGATTTTGTTAACTGGAGGTGGAAGGGAAGCCTGTGGGAGATGCTTTCAGGAAAGTAGAAAGCTGTCAAAATTAATTTACCTAAGGTTTCAATCATGCTAACACCTGCTTGGTGAAAGCTTTGTCACAAAGTCCTCCTTTTTTGACCATCACCAGATTTTTCCAGCATCTTGTCTCAGCTTCTGCTCTCAAAGTCCTTAAATCATTCCACTACATCATGAGAAGTCAAAGTCATCTGTTCCCACCTTGGTCTTCCATTGATTATTCTTGTTTTCATCAATTCTCCCTCCATCCTAACTTCTCTGCCGCTGTCACCCACTCAATTAGAAGGCCTGCCACAACCTACCTCCCTGCCCCAGCCTCCACAAGAGTTTTCTCCATACTTGGTCTTGCACCACAGAGGCTACTTCTGATGGGAAAGAAGGAAAAAAAAAAAAAAAAAGCACGCTATCATCATACTGACTTTCCTCTGAAACCCCGTGCTCCCCCCTTCCTCATTTCAGCCACCTTTTTGAATACCTAACTGCTTTCCTCCTCCCTCAGGTTAAAACCACAGCTCAGGACTTCCACCTACAACCTGCTCCCCTTAAAGATACTGGCTTCTCTTAAATAAACATTCCTCTTTGGGGAAGAAAGGTCATTTCTGATGGTTGGTTGTTTTGGGGCTTGGTTTTTTTATCAGCACTAGCAAATGAAATAATAATCCCCCAAACAAACCAAAACAACCCCTCTCCCAAAACAAACAAAAAACCACAAAAACAACCAAAAAGGACCCACACCAAACCAACAGCTACAGAGAAGTGGTGGTTAAAACAAATTTCCCAGTATAGTTCTAATTATTTAGATGATGAAAAAGTTTGTATTCTTATTGGTTTAGTTACTGGTTTTCTCTGAGAAACATGGAAAAGTAACCAAAACTGAATGAACCTTGTCATCAGGCAAGAGAATACACAGCAAAGGATGATGAAACTTGAGGTTGGTAAACTTGGAGTAACACTTATACAGCAAATGAAACAATCTTATTCTTATCTCCTCCATAAACGGAACATCATTTCTTGAGAGGATTAGCAGCTCTTTTACCATAATTTTTTCATCTGCCTGCACAACAGCACATCTGACCTACATGAACAAAAGGACAGATGAGATTTCTGCAAGGTTACCACTTCTCTGGCCATGACATGGGTATAACACAGCTGAACTCGATGTTGCATGATTCAGCTGTCTGAATGCCTCTGCCTTTTATGGCCAACATAACAAGATTACTCACTGCAATATATGAAGCAGACAGATACTTCCGCAAGTGACAAATTGAGCTGAAGAAATTACCGTGTACAGCTGCCTGCTGATACCGCTCTGAGCACAATAGGTTCATTGTGTTTCTCAGCTCAGTGACTATTATTTCAACAGATAGGACTATCTGGTGCTGCAAAACTGGAGGCTCTTCCATGCTGCAGTACATTTCTCCTGCTAAATATGAAGCCATCCTGCAAGATAAAGTCCATCTCTCCCTCTAGATGCTGCCAGAATCTCAGGCAGATTCTGAAAGGCAGCAGGTTTGGGCTAATTCCAAAAAAAGCCCAAAAACCAGCTAGTAACCAAGCAAAGCCCCTTGCTCTCTGGAAACCACCTAGAGCTCAAACAGCATTTGAGATTGAACATCTACAGAACCTGACTGTTAAAAATAAGGATTATTAATTACACCAGATCTGATACATTCCGATCCAGTTTCCTAATCAGAAAACTTATTTCCCAGTTCCTTAGTTCTCCATCTGGAAGTGAGAATACTTGGAACTTTTTATCTCTAACAACACTTTGAAGTTTTTCAGCAACTCCAGGAGTACAGAATAGACACACTGCCATGGAGATGCTGCTGCAGCACCCAGCTCTGCACAAGCCCATCCAGCTGGTTTCCTCTTGCAGTTTGCTCTGCAGACATCCTGCAAGGACAGTCAGGCTGTTTACTCCATCTGAGCTGCTACAACCAAAGGCTTCTCCTTGATTCAGCACCAACAGAAATTCCAATTGGGGCAGTTAAATGCATCACAAGAACACTGACGTTGTGAGGAGGGGATCTGTGCTTTCAGGAATTAACATGAACGAAGCGGAAATCAACCTGAATTCTAGATGGAAAGCATAGGCTGGAGCCAAACTTGATGGCTGCATGTGCATTTTAGAAGCATTGTCAATGAGGAAAAAAAGGGGAGAAGTTTACCATTTGGCCAGAAAAAATTAAAGGTATACTATCCTATACTGCAGATAGTGCAGAGGGCAGCTAAACTGCCATGCTTCAAGCTAGCAGCAACTGAGGCTCATCTATATGATCTACACCAAACAAAAGAGTCAAGACTCAACACTAGGAAGTCAGTAAATACAGTTACTTCAAGGAGGGTTAGACAGTACAGTCTCAGAAGTCTCCCGTGGGGGAAATTTTAATTCTGTTGGCATTTAGGGGAAGGTGCTTATTGACACTTAACCATATTAGTGGGGGAAATTTTCAGGAAAAGCCCATGCACATAGTCCTGGCACCACTATAAATATGTGGATGGAAAACACAAAATCCTGCAGCAACTGAACACTGACTAGAGGCTTAGCTTGGCCAGTTTCTGGACCTTGGCAGCTTGCGTGTTAGCCAAGTGTTTGATAAACTGTGGTACTCTTCTTGTTCAGCATCTGTTTGCCAAGGAAGAATTCACTGCTCGAGACCACACTGTCATGGTTGTTTGCATTCTAGCATATGATTAGATAATATCTTCCAAAGCAAATATGCTGTTTAGCACATGAATGATCAAAACTAAGTAGATTATCTAATGCCTTTGGTAGAATCACCCCTAGAAAATATTAAAGGAAGAATTGTCCAACCATAAAGATATCCATTAGTCTATGTGCAAAAAAAAAATTATTCAAGAGATACACACAAGGTTGGTGCAGACCTCTACCTCAAAACCTGCAACTTCTCTTAACACCAAAGCTTAGATCATGCTAAGAAGCAGCAAACGGTATCAGTAAAGCTTGAGACAAAACAGTGCACCTATACCGTACCTTCAGAGAAGAATGAGACTAGATCACTATAGACCTGAACACAATGTGCCCTTGAAAAACTTTTTTGAGAAAAACTGAAAGAATTTGGGTACTTCAACTCTCTAGGTTCTTCTGGGAATTCTAACCAAAGTAATTATTTAACGAAAAATCAGTATTGCACTTGCATCTCTAGCAAAAGTACCGCAATCTGTAGCTGTACTGATTAATTCTTCAAATCTGCTGAAGAAAATCATCACCTCTTCATTGCTCCTCACACAGGCTGGGCCATTTATCAGTATAATTGCAAGGTCCATCTTACCTTATTACCTGCCTTAGATTAATGCTGCACCTTCTAGCAACACATTCTAGCTGTTATTTATTTTCATTTGACCACAAATTGCTCATTGTCTAGTTATCCTTATTAAAAGGAAATATCTTCATGTGACTTCCAACAGAAAGGAGGATCAAAAAGAATACAAAAACCTCTGACTTGTTCTGCTGTTCACTCTTAGTATTAAAAGGGTGAAGAATGAGAAACAGAAAGCATGCCATATTCACAGGTGCATAAGCACCTGCAGCTGCCATTGACCTCCAGTGAAACAGTGGCATTCCCTTCTTCTGAGTCAAGAAAAAAGCAAATACAAATAACTGAAGGTAAGCTTGAAGGGCACATCATGACCCTTAGAAGCCTTACCATTTTATCACTTCTTTGGAAACTTCTTAAAGAGTTCAATTGCCTTCACACAGGGCCTTAGAAGGCCAAAGGCAAAGCCTAAACTATTTTTGTAGCACAGGTTACTGACAGTGCCTCAGTCTGCAGTAGCACTGGGTGAACGAGACCCAGGTTTGCTGGGCTCAGAGACTCTCAGTGCTGACACTGAAGCCATGCAGCAGGGTCAATGTCCTGGAAACGGGATTACAGCTTCTGGGACCTTTTGAAGAACAGCAAGAACAGGGCTACCATTAAATTAAAAGCAGAAAGTATCTCTCTGGACATGTACCTGCTTATTTAGGTACTAAATATTTCTGTTGCTTTTGAAATTTTTTCATATTTACAACATAGCAACCATTGCTTTATATAAAAAAATAGAGATATTACAAGCCTCTTAAAACAAAGGTGACATCTTTTATCTAACTCCCTTATTTTACGTCATTTATATCAATATTACAGCTTTTTGCACACTGTAGAAAAAGAGGTTGCACTTTGCTCTCCAAACCAAACAGTCCTATTTTAAAAGTGTTAATAGAGTAAATGAGCAAGAAGCTAAGTGTTTTCATTCTTCCTCTTTGTTACTTACTCTAGGTGAAGACAGACAGTAAGCAGAAATCAAAAGACACGTATATCTATTTCTCAGCTTGCTGGATCTTGAAGATTTCACAGATTTCTGTGCACTGGGCAGCTGGCAGTATCCAGAGGAGCAGCAACACTCCTCCCTTTTTCTACAGCTTTCTTCACTTGACTCTAATCTCAGAGCACTTAAACTTTAAACCTCAGAACATCTCTGTGAATGAGCTGCTTTTACAAATGGAGAACTGGAGAGTTAAAAACACAAGAAGCTAGCATGCTTTCGTACTCTAGACCCCAGAAGTTTAGATACGATGTTAGACTGCTAAACCTCTCAAAGGCAACTGCAGGGCAATAACTATTCTCCAAGTCATTGATCCCAAACAACTAGTATTAGCAGTGTGCTTACTGGAGCATTTGAACTGAATAATGAGTTTACAGATTGACAGAGATCCTGCCCCAATGGGGATTAATCCCCCAAAACAATACAGTGACAACAGGGAAACTATTTCTACTATTTCCCTTTGCTGGCTGGCTCATGTCCACATTGTTTTTTCCTTGTATTAAGATAGCGTTCTTCTCCTCATTACTTTACATTACTGTCTTCAGATACAAATTTGATCAGTCTGGATCATTAGTATTTCTTCTCTGCTACAGTAGTGCCTCGTGGTCCCAATCATACCTTGCTGCCTAGCGGAATGGTGCATGTGAACATAATTGAAGAGAGAACATGAAGAATTAATAATATAAGAATATCTTTCTTAGAGTAAGAAGTATGAGTTTAAATTCTCTTCCACTGTTTCAGTGATGTGTGGAATTTCTGTTGGAAATAAACAAGATATTCATTAACTAATTGCTTATGTAACAAACATCATTACATAAAATTATCATCTAGAGGCACCGGAAGAAGAATTTTAATTATCCAGGTGAACTTCAAAGCAGAACTGCACTTCATGATGTCTATGGTTCTCTTCTCAAGTTTCCCGATTCCTGATACACAAACACTGAACAGTCAGTAGCATCTTTATTAGTGTGACCCAGTTTTTGGATTATAAAAGACATTTCAAAGCAGCAACTGATCAAAACCGAAAGGCCTGTTGGATGGCTTCATGGATGGTAAACCAAGGGTGTCAGTGCTGTGGGCCAGCTGCCAGTTGCAGGGCATCCACACAAGCCTCTGTTGAAAGGATGAGCCACTCCAAATGCTGAAACTAAAAAGCTTTGCCTTCAGTACTAAGTAATAGCTCTCCTGTTCCAGAGGCCAAATGGAAAAAAGAATATTTCCGAGCCTGTCTGCCAGATGCTAAGAGCATAATGCCTACAGAATAAGGTCACTTCCATAGGTGTAAAAGCAGCAATAAGCTAAGGAGCTCGCTCCGCTCCAAGACCGCTGCCCAGTAGGCGCCTTTGCCTCTCTGTAAGAATGCCCCAGCACTGAAGGGCTGTTGCCCTGGAGGAGTAACAGCTTCAGGAGGCATCATTGCCACTTGCTGCAAGAGCTCCTGCTCTACAGCCCAAATACATACCAAGCTCTTCCACTGCAGGCCTGGCAAACAGGGCAGCTCCCTTCCACACCTCCACACCCCTCTTCAGCTTGCTGGCTGCCGTCAGCCTCCCAGGTGCGTCCAACCCACATGCTGTAAGCGGGACAGGGATGGCTCAGTACAGCGAGCATCCTGCTCCAAAGCCTTGAAATAGTGAGCTATGCTGCAAGCATATCCTAAAACCTAAAACACAATCCTTGCTGACATTAGAGAACTACTTCTACAGGACTAATAGCTCATTTTAGCAAATCTCATCAAGCACCACACATAACATGAAATCTTTAATGTATCTGTTCTACCACTGAAGGAGCATTCCCTTCACACAGCCAGAAGGCTCCCTACAAAAAACTCTCCCCTACGTGAAAAGCTCTATAGCAGAAGAAAACTGAAAGGACAGTAGCCTAGACTTCACTTTTCAATACTACTTGTGCCTTCCAGTTGACCTGCAGAAGGGCTGGGCGGAGAGGTAGGTGCACACAGGAGAACAGGGCAGGGGGAGAATGCAGGATTTCTGTGCTTGCGTTTGCTCTTCTACTGCAAGTTCCACACCCATCTCTTCTCAGAAACAGCCTCCTTCCTTTTTAACCTTAAAGCTTGATGTTCCTGTTATCTTATCGAAGTCAACACAAACATTTTTATGTTGACAGCGACCATACTGTCAACAAAAAAACCCCCCACCTTGAAGTGAACCCCTTTTGCAGACAAAAAAACATTCTTTTTTTTCTTTGCTGCAATTCTCCTGGGTGTGAGCAAAAAGCAGTAGGTCTCTCCACCTGCAAAATATCAGTAGGGCTGAAACTTTCACAGAGAGGATGCCCATGCTGCAGCCTGCTGTGTAGAGAGAGACTGGGCATCAGCACAGAGCTAGGTAGGCTTGTGCACTGGAAGCAGCCTAGCTGCAGCAGCGCTGCACACAGCCTCCGACAACCAAGTTTGTTGACAACTAAGTGAAAATTAGCCTGCAGTGAGCTGTGGGTCACCGAGGACAGACTGCTTCTAGCATCTAAGCCAGCCAACTTCTAAACAGACTTACCGTTTCTAAGCTGCAGTGCAGTCTGCAGTGCAGTCTCCATTGTAAATATACCTAAAGTCTTTGCAGTCAACATTTTAATTCAGACATCAGAAAAAAAGAAGAAAAAAAGGCAGTTTTAACCAAAGCAAACAAAGTACAGAAAGTCTAAGTAACATGAAAGGGATTACAATTCCTGCAATGTCTCTGTAACCCTTTTGTTCTCTTTTATGCCATGTTCCTGGGCCACACTCTCCAGATGCTGCAGCTTAAATCAGGCTAATCCAAGTCTTACAAAGTCAATGGAACACTTTCTGCTGATTTTATGCAAGCCAAAATTTCGCTTTTTCATTGCTACTGCCACATGAATAAGGATACAAGAAAATTACTACAACTTTAATTTCTTGCATAGTCTTACGTTGAGCACAGACCAGACACTAAAAGACAGTTGCTCCAGGTACAAGCCCATATCAATGCAGGTGTAATTCCTAAATTTAAAAAAACACGTTCTTAAGTAAAAAAGAAGAAAAAAAGGAATAAGCAGACAAACATTTTACTACTTCAAAATGCTACAGGAAACATGTCCCAAGGCAGGCAAGACTGCTCACCTGAACCATTCCTCTGAATTATTCACTATTTCATCTCTAAATCCAGTATTAAACTGTTAGGAAAAAGCTTCTTAAATTAAGAAGAATCTCTTGCTGGCAACACAAAAGCATCTGTACAAAGTATACGTGATATCACCTGGTAACAAACTAACAGGGAAATAAAAATCGCAATAACCTATTGCAAATGAAAGTGTGTTTATTTCCAGATATTTCCATTGGCTTCAATATTTGACTCAGAATTAAACAGAACAGGGGATCAAAATTTGACCTCCAATTTGTAAATCCTTCTTCCCCCTATTCCACTCTTTCAATACTAAGAACAATCAGATTAGAAACTAATGTATCTTTGTCCTTTAAATAAACTGCTGAATATCACTGTATTATGCCTATGAGCTCTTTCAGATGATCTGTGAAAAGCATATTTGAAATTCCTCTTTCAAACTTAATTTGCAGTGATTTTCTTGCAGTAATATGAGAATAAATGAAAAAGATAATTGATTTCAACAGTAAGCAATTACACACAATGACTTTTCTACAGCAGTTGTCTAATTAAGAGACTATGAGCCCAGCATATCAAGCCTTAGATTTAAGCACTGTTTTTGATGTATTCAGATGATATGCGAGATGCACAACTTTTTGTATACTGTTATATTGCAGATGCACCAAAATACTTGCTACAAACTTCTAACCCTTCACAAAAAATTTATACTTGTATACATTATTTAGATCTGAAGAAAGAAACAGCTACTGTTCAACTGAGTAAAAATACCTGAAGATTATCATATCAACATTGATAAATAACATTTACGGCAAGGCTGATCTAAAAAGTGACACTGGACTAAAAATATCTCGACAAAATTAACAATGAATGATCTGTTATGAATATGAAACATGCATATGCACAGATGCCAGTTATATAACCCTTTTCTTGTATCATTAAAGAGTAAACACCAGCCTATTCTTTCAGCTTATCAAAACACAGTAAAAAGCAGGCACATTTCTCTCCCATATTTCTCTCCCCTAATTAACAGATTTTTTAACTGCATGTCTTTTACTACTGCAGCAGAATCTCATCTGCCTCCTTATTCTGAATTGCTACATACAAATGCCTATTGCTCCCAAAGGCTTTTCTAAGAAGCATCTGTAACAAAAGAATTGTAGGCGCATACCTTAACCTCTTGGTTGGCAAAAATCTCCACATCAACCCCACAGGCAACCAGAGTGGAGACATCACAGTCCATGCTACGGGCTGGCATCCCCCCCTTCTGTACACAGAGTTAGGCAACCTCAGAGTAACAAATGATTGGAAGAAAAGAAAAAAATAAAATAAAATCTTCAATTCAGTATTGTAATTGAACAGTCCAAAATTCTGTTTCAATGCTGACAATAACTGCAAGCTTCCGACGCAAGCTCTTTGCACTTAACTGAGTTGCTCCTTGCCTTTCCCTCGTACACCCACCAACTGAGCAGGCACAGCATAGTAACAGCGCTATTCCATCTCTCATGGCAATGACATCACCACAAAGACTGACATAAGCTAAATCTATTTTTTCAACCCTTTTATCTCTAGGCAGCACAGTGGATCAAATTGAACATGATTATGTGCTAAATCTGAACTCGGACTAAATCAATTCAAGCAGCGTTCACTGGCAACTGAGTCATAGCTGTTGTTTCAGCTGAGTGCTTATGCTGGCAAAAAAGATCGCCAGACACTGAAAGCTCCACTCTGAGTGTAAATTAACCCAGCGTTTAAAGCCACTAAGCTCAAGGTAACATTCGTTACTTCATTATACTTTAAAATCTACAGCAGAACACTAATGAAAAAAATAAAACCCAAACAACAAAACCTCAGCACTCTGCTTTTAATAGCTCTATGTCTTCTTTTTTAATAAAGCACACTATATAACCCTACACATGAGATTAGAGAACATCTAGTCCTAGCATCAGGAGTGATCAACACACTGCAAATTTGATCCCAGTACTTAGACATACAAGTTGCACTATGACTCATCTTCATAAAGATCAGAGGCATGTCTTGCGTGTGATTTGGAAGTCAATACCCCTTCAAAGAACAGAACACGAAAATTTCCCTTGAAATTAGGAATTCGCACTAGGCAGCCTTTATACCACATGTCCTTAGAGTTACTACTCCACAAATTTAACAGTATTCAACTGAAAGAAATATTTTTAAGTAAAGTGAAGATGTTTTACACCTGCTGACTCAGTGGATCTGTTTATTCTTTGCAAGTTTATTTTTTAATGATAGAAATAACATATCTACAAATTTGGGACTTCTAAAGTTGATCTTTATTCCAGACCTGCACCATTATTTTTCCTCTAATGTTTCATTCTTGTCATCCATAAATTACTTTTAATTGTTGCAGGCCTAGAGATGACATTTGTGGGTAAGTCAGATTAACAGGCAGAATTACAATATTTATTAAACTATTGATATAAACCTATAGTAGCAGCACACAGCTCAACATAAGAGACTGTTCTGCTTAACTCTGCTTCATTGACAGAGATATTGCAGCTTGTACCATGTTCTGTGATGCTGCGCATAGTTTGCTACTGATTTTTGAACTTGGTTGTCTAAAACTATCTCGGACACGTGTGCTGAACCGCAGTCAGTTTGGGCTGCAGACTACCATACCCTTAATGAAATTCAGAATGAAGACAACTGGGGAAAATATATTGAGTTCTTTGCACCAAAACTGTGCATTCAGACACCTAAAAGCAGAAGCAGCTTCAGATTAGACTCAAGTCACCCAGCTTTCTGTCTTACTCTTTCACCAGTACCATAAATTTATTAAGCGCAGGGATTTCCAGATTAGCCAAAAACAGAACAACCTCCGCTGAGAAATCCACTCTTTACGCCTGTGAGTTGGCAGTAAGGTTAGAAGCTGATACAGAAAAGCTGAGATCTCTTACCAGCACATTCTTTTCCAAGTTCTATTAAATTATTTGCCCACTTTTTAAATTGCATTTATAGCAGCCCCCATCAGCAGTAATCACAAGCTAAGATCCAGAACCAGGACAGAAACATATCCCAGCACTAAAGAGTTTACAAACCAAGACTATACTGATCAACAGAAATGGATGAGGTAGTACAAGGCAGCAAATGAATCAATATGGTTTATCATGATAATCAATTATTTTGCACACCAGACACTTGATCACTGTCAAGTTTTTTCATAAACCATAGGAAAACACTTTTTAGAAAGAATCTGAAGTTAACATTTTTGTGCATGTTTAGAGGAACTTTTATTTATATATTTGAATATCATATATGTGTGATACCATAGAAAAAAGCCATAAAGATGCCTGATTGAAGTTCTAAGCAGGCAGCAATGGAAAAATCATGTCACCAGAAAACTGAGAAGTTAGTAAGTGGTTATCAAAGAGCTGGAAGGAAACACTGAAAGCAAAGACGAGTCATGTATATCTGAGCCTAATGAAAGTTTTAGCAGTAATGGACCAACAGGACAAAAAACCATAACGAACATTTGAAAAAGGAAAATACCAAGAATTGGACAATGCTGATCACTAAGGTCTAGAAAGGCATCCGAAGTGAAAGCGATGCCTGGCCTGAATGTGGTTTCGTAGCAGCGACAGAAAAAAGATCTTACAATGCAGAGCTCCACTGGATAGTTCCATAATTTATTTACTTTTTTCATTTTTAAAACTGTCGCCTATCAATTTCAATAGCCTATCTCCTTAATCTTCTTATGAAAACCTGGTACATGGTGTACGAACTGACCTGTTCCACTTCATGATCATTCTTGCACTTCTACTATTCATCTCCTTTCAAAACAGAATCATTGCAATTTTTCCACTCCATCTGAGTAAGAAAATGTTACTGAGATCACAATTACTTTAATTTCATGTTTCTTCTTGCCTATTGCTAAGCATAACCCATTTTTTTCCCCTTAAAATCCAGTCTAGCTCAGTAGGGTATTTTAGTGAGCTCTTTACAGAGCCAACCTAGTTGGTTTTTCTTCTCAGAAATTAAATTTAATTCACCAAACTCGCAAGAAAAAATAAAGCCATATTTCATGCATATTTTAAAGTATCATGTTTAATAAACAGAAATTGATAGAGACAGACATGTACTTCAGCATACTCAAAGAACCTACTCTTTCAGTAGGTTCTCCAGATCACAAGCTGCTACTAATCACAGCTTTTGTACCAACACGTGCACAGGAAAGCTGCTCTCTTGTTGGCGGGTGCTAAGCTAGAAGATTTGTGGATCACATATATACCTTAAAGCTTCACCTGAAAGTTAAAGGCTAGACAATATATGGAACATTAATACTCACCAATACAAGCAGATCTTTTTTCAAGTAAAACATTTGGTGCTGAGGACCTGACATCAACAGTATACCTGTTTCAAGAGAGATTATTTTAAGCTAGCTCTAGTATGCCCCAAGGACTGGTACCTAGCAGCAGCACAGCAGAAGCAAGCCTGGAGGCATCCTCTGTTTTAGGTTCATCTGAAGGGAATCCACATGCGGAGTGCTCTGCCATGTGAGCCAAAGCACAGAAAGTGGATGACCATTTCAGAAGAAAATTACCTGAACTAGAATGTTAATGTAAGTGCGTCCAAAACTATATAACTCTATTGCCATCCCCTACCAATTTTACATTGGGCTTAATACCACAACCACTAATTCTGAGAATGGAGAAAGAGTTTTGAACAGTCATTCAGAAGTTTCTCAATTTGTTTCAGGTCTTTCCCATAGTAACAATTATGCATGGAATTAAATAGGCACTATTCACTATATGTGAATATTTCAGGGGAGTGAATTTAAGAACAATTGAGACCCACTTGTATATCTAGGGTGAGTATGGAAATACCGAGTTTTTACAGTTACATGTAAAGCCATCGAACAGGTTCTAGAACTCAGAATAATACTGATTAAACATAACGCCAGGTGGTATTGTTGCTTCTTAAGAACCAAAGTAATCCCATAGCATTGTTGCCTCAAGCCTTCAAAAGACTGATTAACAAATAAGAAGGCAGTGATAGTTTAAAGAAAAAAAAAACCAAAACATGAGAAGTTTGATATGTTTGCTATTCAAGGGCTGTTTAGATTATGTGTACTCAGGGTAAAGCTTATCTAGTTTAAGATTCTGCTTACAATAGAGGATGCTTAAGGAGTGTTTGGATAATAGTCAAGGCACCAGATAACGGACATTTCAGGGTCACAGACTTGCTAATAAAGGACCTTCATCCTCCTTGGCATTGAGCAACGAGGGGTTGCCAAGAGAAACAAAGATCCTGGTGTCCTCAGATGACACACGCCCACAGAAGGACAAAAGGAGGAGGGGGATTCTTCCCCAAACGACCCCCAAAGACCACCAGAGACCCCGCGCAGGCGTAGAAGACTCTGGGATGATTGCTCAAGAGAACACCATGTCATGCTTGCTCAGCATAATGAATATGCAATAGTTAGGTGGAACATATGCATTAGGCGTGGTGTTTTAACTAGAGTGTGTAAGTATGGACTGAAAACCTCAGTAGGGGTGCTCGATTTGTGGAAATCTTCCACCTTGCACCTTGCGCAGAATAAAGCAACGTCTCCTCTCTAAACGTACTTTGTGTGTTTCGGGAGTTACTTTCTGATGAGGTAACAGCATCACTAGACTCTGATGATTAACACTTCATGATCATGTCTTACACTTGAATCAGCAATCCCCTCCAAAAAGACAAGAAGTTTCCAAAACCAGAAAGAAAATAAGTCATGTTGTTCCAGCCAGGGACAATCTCGTGTTCTGGATTTGTACAGTGCCTGGGATAACACAGTCCTAGTCTACAACCTTTACTCCTATGTGTGGAGTTTTTGTTTTTCTAGAGCGTTACCATAGTTATAGCTGTGTTTCAGCTCGATACGTATAAATAGTACCACAGATTTAAGACTTTTCAAGCTCAACTGTCAAGTCATTAAAACAACTTGTGCAAAATCTTGACCCTCCTTTTACAAGCAAACAACTACTGATTTAGCCTTAGGGAAACTTCACTGTATCTAGACCTTACAGTAACATCAGCCACATCATAACCAAAAATACTAGCTAAATTCAAAAGCACGTGTGAACGTTTTTTGCTCACTGGATAAAGCTTGTGTTCATTATAACTAGTAATAGAGGGATTATTTCTGCAACAGCTCTGCTTGCAGATGCAAACCATTTCAAGGTGCTGTAGAAATCAAGAACAATAAAAAGAAACCCTACATCAATGACCTTTTGACTCTTGAATGGACCACCATAAATAGATTCACATTATGTCTGACTCAAATGTTTTTAATGATGTGCATCTTTATTGACCTCATTCAGACCACTACACAAGTCAAAAGTATTTAAAACCAAGCTCCCTTATATACCTGTCACTAGGAACACACTCTTACAAATATAATCCTATTTTTTAACAGAATTATAAAAGTTAAATACTTTTAAAAACCCATAAAAATTTAGTAACATAAGAGAGAGCCCTGAAAAAAAGCCCAGGAAAAAAGGCAGTTCTTCCAGTTTTTCTGTCTGCAGCAGAAGATAAGAAAGGCCAACCAGATCCATTCTTCAAGAGCAAAGCTAGCTCCTCCAGAAAGGTCTTTCATAAAGACATTAAAAGAAAGAGGAATACTGAAGAGTAAGTAGGGTTCAGCTCAGCCATAGAAGGGAAAAAGAACGTGTAATTTTTTTTTTAGTTATGACAGTGAGCATTGTCTCATGCTAAAGTAGATTACCCCCAAAAGGATGGAAGTAACAGATAAATCCAGCCCAACACATCACATCAAGGGAATCTGGGCCAATAACTGGGAACTGAGGGGAGGAGTTATCCTCGTCTCTAACTACGTTGCAGTTTACGGTCTGTGTATGTTGAAGGGTGAAAGGCTGGCACTTTCAGGACACAATTCAGAGAGAGATGTCTGAAGCTGAGGGAAATGTGAAAGCAAATGAGATAAAAATACATTACCCGATGCTATGAGCTAACATCGCCATGCTAGATGAATTCACTATTACCTGGAAATAATATTCCCACTCATCATTCCCAAACAGAATGGCCACCAAATGTTACCCTGTTAAATTATGCCCCTTTTAACAATGCTGTGAGAATTTTAACTCTTATGTATACCCTTTTTAATGATGAAAAAGCCTGAGATTCCGTTAATGTCCATTAGCAAACTTCTCCAAGAACAGAGTCAACAGCTGAAACGAGAATGAGTTAAGCCTGAGGAAGCCTATCTGTACCAACTTACTCTTTCCTCGGTTCTAAATTACTATCAAAACTTCATGAACTTTCAGAGGCTATTGAACACAGCAATATCGAAGATATAAAAGAGAACATCTAGAGCACCTTCGAACCCCCCAAAGATGATAAATAGATGAATTATACATCAATATCTTTTAGATAGAAACTTTAACTGGTATTTACAATAAATAAGGAACAATGAACTATCTGTCTTCCCAAGATGAGTTTGACCCCCAAGCTAAAGTTTCTACAAATTCTAAATTGGCAACAATTGTAGCAAAAAAGGACTCCAATTCACCCTTTCTTATACCAAATAATCATTCCTATGGTTTGAAGATTTTTAAAGACAGAATTTTGGCCAGAGAAAAAAAGAAAATGGAAGTTTAACTGAACTTAGAATAACCGTAAATCAATAAGTTTCTCATACGTGCAGAACTCTAGAGCTTGAAAAATCCCTAGCTGAACCACACCTTGGCTGGCCTTGATTTTTGGAAAGGTAACTTTTCTGTATTATAAGTGATATTTTGCTTTTTTGTACGTAATAACTTTGTTAGTCATGCTTATGGATCTCAGAATCGGAGGGTCCAAGAGTCAGAAAATAAAACAAATCATAAACATTATGAAGGATTTCTCCCTCCTTTAATACAGATAATATCAAGCAACTCGAAGACCCGCATACGATAACGTGAGAATACTTCAGTGACTGAATAAATGACTAAGTCATTTAGCCAACATCATTTTGCTGTCTTGCTTAGCTACATACAAGTTTCAGCTCTGAGTCAGAATTGTTCAATTACTTTTAACATGGCATTATCATTCATAGTCCTTAGCTTCCAAGTATATGCGGGGAAGTGTGAGGGGGTGGAAATCATCAGTGCATGTGTCTTCTGTCTACTGGAAATGGTTACAAATCCTTCTCTGTGCCAGATCCACACAGAATAACTGTTACGGTTCCAGACTACAGAACCCTCTCTCTCATAAAATGAACTGCCGCAGTTCAGAAGTCAGGATGTCCTCAATTCATTTGGTGAACAGATGACCACCCACAGAATACATAACACACACATATGAATCCCTGATAACAGAAGAGGATCATAACCCTGCAGTGTAAGCTAAATTTATTTGCAGTCTGTCTACACAGTATCATAGATAAATTGCATAGGTTTCAGTTTTAAGAGAACTAAACATAGATCTCCACATCCTGGTATATACATTGCCATTATAGGGGACAGATTTGGGACTTTATTTCATTGCTTCAGCACGGATAGCTAGTGCAATGTGAGCTGCCTTAGGGTATCCAAGACACATGCACAGGGTCGACAAACGTGATAAAGGACCTCTGGAAGACCCTTCTCTTCTGAACCATCAGCCAGAGGCCCTGACAGATGCTCCAAGATAATTAAATTAGCACTAAGCACCTGTATTTGGGCAACTGAATACTTCTTGTTCAATACACTCAACGGACTCTAGAGTGGGATTTTGCTGACCAGTCACATGATGCGTATTTTAAGCTGGGCTGAATTGGTCTCTAACCTCCACTGATTGCTAACTAGATTTCCAGCAACTACAACAGAAACTTAAACATATAGTGCATATGTACAAGCTGATGTTCAAATTTAAGTGTTGACCTTGAACTGAATCTTACACATATTGTTACCACTGTGCCTCAATTTCTTCAACAGCAAGAGAGAAATAGTGATACCTACTGTGTAGGTGTACGGCAATGTTAATGAGCATGTGTAAAACAGATTTTCCAGGCAAATTTCTAATCGATACATTTTTGTTATCTTTAATTTTATAAAAATGATAGAATGACCAAAGACTACAAAACAGATGAAGCACCTACATGTATTTACTCTTGCAGGACTTGAAAACAGGATTAAAACCAGGTCATACATGGATTCTATAAGAAACTGACACACACACAGGATGCCAGGCCAATGCTCCAAGAGCTGCAAGAAACTGAGATCTCAGGCACCTTCTCAGTTAGCATTGGGAAGATGGAGGTACTCATAGGCTGGCACAGGAACAAGATGGTGAAGAGATGGATTCAATTCTTGACAGAACTACCTATGTGACCTTGGATGAAAAACATGCAGGAACGCACATTAAGGGCTCAGAGCCCTTGTGTTTTATTAGGATTTTAAGTGTAAACTGAGCAGGACAGGTACTCTCCATTACTAGATGTTATTTAATGGATTATGCCGGTTGGGATAGGCCTGTAATACTCCTGCCTAAAAATGTGATTTACAGTTATCCATGAACTCTGTTAACAGTTTCAAAATGTATTTTTAAATCATTTCCATTTACCCTTACTTTTCTCAGACTAGCAAGGGTATTTAACACGCCTGTATGTTTTCCTTGTCATGTGAGGTGCTTCATCACAGCAAAATGCCCTTGAAAGAAGAGCCTGGAATACCAATGCTTACTGCTGTGAGAGACCAACCTTATCTCTCAACTGCAGCTCTGCACAGGACACACAGGTGAGAGATTTAATGGCTGTGCTGGGAGAAAACAGTGCTTACTGCCAAGCCAGCAAAAGCAGTCCAGTTCAAGGGGGGGGGGGGGGGGGGGGAGTGAACCGTCAAACAGCATGCAGTCAGACAGCAAATAATGAAGCAATGAATAACAGATTTCTTAAAGTAATTGCTATTTTATCCTGATATTATAGGGTGGGTATTTATTTTGCTGCAACACTTTAAACCAGATAGTCTCTTCTCCTGTTAATCCCCTGATCCAACTGTAGACAAAAAAATGTGTTGATAATTAAAATTTACCATATACAAGTATCTATTCTTGTCTTCATTATAGACAGAAGAGTCTTCCATTTTGATAAATTCTCTGCTATTATTTTTTTATTTATGTTCAAAGAACAGATGGAGATTAGATTATATGGGACGCAAAAGTCAGATATAAAGCTTCTCCAGTGGCTCTAAAGTGAAATGTGAAATCTGTTGAGGAAGTTGTGGGTTTTTTTCCCTAGAGCATATAACTAATGATGGGGCGGGGGGGGGGGGGGAAATCCAAGTAATTCTAAAATATTAGTGAAATTATAATATATTTATAAAATGGTTTTAATCGAAGTCCCTCCCCACAAGGCTGATTTCATGATTTCACAAACAGAAGAAAGAGACCACGATGGCCCATTTAAGAGCCTGTACCTTACATGAGGATAGAAGAGATCAGATTTAGTTTCCCCTTTTTCCTCCCACTAAAAACCAGACTTATTTTCCAGCCAGAACTTGAGAAATAGTCTTCCACTGACTCAGCCCAGGAAAGGACCAGAACCAGTCTTCCATTCTTCTGTTTTGTACTCTCAGTTTACTCAATATTTCAGTAGTTTTTATAAAGTGTCATACAGCTCTAAACAGATATTAACAAAATAAAAAAAAAATTAAAACAGAGCTAGTTCCCATAGTCATCTCACACGTGAAGTATCAGTACAGTGGTTTCAGATTATGCATTTTTAATACAGTTCTAAATCATTTAGTCACTCTATTTTGGTTCACTCTAATAAAAGGGCATTACAATGCATTGTCAATATTAAATTGACAGTAATTAAGTAGCAGATACATTAAAAAAATACAAGTGAGTGACAGAAAATTGATCTTATTTCAAAGCGATTTATCTATATTTAAACAATCAGCTTCCTTCTGAAACATGGAGCTGCAAACAATGAACCCAAATGTATGCTATTACACAAAACAAAACATTTTCTATTAGAAGAACATTTCAATACAAAAATTCTAAGTCATTCTAGTTTTGATAATCTTCAAGAAAAAAAAACCTCAAGTATTTTGGATTCAAGTCATCCAGATCCATGGGAAGTCTTCTCTGCACTAGATATTCTGGCCAAATTAGAGGTACCACTAAAATGCCTAGCATAGAGAAAGCCTCTATATCTACCAGTGCAGATTTTTCCCACTTTCAAACAATGGTATCAGCCATACTTGCAATTGAGGCAGCAGTTCTGTGTGCGCCATACAAAGTCTATGATAGATGTAAACTGTCTTAAGACCTTAGGTATACATGTTATTCCTCACCACCTTACTTTGTAAAGCCTTTTAATCACATAGAAAAGCCTAGACAACAGTGACTTTTCAAGGGTTCTTTTCAAAGGCAGGAGGGGGATAACCCAAATATTGGCTCCAACTAGCCTAGAGCAGTTCAGCTGTTACTTTAGCTTTTGGGTTTTGTTTGTTTTGGCTTTTTTCATTTAAGTAACTTGGTTTTAATCAAGAATCCCTGTGAAAACTTGAAAAACCAGAAACAACTGTTCTATGAAGTTCTATGAAGTTTCTTGTTTTCTTGGAAACATGACACTCTCTCAGCCTCAGATTTTTATGTATTTATTTATTTTATAGCTTCTTACGGTCTTCCGGTTGCTACATCATAAGCAAACCCAGTTTATGAACTTGTTTGACTTTGGGAATGTGCTGGTTAACTTTTTGAAGATTTCAGATTAAGTGGCTACACACATTTGGATCTAGGACTAATTCCTAAACTGTACCTGCAGTTAGACCAGTAAACTAAGTCTGCCAGGAATACTCTAAGCATAGTTTTGAGACCAACTAGCACACAACAGTCCACATCTGTGCTGGTACTGTTGGCCTACAAAACAAGAAATCTGTCTTCAACCTGCCCACAGGGAATGTCTCAACTGCTGTGAAGCCCTACCTTGCCCAGGAACTGCTAGAAGAAAACACTACTTAGCACAGCTAGATTCAGGCCAGTCTAACAATTTACTAGCCACATTTACATAGACAAGCATGCTTGAACTTACTGTTGTAGATGCCATTTTTAAGACTTCTTAGTTGCCCCCACTCCCAGCCAGACTTTTAACAGTCAAAGATAGCTTGCAGAGCCAAATGGACCTGTTTAATCACTATTTTTTTAAAAAAACTATGTTAAAACATTCAAATCACAAAGGTGAAAAAAAAATTGCTAGTTCTCAGAAAATGCTACATAAAAATGCCACAAAGTCATAACTTCAATCCCAAATCAACTACTTTTGACTTCTGCACATCAAGACACAAAGGTGCAGGTCCATTAATCTGATGTGGAGTTGTTCTCTATAGTGCAGTCCATCTGTAATTTTGTCCAAGCTAGATTTAAACGTCCAAGTGAAGAGTCTCTCTTTAACAAAGACTGTAGTTATAATCATCTGTTAGGACAATATGCATTTACCTGCTACTCAATTCTGCATTTCTAATCATCAACACTTGTGCCCCAGTTATTTTGCACTCTGAATTTTGCTCACAACCTTATCACAGCTTACTTCACCTCATAATCAAGCAATGTATATTTAGTTATTTTTATATTTCTTCACAAGTAAGCTCTTCAAATTATCTGAGAATATTTATTGATGATTTAACTTTAATCTGCTAATTATTTTTGTAATCTGTTACCAAGAATTCAAGGTAATATTCTGTTCTAGTTATATGAATCAATTAATAGAACAGTTATGGATACAGCTCTGATACAGAATCTACAGCTTTCCCTTATACAGGGAATTAAAGTTTATCACATAGCTATAGATCACTTAATTTTCTCTTTAGTCAGTTAAATTAGAACAATGCAAAGAAGCTATGAAGAGGGAGAATGCCAGCACTGAAATATACAAAAATAAAAAAATTTGAACCACTAAGAGTTAATGCAACAGCCTCGAATTTCA
Organism: Harpia harpyja; assembly: GCF_026419915.1. Taxonomy (NCBI): domain Eukaryota; kingdom Metazoa; phylum Chordata; class Aves; order Accipitriformes; family Accipitridae; genus Harpia; species Harpia harpyja. Next base: position 6,641,397 of record NC_068954.1, read on the forward strand.
TATAAAGCACAGGATTCCAGCTGAGAGGGGGGGAAGTCTTCCTAAAAAAACCAAAACACTCCTCTCCACCCTATGCCCTTTGATGTCAGGCGCTTTGTACTGACACTTACTGTAAAATATGAAGTTGAGATTATATTAGTTTGAAGGTCACTATTTGTTTCGAAGCTTTCCTCTGTAAAGGAATCTTTTTCCTTGCAGCATAAAGCAAGTAGGACTTACGGTAAAAAGGCAGTTTGCTCATTGTTGAAAAGACAAGAAATACAAGTATTAATTCGTAATTCAATATGTAACTTTAAAATACTATATATAAATTTTAGCCATAAGCTGAGTTTTTACAGTCAGAACTTCATACTCACCCTTCCAAGTTAAGATGGACAAGCAAAATTCTACTTCAGTTCACCTGAGATCACCAATTATATTACAATTTTCTCAGGCCACAGAGATAAAATTAGGCTCAAATATTACAACACATAGCAAGAAGCATCTTGGGTGTACTACCTGCTCTCAAAGAAGTACTTGGAACTACATTCTTTTATTTCCTGGCACTGTTTTCATCAACTTGAACAAGAAGAAATCCATGCTCCAAAATGCACATAACAGAGGAAGGTCACAACTCTTTAATTAGCTCATAAAGACTGCTAAAAAGTATTCTTACTTTGGATGATATCAAGTGATAGCAAGCACTTCTCACAGAAAGGATATGTTCTGCAGCTAATACAGCTTTATTCCCACTCTAAATTGCTAAGCATATCTCAAGCATGTTTATGTTTCTATCACAAAAGGAAGTAATTGAAGACAGTCACAAGCCAAGAAACATTCCTTGAAGATAACTGAATTATAACTTGAACAAAAAATAATTTCTTATCTTTTGGACAGAGCAAGCGAAAGAGTTATATATTTCCTGTTCTGTCAATGTTCTTCTAGCATCTTAAAATATTATTGTAATGTCTGGTTGCTATTTACAAAATATTTTACATACACCAAAGAATGCAGCCATATTTCTGAAGGGACATGTACCAGACCATATACAGTAAGCAGATTTTTAAAAGAACAAATTCCCCAGCAAAACAATTCCTATATCAGGTTGCAGACTGTTGCAGCGTAGAGGTCTGCCCCATATTAGATTGCCCTAAGAGAAGGCCATTGGAGTCTTTAAGGCATCACATTCACTGTAGTGATGGCCATAGTATAAAAAATTTGCACATAAAAGATTAAAAGAGCATCTTGCTAACTACCAAAAGACACTCCCATCAGTCTACCATCTGGCTATGCGCCAGGAAGCACAGTGGTCATGAAATAGAGGCAAGGTATAGTCACAGAGTCTTACCCTTATCCTACCTTAGCAGCAACATAAAACATCAGGGACTAAAAAGACATTCATTCATAAAGATACATATTCTGACATCCATAAAAATAGTCCCAACTTTCTGCCTTGTTCCTGTAAAGATACAAGAGAGAAGGTGGATGACAGACAGAAAAGTTTCTATATTAAGATCCACTTATATGTGGGCCTAGCTACAAAACTGTAAAATAAGTGTTCAAAAGCTACTAAATATCATAGGAACATAGAGTGGTTGGAAGTCCAACCCCCCTGCAGCAAGTAGGGACATCTTCAACTAGATCAGGTTGCTCAGAGCCCCATCCAACCTGATCTTGGATGTCTCCAGGGATGGGGCAAATATCTGATGGTATTTTGAAAACACATAGATAACAAAAGCTTTTCTGGAACAGAGAGTAGTTACCAAGTACACAAACATGCTACAAAGAATCTTCAAGGCACTGAGAGTTTTCAAAATGGCAGATAACAGAGAACCAAAACCAAGCTCCTTTCTTTCCACTATCTCATACCTTCTCCATTTATGACTGCACAGAATCTGCTGCAACCCAGGAAGCCACTAAAAATGGCTGAACTGGAAAAAGAGACTCCTGTGTCCCCTCTAGTTTTCTAACCACTTCATCTTGTCTCTTACTTTACTTTTGAGATCTCACTATTTGAGTGCTTTCTTGTTTTACTGCATTATTTACAAATTCTAATAAAAAACATCTGAAACTTTCACCTCAAATCAAAGGCGGGGGGGTTAGGTCAACCTCAAATTTGATGAATTTGGGGTTCTGTCACCAAGTCATAAAACCACATGACTGGACAGGAATAAATACAGCTTTCTTAAACATAGGTAGAAGTGCGGTAGGCAAGCACAAGCTTACACAACTTAAAGAGATTTTTGGAAGAGGTTTTGAAAGAGACCATTGCAAACCATACATTCAAATGCTAAAAAAGGCAGCAAAAGTTTAAAGTTAGTCTCTTTTTGAGAGAGAATCTCTAATAGATTTTGTCTAGCATATTTTATTTCAGATAAATAAATGGGGCATCACATATAATAAATCACCTGATACAGTACTGGACAGCAAATTGTTTGTTAATGCAGAGAAGACAAGACTGGTATAAGAACTGCTAAGTGTACAAGAGGATAGCACTACCTTCAGTGCCAACAGAGGAAGTACCAGACCAGGGGAAGGCTATTAATACCAATTCTATTGAAATGGATTATTAGCAGTAATTTTATCTGGCATATTAATGACAACCCACGCACGACCCACGACAACCTATGCAACAGGCAGGCACTCATGACTGCCAATGGCTTAAGTCTTCAAAGCACAGAAAGATCAAGATTGGGACTACAAGTTTATCACAGACCAGCAGCACGGGTAAGGTAACATAATTAGCATTTGGAAAAAGCCAACGCAATCCCAGGTTTCAGCAGCAGAATACTTCCATGTAAAGAAAGACAAATTAATATGTCACTTCACAACACCTCAGCTCAATACTCAGTACAGTTTAAAGAAGAGAGAGATAAAATGATGGTGGCATAGCAAATGAATACACATTTATCATTAAATAACAAGCTCCAAGATGTGTGTGGAAATGCTAACAGGACAGCACGAGTGGCATTGCTGTTGCAAAGAAAGGGACAAGAGTAATTTGAAAGATTTTTAAGTTAAGTATGGGAGGGAAGAAATGCAGAGCAGAGCGCGCAATAAACTTGAAATGGAACTGTAAAATAGTGGCATAAATACCTAGGAGTGTCAGTGCTGGAGAGAAGAAAAAAGAAGCCTGAGCATGCTCCTATTTCATACCATTTTGCATCATCCACTACATCAGAATCATGGTCACAATGATTCATAAGGAAGACGCTTAACAGCAATGTTGAATAATGAAATAGCATGGGAGAAAGTGTGGGAGTCATGAAACTCAAGCACATGGTCAGCTCAGCTAAGAGATTATTACAGCTGATACATTCTTTCAGCCATAGAAGTAGGGGGAAAGAATAGTTCTTAAAGTTGGAGCTTGCCCAGCATAGATAAAATTAGATTGATTGTCTGGGTCTGTCACCTGGAATCAGGGCAAAGATATTGTGACATATTCAGCATAAAAGAACAAAAAAGACATCAGAAAAGGAACAGCAGTTTGGTTTCAGTCATTCAAGTTTTTACATTGTCAGCAAAGCACAAGTGTCCATTAAAACAGGCCAACTGGATTTAAGGAGCCAGAGAAGAACTCAGAAGCTGAATCACCTCCAGCTTTTGTGCTGATGACTGAATTCAGATGAAAAAAAGGAATGATCCAAGGCAACTTAAAGAGGGTTCCTACCAAAAGAGACAATGAAGCACAGAGCAACAATGGGTTATGTCTCATCAGTAAATTGGGACTAAAGTATCAAATCCAAGTCTAACCGGAGCTCATTAATAACCTAAGCTAAGAACATACTGGAAGCTATTTTACTTCCACAAAGCCCAATTTTAATTTGGGTAAAAATTCAAGAAGTGCCAGTCGAACAAGTGCCCAAATTTGTGCAATAAAATTATTCTAATGACTGTTAAATCAGTACAAGCAATTGATCATTTTAAATTAATCATTGTAGACCAGTTAATTTAAGTGTGGGCAAACAGGAACCAGCAGTCTGGTCTTAGCACACCAACATTCCTGAATCCACCAAGAAAATTCTACTTCATACAGAGCTTTTATGGGAATGCTTTATAAGAACAGTCTTAAGTTGTGACTTTTTATATAAGAGAAAGACAAGTAAGAATCAGGGAAGGCAAGTCTGGAGATCATTTAGTCCAACCTCCTGCTCTGTGCAGGGTCAAACTAGAGCAGGTTGCTCAGCATCATGCCCAGTTAGGTTTTCAATATTTCCAAAGATAAAGAATATACAGTCTCTCTAGGCAAGCTATGCTAGCACTTGACCACCTTACAATAAAAAAAATTTTTTTATTATTATAAACTTTTTAAAAAAAATATTTAAATGAAGTTTCTTTTTTTTTTTTTTTCCTTCACTTTGTGCCCACCACTTCTTTTCTTTTCACTGAACATCACAGAGGAGTCTGGCTTCAACTTCTTCACACACACCCCCCCATCAGGTATTTATACACACTGATAAAATACCCCTGAGCCTTCTATTCTCCAGGCCGAACTGTCCCAGCTCTCCCAGCCTCTCCTTACATGATGCTCAAGTCTCTGAATCACCTTCATGGTCCTTTGCTGGACTCTCTCCAGTATGTCTGTCTGTCTGGTACTGGGGAGCCCAGAACTCTAGTTCTAGAACAAAGCACTCAGATTGGTCTCACCAGGGCTGAGTAGAGGGAAAGGATCACCTCCCTCAACCTGCTGCCACCACTCTTCTGAATACTGCCCAGAATGTCTTTGACCTTCTTCACTACCAGCATGCACTGCTGGCTCATGTTCCACTTGGCAGAAATGGCCCTGAAGCCCTGGTGGACACCAAGCCACTTCCTAGCCAGTCAGTCCCCAACATAGCCTGGCACATAGGGCTGTTCCTCTCTGGGGGCAGGACTTGGTATTTCTCTTTGCTGAACCTCATGAGGGTCCTGTTGGCCCATTTCTCCAGCCTGTTGAGGTCCCTCTTAGTGGCAGCACACCCATCTGGTCTGTCAGCCACTCCTCCTGATTTTGTATTGTCTTCAAAACTTGCTGAGTGCACTCACTCCCATCATCCAAGTCATTAATGAAGATGCTACACACTAGTGGCCCTAGTAGCAAGCCCTGGGGTGCACCACCAATGACTGACCTCCAGCTGGACTTTGTGCTGCTGATCACAACCCTTTTAGCCCAGCAGTCGAGCCACTTTTTTAATCCACTTCACTGTCTACTCATCTAGTACCTACTTCATTAGTTTGTGTACGAGGATGTTACAGGGGACAGTGTCAAAAGCCTTATTAATAAAAGTCAGAATAAACAACATCTGCTCTCCCCTCATCCATTGAGCTAGTCACTTCATTGCAGATCACCATCAGGTTGGTCAAACATGCCTTCCCACATAGTTTACACTATAACTTAAGGAATGAACCAAACCCCATTTTTAACCTTTCCCCCCCATTTGTTACCTTTCTGTCCCTTCTGCTTTTTATTCTGTCTCTCCATGTCTGAAATTCAACTAAGCATACCCTACCACAATATAACTTATTTGCAGGTGGCTGTTCAGTTGCTCCACAACACTGATATGCACAGAGCAGAATATAATCCATAGTAATGGGATATTCATTTGTGTACCAAAACTATGTTTTTCTTCTAAAATGTTCCAGAGAGTTTACATGACTAAGAATCATGCTAATATGGCCCCAGGCATTCTTTATTATTCCGTTTTAAGTCTCCCCAAGCAGGTGAGAAAAACTCAACTTCAATACCTTTCACATACACAACAGTATTTTATGGGTACATCTATATTTGCATTTAGTTCAGATCAGGATTGTGCTTTTGAAGCAAGCCGCCTGACAACCCCCACCTATCACACTTTGTTCTACACCAGTGATCAGGCTGAGTGTGCAAATTGGGTTTCTTTGGACAAAACTGAAGTGCAAGAGGCATTCCAGGAGCATAATGAGCATGTTCAGTCCAGAGCACTTAAACTAAACTAAAAAGTAGTCTGAAATACCACATCCCCACACACATAACACACACACAATTATTTTCCTCTACAGACCCGCTCCTGCTTTGCTATCGTGCTCTCTAACGCAGACACAGCCAGTGAACACCTTCAAGATCTCAGTCCAGAGACAGCTTCATTTCGCAGAGGTTGTCAGAAAGTAAGAACTTAAGCACACAGAACTTAACCACTATATGGAAAAAAATTAAAATTTATCAACAATGCAAAAAAGATTAGGTTGGTGTCAGAATGATACTAACCATATTCCATCTCTTCACAGTCATGCAGGAAGAAATGTGAAGAATGATATCTTCCGATCTGTAATAACAACAATGCACAAAAGGGCCAGGAAGCAGTCCAAATAAAATCATGATTTTAAGAGGCCTCCAACCAACCATGCTCCATCTATGGCAGTTTATATGCAAGGAAGCTCTACATTTGCCAATTAGACAACAAAAAGGCTGATACCAGACATATCTAGTGAATCAGTTTTCTTCAGCAGATTTGCCAGTGTTCACATGTAAAGATTAAATGCTTTACAAAACCAATAGTAAGAGAACCACAGCACAAAAAAAATTACTGACTTTGCTAAATGATCTTCAAAAGTCAAAAAGCAGAAGAATACCCGTGTACATAACACCGCATTACTTTCCAGGATACACCAATGAAGTGCTGTATGTCTTATAGGACAGTAGAACAATCTAGGTTGGAAAGGACCTCTGGAGGTCATTTAGTGTAACCTCCTACTCAAGGCAGGGAAAGCTTCCAAGTTACATCAGATTGCTGAGAGCCTTGTTCAGTCAAGTTCCAAAAAGTCTGCAAGGATAGAGATTTCTCAGCCTCCTTCAGCAGCTCAATTCAGTACTTACCCACTGTGACAACTGTTTTTCCTTATATCCAGTCAGAATTTCCCACGTCACAACTTATATTTGCTGCCTTCTGCCCTTTCATTGTGCAACTGCAAGAAGAGTCTGGCTATCTCTTCTCTACACTCATTCAGTGGTAGAGGACAACTAGATCCCTCCTGAGTCTTAGTCTTCTCCTCAGGCTGAACAGACCCAGGCCCCACAGACAGCCTCTCCACGTGTTATGTGCTCCTTCATCACTCCTCTTCAGACCCCCTCCAGTTTGTCTACATCCTTTTTGTATAGGGGAGCCCATAAAAGGACACACTATTCCAGATGTTGCTTCACAAGTAAATAAGATAAATCACCTCCTTCAGCCTGATGGCTCTGCTCCTGCTGACGTAGCACATTGCGCAGTTATCTGTGACTGAAGACTAGAATTTGAACATTTGAAAATACAGAAGTCTCACAGTGAGGAAATAGAAATGAAATGCAGTTGGAAGCAAATCTACCACTGTCTACTGCATCCTCACAGATAGAAGTGTTACCCCTTAGAAGTGTTACCCCTTGGGTGGCCTTCCATTCAGCAATAAACTGGTTTCCTGCACTGCAGGAAACTCAACACGTTGCCTCCTGGTTCCCTGGGAAGTCTCTTTCCAATATCCCTGCAGTTTGTGTTTCTGCTCCCAGCTCTTCCCAAAACTCCATTGCACTGCAGGTTTCTTCCTCTCCTAACCTTTCTTCCCTCCTACTTTGCATTCTGGAAGCCTCTCTTTCCCAGTGCCCAGCTGCCTCCAAGGAAGAAATAACACTTCTGACTGTTCAGCAGCTCAGGTTTCAGGGTCCAGTAAGTAGCTCACAGAAGGCAAACTAAGCTTTTTCTGTAGGCCAGTCCCAGCCATTAAAAAACAAAACAAAACCACACATACAACAAATAACATGCTAATACTAAGCATTCAAATATAATGCAAATATCACCTGTTTCATAAGCACTTTAAAGAGCTTTGAGTAAGACCGACTTATCAAAATCCTTACCCAATGATCTCATTTGTAAGCTGAGGAAGTATGGGCTACATGAACAGACTGTTAAAATGGGCTGAAAACTTGCTGAACTGACAGGCTGAAACGCTAAGAATCAAGTACTCAGCATCCATTTGACAACAAGTAACAAGCAGAATATCATAAGGGTCAGTATCAGGGCAGATACTGTTCAGTATCTTCTTAAGCACTCTGGACAACAATACAAATTGCAAATGATAGTAAAATAGGTAGTAAAATAAGGGGTAAAGCCTTAAGTTGCAGCTTGGGAGGTCCTGATTGGACACGAGAGAAAAATTTTTTCACTTGAAGGGTAACAAAGCACAGATGCCATCTACCCAGAGTTGAGGAGTTTCATGGAGGTTTTCAAGAGCTGATGAAAGAAGTCAAACCTGACCTTATCTAGTGTTGGCAACAGTCCTAACTTTGAGTGAGAGGCTGGACCAAATGGCCTCCAGAGAACTGTTCCAACCAATGTCTCTGATTCTGTGAAGATACAGTGCAGGAACTTAATTGGTCAGGACAGCAATGATAATTTGGGGAACACTCCTGAGGAAAAAAAAAAAAGCATATATTGGTCCACTAAGTGGATGCACCAAATAAAATGCTTGTCATTCTGCTCAGGTAAATGGATACTTGTTACCACACTCAAACTCAAAAAGGAATTTGTTAGTTTCAGACCTTCTCATTACAGGTTTTTCATTATTATTTGCATGAGGAAAACCAGAGAGGTCTGCTTGCTTGTAGACTCAAAAAACCCTCATATAGAGAAAAGTCAAATTCTCAACATGGTAATAATACTACATACTTTCCATTGCCAAGAGCTTAGAAGACTCCCTTGCTTTTATCTGACAATTCTCTGTCAAGCCAACTCCTTGACTGCCACTCGAACATCATTGTAAGTACATTTAAATACCTTACTACGTTTACCCAAACTTTGAATTACAATGTAATTAATCACAGTGGCTTTTGAGTATACAAAGCCATCTTTTTACCTAGTTGGCCTATAGGCTCTTCCAGTACTGCCAACGGAAATAAGAGTAAAGTGTTTTGCAAATAAAACAGTAACTTTGGCAGTAATGAGTTGTTATATCTAATATGCTAAGGGGGCATAAACTTCTAAAAGCTTCATGCAACAGACTACTGCTACTGGAGGAAAGCTGTCATTCAGTATGAATATGGGGATCAAATCTAGCTCCAAGTAGAGAGTTACAAAAGCAAAAAATAATTTCCCCCCCAAGTAACTACAATTCATATCAAACGAACTGCAAAAGACAGAATTTGATATCAAGAACTTACAACCTTCATTAAGAAAATGCTCTCATGTAGGAAGTAGTGCAGTATCAGAGGATTAGTGATAACCCTAAGTGATTATTTTTTTTTTTCCCCTGGGCCCACACACAAACCAGAGTAAGTTTATGAAAACAATTTCTCTAGAGCATCTGTAAAGTGAATATATCCCAAACTGCATGCTCATCTAAAGGTCTTTTATGTCACTCAGCACTAGAGTTAAATGAGCATGCAATGGAAGGAATTAAAAATGGCAGAACCTACCATCTTCTGATACAGTTAAGTAAAATTCAATAATCATGTCATTGGTCAAAGATCAGCCCTTCTGTTTGCAAGGCTTGAAAAAAATACATTTTTTTTTTATGTTCAATGCATTTAAAATTATTGATGTATTCAAATATTTCAGGAAGCATTCTCTTCAGTACATTCATTTACTTAACTATCTTCATGCATTAGATAGCAACCGTATCCATTAGTTACCAATTAGCTCTGCTAAGTATTTCTGTGTATAGCTGGAGGACATATCCCCTCCCCCATAAAGATCAGAATACCAAAGATTTCTCCCCACTCCCCTAAGCAGTCAAGTGGAAAGGACACAAGCAATATATTCTAAAATTAGAAGATAAAGATAAAACTAGAATATTTTATCAAGTTATTTCTAACAAAACCAATCTTCTTACCAAGGCTGAGCTATGAACAGCACAAGTACTCAATCCTCCCATTTTGTTCAAAGCATACTGTAAATTTATTTAAATAATTTACTACTGCGTATTTTAGCTGATCCCATTCATCTAAACCAGGCTGAAACTTTATCCATCTTATGTATTACCTTGCTTTCCAAGTAATCCTATCTATATACTTCAGTAGTGCTTTGCCAAATAAGACAACAAATATTCATAAAAATGGGTCAGATTTTAATCATCTTAATGCAACATTATTTCCCCTCCCTCCTTTCCTATAAAAAAAATTAAAAATGGTCAAGGGCTACCTGTAACAGCAAGGCATGTTAATTGCCTTAAATAATTCTCATGATACATTTATCCTAACAACATCCCTGGTATAGTAGGTGGGATAGTAATGAAGTCCTCTGATACACATATAAAGCAGCCTGGTCAGGAGAGAAAGATAAACCTGTGAACACAATTTGGGTGCCAAGTCCCAAACAGGTCTGTAATCATTTGGTTACGCTTCCTCTCCACAGCATGGATACCAAACTATCCACTAAGGATCTTCCACTTAGTATGTATCTTGAATCATTTCTTTTGTAGGTGGAGGTGGTATCCTTGTGTCAGCTGGTATGAAGAACAGAGCACGTACAATTCACAGCTAAACAGCTTGATAGAGGCAAACACTGACAAAGAATAGATGGGGATTAGAAGGAAAAAAAAAAAACCAAAACAAAACACAAGACCTAGAAAGAGATATTTGAAGGCTATTTTACCTATGTAGTCTCGGTTGTGGGTTTTTTTTCAAATCATGGTGAGGGTAGTTGAGAGAGTAAGTGGAATCATATCCAAATACAATTTTATGATTTGAATTACTGGCATATATCAAGTGGAGAATTTAAAGTACCGCTGAGAAGCAGAAGTGCAAAGAAAAAGCTCCCATGTTTCCTTTCCAAGCTTATAAGAAGTTCCTTATCCCCACCTTCTGGTGAGTCTATTTAGACAGATGAGAGATTCCAACAGTGAAAAGGCAAACATCCTAAAAGTTAGGTAAAAGCTCACATTTACAGTATCAATAGCTTCCCTCACAAAAATAAGCTACTATCTTTTTCTTAGGCTGCACAGAACCTACTGCTTACCTAAGTACATAAGGTAAGCAGTAGACTGAAACTACTTTAAACATAGCAGTGTAGCCATGTTCATGGGGCAAGCAAGCAAAAGAAATTTAAGCTTCCAGTTTCAACGGGGGTGGAGGGTTGACCTTTTTTGTTGTAACTAACATGCCCATCAGTGACACTTTTAGGAGTACAGGAAGACTGCAAAACTAGATCTCCAGGAACAGGATTAGCATTTGTTCCAAGGGGTTTTTTGTGCCTCAGGCCTCTTTTTTTTGTAGTTCAAGTTTTCAGGCACTGATTTCTACCATCACTCCCCATGGGCCAGATTCTAAACCCTTCCAACCCATTCTAGACATCTTTTTCCAGGCATTGTCCCACCTGTTTAAAAGGAATTGGCTACAAAATACCAGCCATTCATCTGAAGTTAGAAGAACAAGATCTTTTCTAAGCACTGAAAAATTGTTAACTTCATAAAGATCAACTATGTAACCCAGTATTCAGTGTTTGTCTAAAAACTGTCACACTTGTAGATTCAGTTTCCTGTTATCAGTACAGACGTGAAGCTACTTCATCAAAAGTTAGCTAGCACATTAGGACACCCATAAAATCTTGAACAAATACGAAAGTACAAGGTGTATATATATATACACACACAGAGAGATGAAACACTGGTTATTTAAAAACATATTAGGATTCTGAGCTCAGCAGACAATTAAGTAGTATTAAAAGTAATTTATTAATGTAAAGCACTGAGAAGCCATTGGTTTCCTGTGGTGCTTATATCAATACTTGCTTTTTGGAAGACTGCCTTCAGCACTGCAGAGCACTTAAATTTCAGTTGCATAAAATGTTCTGTTCAAACCTTGCAGATAATTCCTACTCAGCTTCAGTTCAACTGCAATGTACAAGTTAGCAGTGTTTTAATTCAGAGTTTGAGTGACTGTATAAACTGTCTGAAATTTTACATAACTCAAGTTTCACATGTCTGTCAAACATATCACGGTAACACACATCAATAATACAAACAAGCTTTTAGAAAATAGATTATCTTCTAGAAGTATGTTTTATTTAAGAGCAAGTAATTTGAAAATTAGAACCTACATCATGAAATGACAGACAGAATACATACACAGCAGCACGCTCCGATTTTATAATCTGCACAAAGCAAGACTGTGATCCAGAGGAAAGCAAACAGCATGAGGAAAAAAGCAAAGGCAAAGGAACTGTATGAATTCCCATCTCAGATGTTTTCTCCAATCTTTCTGACAAAGTAGGCAGGCATCTATCTCAAGTATCTAGAAGGAGGCCAGGATGAGAACTCCATAAGGTTTTTTGTTCAGTCAAAATGGGTTTCATTAGAAAACCTCAGGTAATCAAGAACCAAATTATACATGGAAAAAAAAAATACTAGTTTCATTCTCATTCAACCATGGAAGACTCAAATGTAATTTTAAAGGCAGGCTGCATGCTCCTTCGAACTGAAGTCAAAGCAGGAAAACTAGCCTCAAGTTCTGTGAAAAAAATCAAAAAAGCTGGAAAATGATTCTTTGTTCTTGTATCCCAAGCACATACCTTCACAGCACTTCTATATTAGGGTTTCAGTGACCCCATTTTTGTGTTAAAGGCTTCCAAATGTTTTGCTTTTGTCCTTACAAGGAAGGAAAACAACTCTGGAATATTAAGTGTGTTGCTACATGCAAATAAAGTTGGGTAGGAAATAGAGGAGTCTTGATGGTATCATTCCAAGGTTTTCAACTATAATCTTCTCCTGTAGATACTATATTTTCTACTGTGGTTTGGAAGATCAGGTAACAGGAAGAAAGAATGTTTATAAACTTCTCTCAACACCCGTTTCTGACTTACCTGCACTTTCAAGCTCAGCCCATTACTGCTAGCCACATGTGGGTTCAGACACTAGTGAAGCACCTTCAGGACATCATCTCTGGCACTGATGTTCACCAAGATTGAAGTTGCACTACTTTCCATCAGGATCTGCCTTTGCATTCTGCTTTCACGTATGTTGAGAGTCTTTGGAGCACTGCTTGATTTACACTAGGGTCTCATAAAGAAGGTGCACCCAACCTTTGATTTTGCACAACTCTGTAAAATGTGTTCTTTGTCCCCCACTGGACATTTCTAGAATTATTGTCCCTATTTCATATGCAATACTTCCACAAGTAACTAGCCTAAACCCTGACTGTATGTTTAATCATATGATCCCAAGATACCATATGAGAAATCTTCAGTTAATCCAGCAGGCTTAGGCTGGTATCAGGACACTGGAGCTACTTCTACATGACAGAAGTTAAGTGGTGTCAAGGCCCATTCCCAAGTCCTGAGCCCAACTGTCAGGGAGTAGCAAGAGCAAAGCTGCTTCATGAATGAGGATTAGCTGGAAGCTGAGGGTGACCACAGTGCAGGCAGTACCCTCACAGACCAGGGCCTGTCCACAGCATCTGAAAAGGGTGGACAGAGCAGGGTGCTGGTGACAGCAACCATTGACAGCCCTGGCCACAGAAAGCAATGGAAACAGGTCTAGGTCTATCCAGGGAGTCAGGAGGAGAAAGAGATGGGACGAGAGCCAAAGCTAGAAAGGCTGCAATGTAAGTCCAAGGCTACAATGTGCGGCCAAGTACAGGACTGGAGAAAGGTAGACCTACGTAATTGTTCAGACCAGGAATGAAGGCCCCATCCTGAGCTTTAATGGAGCTCCTGGACCGATAAGCAGAAGGTGACACTTGTCACCGTAACTAAAGCCTGTTGGTACAGTTAGGACCCTGACACAAACTGCCATGTGCTGGCCACATCTATGCTATTAAGTGATAAATAAATTATTTCAAGGAAACTGTTCACCCTTAGCTTCTGAAATGGCTATTGGGAATGATTGCTGTGACCATGCAGACTCCTGGACTATGTCTGGAAGTTGTTAGGAAAAGTACTATTTCTCCTCAGCCAAAAGTGTGTCACAGGCCATTTTAACAATTCAGTTGAAAACATTATCTCACATTATAGTGCTGGAACCCTTGCCAGAACATTATTTGATTTACAGCAGCAACACAGCCTAAGCTATTACACTTTCATGCTTATTAGGATTGAATTTCTTCTCAGTAGATACTCACTGACATTCAGTTGAGTGAGCCAAAGCAATACATCAATTTAGGTTTTAAAGAAAACTATGACAAGCAAGACAAAGCAGAAGTTTCCCTTTAAAACCAATTTAATAAATAGGCTATAAACTACTCTAGGGTCTAGCTAAATTGTACTCCTCCAGTTTGCCCCTCCTCTCAGCTTTGTTACTAAATCAGGTATAGCCAACTATTTGTATCACCTCACCTGGCAGCACTGCTGGTATGTTCACTGAGGACAAAAGAATCTATTTTACCAGGTTTGCAAGCAAGCACAATAAATTATTTCTGTCTCGCTTCCTAGCTATATACAGGATACCATAAATGGAATATAACAAGTGGAATAAGGAAAGAGTTCAGAACGTAAAGAAGTTGAAAAGATAAAAAAGTGCAAGGCTAGAAGCTGAGTTCAGAAAATGAGCCACAATACACTGCAAAAATTAAGACCTAGGTTCACTGTAAGCAAAAACACTGCAAAAGAACACTAATAATAATAATTACTCTGCAAAACTATTTTGCAGGGCTGAAATGACTCAAATACATTTAGGATGAACACTATTGTTCATATTGTACAAAATCAGCAAGGATTAAAACTTATATTTGAGTGGCAGGGTATTTAAAACCACACTCCCTAACATATGTTATCTTTCCTTCTTCCCACAGCTGAAGAGCTATGTGGTACATGAAGGAGTCAGCAGATGGCACCCATGGCACTTGATACAACCAGAGCACACACATTCTGATGTCCTTTAGTTCACACACAGTGGATTATTCACAGAAAGTGTGACTTTTTTCTGCACCAGCCAGGATTTTCCTTTATACACTGTAAATAGTCTAAGTGCGTATAAATTAAGTTTATCTTCACTATCAAGGTGACTTGCTGCATGATTATTAGGTGCAAGGAGAGACCAGAAAGAAGTGGAACAGTGCGTTTCACTTTCATAATTTTAATCTCAAATTCCACAATATTGATGCTTCTACCCAGTTTTCAAAAGTGATGTATCTGTGTGAGAACCCCAGTTTCAAATACCTTCCTTCACCCTACCCTACACACACCTAAGATATGACCTTAGGGAAAAAGTAAAAAAAAAAAAAAAAAAACACCAAAAAAAAAAAAACAACCAACCCCACATACAGATGGTGATTCAGGTATACCATAAAGCTCAAAACCACAGAAGGCATTAACAAGAATCTAAAGTTTTCCTAAAAATCAGTATCACAGAATAGTGACGCAACCTATGTTTTATAGGTCTGGGGCTAATAGCAGTCCATATACTACAAGAACATGGATAAAGGATAGCTGAATGTCCTTCAAAAACAAAGTAGGTATGGAGGGCATTAACTGCTAATGCAGAATTAGAAGAAAAAGCAAGGTAGGTACCAAATATTTCAGCAAGATCAGCCTATCCAGAAACTCTGTACCGCATATTTGTCGTACATATAAACCACACAAAATTCTAAAACAGTCACTGCCTTCACATGACTTTCAGCTTATGAAGAATTTTCTGGGAATCCAGCATCTGTTAGTGTTCAGAATCCATTCCCCACCCTTCATATATACTACCAGAGAGTAGTTGGTTGTCCGTTTTTTACGTTAGAATAATTGTCATTCAAAGTGCAGATCTGTGCAAGACCTACTAACAGGAGAAAAAAAAAAAGAGAAAGAATGACCGGGAAAAATACAGGATTGTACTGGGAATGGAAGATAAGAGTTTCAGAAAAATCTCATCTTATTTTGTAATATATTCAGTAAAGGTATTGGTAAGGCATACATCCATCTTTTTCTGGTTTAAAACTCTGACAAAGATCAGATAAGGATTGAATTCTTAGACCTGAAATAAATACATGAAATGCAGATACATAGTTTGGACAAGCTATTTTAAATGGTTGTTTTCATTGTCACTACATAATGTCAATCTGATCATACATTTTAGATCAACAGAAAGACTACAGTGCAGTAGGGTTTTGAATAGATAATCTGAACTATGCTTCAGTAAGTGACAGTTACCTCCACAAAAATTTCTCAAAATTTAAATACATACACAGGACACACTGCATCTGCTATATGTAGGTCATAAAACAGCAGGGAGCCAGAAAAAACTTTAGTTTCAAAACTGTGAGGGTGACAGATTAAGACAACCAGTAATGAATAAAACTATTTATTTGGGAAATACTTAAGAGGTATAAACTTTATTATTTAAATCATTTGAAACTGGAAAGACCTATTATCTTCCTAAGAAACACTCCTGTATCATTTCTGCTATTGTGTTTCTCCCTCTAACTACAAGACAAACAGGAACAATTAGAAAGCTCATATCAGAAGCAGCTGTATTACAGAGCACACAGCAGATATACTCAACACTGTTGAGAGAAACACCTGAAATGAAATGGTCATAGTAACAAGGAAGATTTGCAGTTACAGATACAAAAGATAAGGGGATTTACAGAAGGACACAGGAAGGAAGGACAGCATAACACCATCCTGTGATACATTTTTGCAGTTCCTGTTGACAGCAGCAGACTTTAAAGGAATTTGGAACTGTCCACGGCCAAAACCTTTAAGTCAGATGGTGAAAAGCAGCCACGCACATTTATTCAGAGGAACAGGATCACTATCAGGTAAGAACAGAACAGGTCTAAAAGTTATTCATTTAAGTATATATCATTTTATAACTTGAATTTACTCTTTTCTTGTTAAACAGACATTCTTGGAAGAATCCACCCAAAAGCTTTGCAAAGGCAAGAACGTGAAAGCAACCAGTGCCAAAAGAAAGTAAACTTGCTAATGTATATTAAAAATGTTTCATATTGCATAGGACCTAGCCTCTGGATCAGGGCCTGTGCTCTGTCAGTGCCCTCAGTCTGTACGTGGCTCTGTCCCAGCAACTGAAGGAAAACCACATAAAAATAACTCCAGTTTCCAAACTGGCAGAAGGCTGGTCTACATAGCCCTGTGGCTTGATGCAACACAATCTCAGCCATGTGAAATACCCATTCCCTTCACTTCAGCACTGGTGGTATTTCAGCCTGAATGAACAGACTGTATTTTCAGTCAGGGACACCACGGACTCCAGCTATTAAACAAAAAAAAAAAACCCCAAAACTTTCAAGAAGAACTATCTTGAGAAATAGATAAACAATCACCATCCAGAAGAGTCATGAAGGATAAAAACAGAAAAGACATGCATTGCTTGACTTTATCATGGCTTTTAGAAGTCAGCCCCATGGTGCACACCAGTCTGTTATTAAGATCTTAAAATGGGGGCCAACTCCCACTCAGTCAGGGGCTGGTACCTCATTTCCCCAGCATCTTCTGAAGTTTTTAGTTTTGTTCTTCCCTTGTAAGCCAGCCACACACTGGAAACGCAGGGATGAAGTTATCAGATTTCTCCCCAATACTTGTTCCAGTAACATTAAATGCAACATTTCTAAATGATTGCATACAGCAGTCTTACAATGTCTTTATGCTTTTTAGACTAAATGCAAAACCAATTAAAGACAACACATACTGATTTGAATCCACCCTGCTGCAGTGTAACAGACACCTTCATTACTCTCTTGCCAGGGATACTGTAATTTTTTTCCCATCCTACTATCATCTTAACTTCCAGCTCATTAGTCTCTATCACATGGAAAAAGTTTCTCTTATCCCTCCGAGACATACACATTACATCTACCATATTTGCAGTGCCTCTACTTCTGTATTAAATTTCAAAGCCCAGTACAAAAGTCATGTAATTTAAGCAGGGTAAAGCGTCTACAAAATGCAATCAAATTAGAGGAAAAGAACCTACAGTTAAAAGAAATCACATTAAAGCAAGACAATAAAAAAGTACAAGACACATTAGTTTTTAAAACTCGTACTACACGGGAAACTAAGAATTTGAACAAATTCCTCAGCTGACAAAACGATATAGTTTATCAGCAGATCTGTTGCCTAATGATTGGATCTGAGAACATAGCCATAGAGAAATCCTTGCACTATTGCAGCCAATGCCTAAACTTCCATCAACCACAAAGAAGCATGAATTTATCTGGCACAGAAGAAAACATGTTTTCAAATGCACAGAAGTAACTGATAATTCATTTCACCTTGATTCAACTCTGAATATGATCTCTCACCTTTGTGCTCAAATCTATTGCAGAATTTGTCTTAACCAATGCCACAATTTTAACGCTGCTGTCTCTCTCTTCTCTGCTCTGTATTACCTCAAATCACTTTCCAGTATCCCTCATTTTCTAAGACTACAATCTTTTTCAAGCATTACTTTTTTCCTACCTCTATCAAGCATGAATTGATTTATTAATTACATTAAACTCTTGTGCAGAGTTCTTAACATATATTTTGTATGAAACATTTGAGAATTCCCTTAAATAACTAGTAATTAGAGCCGTAAATTTACTGTTTTGAATGCAATTAAGCCAGAATGTAGTTTCTGTAAATGCAATGTCTTTATGCATTGGTAATTAAGGTTGACCTTCATTTAGAAGCCTTTTCCTTAGGCCAGAAAACTGATATCGGAACTTGTGGATGGATTAGGACCTCGGATGGTATTAAAATAAGGAACAGCTGCTGCCCTAACCACATTAGAATGGCTTTACTGCACTTTTTGATTACTATCAGCTAGAAAAACAGTATTTTTGTTGACTTCAGAATGACAGTTTGCTGGAGGGAGAAGGGAAAAACCATGTTTGATTATTAACAGATATTAGCCGATAAGAACTACTTAATAGAACAAACCAAAGACTCTTCTATAAACTACATAGAGGCAGCTTTTCCCTTTGGAAGACGTAGCTCTTGCTTGTGTCAGCAGATACCAGAAGGGTTGACTTCTTGCTTTAATACGCACTGTGCCAAGTGAAGTTTCAATTAGATGCAAGGAAGTTCCTGTAGAATACATTGCTGTGGTTTATTCCAAGGGTGACCCAGTGTTTATATTCTTGGCTTTATATTGCTTTACAAAAACATGCTACACCTTAGACTGCCAGACAAGAAAAAAAGCAAAAAAAAACCAAAACAGGAGTAACCCTCATCAAGAATAGCAAGTACCACCAGTTACAATAAATCCAACACTCTCAAACTTGGTAAATATGAAATAGCATAAAATTGCATGGAGAGATTGCTGCTAGGTTCTCTTGGTCATCATCCCAGAAAGCAACATATCCTGCTATCATCCTGGAAAAAAAAAAAAAAGGCTCAGTATTCCATGTACACACAGTGAAACTCTCAAATACTTTCAAGCAGGATAATCAGAAGGAAAAAAAACAACAAAATGTCTCTCAGCAGAAGTCCTTGGTTGAACTCCCGTGTCCCAGCTAACACTGGTAGCGAGTTCAGAGGAAAGGCATACTAGCCTCAGTGTTCCAGGCCAGATCTCAACTTCCTCAAAGATCAAAAGGCATTTAAGTCCAGGAATTTAGTTCAACCTATTACAGGAGACAGACAACTGCAAAGTGGAATCTTAATCTAAATTTGTAGAGTGTTTAGGGATATCTAAGTCAGACCTACCCACAGTTTATCCTACAAAGTCCATTGTGTTAGAGAAAGGAGTAATTAACAGAACAATTCTTTCCTGACTTACAGATAAGACCTTGCAATTCCCTCTGGCTCCTAGAGCCTACGTTTTCTCATGCCACAACAGAAGGTCTTCATAAACCTTGGCATGGTTTTACCAACACCTTTGTTAAAATGTCTCCTTATTCAAAACTCTGTGTATTTTAGCAGAACTGATAAGAAAATTATATTCCTGTACAAAAAAAAAAATTGAAGTACGTACCCTGAACAGTCCTTTCCCAGGAAAGATTTCCCACCCACGGTGGTTCCTTGAGGTAACGTGTTCCCTCTAGACTGCAGAGCAGATCATGACCACAGAAAGGCAATACTAGAAGTTTTCCATAGCTGCTCTTAAGTAGAAAAGTACATTTCCAAATTTAAAAAGCAGACAGTAACTGCTGTCTTGTGTGTTCTGGAAAGAACATTAATCAGTTTATTTTTGTAATTTACAAGGAACTAGTATTTAGATGCTTTGAAGCACTACTCCAAATTCCAGCTGCAACAAATACAGGCCTACCTTTAACCCGGTTGGTCTTTTGCCAGTCATGTTCTCCTATCGAAACAAGGGCATTTGTGCTACCAAGCACCCCATGCATGTATGGGAAAATAAGCCCAAGTACTGTATAAATTATTAGACAGCATCCACATTACAGACAGTGGCATTTCAGGCCCAGAAATACTTGTTACTTTTTTTGGTTGGTTGGTTGGGTTTTGTTTGCTTGTTTTTAAAAAAACGCGTTTTCAGAGTGGGAATTGAACACTGATTGAATTGAGGAATACTTGGAGCTTGGCAATTCCTGGATGTCAACATGATAATCGTGGCCAAGTATACCTTGGGATGCATGGGATGAAGTGAGCATACGCACAGATTTAACTTAACCATACTGTTACAATTGCACAATCTCAGCATGCCCTTTGTGTTTCTTCAAAGACTATCAAATCGTAAAGCTTATGCATTTTTCCAGAAAGACAGCAGAAACACTAAAGCCTTTTAGTAACTGCCAGAACCAACTAAGAAGGAAGACAGAAGGAATGCCTAAATCAGACTAGACTAACGACTCCTTACAGTTCCATTACAAATTCTGCAGATCACCTCAGAGAATACTAGTGTCAGACCCTATATGCATACATAAATACATGAGCTGTCTTTAGTACCCTCAGCAAGTTGTCTTGTTAACAGTGACAAGAGCAACCTTAAATAATCTTATATATATGTATTAAAATTCTGAATACACAAACCACACCAATCAAAACTAATTCAGTTTCTTCCCCTGAATCAGAACAAACACTCAATAGATCCCAAATGTCAATGAAGGTTAACTTCGCTACTGCCCTTTCTCCAGTAAAACCTCAGGACCTTACCGTTACTGTGGTTCTACAGTCCTAGGGAGTTCTAGGCATTCATATGCTTTGTGCATCTTGGTGTGTGCTGGTTTTGGCTGGGATAGAGTTAATTTTCTTCATAGTAGCTAGTATGAGGCTATGCTCTGGATTTGTGCTGAAAACAGTGTTGATAATACAGGGGTGTTTTAGTCATTGCTGAGCAGTGCTTACACAGAGTCAAGGCCTTTTCTGCTTCTCACACCACCCTGCCAGCAAGCGGGGGGGGGCACAAGAAGTTGTAAGGGGACACAGCTGGGACAGCTGTCCTCAGCTGACCAAAGGGATATTCCAGACCACGTGACACCATGCTCGGCATATAAAGCTGGGGGAAGAAGGAAGCGGGGGGACATTCAGAGCGATGGCATTTGTCTTCCCAAGTCACCGACCGTTACACATGATGGAGCCCTGCTTTCCTGGAGATGGCTGAACACCTGCCTGCCAATGGGAAGCGGTGAATGAATTCCTTGTTTTGCTTCACTTGTATGCATGGCTTTTGCTTTACCTATTAAACTGTCTTTATCTCAACCCAAGAGTTCTCTCACTTTTGCACTTCCAATTCTCTCCCCCATCCCATCGGGGGGAGTGAGCGAGTGGCTGTGTGGCACTTAGTTGCCAGCTGGGGTTAAACCATGACATCGTGCCAGTCATGTTTAGGTAGTTCATATGATACAGTATATTCGACTTCATGAAGTGACTGTTTTTGTTATGTGAGCTCCTCAACATAACTTACAACTGACCTGTGAGTAAAGCACAGAAACAACAGCTATACAGAGGAGTTGTTACACCAACATCCCATTCCATGCGTCAATACATAGTTGACTAAAGAGGGCCAGCAGCTATACTGTAGAAAGTAAACTAAGGCAGGTTTATGAATGACAAATATCAACAGCTTTTTTAGGATGTAGAGAGGACTTATGTAATGAGGCTGCAAAAGTTGTGGTTATCACCCCAGCAGTCAGATGAACTCTCAGGTGCAGAGCTTGAAAGTTCAGAGGTGTTTTCAGCTGAAATACTGTATTGCACTGATACAGTTCACAGAGAAAGTATTTGAAGTTAGTTACAGAATAAATGCCACGGAAAATTAATTTTTTTTAGACTGCATACTTCTCAGAGCAAGAACAGCCTCCTATAGCTATATTTTAGTGACTCCATCATACAAAAAAGTATTTCTTAGATGTCTCTAAACTGCCACCCCAGAGAAGAGTGCAAGATAGGATTCCCAGAGGGCAGCTACGATTCATGAAGTGCTGAAGGACACTGCTCCTGCAGCCTTTCTTTGCAAGCTCTCTGCATCTAACAAAAAAATACATACACAGTGTACAGTGAAGAAACACTTCAATTTTTATAGAATGACAGGGAATAACATTCATTCCATTTATAAAGCAGAACAAAAAGTAGGTAGAGATTCCACAGCACAAGGCACAGTCTGCTTCAAGTTGCAGTTTCTGATAATGTTATCCTATCAACAGACAACAACCTTAACCTTAAAAGGTAGAAAAACTGAAAGTAAAACAAAGCAACAGCAAGTGTACCAGGAAGACAGAATGAAGCCTGCATTCCTTTCCAGCCCTGGAGCGGTGACTTCATCTTTGCTAGGGTGACCTTCCACTGAGTCCAGGCTTGAATACTAATATTAGACTAAAAAGAAGTGTGCCACCCTCTAAATATAACGATGACTCAACACCTAGAGGCTTTAGTGATGTCATATGACCAAAAAGGTTCTGACTTCACAATGCAGATTTTTTAAACGTAAGTCAAAAGAAACAGATCTTCCCCTGCAGAAACAAAGCCTGCTTCCTAGAGCATCTTCTTGAATTAGCCTGTGGGAAAAGGGAACCAAAGAAACATTTCACACATGGCAGCAGACACACCGGCTCCACTTTGTTTAAAAGGAGCCCTGAACAGACACATTTCAATTATATGCTTCAGAGTCAATGCATCAGTAGAAAGTTTCAGTTCCAGAACCAACATATAAAAGTTAAAGACAACACAGCAGACCACTGAACAGTCCAGTGGCTTTTACTGCACCTTAAAAATAAAAATAGCAGCATGAAGATGTGCTTTGTTGAGAAAGCTAAATCCAAGTTACAAAGAAAAAAAAGCCTTTCCAAGTAAGGCTACAGAGTTCTCTTAAAGCACCATCCTTGAACAAATATTCCAGCACTCACTTGAGGTAGCCTTAAATCTTTTTCAAGGCCTAAGCTCAATAATACATCTAAAAAAAAAAAAGTCAAAGGAAGTCTAACATTGGCTTCTGTAGTAAAAGCAAGTAGTCATCCAATATGTAAATAAAGTTGTAATGTGAAAGAATCCCTCATGAAATAGTAACTGTTTTCATAATAAAGTCCTTCCATTAAAACAGAATTATCTTTTCCATTGACTTGCTAGTTTGACTTCTCCTCCCTTCCCCACCCCACTTCCACTAAGCTCACAGTTCAGGAAATGTATTTTTAATCACCTTCATTCCCCAATCTTGCATTCACACACTGACCCTCCTCATCAGAAGAATTAGGATACACTTCAACATATGTTCACAGAACCACAGAACAGTTGAGGGTGGAAGGGACCTCTGGAAGTCATCTTGTCCAACCCTGCCCCCGCCCCACACTCAAGCAGGGCCACCAAGAGCTAACTGCCCAGGACCACATCCAGACAGCTTTTGAAGACCTCGGTGGAGGGAGGCTGCACCATCTCCCTGGGCAACCTGTGCCAGTGCTCAGTCACTCTCACAGTAAAAACAAACGTGTTTCCTGATGTTCAGAAGAAACCTCCTGTGCTTCAGTTTGTGCCCACTGCCTCTGGCCCTGTCACTGGGCACCACTGAAAAGAGCCTGTCTCTGACATCTTTGCACCCTCACTTCAGGTGTTAATACACACTGATAAGATGCCCCTTCACTGGACTCTCTCCAGTATGTCCATGTCTTCCTTGTACTGGGAAGTCCAGAACTGGGCACATGTTTAGTCACTGTATTTTCTCACACAGAAATCATATCATCTCCTATTGGTTTGAATTACACCGGCAAGAAAAAGCACTTAATGGACTCTGACTCCTAGGCAGCTCCACCATAACTGAAATGCTCAGAAACCAATTAATCATTCTTTATCTGAAATACAACTACTAAATTTAATAGGTGCTCCTTCCAATTTGAGCCAAAACAGCGGAAAAAAGAAGAGCATACAGCCTCTAAACAGCTGGAGGAAACACATCCTTCCCTCACGTAAGCATATTCTAATAGTGACAGTTTTGTGTAAGCATTTCCTGAGGCATCTGAAGGAACCATCTTAAGAGACAAAGATGCTTCACTTTGACAGTGTGCTTACCAGTTTCAGCCTGAAGGAAACTACACAGTCATGTTACAGAAAGGATGGTTTTACAAAACAGTGATATATGCATAACAAAAGCACAACAAAAGGGTTACTATCCGGAAAGCCTGAGGACTATGTGTAGCAATTAACTGTTAAAACACACACATATCCACCCTTAGGAGTAATCAGTCATGCCCTTTGGCTCGCCACCACAGTTGCTTTATCAGGAGAGATAAAAGGAGTAGCACCTCCCATTCAGTCACACTTTCAGCCAAAAATAACAGTCTCAATTTTGCCATATCTTGCTCACGTAAATAGTCCCATCAGTTTTTCCAAGAGATATGTGGCAAATCCCAGCGTTTAGGAATAGTTTTATTTTTAGCTTCTCCACAATAAGACTTCCATGACCCAAGCAAGTCAGTGCTGTACAGTCAAAAAAACCAAAAAAATCTGCCCCTACCATTAACAGGTTATATGCGAAAACAAATGATCAGAACACAGGACAGTGATAGGGACACAGCTGAATGTGATCCCAGCTTTGCAACAGGCCTGTTGGATAATCTACTTCTCCATGCCTTTGTTCTTCCTTAAAAACTAAAAAGCTCAGCATTTTCTAGCCACATTGTAAAGAAGGCACAATTTCATTTTCTGTATGA
The DNA here is from genome assembly GCF_026419915.1 of Harpia harpyja. Classification (NCBI taxonomy): domain Eukaryota; kingdom Metazoa; phylum Chordata; class Aves; order Accipitriformes; family Accipitridae; genus Harpia; species Harpia harpyja. The sequence continues at coordinate 6,666,319 of NC_068954.1, forward strand.
AGGAGCAGGCTGTCCATCATGGGAGCGGAGAGATAAGCCAAACCACCTCCCTTCAGTTGTAGCAAGCTGTTAGTGCATTGAAGCTGCTAAGCCATCCTGTGCAAATCCTTAAATGCCCGTATTATCGGCCTAGCTATCCAGGGCATTCTCCTGACCTAAGTAGAGATTTCTTTCCAAGAACACAGGTCTGAAAGGTAGGGAAATATTTTTTTGACCAGATGCTTTGTTACTGTAGCAAAATTAGATACATGTAGATAGTACTAATCTATATTTCCCGCTTTGTTCCTGTAGCAAAATTGGATACACGTAGATAGTAATAATCTGTATTTCCCCTTTCTTCTACCAGTGTTTTAAGATCAGGCAGTCACTCTGGAGCAGCTTCCTTTAAGCCAGATGGCAACACTCATCCTCAGATCCCAGAGCCCACAACTCTTCAGACTCACTATGTTGAGACCTTAAGGTGCCAGCCAGGAGAAAACTCAAGCCTGACCTGATACAGTTTCTTTGTCTGTAAAGGACATGGCCTTCAGCTGCAAGAATTCCTCATCTTCAGAAAAATGAAGGTCCAAACTCAGGCTCCCTACAGATGCCATCATCACTCTTGGTAGGCAACACAGAATCCCTTCTAAGAAGTGCTGTACAGCCACATGATATTGGTGAAAGAGTATACCTGATACAGGATGCAGTAAGAACAGACAAAGCAAGTCAGCTTATCCACAGTGCAGGTGTATGTGCAGCTAAGTGTTCCCTCAGGGTTGGTGCAAGCCCATATATTCATGCACAAACTGGAATTTACCCTATATCTGATACAAAGTAGTTAAATGCCTTCAAATTAAAACAAAAATATTTAAGGCATTTGCTTTTAAAAACCTATCTTTAGTGAGTATATTGCTTAGACATTTGTGTGAAAAATTTGAACTTGACAGTTCAGCCTCTTAAGACACTCCAGGTAACGTAACTTTAAAGCTGTCAGCACAAATTCTTTACATTAATACTGTTGCATGCCAAAACCACTCAGAAGTTTATATATTTAAATATTATTTACGCAGCAAGTTCACACACCAAATCAAAACAACCATTTCCAATGACCCGTTTCTCTGGCTTTTGTTGCTAGCTAACTTGTAACTTCCAAACCAATCATACCTCCGTTTTCCTCCTAAAAGTGTAGGTCAGGAGTAAAAGTCAAAAGATACATTGCAAAAACTTTACTTTCTGTAGAATGGATAACACCATGAAACTACTGTAGATATAAACATTACTGTAGTATGTTCTTTAAGAAGTTTAGTGTACCACTACATATACATTGGATCAATATATAACTGAAGATATGAGTGTTAGCAGCATTTATTGATTGTGATTCTGTGAGATTTTGAACTTTAGCTTAGTAACTTGACAATATTTTATATTGAATTCATGTGTGCTCTTATCCTGCAGCAACAGTTAATAATAGAAAGGATTACGGGTATTAATCAACTGGGAGCACAAGTACATGTTCTACAGGAATAATAAAAATCATAATCAGCTCCCCAGGTCCTTGGATTTAATGAGAAATCTGAAGGTAATCCCATCTAGTTTAATACAGACTTACAGGAGTAACTACTTACCTGCAAACAGAGCTGTTCAATCCATGTTATTGACAGATAGTTTACAGACATGCACATGGAACAGAATATCCACCTTCACAACCCAGCTGCTATTCTTAAGACACATCCTTAAGTCCTGCAAGTCTTTGGGGATTGCTATCCCACATACTTACATAATCACCCATTCCATTTTCTAACTAAGCCATCAGCTAAATCCTAGAATACAGCTCTCAAAAGGGAAAGCTCAGGAGCAAGTGGGGATAGAATCTCTAAAGGATGAAGAGAGATTCTCTAGTTCTAGGCAGGCTTCCATTTTCTTCCTTTAAAACTGGACTTTCAAACCCCTTCATATTTAGTGAAGTTCATTACCAGATGGTTACAAAATTCCACAAAATGGCACAACATAAGTGCAAGATGCTTACTAGCAAAAAGACTTAAATACAATAAAATGGTGCACCATTTTAGTGCTGTGGTATGAACTTTTATTTTCTTTTAATCTGTATTACTCAAACATACACAAGACATCATTATGGAAGACAAAGATGCCTAAAAACTTAAACCCAAATAATTCCTCTTGTGCAGCCTCAACAGATACCTCTTTCAGTACCTTTAACAGGAAGCATGTATCCTTAGGAGTCTTGTTTTATTTCCCTTTCATCTGGTAATTTCCCCATTAAAGACCCTTTGTCCATCGAGGCCAGCTTTGGTTCCAGTGAATCTGTAGTTTTATCTGGGTACTTCATCAGCCAGTTCCAGCCAAAACCCACTTTACCACTTGCCAGCTTGTTTCCAAATTGAAAATTCTGGACAAGACACTCAAGTAACCTCAGATGTGCCTATAACAATTAGCCTAGACTAATTTCATCAAAGCCCCAAGCTGCCAGTTTTATATTCCCAACTTCTTCATCAGGAAGAATCCTAGGCTAAGAAACAGGAACTGAACACTTCCTGCAAAACTTGAATTTTTATTTTTTTTTTTTTTTAATTTGAAGAGGATATTGTTTTCAACATTCTGTTTTAGACTAATTGCAGAGTTAAAAATATTCTCACCCAGCTCCTCTTGTCTTTGTTCTCACTATCATTCATCTTAGATTTTCCAGATAAAAGAGTATTTCAGGTAACTTAAAATATTTGAGACCTTACCACTCTCTACAACTACCTGAAAGGAAGTTGTAGCAAGGTGGGTGTCAGTCTCTTCTCCCAAGTTCACAAGTGATAGGATGAATGGAAACGGCCTCAAGTTACACCAGGGGAGGTTTAAATTGGACATTAGGAAAAATTTCTTCACTGAAAGGGTTATTAAGCACTGAACAGGCTGCCCAGGGAACTGGTTGAGTCACCATCCCTGGAGGTGTTTAAAAAACATGAAGATGTGGCTCTTACAGACATGGTTTAGTGGTGGACTTGGCAGTGTTAAGTTAACGGTTGGACTCAATAATCTTAAAGGTCTTTTCCAACCTAAATGATTCTATGAGAAAATAGAAGAAAGGCAGCCTCTCATCACAGTGGTACATGATCAGCAAGTGGGAGACACTTTCACATGATTAACTTTGCCACCTCCATCATGACTGCAACAATGGTTGCTATGAAGATATGTACCCATATTTCAGTATTCTGCAATTCTGAGCAAAAGAAAAACTTTTTTGTTCACCGTAGTTGACAAAAAGGCTTTTAAACTCTTGAAATAAACATTATGGCAGAGTGTTGTTGTCACCTTAGGAAGAAGTCATATCTGTGATCCAGTTTCTTTGTACAAAACAGATTAAACTATTGATCTGTTTCATTGAAACTGCAGTAAACACAAACATAAGGCATATGTTTCTTTTACATTGAAAATACACAAACCGACACCATACCTTACTGTCGTCATCTTCAAACACAGACTGGTGAACATTACAAGCAAAGAGAGAATTCGGGAGATCATTGAAGTCGATTATTTCATGAAAGTCTTCTTCTGCAAAACATCTCTTTAAATCATTGTCTCCATTTAGAGAGTAGAGTAAGAACTGTCCTCCATCTTCCGGGATGCAGCCATAGTGACCAAGGCCTCGCATTCCAAAGAAGTATGAGTCTCCCCTCATCCCTGGCAGCATGGAGAAGAGACACACAGTTACACTACACTTTTAAAAATATCACATACACAAGTTAACCCAGAAATTTTTAGTTTGGGGGCTTAGTTTGTAGAAAGTATATTTCACACTATTTTAAGGCAACAACTGACCTCTGAAACAGGGCACTACGACTAGTTTCACCAAGATTCAAATAGGGACTTTGCTTTAGTTCCATTTATTAGGACAGAAGAGACCTAACCCTATCAGCACAAGCTGCTGAACACAACCAGAAGCAAGGCATTTCTTAAGTGCCCCTTGCCCTAAAAGAAAATAATATATTGCATTTGGGTTTGAGAGTCATGTTTGTTACTGGAAAGGCAGGCTGGTGCTTCCGAGCTTGCAGTCAGCTTAGAAAGAAAGTATAATGCACATGGTATGAAGAAAATGAAAATAACTTTGAAAATTATACCAGATATCAACTCAAAGGAAAAAAAAAAAAGAAGAAAAAAAGACTGTTAGAATGTAGCATGAACACAGAATCAAAAAACAGTACAACACATTACTATTATAAAGAATAAAGCCAATTTTTTTTCTACAGTTTAAGGACAGAACGTACCCTGTTTTTCCATGCCCATTAGCAATTTCTTTGTTTGCATCTTAATCACATTAGGAAGCAAATAAAAAGGGAAGAGAGGGCTCGAGAACATTCTCACCACCTTTTGGGAAAATCCTGCTGACTTTGGAGCCTTTACTCCAAATCCATCAGAGCAGAAAGATAATTTTAAGACACACAGAAGTAACAAGCCCATACATCAAACAGTATCCCTACTGTTGTTACAAGACTAAACTTCATACCAGCCAAGGGAAATAAGTAAAGGTCCAAGTAATTATCAGTGTGTTAATTAGTATAAATTCAGGTATTTATCAGTCCTTAGTACAGGTGTATTAGACATCAAACTATAACCTCTATAGAGCTCCAGTAAGCTGACTAGAAGCTATGCAGGGAAATAATTTAATTCCCTTATATTTTTGTTTCTTTCAGTAATAATATGCAATCATTGGCTGCTTTTTCTCCTCATAACATAAGGAGTTAGAGAGTTACATAAACAGTGTGCTCATCCATTTCAGATTTGCCCTTGCTCTATTGCATACTTGCTATTCTCTATAAATAGTTGTAAATATTAGTTCAAATATAATATTTAGGACTTGTGTCCAAAATTAAACCCTATGGGCTTATTACACTTAATCTCAGTAAAGCAAAGTTAAATTATGGAGCTAATTTGCCATGCCTGTGCCTTTCATGTAACCTCAATCCTCCTGCTGCTCTAAAATGACATTTGGCCAATGACGGAGCACATCATTCTGTAACTTTATGTTACGGAAATGGCAGTAATTGTTATTGCTGAAGTCTCAGGGCTAACAACAGAAATCCTCAAGGAAACAAGATAAAGTCATGCCCAAAAGTATCAGTTTGGAGCACTGAGTCCACACTTACCACACTCCCACATCATGTGATAGAGACAGATTTATTAGCCAGAACAATTAAGGTTGAAAGGGGCCTGCAGAGGTCATCTAGTCTGAAACACAAGGTCAGACCAAGATAATTCAGGACCTTGTCCAGAGGTAAGTGTACCGCAATACCACTCGTAGTAGATATAATGATCTGCAGAGAGCTGGTAGGTCACAGGATCTTAGCTGTCCTCCTTTTCCAGATACTAAAGTATGTTACACAGCTCAGAACAGAATAGTTTCCTAGTCCTGTATTGTATGCATGTAATTTATGAGGGAGGGGTTTAAAACAAACAAGGATGCAGTGCTGTAAGGAAGCAGGTGTAGTATGAAAGCCTCAGGCCAATTACCTCTTTTTACTGTGTCAACCTGAGGACAGGTTTTTAGACTATCAAATACACACTAGTATTTTTGCCAGCTCGGTCTCACATTAGCAGAACTATCTCCAACTAATTTCAGCTTAGGAATTTAATTCTAACTGAAAAAAGAGCCTGAACAAGTGACAGAGGAGATGGCTATAACTTCAACAATATACATTAGTGTAGTAGGAACTCAGTATCACAGCAATATTGCCTCTGGTATTTGAGCCAACTCACTTAAGCCTAGTATTACTGTACATGTCAGTGTAAACATACCCATGTAAGTACTACAAAGAAATCCTCATAGTGGCCACTGCTGGGGAAGAAGCTTCAATTCTGAATGTATCGCCACTCAAGCAGAAAATATTAATAGATCATTTACTCCAAATACAATCTTCTCTAAATGTTTTCGCCATCATGTCTAGCCTGTGTCAAGATGAGACTCATTGCTTTTAGGTTTAGAAAAATAAACTTCAAGCCTAGTATGTTACAAGATATAATTTACATGGCAGAACAGACTTTTGCCCATGAGCATGAAGTATTTCATTTACAACAGACAAACTACTTGCAGTCAGTAAAGATACTATTTTATAGTCACGCTGGGCAAAACCCTCCTTCCCCCACAAGCATTAAGCTGCAAGAGGCCACCCAGCAGAGAGGGAAGTTTCAAAGCCAACTTTACACAACAGACTCAAGAGGATAAAGATGACACAAGCTGATACTCAAAAGTGGTAGGAATTTGGATTATGAATTAACACTCAATAAGCATTCCAGTGAGAAGAGGGGAGATTAAATGGAACTGGGGGTAGTGAAGTTTAAGTTCTACAAGAATGTCCTAGGATATAATGAAACAGGAATCTGCTGGCTGAATGGAACTTAGAGTCAAAGTAGAGCAAGAGAGGCAATACAGTACACTGACTTTTTTCCATATACATCTCTATTTATATTAGCCAATTTCTTAAGCTGTACTTTTTAGTCTAATAAATAAGCTTCACTTTCACTTTAAGTATGATAGTAATGTTAAAGATAACTTCATGGCAGCTCACAAATTTCATACATTCTGTTCCCCAGTGCGTAACAAAGCTGTTAGGGTGTGCAGAGAAGTAAAGAATCTCAATATATCGACAGAAGTCAGAGAAGCCTACAGGTTTCTCCACTAAACTGTTGTTTGTTTATTTTTTCTCCTGGGATAGCCATATTATAAGGTACTACATAGGAAAGGAAGCTTTTAAGTTAAGAATTAAACAAAACCACTATGACAAGCAACAGAACAAGTCACAACCATGAAGTTCAGGTTTTTAACCAACTTAGTTGAAATAAGGAAATTAGCATACACTATAGCATGCAATTCTACTATGTATAGACTTCAAAGTTCTACCTGAGATTAGAAATTAATAAATACTCTTACATTATGTGGCAGTAGTTTTGCTCTGCTAGAGCTCTTTAACAAGAAAAGCTTGCTCCTTTTTTCAGACAATTCTTGAGAGAGATTTGCTCAGTGGGATTTAGGTATTAGCCAAGTCTTCTTAAAGTCACTGTCTCACATGCCTTTTGACCATCTTTTTTTCAAGACTTGTAGGTAGGTATGTATACACGCACAAGCCTCTTCTACACTTAAGATATACCCAGAATTCTGATCAGTGTTGCCTCCGCTAGCAAGTCAACTTACAATACTCTGATTATTAAATCCTCTGCCCAATTTAAGATGGGACCTGAAGAGCTAAGAATATCTGTATGGAATAACTATTGTTTCACAAGTTTTACTTTGCTATACAAGGGCCATGTACTGCACGATATTAAGCCCAGCCCCACAATTAAAATGGAAATCTCACTAATAAAAGACATATGTTCCCCAAGAAAAAATAAACTGCCTATAAGCCTGAGCTCAATGGTAATCAGAGAGGGCCAACACACTTGAATCAACATTTGTTAGCACACTTCAAACCCTTGGGCTGTAAGTTCAGACTCTGACTGGACAAACTAGCACTTCTGCCAAAAGATGCAACATTATCTGTCATGCACCTCAGGCTTCTCACTTCCAACACCAGACACTTCCCTACACAGAGACAGGCCCCATGCTACCTTTTTTTAGTGGAGAAAGCATCTCCTGCTCAGATTCATGGCACAACTGCACAAACTGATTCAGTTAAAAGAAAAGACCAGGCCTAAGGAAAAAAGTTTGGGTTTAACTCCACTAGGTAGATAACTGACCTGACTGATTCACTTCACGGCTGCATAAATATTTGTAGCAACCAGAAAAAAAAAAAAAAGAGGGCGAAGTTTGGGAATGCACTGGCAACAGCAAAGGTTACAATTGTACTTTTCAGCAACTAAACCTACTTAAAACATTCATGAAATTAGAATCTGAGTTTTCACAGCTCTGCATGAACTTCATAATAAGTCACAGTATCAGAAGTTACCTTCAACCAGTTATGAGCTAGAAATCTAATGTTTTTCTTCATTATAAATAATGTTACACATATACATAAAAAATTGTAACTACATATCCCTTATTATGTCTGACAAAAACTTTAAGGCTCAGGTGTTTTGTTGTTGGTAGTTTTGTGGCTTCTTTGAATTTACTTAGCCACTTCAGGCAATATGCTGTCAAAAAATATTCTTTGCAATTATTTTGCTAATATAGAACAAAAGAATTTACACTTCAAATACCTTAAAACAATTCATAATCCATGAACTGGATTGCCATATAAAATAAACTCAGTTCAAAGTCATCTTTTATGTAACTATAATACAATCACTGAATCACATTCCCATTTATATTAAAGCTCCTTTCCACAGCTTCTGACAAAGCAAGTTAACTTCCCCCTTCATATGGTCCCTTTTATATTATCAAAAAAACAGAAAGACATCCACATAAGAGTAAACCGTACTCATCTTACTTTTAAAATGTAATGAGTTCAAAGTGGCCTATGCATTTACTTCTCCATTCCCAAATCAGGAAATTTTTCAAATACTTAAGATACCAGAAGTTGTCATACAGAATTTCAGAAGTGGCAATGCCACAAAAAAAAAAAAAATACAGTAACACTAAGGCATCATCCAGCACCAATATCGATGCTAAATTCATTCATCAATAACTTACCTGGGACCACACTAGTAAACTCCATAGCAGGACTGTTCCCTTTAGAAGGCTGAGATACTGAGACATAAACAAACCTGAGCCCAAGTTCATGTAACCTCCAGCTAATGCTGACTACTTTCCACATCCGTTTATCCCTTTTAAATAAAGTTCACCCATATGTAATCCGTGTTCCTATGTTATTTCTGAATTTGGTGTAGGGTTTTGACCCTAAACTTCCAAGTCAGAAAATACATTACATAGAATAGAGTACCCCAAGAGTGCAGTACTATTAACCCTTGGGAAACCATAGCAGCCTCTACCCTTCCAGACCCCATGTGGAATCTCCTCGTCACTTCTTTTGTGCAATTTATACGTACAATTTGCATCACTTTACACTGATATACGTTATTTCAAATTTCTCCTCCTGTGGTCAAGGGGTGCGAGAGCTTGTCATTTGTCATAGTTCAAAACATGAAGCAAACATCCTTCCCACTGGAACAGACTATGTCATGTCAGTGTTTAACCCTGTAGATACTGTAACCGAAAGCTCTGTAGAGAGTCCAGGTGGGAGCTACATATTCATTCTGTTACCTCACTATTTTTAGACATACTATACCTCCAATTAAAATTAACAGAGATCAGCAGAAAATTAAATTCACTGGCAAATAGCAATAGCTTACTGAAGTTTCTATTTGAAAAATTATCAAAAAGTATTACTTTTTTTAGTGTAAAACTGGAAGGGCAAATATGTTCCTCTTGTTATGAAGTTAGACCCCTACAGAGCAAAGAACTGCAGCTGAAATTTTGCTGAATGAATACAAATTGAGCACATGAAGTGCTTGAATGGCTCAATGCCTTATATATCACCAAGCACATATAGATTTACCCATTGTTTTTATGGAAACTAATAATGCATTTCTTTGGTGACCATTTTCCTGTCTTAGAGTTTTAAAAAAGAGTCCCTGTGGGACATCAAGAAACAGGCACATATCTCTTGAAATTGCTAGGAAACTTTGCTTTTTTTTTATTAAACACTGCTTGCCATGACAAACAACATGACTAAAAATAGAATAAAGCAAACAAAATGTTACAAATAGAAGCTTTAAATATAATCACTATAAACTAAAAGTATTATTGAGTCCTGAGTGCAAACCTAGAAACAGTAATCTACAGGAATTAAGAAAATTTGGGAAAAACGCAAAGCAAGAAAAAAGTTGCAGTTGTTTTTCTAGAAGGGTCCAGAAAAAGTGCAGGGATTCCACTTCTGCTGCTACTGAAAAAAAAAACCCCAAAACCCCAAACAGCAAATTTTACCATAATTCAAAGGGGGGGGGGCAGCACAGGGAAGAATCAAACCCACTGAGTAAGATTTTATTGAAACAGTTTTTACTTAAAATAGTCACTGACAATGAAAGCAGAGTCACCAATTTCTGTAGCGTTACCCTAAGTATACAACAACTGCTGAAGTCAACTGGACCCACACTGACGACTTTGGCAGAAGGCACAAGTATAACAGGGAAGTTCACATAGTAGTAGCCTGCTGAGATTTCACTCCATTCTGCAAAATGAACACTGGAGATTAGTATTATTTTTATATGGTGCTAATTCTTCGCTATGGAAAGCTCCCATGGACTTAAATGGAGACGTTTTACTTACTTAGAAAAAGCAGAACGGGACCTTGTGTGACAGGATTAATGAACTGTTGCAGTCTCAAAAGCCATATAGACTATAGTCACCACTTCCTTCAACCTTCACCTCTGCATCTCCCACCTGGACAACAACTACTCCCTTTACAGTAATACAGGTTTCCAGTACAGTGAAGTCCACTCACATTTTAACTCCAATTTGGTTAGCACCACACAAAACCAGTGTCAATCTCCACTATGCCTCTTACAGAAGTGGCAGATATGATGAAGAGGATTTTTTTTTTTTTTAAATGCTAACTGGTGCAAATCCCAAGTGTTCTAATCCTTTCCATTGACATTCTAGCCGTATTAAATTTAGCTGAGACTTTGTAACTATTTTTGGAAGCTTTTAGCATCCAAAGGGACTATTATTCACTTTTATTCATCTAAAGCAGGGCTGGCTAGCTCAAGCAATTCAAGACCTGCATATTGCTCAGAAGGCTCAGCTGTGCCTCCCATGCCAGGGATGTATCCTATGACCAGTAAAGAAACTCAGTTGGCATCGTGGCTTGCTAAGCAATCTGTATCTCCAGCCCTGGACAAAACAAGCCAGCAGACACTGGTGTTACACCCTACTAAGCCAAGACTCCAGCCCCATTCCACAATAGGAAGATGATACTTTGAGCAACCAACGCCAGGGGTGAAGATTTTACATGCTTTTCTTAAGATCAAGAAGCTGAGCTACGATTAATCAACCACTAAAGTTACCATGGTAACATTAAGGTATTCAAAGAACAAAAAAACCTCCCCAAACCCAAAGAAACCAGAACAGAACAAGCTTTCTGATTACCTTCACTTGGCCTCTATGCTACTCTATTTAAAGCGAACCAGTTTTATAAGGGGCCCACAGTATTACAACGTCACTGGCCTTCACCCAGATCTGTCACCTCGCACAGGGGTCAGTGGAACACTCGCTTAATAGCCCTCTAGCTTGTAACATAAAATTCGTAACTATACCCCAATTCTTACCAAGACCTACTTTCCCTTACCCTGTTGGGAGGAAAAAAGGAAGAAGCCATGTATATCAGAGCTATGTGCAACAGAGAGAGTTGTTCACAGTGTTGAACTCCTAGAAAATACTCAAGACACCATGATTACTTGGAATATAATTTCAAAGTTTCCTTGAAAAGGATTTTCTGCTGGTACACACAAGTAATTTATAACTTAAAAAACATTAAGGACACCAATGCAATGACAAACATTTTCAATACAGACAATGGCAAACCAAGACACTGAATCTGAATACACACTACAATATCTGGAAGAGGACAAACTAGGACAACTTCTTCTCAGAAGTTTAAGGAGAATGGGACAGTTCCTGCTGTTAAAAAAGACAGGTACCAGCAGTTACTAGTTAACAAAGTTGATAGTCTACAGAAAATCTTCTGTCCTTCTTTACTGTGATGTGTTTGTAGTTTTTCTGATTGTTTTATATTCTCACAGTATTCAGACTTCCCTCTGTTCAGGAATGATGTGTAACCATGTAATGTAGTTTTACTGCAAGAATAAACGCAGCAGAGTTTCTTTACAGTAGTTATGTATTCTCATAGAAAAAGAGTTTTTCCTCTCCTCCTACAGAGCAACTATTCTAACTAGGTAAACAACAAAGAGCAAACCAATTTTTAAATGCAGGACTTGAAAGCCTAACACAGAAGCTCATGTAAAGCATTCTCATTTGTACGAATTCTTTCAGCTGTACAAACCTATCCTGCATTTTCCTTTTAGGAAACTAGATTAAACTCCAAACTCCAGCAAGTAAAGAGACCAAAATATTTTGGAGACATACAAAAGAATCTAGGAAAGGTGGGGAAAAAACAAACCAACAACTTCGGAGAGCTACCTGTTACATAAGCATCAAACAACATCGGTGCGGGATGCTGCAGCTAACCTTAAATCAGCCCAAGAAGAGTCTCTCCCAGGGACAGGGGCTTCACCGCATTCCTGCGCACCAGCCCGAAGTTCTACAAGTAGCCGGGACAGGTCTGCATCCCTGCAAACGCCCACCTGCTTCGAGCCGACAACCAGCGCTCCCCGCACGGCTGCAGAAAAAGCCCCTTCCCACCTCCCCTCCGCCTGCCCCACACGCCGGGATGCTCCCTCCCCTCACCAAGCCCCTCTCCACCCCCGGCGGACCGACCACCTGCCCCGGAGGACGAGCCGACACCACGTTCTCCCTCACCGCACACCTCCTCCTCCGCCCACCGGCCGCTTCCAGCCGCCCGCCCGGAGCTGCACGGCGGGAACCGACCCCGGCCGGAGGGCGGGCGTCCGCGGGGAAGCCCGGGACACCCCCCCCCGCGTCCGAAAAGCCACGGGTGAAAGGAGCCCCGAGGAAAGAGCGGGGCCCGGGGAGGGAGCAGGACGGCGGGCGCCGCAGGGAGAGCCGGCGGGGCGGTTACATAACCCCGCCACGGCGGGCGCACGGCGCCAGGTCGGCGGGGCAGGGCTGCAACAGGGCGGCCCCGCCGGCGAAGGAGACCCTCGCGGCGGCAGCCCTGCCCTTACCTGCTGCGGCTCGCTCGTCCTTCGCCTCCGCGCCCGCCTCCCCTGTGGTCGTCGCCGCCGCCGAGCCCCGAGGACCGCGCCGCCGGCTCCTCAGCGAACGCCCCGCACCTCTCGCCTGCCCGCGCCGCTGAGGCGAAGGTGGAGGACAAGGCGGGAGGAATGAGGGGGCGCCGCAACCCAATCAGCAAACACCTCCGCCCAAACGAGCGGGCGGAGTCACCAATAAGCATGTGAGGAGCAAGCTGTCCCCGCCTCCTCCATCCCCTGGCCACGCCCCTCACCTCCCACCGCTGCGCGCCGGATTTCGGTTCCCCGGGTGGGCGGCGGGGGCGAGGGGCCGCGGCGTTCCCTGCTTCGTGTGGTGACGGGTGAGCCGGGGGAGGGTCTCACGTCTCCCCCGGCACCCAGGGAGCGGTAGGAACCAGGAAGCGGTTTCTGTCCTCGTTACTAGTGCGTGGCAAAGTTTCCCTCCCTCAGGGTGTCGACCCCCTTGCCCTGAGGTGAGGTGAGGAGAGGTGGGGTGGGGTGAAGAGGGGTGAGGTGAAGTGGGATGGGGTCGGGAGGTGTGCGATGGTATGGGAGCGAGGAGGGGTGAGATGGGGTAGGGTAGGGGAAAGATGGGATGGGATGGGATGGGATGGACAGAGGTGGGGTGGGATGCAGAGAGAACAGGTGGGATGGATGCCCACAGAGTGCCAGCACACTTTGCCATGGTTTTAGTGACAAACCTCCTAATGCCCCCCGTGGTGATTTTGTAGGGGGCCCAAATGCTTCTGGGGAACGGAACTCCCAACCGCCATTCCCATTTCTGACCACTGAAAAGCAAACTGACCCTTGAAGTGAGCTCCGTCTGGAATGGATCCAGTTGTCGTTCATCTCTTCTTCAGACTAACAGGTGAATAAGGTGTATCTCACCATTACAGATGAGGCCAGAAGGTGCGTTTGTAGGACTCTTGAGGAACGTCAGGGTTACAGCGGAAAAAGGCTGATTGTGGTCATGATTTTAAAAAGAAGAGAAAGCATTCATATGCCCCCAAGGCATGCTTTATTAAAGGAAGGGCTATTTTCTCTCTTCCAGCTCTATGTCTGAGACTGCTAAGCGTCAGAGGCTAATGCTGATTTTCTGCGGTCTCTTCGCTTTGGAATGTAATACAGAGGGATTTAATCAATAGGGTGATACAGAAATGTAAATAGGTTTCTGTAAAGATGGCTTTGAAAATCTATAGAATATAATGGAGAACTAGAAGAGTCCCATATAATTATTAAATACCCTATAAAAATCCATGGAAGGAATAATTCTCCATTAGTTAAAAATATATAAAAAGATGTGTGCCATTTAAAGCAGCACTTTCCAATAATAGCAGAAAAAACTGTTGTAATGAATGAGATCAATAGTGTATCCCACCTCATCTCTGCAAATACCTAAGAGCAATGCATTGTAGATTGTTGTATTTGGAACAGAGGAGTTTCTCCCTGGTCCCGTTAACTAAGGACTGACACGCCTTGATGCATGTCTGGCTTAGACACCTTCCAGGCTTTCTTCTTTGGTTCTACTTTTATTTTTTAATATATAATAGGTAACTGATAGTAGTAATTATTATTTCTTGTTGTTTTATCCTTGTACCTAAAATATGAACCCCTGACCACAATCTTATTGCTTTAGGCACTATGCAGAAGAGAAAGCAGGCTATGAAACCAAAGATGTCACAATATAAACTAATCAGGTTTTAAATCAAATCATATGCTTGTTGGGGTTTTTTTTGTTGTTTTAAGAATTAAACTTGGTACAATATCTTCCTTTGTCTCCATTTACATGCGTTCCCTTTGCATGATGTCTTATTTTAATATTCTGAGTAGGAAAAGCATCCGCCGTGCTTTTTCTGTCCCACATTTTCTTATACAATTTCTTTGTGTCTTCTTATCCCCATACCTCCTAACTGTGTCTTGTTCACAGTAGCCAGTCTCAAGTTTTATTCTTTTTCATATTTTCATATTGGGAAGAATATTTTCATTGTGATGAAGTTGCCCTAGCATATACTTTCCTTGTAGTAAAATGGGAATCTCTACAGTTATGAAAGCAAGCTAATCCATGTTCAGGAAAAATCAGGAATGCCTAAGTCAGTATTTTGGCTTTTATATGCATCCAGACATTATTGCTAAGATGAAGGGGGAAAAAAACCCAAATTCCACTGTTTGCAGTAAAAACATCGTTCAAATTAGATAATAATGAGAATAGCAACAATTGCAGGGTTTTTAATATCGCCTGTTGTAAACATTAAAGATTTCTCTTAGGAAAGGTTACAAAATAATACATTATTTAAACATGGAAATGTGGCGCTGTGAAAATGAGAGTAAGAGCAACTGAGAGAACGTCCTTCTTGGAGTCACACCATTTACCCACTTAGGCCCCAGTGCTATTCAGGCCATGCAGCCTGAGTAGGCACCCTGTGCTTCCTAAATGCTGTGGGCATCTTCCCACAACCCAAGCAGTTGTAGAGTGCCAAAATCTGGAGGAAGCTGAAGTTCTGGAAAGGATACCAAAGGAGGTGATAAAACAGCTGCTACTTGCAAGATTTGCAAGCAGTGCTGTAGTCCTGCTCCCACAGAACAGAGTGGGAGTTTTGTTACTGATATCTCAGAGCACAGGCTTAGCCTATCTCATCCAAATCCTGAGCTGCTCATTATCTTCAGTCTGCACCTGCTTCTTATCTACAGATTTTATCTGTAAGCACAAGTGGCCTCTCAAATGTACTGAAGCAACAATGGTGAATTTCAGCACAGCTAAAGTGCTGTAACCAAAAGACTTTGGTCCCCTATGTAATGCTGATTTCTGATCATCAAAATGTGAACACTGACTCACTCCTGCAGCCTTTGCAGGAGCTTTGGTGACAAAGTTTTCTCTTTTCAGGAGAAATAAGTGATGTCTCAAAATCTGTAGATTCTCAATAAGTGAGCGCTGCTTCTTTTACATTTCTGCTCACTGGGATAATCCCAAATTCTTTGGCCAGGTATGGATTATGATTTCTTGCAAATGGCTGAGTCTGGAGATTAGAGTGGATAAAGCAAGTAAAATTAATGTTGACTCTATCAGCACTAGCATACTCTTGACTGTTTCTGTTACTTTTTTAGAATATAAAAACACAGTTGGATCCATCTAGCTCTGTATCTTGTCTCCAGCAGCCAAGACTGGATGCTTAGTAAAACAGTGTAAAAATAGACTATGTATTCTTCTCCTATTTACCTTATAATTTTCCAGCAACGAGTGAGGTAGGGACTTCTGGAACTCAGGGTCGTTTCCAAGCTACTATGCTTAGTAGCTACCAGTGGTCCTGTTCTCTAGGAGTTTGTCTTAAGTCTTTTTGAGCCCATTTGTGGTTTTGCTTTCCACAATGTGCCATGCGGTGATAATTCTTCACTGTGTAAGAACAATTTCAAGTATTCTTCCTGATTGTTTTATTAAGTGCTCCTTTGTTACAGAGGCAATAAATGAAATTTCTTTTTTGATCTTCTTACCATCATTATTTTCCAGACTTTAATTGGATTTCCCTTCAGCTATCCCTCTTTCAAGCTGATGTACTTTATTTCCAGTGTGAAAATTTATCACCATCCTCTCTATCCTTTATAATTTTACTAGAAAACACTACTTTCTTTAAAACTTTGATTCTACTAAAATGACTGTTGAATTTTGCTGGATCTGGAATGGGCAAGAGCTGTATGGCAGAGGGACTCAGAAGAACTCTGAGCATATGAGCGACAGAGTCCTATGACTTTGGGGGTCCCCTCATCACTTAAGGGGGGAGCTACTAATTCTTAACATTCAATTCCCCTTTTTGTCCACTTCCTAGCCCCACACTAACATTTTCAGAGAGCTTTCCACTTCAACCTGCAGACATTCTGCAGCAAAAGCAATAGCTCTAACCAGCATCTGTGTATGTATAGTTAGGGTTATTTTTTCCCATGTACGTTACTTATCACCACTGAATTTCATCTGCTATTTTATCACCCAGTCACTCAGTACAGTCAGACACCGTTGCCTCGACACCTCTTCAGTTTCATCCTGTACATGTATAGCAACTGCAAAGCAGCTTAGATACAATGTGTTGCAGATGTTTAAATAAAAATGTGCAAAGGAAAGACCGTCTCTTTTTTTTTTTATTTATCTACAGAACATTTTGCACTGTTCTGAGTGCAAGTTTAATAATTACACCAATAAAAAATTGCTGCAGAAAAGGAGAGTATCCTTCACTTGCTGTAAAATTTCAGTGCCTGTAACGCCCTTGCACATGATACTCCATGAGCAGGTTGATCATGGAGTAGGGCTGCTTCCTTCTTTGGGGATTTGGAGATGCAGAGAAACACATGCTTCAGCTGTGCACAGGGATGCTGTTTCTCTCCAAATCTGTTATGTGGGGGTCAGTCAAGAGGGGAGAACCTGTGGCACCGCTCTGGGAACCCCTGAGCTCCTAACCTTGCAGTGGGACAGCCCCTGCATTTGGCTCTGTTGTTCACTAAACCCTCTCTCTGGTATATCCCTGTTGTTTCTGAGCATCTTCAGGGTCAGACAGAGGTCAAAGAGGAGGCTCGTGTTTTTTAAGGCAATGAGAACAGGAACAGAGAGTCTTCACATTTTCCATCCACTTCTGAGAGTAAGAGTTGCCTGAAAAAAGTCTTTTTGATTTGACATTGCAAAAATTCCATATCTAACATAAAGTTCCACAAAATAGAGCTTTATTATCTTACAGCTAACCCTCAGTTTTGAAGACAACAAAAATGCCATGCCCCAATTTCTGGTTAAGGAATATTTTTAACCAGGAAATGTTTTTTTAGCCTAGATGCATGATAGATCAAGGGGAAAAATGGGTTTCATTGACTTTTAAAACAATCTTCATTTCAGGAAAGAAAAAAAAAAGCCTTTTGTTCTGTAACAAGTAACATCCTTAAAGTACAAGTACAGTTCTCTCAAATCTGAAATATTACGGCCAGATTTAAATTCTCCCATTTGAATGAGGATGCTGAAAGATGAGGAGGTTTTCATTTTGTTGAAATATACGAGGTATTTAAGATGATTATTTTCACCTGTGGGCTGCCTGTTTCTTCTCAGCTACCATCTCTATGCAAAATAAAGGCAGCGCTGTGTGAACTGCTGATTGCGTGTATACCTGCTACCAAAGCTACAAGCATCTCAATGTGAAGTAGAGGGATGACAACCTGCAGAGGTAGGATGTTAAGGAAACTGATTTCCTGGTTTCTTTAAAAGATTGTTGTTTCCTCTTGGTGTCCTTTTCCCAGTGGTCTTCTCTCTGCAGAGTCTTGGACTGTTTATTTTATAACTGGTTCACTAAGGTCAAGGCCTGTGCAAGCTACCGTGCAAATTCAAAAGCAGTCTTGGAGGTATAGTCACAATTCAACAGCATGACTGATAACATCAGCTCAAATTCCTCAGGAATAAACTGGTTTGCTGCCATGTGTTAACAAGTAGAAGCACTTGGTTTCTAGGATTTACCCAATCAAAATACAGGAAGCTAAAACATCTGGTTTGTCAAAATGATCATAAGGTTATAGAGGGAATGGCAAAGAGGCCAGACAAATAAGATCCAGGAAATGAGCACAGTTTAACCAGAACATAAGTTCAGTCTCTAAACATACTGTCTTACCTTTCTGATACACTGATTTCTATCTTTTTTTAGACTGAAATTCTCCAGGAAGGAAACTTCATGTATTTGAGGAAGTGCTAAGCATCATGATGGTATTTAGTAAGTAATTCTTACCACCTCTCCTGCTATTTCTTAGATTTGTGATGAGAATTATTAGAAGTGACTTGCCCATTGTGACCCAAATGGAAATAAAAAAAATGCAATGAGCCATAGCTATGTGACCTCAAGCCAAACGCTTCAAACTCATGTACCTAAATATAGACACCTAAATAAATGGCCTGATTTTCAGAAGCACTGTGCAACTCTGAGAGTTGTAGGTGCTCTGAAAAATCAAGACGCTTATCTAAGTATCTAAATACAGACTGAGTTTCTGAATATATTATTTGATCTGCTTCAGAATGTAAACAACTAAGAAAACAAAGGTACTCCAAATACTATTTTTACTGTGCTAATTAGAAGGCCACAGAGTGTAATCAACTGCAAGACACAATTTACTCCTATAAAGCGAATAGTGTGGTAATTATTGTTTATTAATTGTTGAGAAGTAGAATTTAGGAGCCCTAGTTCTGAAGCAGTGCTAGACAAGTTTGATGGAGAAATCCATTGTACTAGATTTATTTGCCTTTTATTAATCTTTATCCATAATTATAGAGATTGACACAGAAAGGCTCAAAAATGTCAGATTAAGGAGTTTTGTTTATATTGAGAGATCATAAAAAATTATTTATGTGTTTCATTCTCTTAAAGTGTGATCCATAGTCCTAAGGATTTTTGTGTTTTTCTTTTATTTCTGAAATCTTCATTCATTATTCTGACATTTTTAGGTGACTGTTGCAGGCGTAATTGGAATATCATTGGAAGCAGAAGAGTGTGAATGATGAGTTTTTAGTCAGCACATGACACCACATACACGTTCAGTTAATAGAAAATAAGCAGCTCAAGCAGGTAAGTAACAACTGAGACTATATTTTTGTGCCTGAATTGTGCCTAGAAGTAAAAACTTACACACACAGCCTTTTTCAACACTTCTACTGAGACATGTTTTGTTTAGACACATTATGTTAGTGTATGCCTATAGATATTATTATTTTTATATATTATGGCACTAGAAATCTAGAAATACATCAATGATTGACAGTTGGCCCCTAGATGGTGCCAGTGCCTACATACTGCCAGCGCCTACATACTGCCAGCCCTTGTGCAAGGTGAACACTGGAGATGGCAAAACAGAAATGGTCTTTGTGACACAGATATTCTTGGGCAGTCATAGCTTCTACGACACTGAGTTATTGCAGCAGAGCAACCTCTGAAGAGTGTCCTTCTTCCACATCAGCCAGAGGGAAGTATCTACCCCTTCCTCCTGCTCTCCCAGCAGTGTGACAGAGCTCCAAAAGAGATAGCCAGTCCATCCAGGCATTATGTCCTACCGAGGCACTGATCTGCCAGTTGTACCCTTGCAGAGTTGCACTCCAACTTTGAGTTTTTCAGATATTTGGCAGCCTGGCTATCTGAAAATCCTGAAGGAAGGAGTAAGCTGGGCTTACAGCTGAGCTGCGAAGAGGGAAAAAGGGTACTGGTGAAGTTCCCAGGAAGGACAGGAACAGTAAAGGGAAGTTGGAAGGGAAGGGAGAGAAGAAACAGGGCCTCTGGTCTAGATTCTGCCTTTGGGGTGCTCCAGTGCCACCTCTGGAAGAAGCTTGCTGTGCTGTGAATTCATTATGTAAATCTGTTTGCAGAGAGAGCCTGTGCTAGAGATGTCCCATTCAGACAACCAGCCCAACAAGACATCCAGAGGCACAGCGTGCTCCCGGGCTGTGAGATGCTTAGAGTCCAGAAGGTAGGACAGCCCCAGCTCCCACCCTTTGCCCAGCTTCCACCTTTGACCCCTGTACAAAGATGCCAACACTGGCATGTCTCCGTGTGGAGGGGTAAATGTGTCTTGTCATGTGCAGATCAGTGCTGGCAGGTGTGGTAGCTCAGAGCAAATGCTTTAGTGATTGCAACTTCTGCTAAGTTCTGTCACTTGGATTTGTCCTGGCTTGTGGGTATGTAGAGTACTCACTACCCAATTTCTTCCTACAGACCCATATGCCTACAGGTGCAAACTGCACGTGTCCACAAAACCTCTGAACCAGACTGCAAGGCCAGAGTCTGTAAGAAAAATTTAGCAAGGGTGAATATGTTGATTAATACCCAAAGGACAGAATATAACCATCTCCTGCTGATTCAGGTCTTTTTATTATTTTAAGGAACAACCAGATCATTGTGATGAGACTGGCTTTTAACAAAGTGGTGCTTGATTTCCATTCATGGTAAGCAAAGACCAGTTGCCAGGTTTTCAGATAGTAAAACATGCATTGATTTATTTTTTCAGAAAAAGGAGCTTCAAACCTCAGGTTTAATGCCTGAAAACACCCTTGTAATAATCCTTTTTTATGTGTATATTATTCCAGTTCTATAAACAAGCTTAAAATAGTAAATTATAATACCAAGGTTTGGACAGAGGAAGAGTGTCAAAGGCAGTATCTTGAGCTGTAATGAATTACTTAAAGAGTAGAACTCTAAGTATCTTGCACTGTTCATCTATTCATTTTAATGTGGGAATCACACTCGAGCAGCCATGTCACGATACTGGAATGCACTTGATTTTCTTTTGGTATCAAGCAAACAGAAGGACACACTTAATGCTTTTCTGAGCAATGATGGTTTTCAGAATAAAGGCCAGATAAAAGGCCAATGCCTTGAAATTGCCCCTGGATCTGTGTCAGCAGTAAACAAAGACCAACACTATGAACCCACTGAAACTTTTGTGTTTAACTCGGAAGAGTCAAGTCTAGCTACAGTTGAGACCTTTGACATGAGAAAGAGTGACAGAGCCCTATCTTCAGCTTGGAGCACACTTTACCAGTGCAAGACCCCACAGTTAGAGGAGTCTGGAAATGCAGTGCTGAAGGACTACATCCATAGAGCCTCGTTAGACTCTTCTTTGGGTCAGATGTTCACAGAAATCACTGGTAATTGTCTCTGAGCAAGGACCCAGGAAAAAGTGAATGCCAAATCTTGCCATTCCCTAATTACACTTTGCAAAGAACATGATCCTCCTTAGCTTTAGGCTTCTCTGGCCAGCTGTGATTACCTAATCTGATATCTGCCTTGTGTGGGGTATTATACCCTCAGAAAAGATGTTTTCTGCCCTTGTAGACTACCTAAAAGTTGCTTTTTGGAAGTGGAATGCCTGTATAGAGAATTTAGGTCTTCAGACTTTTCTGATTTGTGTTTTGCAGATTCCTGAAAAGTAATCACATTGCCTTTCCCTCCTCTCTCCACCCCAGGAATGCACACACACCAGATCAAAAGCTTCTGTTTCAGAAAAATGTGCTATTTTGTTTTCAGGACTATTAATATAGAAATGTAATTTCAGTACTTGATAAAACAATTTCATTTCCTGTTCTGCATTTTTACCTTATTTCAGGTGGGAATCTGCTCGTTTTCACTTTGGTTTAACTTTGGTATCCTCAGTCTTCGCTCAAGTTACTTCTAGCATTCCCTTGCTTAAGCTAACCAGATTGACTCCAAGGCTTGGCAGGCTTAGCAACATTTTCATCAACTTTCTGATTTAGCTCTGATCTCTCTCAAATTTATCAGCAGCCTTTTGGAATTACAGCCAGGGCAGTTACAGTGCTATCAATGGGAGATGTAGTATCTCCTCTCCAGCACAGAAGTTCTCATTTTCATCTCCAAAATCCATGTTATTCCCTTCAGACATAATATCCCACTGGAGCTCGGGCCCAGTTGTTTGCTCATGTGCCATGACTCCTTCCTCACTTCTCTTTTTTGAAGCTGCAAAGATTTAACAGTAATAGTTGCACTGTACTGTACATTAAGCTCTTTCAATGCTTGTTACTCCAATACTCTGCTTCGTACTTGGGAAAGATGATGTATCAAATTTCTAATGCAGTAAAAGCAGTATACAAGTGAAAAAGCCTGATACAACTTAGGAAAGTTATAGATGTAGTTCCTGTCTCACAGGTAGCTGCTAGACAACCTTCTAGGTAACGCTCCTCCGTAGTGGTTGGTTTTATGAAAGGACGTTGTATTTTTACTCAACAAAAAACTTGTCTGTAGTCTTTAAATTCCAAGCTTTGCATTAAAACCAAAATAATTCTGAAGCATCTGGGGTACAGCTGTTTCATCAGCATCTTAAAAATTGTGAACTAAGAGATTTTAAGTATTTCTTCTGAATATTTTGACTGTAACTCTGTAAGTAATGTAATTTACCAGTAACACAAGTATGACAGTTCCAATTCAGGAAAGCACATAGCTTATCCAAAGTCTTACAGACATACTATGAATAAGCAGGCTTGAGTGCTTTAATAAGTATGAGCAACACTTACAACTTTTAATCCATATGGACTTTGCAGCAGTAGGTAATTATCATTATTACCCCAAGGTATAGCTGAGGAAACTGAGTCACTGAGGGATGAAGTGATTCGCCCAAAGAGCACAGTGAGTCAATAGGAGAGCTGGGAATAGAGTGCAGAATTCCCTGCATTATCCATTGGAGTCCTCAGATAATATCATTTTATAAATGCTCTATCTTTGTAAAGACCTCAGTGCTATAATTATCTTCCCAGGACTCTCATGGAAACAAGATATTTATAACTCCATTAAGCCTTTCCTAGTAATTTTATGATCAAAGTGAAAAAAATAAATAATGCTGCACCAATCAGTCACATGTCCAATGTCATTCAGAATGGCTACATGATGAAAGCTTCTCCTTGGTTGTTTCAATTAAAGGCTTGCTATCTTTTGAATGCCTTTCTTGTGTCTAACTCCCCTTTCACTGCATACCGGTGGAGAGGAAATATTTCTTGCCATGTGATGAGCCACACATTTAGAATGTACCAAATAACTGGGAAAGATGCTTGCTGCCAATAAAGCCTACTGGTTTATTCTATAAATGTGACCATTCAAAAAAAAATTTTTCCTAAAAGCCCTTAACGTTTGCCAGTGTCACCTAAAATGAGCAAAGCTACCTCAGTATTTCCACTAACACTTGTGTATCTTTAAAATTACAACACAGATGCCAAGACTAACTGTAAACAATGGGTTAGTGACTGAGGTATTTGGACCCTGGTTCAGCAAAGCACTTAAGCATGTGCTTAAATTGAAATCCATTCTTATTCTGCAAATCCATTTTAAGTGTTCGCTTAAAGCAAAACACATGCTTAAGCCGAGTTTTGCTTGGCACAGTGCTTAGGCATGGCACAGAGCTAGGGCCTTAGAATTAATCTCTTTTGGAAAGGAAGTCATTATTTTTAGCTTACCTCTCAATGGCTACAGCCATATCTTTTAGTCCCCAGATATCTATTTTCAGGAGGTATACGTGCTAAGCCTAAACTTCTTGTTTCTGTGACAATCAGTGGCACAGAAAAGATATCGAATGCCGTTACTAGCATAAAGAAAGAGACCACTTGAAATACTTGACTGGTAAGTACAGATGAGAGGGGCCTTCAGTGAGGCTCATTAGAGGGAAGACATAAAAGAAGTTGTGATTATTCTGGGAGGTGGGTGTTGATACAATGGGTGATCTTTTTACCACACTGACTGGAGAAGATTCATTTGCAGTAGGTCAACAATTTTAACTCAAAATGTTTTGATGAGTTTTCTGTCAAATATTGTATTTCCACAGAAAATGTATGTTTTCAGGGAAAATGTTTATACTTTCCTGAAAAGTATCAAAAAATGTTGCAGTGTGATAATTTCTGCGTTTTTTTCCCTGAAAGTCTTCTTTAATATACAATAAAATCAAAAAATTATTAAAGGAAATTTGATTTAAAAGAGTTTTATTGCTCATTTCTCATAACTCTAGATTTCCTCTGTCTTGTTAAGAAGACTCCTACCATTTGTTTCACTGACTTAAACATGGGATTTACTTATCCCAATATAAATGTATACCAACATACAGTCCTGGCCAGCACAAACTGAGTTTTGCTCAGATAGATCTGGCCTATGGTATGTCTGGAGGATGAACACCTGCATTTTCTAAGATATTTTTTGAGGGATGCCCCACTGCATTCCCTTTAACGTCCATACTTCATACAGAAGGTAGAAATACAAAGATAGGTCAAAATACACTATTTTTTTTCTCTGTGGGCTTAAAAATCTCCTGCTTCATACACCCTTGTGGTAGCATTATGAATAAAACCTCATTCTGACTCCTGCTACTGATATGTAGAAAAGCTTTCTAACAGTAGGGAGAGTCAGGTAAAAGGACAAATCCCCCATGGAAATTCAGCACTGCCATATTTAAAAGCAGACTGAACAAACACTTGAAGAAGAATAATTTAGATACTGTCAATCCACTCATGAGTAGAGTATCGTGATGACCTTTTAATACCCGTTTATCCCTGTCCCAGTGGGAAAGTGCTGTCTTTCCCCCCGCCAGAAGCTTCTGAATTATTTCCAGGTAGAAGACCCCATTTAGCTCTATCACTTGACCACCACATTGCTTTACTAATCCACCTCCCTTGTTTTTTTCCACCTAGGAAAGTATGGCAACTGCATGAAGCTGTCATCCACTACAGGGCAGTCACACAGTGATAGGATCCCAGAGTGAAGCCCACTTTTCTTCACCTGCGTGTTTGGTATGTCTCTGGCTGTCTAGAACAGGTACTTCTTTCCTGCCAAAGCCTACACTTTAATAAAAATACATCCTGCCTTTCAGGACAAACATTTTCATGACTAATTCTAGACTGCTAGGGAGTTGCTAAATCTGCTAGCCTGACAGAGGCAAGGCTGCCGCAGCTCCTCGCCCCTGGGTCCAGCGTGCAGCGAGGCTGAGCATAGATTCCCAGCAGGCACATGCACAAACACACACATGCAATGTCTGTATGCACTGATGGCCCCACTGGCCAACACAGACAGAAACACTCAGCATCACACAACCAGCACCAACAGCCTCGTCCTGCTTCCCTCTCTGGCAGATCAGGGTGAAGGTCTGTGAGCGTGAATTGTATGTAAAAATACACACATACAATATGGATCCCGCCAGCAGCTGGGCCTGAAACTCACACCCCCATACCCACATGTGCACACACAAGAGAGACCATCCCACAGGAAAAGATGTGAAAATGGAGAGTTAAAAAGAAGACAGTACAGACTGCACTGATCAGGCACAGGGCACAGCTGGACAAGCATAGCGGTCAGCAGCCTGTTTACAGGCAACTAACCTCTTTTATCCCCTTATCCCTCTTTTTTTCCCACATTTGTTCCTCCCCAAGCAACTTTGATCCCCCCCTTTCCCCACCTTTGCTTCCCCCCCTGAACATCCCATAAGAAGTCTCGTGCGGCCACAAGCTGCTTCTCCCCTGCATCCCACAATGAGTCCCATACCCACAGGCAGTGTTGCCTCCTCAGCCCAAAAGGTGGGAGCTGCTCCCATTGTTGCTGCTGGGTGTCACCCCTGCACGTGGCCAGCCCTGGGAGGTGCTGGGCAGGGCATTGCTCAGGGTCCCCACCTGCTCTTGCTCCTCTGCTCCTCTGTTTTAGGGGGGGAATGTGGTTTTTATCACATACCCTAACACTGCCCACAGGCAGTTCTTGCAGCATGTAGAAGGAGGCAGAATGTAGTTCTTACCAGACACAAGATCACACCAAGTCTGAAAAACTCAGCAATATGTAGAAACTACACCAGAGTTGTGCTTGTGTTTCATTCGGATCGGAAACCATGTGCAGTGGTGTGTTATTAAATATTCACAGTTTTAGTTGGCTTCAGGTGCCTTTTATTCATTCTAACCAAATTGATGCTACCTTCAGGTTATACTTTCCTTTAGGGACCTTTTTAGTTTAAAGTCAAGTTTGTCATTATGGAATTTTGATTTTTTGAGTTACCTCTCTTGGGAAAAAAACGAACAAAAACAAAACAACACACACAAAAAAACCCCCAACCCCAAAAGTAATTAAACAGAAAAATAAAAATAAATGCACATTGGGGAAAAAAAAAATCTTTGCAAAACTACAAGATACCTGAACAAATATTGTGGACATTTCCAAATTTTAAAATTAAAATATACACTTTTGGGTAATGACCACACGTGAAAACCAAGGGAATAGTTTTGAGTTATGGAAGAGATTCTGAAACAGCAGATAAGAGTGCAACACTTGCAGAGTTAACCAGTATGAGCTAAATTAGAAGTTGGACAAATCATCTTCCAGCCATATAAATCATTAAAGTTTGTTAAATTGTTGTAGCTGTAACTGAGGTAAGCCAACCATTTAATGAATTATACAATGTGTTATTTTCCTGTGGATGTTATTCCCATAGTTTTTACTGTTGTTGAAAGTCCATTTGTGTTTTTTTACAAATACTTCTAAAATGATGAATAATCTTTACTTAAAAGACTAAAAATACATGCCAGCTATTATCATATATGAAATCTGACAGCAGTTAAAGTGTTGGTATCTGAACTTATTTGACAGCTTCTTTGAACAACTTTTACTAGGTATTCTTTCTAGGATTAAATATTTTTAGATTTGTGCAATTTGTTCTGTAAGTCAGTTATGTTAAAGGGAAAGCAAAAATGTTCTAGGTAGTAGACAACCAGTCTAATGAATAGCAATAGCTTTTCTTGCAATCACTTTTTATTAGAAGCCAAACATCACGATCAAACTTTCATTGCATATTCATACAAAGACCGATTCTGAATCCTGTGGAACAAATAAAGCTCAGTAGAAATTTTAGGTGCTCCGGTGGAACAAGACCCCAGTGTTTCCCATGCTTGCAATTTTTCCATTACAAATGCATTTTATTTGCAAAATTTGGCACCAACTGTAGGCAGAGCAGGCCAGATCTTTATCTACCTACACAGGCAGTTCTACATAAGTCATGCTAGTTTATCATGGCTGTGGATCTGATCCGGAGGTCTCTGCTCAGCACTGTCCTGTGTTCTGTGCACACCAGCACCAGGGAGCTGTATGGAGTTACCAGTCTGGTTTCTTACCACGAGGCACCACTTTGGCCTTGGTTCGGAGACCTGCAGGAAGCAGTGACCTGGCCCAAGGGACCTGCTTTTCTGCTGGTTCTAGTACAACTTCCATGCAGGATTTCCAAATGGAGCAGCTTTTTGTCCTGAATGTCTGGTTGGTGAGTTTAGTATATCAGTTATCTGCAAAATCTGTGAATAATTTGGCCCACAAATTATCAATGCAGCAGGAGAGCTTGATTTTTAAACAGTAGGAGGTAGGCAATCGGGTGAGGAGCACAGATACGACTATACTGGTATGGCATACCAC
This sequence comes from Harpia harpyja, assembly GCF_026419915.1. NCBI lineage: Eukaryota > Metazoa > Chordata > Aves > Accipitriformes > Accipitridae > Harpia > Harpia harpyja. The sequence goes on from NC_068954.1 coordinate 6,694,041, forward strand.
ATTGCAGAGTATGTACAGCATTTAAAGTTGAAATTAAGAACTGTTAAGGCAGAGAACCTATATGAAGATGCAGGATAGGGAAGCAGCTCAGTGGTCCATCCATCCAGGGGTGGCTGGCAAAGGAAGGTAATTTAGTGCTGAGCAGCTTTCATTCCCGGCATTTATACTGGACCCGGAATGGTGCCATGGGTTGCTGTGTCCCCACCAAATGTAAAGGGCTCTGCAAAAAGAAGAAAATCCGTAGAAACTTTTAAGTTAGTTCAGTTAATGGTATTATCATCCTGCTTTAATACTAAGATATAAACATATTCTTGGAGCTTCGGTCTTAGAGAACCAAGACCAAACACTGAGAGTATTTCTTGGCTTTGCCAAAGCCATTGAGTAGGGCCTTCATGGTTACTTTTTATTCCACTCACTCTGACAGAGGGTAACACATGAGATCTTAAGAAACTCTAATGGTTTTGAATATCTTCACCTGCATAATTGCCTGTGGGTGCAGACCCAAGTTACAATCAACTCCAGTGAGAGCTGGCATGGCAACACACCATCAGTCAGGAAGAGGCAACCTTCCTCCATATTCTGGGTGGACTCTCTACCACTACTTGAGATCAACATCTCATGTTCTTCAAGGAGAGCAGAGGAATTAAGTTCTCCGAGCTTCCAACTTCCAGGCTAAAGGGCAACCATACAAAGCCCATGCCGCTCTAAACTTCTCCCTCTGCTCCTTGGCAGTTTAGCTATAGGGCATGCATGTCATGTTTAGGTTATGACACGTAGACATGCTCATTTAGTGGCAGTCTGTGTTTGTGAGGAACAATGATTTTTGGAAAGTAGAAAGGACACAGTGCAAATGGACAAGGAAGTTACTGCTGAGAGTGGAGACTGCGCCACTCTCCCTTAATGGTAAAACCTTTCTCTGCCACAGCTGCTCTGTCACTCTTACCCTAATCATTTATCTTCCACCACTGAATATATAGTGGAAGAGCACTGCAAGCGCTGCATCTGATTTAATGTCTTTAAAGTATTAATAATCCAGTTCCGTATTCATTGTTTTTCTGAGTGGCAGAAAGCAATATAAAATCTCTTGTAACGTTTAGGCAATGATGAGAAAATACTCTTGTAGGCACTTTCTTCTATAGACAGTGCAGTCCCACTAACATTGTCGGAGTTACTCTGGGTTTTCTGAGTTAAAACAAAGATCAAGTTATTCATTACATGTTTTATTAACACTCCTCTCAAAATTTTGCTTCATTATACATAACCACAGTTGAGCATGGCTGTTCGGCTGAGCGTGATAAACAAAGGATATAAAGATGTGGAATGCTATATAAATACATGGATCTTTTACCTCCTTTGGTACTGCATCCAAAAGCACAAATTCATATTTGTATAGGAATAGCGCAACAAACAACTGGATTTCCATGATAGCAAACCACCTGCAAGAAAAGGGAGGAAAACATTGGCCTGACGATCACACGTGTGTTATCACCAGATAAGAAACAGGGTGTCTTTGACACATTTTACATTCCATGCTTTAGTTCTGCCTGAAGGTTTATCTTCAGTAGGAAAATATGCTGTGGCTTTGTTCAGCTTCATTACTCAGCGAAGAACATGAATGTAGCGGCTGCCCCTTCTTTCCAGTGAAATGTTAGACCAACAGTATCCCTCTGACACCCTATTTTAAAACAGCCCCTTATCATTATGATTTTTTCCACTGTATAAACATTTATGTTCTTCTAACGCTTGCCGACTTGAAATAACTTCATAGGAGTGAGAAGACAGTCAAATATAGAAAAGGCTATATGACTAATTGTGCTATATAAAGTTATATAATACAGCTGGGAGCCTGATGACATCAGAGTAGCTGTGACAGCGGGAGTTATTATTTAATGCGTCAGCATTAGAATGCAGTATGAGACCCAAGGGCATGATTTTTTTCCTGTAACTCTGAAGAAAGGTCTTTCTTAGTCAGTCCGGAGAAGATCTGCAGGTGAACTCCTCTAGGCTATTACTTTTTTAATGTTGATATGTATAAGAGCTTTCTGCATTCAGGCACCAGCATGCACCTATGCCAGGTCATGGGATTACTTGCTTGCAGGATTTAGACATAAGTCTTAAATACCTAGTTAAAATAGTAATACTACCTTGCTCTTCTACGCAGTTTATTTTCCATTATCTGAGAGATGCTGGAAAACTTGGATAAAACAGCTATTAGAGAATTCACTGGGGAGAAGGCCACATGACTGTACATGGTGTCAGCCTGGATTTGGCCTGGCAGGTGTGAAGAGGAAGCTAATAAGCCCCGCGAGACCCAAGCTAACTCCTGCAGAGCCATCCAGATCTGCGTACTGAGCCACCCTGTGCTCCGGAGTGGGAGGATGCTTGTTTGTTTTGTCATAGCTTCAGACCCAAATTATCTCAGTGATTTCACATTGCAATTACCTTGAGATAGGGAGCTTTTGGTGACCTTGAGCTTGGGGGAATGCAGTGCAGAGATATTTCAATGGAAATTAGCTCAGGTCAGGGAGGACTTACTAGCCCAAACTCCATGCCGGCAGCACCGTACGAAGGTGGGCTCCTTACGGTCACTGCACTGTTTGCACAGTGCGGCCCTGGAGCCCTGGTGCTTGAGGTCCTGCCTCTGAGCCATCCTCACTGGTTTGGCACGGGTATACCATGATGCAGCCAAATGCCAAAATGCCTCTAGGTTGCCCTGAAAGTGGAATTGCTGCGTTTACAGAGGGCTGTCCTTCAAACACAAGCACAGCCAAATGCAGGCTGACCAGCTTTGACACCTCTGTACCCACAGCGGGGTTCATCTGCAGTCTGTCTGAGCAGCAATGGATATAACTGATAACTGACTGCAGCACTTCCCACCATTAAATCTCAAAGTGCTTTTCCCAACAGGCTGCTGTTGTTATTCTGCTCTGCAAACAGATGCTGAGACACAAGGATGATAAGCAACACACATGTCTGAGGGTGGCCAGAGGGACGGTCCAGGAGTGAAAGGCAGGACTGCAGAGTCCCAGTGCGTCCTTCTCTCCCATGGCACATTGTACTGAGCAGAAACCATGAGCTTTCTTGCAGATAAATGCCCCTTAGTTCCCACCTGTCTTTCGTATTCATGACTGAGTCCTAGAGCAGTTTTCCTCTAAAAACTCTGAGCCACTGATGCCTACCCGTTTTATTTAGTGACAGGGGGTTTTGACAAAGATGTGCTTTCTGAAATCTTGCCCCCAATGCACTGCTACGTATTTGTGTTGTGCTGGAACCCAGGACCCCAGCTGTGGACTGAGGTCCTGCAATAAGTGGAGTCCGAGAATGAAGTCACGGCCGTTGTGCTGAGGGGTTTACAATGTCAGCATAAGATGGGAGACAACAGGCAAGAGCTATGCAAGATAAGCATAGTCTCACAGGCAATAGTCACCTGGTTAGACACAAGGAGCTTCATTGCCATCAAAATTTTCCTTTAGGTAAAAAAGATGGCACAGACATGGCTTTGTGGGAGCTCTACCCATGTCAGTTTGCTAGAATATTTGACAAGTAAGTTATTTTCTAGCTTTCAGTTTGATTAAATTAGCTTTGATTTCACAATGAACTTTTGCAGTAGCAAAATTAAATGTTTAATACATTTCATTTATAAATCCCAGTACTGAATCAAATGAAAATGCATCATAAATGTGAAATATCATTGTTTCATTCAGTCATACCAAGGAAATCTGCAACCTGGGATCTAGATACATCCCTTGATTTAATTTCCTTTCTTCCAAGACCACAACATTATTCTTTTAGAATTATTGCTGAAAAATGTGAAGGTGTGTGTTACTATGTAGACTGCCGAAGGGTTTGAAAGGACTTTTTGTCTGTCAGCAAGAAAAAGATTCTCCATCTGTTGTCTATATAGAAATGTTATCATTTTCTTTCTAACCACAAACTTGTTTTAAAGATATTATCAGAGTCCAGAGAATAGCCTGAACAAAGAAATAGGTCTGTATATATAAATAAGCAGCTTTCAGAAACATTGTTTTGCAGCTTGTCCTGTACCTGCAGATTCCTCTTGTGAATTCTGCTGTCACTCTTGCTGGGAATGAGGCTGTGCTCATATTTAGCTCAGGAATATGGTACAAGCCACAGAGGTACAGCAGTGAGTGAGCTCTGGCAAGCCTAAATGGTGAATGCCGTTTTATTCATTTTGTTTATTCCTTTAGTGCCTTCACAAAGTTTATCTGACACTCATGTCCAGTCTGCTATAGGGTGCAGATTCAAGAATGCAGATTCTCTGCAACATCCTCTAGATTCCTTGCCCCACATGGGAGTCTTGAGTTAAATTGGCTAATTTTAAGGGTTCTTGGTTCCTTGCTTCTTAGAGGAGACCAGGTTTTGAAGGCAGAGAATTGAGCATAGAGATGTTTGAACACAGAAACAAGGAGCAGCTGGCTCCCTGGGACTTGTTCCAGGAAGAGGGACAGCAGAGAAAACAGCAGAAGGAATGCAGGAAGCATTGAGCCTGGCATTGCTGGAGGAGTGAAGGGAGATAGGATCTGCAATTGAAGCCATCATACAGTTGCGTGGGCCTTAATGCAAAGACAAGATTCAAACAGTGAGGAACCAGTTAAGACATTTAATGATTAGCAAAGATGTCAATGGCATCATAGAGGATGGAAAGAGAGTCTCAGACCAAAGAAATGTTCTTTAGGTTAGTTTAGAACTGGTTTATGGCAACCTAAACACCTATGTCTGTAAACTGGCATGTTTGTAAGTGGAGCAACTCTCCCTTGATGAAAAGATGCCTTTGCAGCAGCAGAGAGAGGCTGACTTTCCTCCCTGGGGGATATCCCTTGATACACTAGTCTCAGATTCTGCTTTTACATCGTGACTTAACCTTAACTTTTCCAGGAGTGAAACTACTTTCAAATCAGTTTAAACAAGGTCCAGATAATACTGAATATTAGGGGACTGACAAAGAGCAAAGCAATGAAAACACTTTATCTCCAAGTGTAAGAGGAGCCCAGTTCAAGAGAGTTGTTCTCTGCAGGGTTTGGGAATAAATAAACCCCAGCTGTTTCACTGACCTTCCTGGACACTGATGGTTCCCTCCTCCGAATGCCACAAAGCTGTCCAAGAAAGCATTCTTCTCTAAATTTGCCTCTTTCCAACGATCCTGTGGGAAGAAACTTTTTTTTCCAAATCAGCCTTATATAAATAAAGCTTAACTTTATTTCTCCAGGCTAAAAATGACCTTGGACAGCTAATCCTCAATACAAAGTTGCACTAATGCCATTTTTTTGCATTCAACCTGTTAGTGTTAGAGTCTGGATTCAAAAGTCAGCACCGACTCAGGGAAAGAAATGAGGGTCCTATTTGAAACATACTTAGGTGCCTCAAAGTGCTGGAGAGGTTTTCAAAATCACACCTAAAGCATTCTTCCTATACGTCCCCATTTTTCTAAATCCTGCATCTTGAGTTATTGAAATGCCTATAAAAATGCAACTTTATCCTTTTAAATATATGCATATTCAAAGCAAATGTTCAACCAGTACCTACCCTCAGCCACGAAATTGTATCACGGCACACAAATGGCTCATGCATATCTTGCACACAAACCATTTCTAAGATGCTGTGCACAGACAAATATGAGGTATGAGCTGTAACACAAGAGAAGAGCAAGGATCACAGAGCCCCATTCTCAGGTGCAAGCCAGCGTGTGAGAAAATGAACTATTCTCAACAAAAACAGGCTGTCTGTACCCAGAGGGCTCCTTGCTCCATCCTGAGTTGCTTTAAGAGAAAAGGAACAACACAAGGAACAAGGCAATATGGGCAGTTTGGGTGGGTGACACTGACAGAAGTAAATCTCTTGAATGCTGGGTGACAAACTATACCAGCCTCCAGAAAATCAGTGCAACTCTACCAAGGCCTTCAAGTAACACCCTGTCAAGTTTATGATGGCTAACTCCTCTGATGAAGCTGTCTTAGAGAAGAGGTAATCTTGTGTTTGTTTATTTTGGGTTTTTTTTTTCAGCTAGGGCTGTTTAGACCTTTCTGAAGAGGAAACCTGTTAGCATCAAAATCCAATAAAAGCAAGAAAAAAATCTCAGCAGTGATGAAGCAAGGCGATACATTTGGAATGGCAGTGTCCAAGGGGCACTCACCTATTCCTCGTGGAAAAAGGGTGAGTTTCTAAAAAACAAGCTAGCTTGCTTTTTATGAATAAAGTTACTAAAGAAATAAGCTGCTGCATCAGGGTTTCTGCTTTGGATTTCAAACAGGCAGGAATTGTTATGAGGGATTTCAAGTTGGTGAAGAGTTTGCTAGAAGGGAAATTTTGTTTAAATTACTCCTTGATGTATTTCTATAAAAAAGACAAACTGTTCTATATCGGATGGTGCTAAAAAGAGCAGTTACAAGCCTGCCCACACAGCCACCCGGAGTGGAATAATAATCAAGAAACTCTAGATGAACTACTGAATTAGCAGAGCTAATACCTACCAGAAATCATCTGGCTGGAAAGACCAATGAACCTGGGTAAATACATGGAGATAAGCTATACGAACAAATGACAGGGTGAGGAGAGTACTTGGAATCATAGAATCATTTAGGTTGGAAAAGACCTTTAAGATCATCGAGTCCAACCGTTAACCTAACACTGTCAAGGCCACCACTAAACCATGTCCCTAAGTGCCACATCTACACGTCTTTTAAACACCTCCAGGGATGGTGACTCCACCACTTCCCTGGGCAGCCTATTCCAGTGCTTGACAACCCTTTCAGTGAAGAAATTTTTCCTAATATCCAATCTAAACCTCCCCCTGGCACAACTTGAGGCCATCTCCTCTTGTCCTGTCACTTGTTACTTGGGAGAAGGGACCGACCCCCACCTGGCTACAACCCCCTTTCAGGTAGTTGTAGAGAGCGATCAGGTCTCCCCTCAGCCTCCTTTTCTCCAGGCTGAACAACCCCAGTTCCCTCAGCCGCTCCTCATAAGACTTGTGCTCTGGACCCTTCACCAGCTTCGCTGCCCTTCTCTGGACACGCTCCAGCACCTCAAGGTCTTTCTTGTAGCGAGGGGCCCAAAACCGAACACAGTACTCGAGGTGCGGCCGCACCAGTGCCCAGTACAGGGGGACGATCACCTCCCTGCTCCTGCTGGCCACACCATTTCTGATACAGGCCAGGATGCCGTTGGCCTTGGCCACCTGGGCACACTGCCGGCTCATGTTCAGCCAGCTGTCCACCAGCACCCCCAGGTCCTTTTCCACTGGGCAGCTTTCCAGCCACTCTTCCCCAAGCCTGTGGCGTTACATGGGGTTGTTGTGACCCAGGTGCAGGACCCAGCACTTGGCCTTGTTGAACCTCATACACTTGGCCTCGGCCCATCGATCCAGCCTGTCCAGATCCCTCTGCAGAACCTTCCTACCCTCCAGCAGATCAACACTCCCGCCCAACTTGGTGTCCTCTGCAAAGAGGGTGCACGTGATCCCCTCATCCAGATCATTGATAAAGATATTAAACAGAACAGGCCCCAGTACTGAGCCCTGGGGAACACCACTTGTGACTGGATGCCAACCAGATTTAACTCCATTCACCACAACTCTTTGGGCCCGGCCATCCAGCCAGTTTTTTCCCCAGCAAAGAGTACGCCCATCCAAGCCATGAGCAGCCAGTTTCTCCAGGAGAATGCCGTGGGAAATGGTGTCAAAGGCTTTACTAAAGTCTAGGTAGACAACATCCACAGCCTTTCCCTCATCCATTAAGCAGGTCACCTTGTCATAGAAGGAGATCAGGTTAGTCAAACAAGGTGGGTTCAATCAGTGGGGTCTTTCCACGGTGAGCTTTGAATCAAGATCAAAGTGATATAAAGTAGTACCATATTATTTGGAACATAAAACTGAACTTCAAAGTCTTGCTTATTTCTACAGGCTCCTCCTTTTTGTGCACATCTTCTTTGCATACAAGGCCATCCTCCAGACAATGGGGAATACCCAACTTTAAGCCAATTTATCCATGTGCTTTTGTTGTGAAATAAGTGGAGAAAAGACAGCAAAATACCCATGCTAAGAGTGACAACTTACAGGTTTGAACACATCTGGATCAGGAAAATATTTTGGATTCCTGTGCAACCAATACGGCGACAACATCAGCATGTCACCTGCAGGAATGGTGAAATTCTGAAAAGGAGAAAAAACTCTAAGAAAAGAGAAAATCACTGGTTCAACTCACAAAACAGTCCCTCCTTAATACATCTCTTCCATCAGCAGAAGGTCCTAACAGAGGACAAGTGAAGATGGTAAAGCCACAGTGGGCATATCACATGTTTGAAGCTTCTTGCTGTTGCCACTTTTTTCCACAAGAAAGACCTAAACAGTGGAGAACGTGGAAAGACTTTTTTTGTTCTAATTTGTTTTTTCAGGTATTGAAATAATAGAAACACTATTTCTGTCTTTCCTGCTTCTTGATGTACCATGTGAGCTGGTATTTTTTTCTAAATCTTTTGCTAAGCATTTCCTTCAATGCAAAGAAATTCATAGAAAGTCTTATAATGCAGTAGACCTTTATGGGACTTTAGTAATTTCTTAAATAAGCATGAGTGCTGATTCCTTAAGAGAGCATTTTTCTCCCAAACATTTATTTGTTAGACTCCTGAATGCTGACACTTCCCCTCTGAATGGCAGCGAAGAGGACAAACAGAAAAGAAGGAGTATTATCAGTTACTAAATTGTGGTCCCTTCTACTATACTTGTTGTGTCTGATTACTAGTTCATATTCCATCAGCCCAGTATCTCCAGCTCAATTCAATTCAATCTAAAAGCAATTCAAAATTGAAGGTAAGACTGTGAGCAAGAGAAGCAAAACCACTCTTAAATTAATGATTATTAAATTAATGATGATGAATAAATCTGTTAAACAGAAGATATATGTGAGATTGTGGAATATCTCTACTATTTTAATTTTATCCAGATCTATTGGGAGGCCCCTTTCCAGACAAATCATACAGCATCGGTTTTGGGGAAAAAAAACCCCAAATCTCACCTGAATTTTTATTGGGTTTACTACTTTCTTGGTGATTGCACCTGGAGACCTTAGCCGTGTGGCTTCCAAAGTGCACCATTTAATGAAAGGGAGCTTCTTAAGGTCCTCTTCAGAGACTTCTATTTTGTCTTTACCTGTCATGGCATGAGAAAGAAGACTCTGTGTAAAAATTAGATTTCATACTTGTTTTGATACATGCTGATATGTCTTGCTTTAGAACTTTTGATAGAATAACTCAAGAGTTCAAGACCTTGTTTACACCCAGAAATTTTCTTTATATGTCAAAGTAAATAAATGGACCAAAATCAGTACAATTTAAGAAAAGCCACTGAAGATAATTTAATAACTCTAAAGTAGGTGTAGATATGGCATTGGCCAGAAGAGGCCAAACAAAGGCCATCTTGGAAGTTAGGAGCCCGTGGACTTTTTCAGTACTTTAGTAGGACACTGCATGGAAATCTCAGGGACTGTAGGCACCAAGACAAGAAGCCATGGCTGAGCTCTTGGGCTATGTTAACACTGAAGTGTTAACTAACTAAGTAAATAAAACAGGGCCAGGAGAAAGGGTTAAGCACTGGTTCATGTTTTTCCTTGTTGGTTAATTATTGACATGTTCCTTGATGTGGTTTTGACCCATGTCAACTAAGAGTCTTCCATGAAGGTCTAAGCATGGTTCAAAGGACTGTGTATGTGAATGACTGCTCCCAGTAGGTGACTGGTTTTTGAGGGAAAAAGATTAGTCGGGGCGGGTGAATCATGCTGGACAAATTGGCCTCAGATGAGAGAAAAGAGAACAGTTCCTGGCCTGTTTTTCCACAGAATAACTGTAATTCTGGTGAACATCACACCATGAAAAGCAGCTGAATTGAAAGACCTCATCTGACCTGATCATAGATGCATGAAAAAAGCACAAGACTGGTTAATACAAATACAGGTCTAAATGATAGGTGTGGAATGAAAAGACAAATACATATGGTTCTTCTTCTACCTTCTTTTGCTAACATCAAAGGTGGTTTTGCTTAAAAATATGTCTTGAGCATATGCTGAGTAAAAAACTCAGAGCTGGACTCCATGTTATCAGTAGTACCCTTAGCAGCAACATTCATTATTCCCAGCCATCAACCAAGTGTGCCGTGTGCTGGGCCAACACAGAATAAATCATTTCTAGGTTCCAGAAGGACACAGTTGGATTTATTACCTGCTTTGCCAAAAACAGAAGCCAGGTCTTCCATGATTTTCTTGTAAATGGAAGGATAAGAGAGTATGAAAACAAGGGTCCAAAATGCAATCTAAACAGAGATGAAAGTACTTTAACTCAGGAATATGGGACAGAATTACATTATCTTTGTAGCAAATCACAAAGGCAGGTGAAAACATTTGCACTTTTTTTTATGTGCCTGTTGTAGTTGGGATGCACAGGGAGCTGTGCTTCCCAGGTAAATCCACATCTAAGGGCTCAGATCCTGGGAGATTATGTCTAGTCATCTGCTGTGTACTTATCTTTAGTGAACATTATATAGGTTTGGCTTTGAGCTTTGAAACACAGAATCCTTTCTTTAATTTCAAATAATTAGGTGTTAAAATGAATTACTAAATCATTGTGTTTGATTAGATTTAGCTGCAGGAGTGGAAAAAAATGAAATACTAAATTCCTACTAATATTAGCAGAAATGAAGCTAAGTAATTTGCAGGGCATTGTCACAGTGAGTCACACTAAAATGGGCAGGAAAAGTTTTAATTAACAGAAAAACAAGCACTAGTATATCCCCTTTAGAAATAATTTGCTAACTGATTATGCAATGAAGTTGAAAATCACGAAATTTAGGAAAGGAGGAAATCCTCTTAAGTAGGATGAAACCAGAAGGACTCGCAGCACTGCCAGGAGTCTCTCTCCTCTTGCTGAGCTAGTGGGAGATGCAGTCTGCACACAGATCTGGTCGCAGGCCATCTGTGCTGGTGAGGGATGAGAACTCTTACTGTTATTTCCCAAATATCCCCACGTGGATGCAGCCCTCCTGCAAAACAAATCTGGTAGCTTAGTTTTCTTGTACAGCACTTGGACACTGTGGCTTCACCCCATGGGCTAAGGAGGAATAACTGAATTGTTTCAGATAAACGGGTTTAACATGCTTGTAAAAAATCCCCTTGGAAGGTGCAGGCCTTTTTTCATCATTCCAGTCACCAGAACAGTGGTTGTGACTATTCTGAGAAACAACGAAGTATCTGTATGTCTATTTACAGCTGAATATTACAGAAGTAAGTAATGATAGTGTTGTGGAAGGAATGTCAGTTATCCTGATAACAGACAGCAGGCTATGCCTCTCACTTATACCAACATGTGAATCCACAGAAACCTCACTGAAATGGCTGAAATTCCTTTAGGGTAAATTGTAGTAATATCCAATCTAGAAAAAACATAGATATATCCACCAGCAGTAAATAAAAATAACTCACTATGATTTTTTTTCTAAATCACATCTGCAACGGACATAACTCTGCTGGAAAGAGCTTAATAGTCATGGTAAATAAAGGATGTTTTTGTTGCTATGGATTTTTCATCTGAGAAATTCCTATAAATGTCTTTGGTCAGCCTAAGCTGTGTTAGATATATCGGGCTTGTTAGCATGCATGTATCTATATCATTAATCCATCAAATCCGTTTCTAACATAGACAAAACTTAAGCGGCAGTAGAATCAAACTATTGCTTTTCTTCCCCTGAAGCAACACTGGCATTTGTACAGCAGATCCCCCAAAGTGAAAGAGCCAAATTCACTCAAGGATTTACACATAGATGAAGTTACTCTATATTATGCTTTTGATATTCTTTACAATTGGTAACACCAGGCTATTTAAAATAGAGTCTCTACTATAATACAGCCACAGTACTTCAAAATAGAGTTAAATGCTCTTCACAGCTTAAGACTGTGATCTTAATAGCTATGAGACTTATGTTCCCAAAATGTTATGATAGAGGACATCATAATTTAGGAAAAATACAAGAAGAGCTTTTCTTGTCATTGCTTCTGTGACACTGCAGCCTGGGTATATTTGTAGTGATGCATGTGGGCGTGATAATCCCTTCTTTGGAATACATGCAGTGTGTGTGACCTCTGGTTCAAAGTCTTTGCTTCCCAAATACAGGCTTTTGAACAGGATAGAGAGAAGGTGTTTCTCTAGCTGATGTACTTACAGGGACAGCATTTGCTTGGGAAGCCCAGAGCATTAGGAGACCATAATTGGGACCTAGATGTTTTCCTTGCAAGTTATCCAGGAGATGTTGCAGTAGTGTCTGTTATAAATGAAAGATAATAATGTGTATTTCCAAAAATATATTAAAATCTAGTTTAGGGTAGGGCTTACTAGAATTCAAGGATATAATGTAAGACTAGTTTATCAAAGAGAAGTGATGTTAGTTATGGGGTTTTTGCAGTCACAAACTAGAGATAACAGCTGTTAAGAGAAAGTGAGACTCACTCCTAGGCAGAGGGCTGGAAGAAGTCACTGCACCACATGAATCCCTACTGAATACTCACACCGCCCTCCATTTTCTTAAAGTTTTTATGGGATTTGGTTCCCTCACTCCCCATTGTTGCTTGTATGTGGAAGAAAGAAAAAAGAAATCTCTATTCTTTTTTAATTCCTGCTCTACTTCTCTAAAGAACCTGAAAATGGGACTGAACAAGTTGAATGAATGGAAATGAAGAAAATGTTCTCTCTGTTCCTGCCAAAAAGGTGCTTGTTATGAAGAGATGGTCTGACATATCAGCGGACTCCCTAGTTCCAGGTGTTTTGTTAGTGACCTAACCAATTACTTCAATGGCTTGATATTCTTTGAAACTATAGCAACTGTGTAATGTTCTAGGATCAGCTTTTGTTTATAGTACTTCCTTAAATACAGGGCAACCATGCATTCAAGGCAAAGCTTCCTGTCTACTTTTCAGAAGGGAAAAGGCTGCCCTTGAATAAAAAATGACTGCTCTTTTTTCCAAATTCCCACCCAATCTAAGACACCAAGTTCGTGCCTCTTACTTCCTGCACCTTCTTACCTCCCACCATTCCCTCTCCAGCCCTCTCTTTCTTGCCATTATTCTGGTTTATTTTATGAAAGAAATTGTGGTATGTAAAGCCTTTAAAGTTTAAATAAAACCTGGTTTGTTTAATGATCTGTTCTATAATAATTTGGTAGTCAAAATTTCCAGGCCAGTCTGCCCTTGTGTTTGTCAGCCGTATAGACAGAATTCCTGCCATAGCTAAGGAGAATAACCAGGGGGACAGCTTATCACAGCTTTGACACAATCAATATTTAGGGTACTTGGCTTCCAATCCAGTAATCTGCTATTTTCTACTAGTCTGGCTGCTGGAGGATCTACTCACTCTACACCAGGGTTTAAAAATAGTACATGTAAGGTTTTGAAATTTCACAGCATGGTGCCCTCAGAGAAATAACTGAAGAGGTCTTTCTCTCACCTCTTTCAACTGCTCACTGCAACTGCGATACCAGAGGCTGGCGATGGGTTGTAGCTCTGAACCCTTGGCTTAAAATTCCCCAGAGGAAGATGCCAATTCTCAGAATTGTAGGAAATAAACTAAATTGAGGAGTAGGACTCAAAATAATGGGTCTGTCCTAATGTGGGTGATAGCAATACTGGACAATTAAAGTACAGCTATCAAAGCTAACATATTTGGCTTATTTCTTCTAGTACTGAAATAATTCCTGCCCTCCATTCCTTCAGTCAGAATATACAATGACGTCATCTTATTTCATAGCCTCGGATGTTTACCTTGGATGTGGTCTCTGAAGGGTTGGTCATTTCAGCATCTGACACTACTTTCTCAAATAATTTTAGAAGCCATTTTTTGGATTTAGACCAGTTCCTGTAAAGAAAAGCAACAAAGAAGCACTTAACTGAGGCAGCACAAACCAATATTTCCTTTTCCATGAGAAGCACTCCTTGGTTTCTCTCCAAAAGCCCCTGGGCAGCAGTCGGTTGATGAATAGTCAAGTGTCAGTCTGACTGACAGTAGTGTTGACTGACATGAGGAACAGCACGTCTGAGACCTTCACCTTGGTCAGACTTCATCTTGCAGCCAGGACCTGTGGCTGATTTTCACATCTATTCCACTGCAGGTTTTCATTGACTTTGGACAATTGCTTAGGTCAATCTTTTCAAGAATGACCTCCCCTGAGAAAATAAAGGCCACATTTTTAGAGCATCCTTAATTCTTTCTGAAGGCTATTTTCAGGTGCTCAGGGTGCTGAAATGGCCCTGCGAGCACTGACAGGCTCCCTTCCTTGGCATTTGGTTGCCTCTACTCAAGGTCAGCTCTGCGACAGTGCAGCCACGTAACCTGGGATCAGTCAGCTGGGAAAACAGCTAAGGTGTTGGAAGGAGCAGAGAGATGCCTCGCTGGTGACCGCCTCAGCTTGGGACTCACATTTAGGCTCAGGCCTTTGCCCAGTTCTGGTTCGCGCTGACAGGTCCAAGCTGGACCCTGCCCACCTAAGCAAGGTTGTTTCTGCTTTATGCCAGGAAAATGCATGAGGCGAGGTCAGAACTTTTTTGAAGCACCTAGCTGAAAGCCTGCCTGACCCAAGGGTGCACCATTGATAAAGACAGCACATCATCCTCCAGGGGAGATGTCTCTCTGTTGATAACCCAGCAAGCAAAACGCCTGTAATGCGTATACCATGTGCATCATCTCTGCTCTGTTACCTCAGGAAGCACTCGGGCATCTGAGAAGCGTATTCGAAGTCCTCATCGTACTTCTGAAAATGTTCTTCAAACTCCTTGATTTCACTCTGACTTGTTGGGCAGATGTCTTTCCCAAACAAAGTGTTCACCACTGCTGGATACATGACATGCCTGCAAGGACAAGATCCCCATGACTTACAGGCCATAGGGAAGCTGTTGCAGCAGTTTTAGGTCAGGACGCGGCATGTTGAATTGCCAACACTAGAAGTGCGGGACTCAAGCGTCATGCCAGTATGGAAGGGCTGGCACAAGGCTCATACCTCACTCACACCCTCACTGCAGATTTTAAGCAGAGGCTGGGAAATACACAGACCTCAGGCATGTGGCTGAACTTCATCAGCTAGCGTTTGGTCAGTTGAGCAGTAGCAGAAAGGCTCTGGGCGCTGAGGTCCCCTTCTCCCCATTAACCACCCCTCTTATTTCAGGTTAGCCCATGTGGACCTTGCAGGCATTGCACAACCCCTTCTGCAACCAGACACCCCAAGAAATCCTTCCTCTGGCTGCAGCTTTGCTGGACTGAACAATGCTTTTTTGTTGTTTTCTTTTTACCTCACTCCTTCCCTATTTGCTCCTCTGTTACCCTTCAAACTGCTCTCGTTTCCCAGGCCTCTTCACCTGTACTCGGGCTCTGAGAAACCCTTATGCAGTCTTTGCTGGGTTCCAGCCGCTGCTCAACACGTATTTCAGGCAATGGCTCTTTCACGTTCTTGCTTTCCTACAGATCATAAGGAAGGTGGAGCCACCTGCTGGCTCTGTGGATTTTATTTTGGGGCAGCTAAATAACAAGTATCCAGGGCATTACAGTCCAATTCTTCTATCCTGTGTTGTCTGGCAAAACCCTAAGAACAGATCACACTCAACACAGATTTACTGTGGATGACTCTTAGGGATTCTGTAGTTTATCAACTAGCCTATGACTTTTTTTTTAATTTTAGACAAATAGCAGCTGATTTGGATTTGATGACCAGTGTCCGTGACAGCCATGGCAGTGGGAAGAACATCCTGTTCCCCAAGGCTGCATCAGGGATGCAGTAGGGAGCCATGCATGCTTCATGCATGACTTGTACACCCATGCCACCATGGGCACCCACGCCATTTAGTGGCCCACAGTCTGTGCTGGTGCCAGTAGAACACAGAAAAACAGGTCCATCCGTGCCCTCAGAAACTTGAGCCCAGGTAAAAGACCATGGATGGATTCAGACAGGGAAATAACAAGAAAACGTGAGCCAATATTAGCATACCAGGCAGTGGTGTAGCACGCTACCGATTTCATGACTGTCCATTTTTTCACAAGAAGCAGATGTGACTTTGATCTCAGAAGACAGGTGGGGGAACACCATGGGATATGGGGGTTTGCACCCCATTATTGAGACCAGTGGGACTGAGGGCTGGGAGGTTTCAAAGACCCTTTCCCCCACATTTTTCCCCAGTTAATCCAAATTGCAGTAATTGAAGTGACAGGTGCTCAGTGTTTTAGCTGCAGTAAAATGCTGTATCTTAGATGTATTATGCAGAAAAAGTCAGCAAAAGACAATCTGGATGTGACGTCTTAGAAATAGGTCCAAACCAAAGGCAATATTCAACCTGTAGTCCTGATGGACAGGCAAGATACAGGTGTTGTCCCAGATGATCAGGAAGGAGGAGTTAAAAGCTCTGTTGTTGTCATGTGAAACTATCAGTAAAGGGATTTTTTTTTTCCTACATGAAGGATGAAGTTCTGGCAGCAAAGTCAGTTGCAGAGATCTTATTTAAGTTTTGGGCTAGGCTTGGCCCAAAACATGCAGGCAAAGTTTGCATCCTGCTGAAGATCAAGCATTTTGTCTGTTCTTAAGTTCTTTATAAACATGTGAAGGTTTTATGCCATCTTTTGGGAAACAGGGTTTGCTGGAAGATGCTGTGTCTTCTTTTTTCTTCCAAATAGGTAATATAGACATTTCTCCTAGCTGGGAGAAAGGCCTTTAGATTAAACCCTGCCCACTCTGTGAGCCACCTGAAACTGTGAAGCAGCAATGAATATCCTGACACAGATTTTCTAAGACCTGAGAGCCTGAGCTCCACCTGCTTTACAGTAACATCTCTGCTCCCATATAGGATACCCATGCATTACAGATGTGCTGCAAAACTCCCTTACCTTACCAGGTCATTGAGGTCACCTGTGCCCTCCGTGCCCAGGTGTGCCATGTGCTCGTGTAGTTCCTTACACAAAGTGCCCGTGAACATGTGCAGATTAGAAGGACTCATTTTTCCCTTCATCATGCTGTAGAGGTTACCATAGTTCTGATAAAATGCTTCTGCAGGGAGAGAAACTAAATACAAAAAGAAACAGAAATGTTTTGGAAAGTAGATGAAGTACATTTTCACTGAAAGATAGAGTGAAAATTTTTACACGTAACTTGTGACTCTAATTTAAATGCCTTAGCCCTCATTTTCCTAGAGTGAAATTCCCAGAAAGCTTTCTTCTAATCCTGTAAAGATTTTGGTGAGCCCTCTGCTTCTACCAGTCTGTGTAACATCTTCCTGTCTCATGAAGCTTCAGTGCCAGAATCAGCAATGCAGAGTTTTCCCCCAGCTTCAGTGTGGATGTACAGAGATGTGCATGCACTCCACAAAACTGACTGAAATGAAAAATAAATTAATCCAAGAAAAACAGTTTGAGTCTTCATGCCATAGTAGTACATCGTCTCAGTCACATCAGGAGAGGCTGAGAGAGCTGGGACTGTTCAGCCTGGAGAAGAGATGGCTCAGGGGGATCTTACCAGTGTGGATAAATATCTGGTGGCAGGAGTAAAGAAGATGAGGCCAGTCTCTTCTCAGGACAGGAGGCAATGGGCACAAATGGGAATACAAGAGATTCCACGGAGACATAGGAAAGTTTTTATTATGAGGATGGTCAAACACAGGAACAGGTTGCCCAGGGTGGCTGAGGAGTCTCCATCCTTGGAGATACTCAAAACCCAACTGGACACAGCCCTGAGCAACCTGCTGTCGCTGACATTGCTCCAAGCAGGGGCTTGGACTAGGTGATCTCCAGCAGTGCCTTCCAGCCACAGGGATTCTGGGATTTAATCTTTCTGCCAACTTGCTTCTCTCTCATTTCACAGTCCAAAATTGCCAAAATACTCAAAGAATTCTTGTCTGTGCGATTCCACGTGGATATAAACACATGAGCTGACGGAGCATGCCACTGTGGATGGGATATATACCTCATCCCTTTCTAATGACTGTTGTACTACAGGGTAACAACTAATTATTGCTACAAGCTGATTTTCAAATCAAGTGATAGGACAACATACTATTGCTCCAAACCTGGTACACATAGGTGGAGTGTCTAGCCGCAGAAAAGGACCTGATCTCAAACTGGAGTTGCCTGATGATAAAAGTAATAACAGTCCCTGGTTCAGAAACCTTTGATCCATTGAGACTGAATCCAAATCACTTTGTAGGCTTACAGTGCTGGATCTTCACAAAGGAATTTAATTTCACCTTCATTTCGTAGTGTGGTCATGGGTCAAGATAAGCATTTCAAGCATGATCAAAAAGCCCATGGGCTTTGGATTGGGCTTTAATGTTCCTGGGTAACTAGATCTGATTTCCATTAAAAAAGAGCTAGGTCTCATTTACCTGCATTCTTGACAGCTGCTTGTACTGCCTGTTCAAAATTTAAGTCTTTAGATTTAAAAAATACTTCAGTTCCTTCTTCCTCAGTCACAAAAGTAAACCGTTTTCCCAGAGCGAATATTGTGAATATAGGCCCATGCTGGAACAGACAAAGATTTCATATTACTGTTTTGTTAACATGTTTGATGGGAGCCCCAACAGGACTTCAGTGCTGCTGCGAGGTCAGGAGGAGGGAGGACCTGGTCCTTCCTGCTCTCTGTACACCTTGGCTCAGAAGTGCACAAAAATGAACATGAATCAGACCCAAATTTGTAGACTTACAGACCAGAAGGGAACATCACAGGGGCCTGTCTGACCTCCTGCAGAGTAGAAGAGATTCCTTCTCTGAGATTAACATTTTATATTTGAATTACATTACAGTTCAAACAATACAACCTACCTGGATTTAAAGAACTCAAGTGATGGATTATCTACTGCATCTCTTGGCTGCCATAGCACAGTACCCACATTGCAAAAATCCATAATCCTACCTATTTCAATCTACATTTTTTTGACAAGAAGTTCCCACTCCTGCATCCTTTTATTGTTGTTTTTTTTTTCTTTTCTAGTTTAAAGGTTCTGCTAATACCAACAATTTCTTTCTTGTACAGGTGTTTAAAGATTAATATCAAAATAGCTAACAAGCTTTGAGCAGAATAGATGGAGTTTATTGAGACTTATGTTCAGGGAAGGTTTTTGATGCATAAATCATTATTTCATTTTCCCTTAATCTAATATCCTAGAGCCCTCTCAAAACTTTCAGCAGTAAGTATTCACTTCTGAATTCCTACATGTCATGTTTTAACCTTAGCCAGCAACTAAGTACCATGCAGCCACTCGCTCACTCCTCCAACCCGCAGTGAGATGGGAGGAGAATTGGAAAAAAAGAAGTAAAACTCATGGGTTGAGATAAGAACAATTTAATAATAAAAATAAATAAATAAATAAATAAATAAATAAATAATGAAAAGGAAGATTACAAAAAGAGAGAGAAATAAAACCCAGGAAAAGACAAGTGATACACAATGCAATTGCTCACCACCTGCTGACCGATGCCCAGCTAGTCCCCAAGCAGCGATCCGCCCCTCCTGGCCAACTCCCTGTATTTTATATACTGAGCATGACGTTCTATGGTATGGAATATTCCTTTGGTTGGTTCGGGTCAGCTGTCCCGGCCACGCTCCCTCCCAGCTTCTTGTGCGCCTGCTTGCTTGCAGAGCACAGGAAACTGAAAAATCCTTAACTTCGGATAACCGCTACTTAGCAACAACTAAAACATCAGTGTGTTATCAATGTTATTCTCATACTAAATCCAAAATACAGCACTGTACCAGCTACTAGGAAGAAAATTAACTCTATCTTAGCTGAAACCAGGACACTACATTATGAAAAAGATCACTGATATTTGTAGAGACTCTAAACGAGCAAACAAATATGCAACATCTACTGGCTGTCAGATGTAGGTATAAAAAATTGAAAGTAGGAAATGAAGCACCTTTAGCATCTTCTTCTTAGTCAAGGCAATTTCTGCTCACAGGCAAAAGCCTTAGAAATCAAAAGCCCAGCATTTAGATTTATATGCACACCACCTTCTTTTGGCAAAGTTGTTGTACATGTAGAAAGGTTTAAGGCTTTCATAAAGTCTCTAGACACATCAAGGAACTTGATTTTCTTTTTCAGGATACATTGCTGACAAGGGTGAGAAAAGTTTTCTGTTGATCTGTTTGGAATATTGAAAAGCCTTGAATCCACCTTGCTCACATGGTTTATGCCATTGACTTTAACCATTTCTTTTGTTGTCTGTGTCTGTATTGTAAAGCCTGCTTCATCAAAAGCTCTTTGAAGCTGAGGCAAAGATTCCTCTTGACATCAATTGAATTTTGATTGTGTCCTTCAACTGTAAATTATTAAAGAAAGAATTACGGTTTAAACTCTCCGGGTGATAATAAATAAAATATTGTTTTAATACAGCTGAATTGCTAAGGTTGCTTTTTTATGGATAACAGCATGTCCTCATAATCAGGCTGGATAAAAATCAGTGAATTTGTACTGTGTTTGTTTTTAAATTAGATTTTTTAAATTTTAAATTAACATTACAATGTGCTTAAACTAATTTAAAAATAAAATTAAATTTGAACTAATAGCAACCTGCAATAACACTTAATTATTCAATTAAGGTCACATTCAATTAAAGATTGGAACACTTTATTTTAGATGATTACATGTGAGCAAGATGCCTAAGCTCCCATTATAGACAATAGAGATCGAGTCTATGCAGTCAGGGGAGCCTAAAAAACGATTCATCTGACCAGCTACTGCATACCTCTGTTTTTGAAACTGAGCTGAACTGCCCTTAGACTCCACTGATAAGACTGACTGGTTTCATTTTTAGCTAGTTTTTGCAAGTAGTGGGCTGTGCGATCCTTCAGTATTGAACACTTGAAGCTGAATATATTGCATCAGTAGCAGGTGATATCATCACTGAATGAAAACGGGAAAGTGGGGTTTATGCCAGTTAGTATTAGCTGCCTAGAAATTAAACATCTAATCTAAATTAATCATGTCAGCTCTCTCTACCAGACAGACATAGAGAAAGGAAGGCACGTCCAGGGGGTAAACCCTCACACCCGTCTGTCTTTGGTAATTTTTTCAGGATGGAAAAAGTTGCCTGCCAAGCATGCCTGTGTCTCTCGAATGTTGAGGGACACCAGCTGGTACTCAGAAATCTCACCTAACTTTAGGCATCCAAATAATTAGTCTCCTGGTCCCAGCGCCTGGCACAGGGCATTCCACATTATCTGAAACCAAGATTAACACGTAGCCAGACTGCAAAAGCAAAACAGCAGAGGTGCTGGGTCCAGACAGGATGATCACAGCACAGAGATCATGCCTGGATCAGATCCACAACTTAGCAACATTACTGGTACAAAGCCAATCCTTCACCAGCTAAATGCTCCTGATGTCATAAAATGCGACAGGAAAGGGGCAAACTTAATGCCGAAGTTTCCCCTCAGCTTTCCCCTAGCAGGCAGCCAGCCTGAGCACTCACCCACGAGCAGGCATGCCACCACAGCCATTACCTTGCTTCTAGCTTGCTCTATAAACTCCAGAGGAGCCTTCCTGAGCTGAAACACAGCTCCAAACCAAGGGATCCAGCTCCTGATGCAAGGAGGGGAGCTCGGGTTTCTCAGCTGAAACAAAACAGCCTTGACAATAAGAAGTCCCAGGACTGCTGCCAAGAGGAAAGCAAGAGCCATTTTGCCTCTTCGCTGCCTGCCACAGCGGCTGCTCCGCCTGCCACAGCACCCAGCACGGCTGTGCTGGCCTGGATTACCCAAGTCAATGAATACGGCCTCTTCTATCAGTCCTGCCAGCTGATCACTGCCAAGGAGACAAGCTGTCAAAGCACCAAGCAGTCCAGAGGACAAGCCCTTGTTTTGGAAAAAGCAGAGCCAATCCTCCTCTGCTCTGGGATGAGTGCCAACTCCACTGCTTGCAAAACTTAGATGTTGCTGTGACAAATCCTTGAACTTTGCACCAGCTGCCGGAAGGCTACCCAAGCAACCAGGGACACAGCCAGGCACACCATGGCAAAGTAGTGCATCGCTTTCTTCAGTTAAAAAAATTATTTTTTGGCAATATCAAGATTATAAAGCAGAGAGGCTGTGATTTGCAGACATATAGCTTTCAGCAAGGCAGATGGCAAGAAAATTCTGCAGGCATCACCTGAAGCAGTAAGCCTTAAGAAAGGTATCTCTCACCTGTCTGAGATCATCTCGTTAAAGGCTAGATGTGTGTCCAGTGTCTGAGGAGCAGAGAAAGGCTTCGGAGGTTGAATTGACAATTCAAAACCTGCTGGTGGCCCCTATAATATCACTACAATGTCAGAAGACAAGATTTCAGAGAGGTCAGATTGGTTTCTTTGCATGTGTGAAGTGGCACACCAAAAATACGTACAGAATTCATTAAGTACAAAAAAACCTAGGAAGTGCTCTCACAGCCTACCCCTGCACACCCTCAGCAAGTCTGAAGACAATGCAAAACCAGAAGTAGTTGATAGACCAGATGGGTGTGCTGCCATTCAGAGGAACCTCGACAGGCTGGAGAAATGGGCAAACAGGGACTTATCACAGAATACCAGGTTGGAAGGGACCTCAAGGATCATCTGGTCCAATCTTCCTTGGCAAAAAAGTGACATCATGAAGTTCAGCAAAGGGAAATGCCAAGTCCTCCTCCTGGGTAGGAAGAACCCCATGTACCACTACAGACTGGGGGCCACCTGGGGGGAAAGCAGCTTTGCAGATCTGGGGGTCCTGGTGGACACCATGTTGAACACGAGTTAGAAACGTGCCTTTGCACTCACTAGCACCCTGGGCTGCATTAGGAAGAGCGTGACGAGCAGGACAAGGGAGGTGATCCTCCTCATCTGCTCAGTGCTGGAGAGATCCATCCAGAGTGCTGGGTCCAGTTGTAGGCTCCCCAGTGCAACAGAGGCATGGACAGACTGGAGTGAGCCAGTGAAGTGCCAAGAAGTTCATAAAGGGGCTGGAGCATCTCTCCTATGAAGAAAGGCTGAGAGACCTGGGACTGTTCAGCTTGGAGAAGAGAAGGTTTAGGGGATCTTATCCATGTGTATGAACACCTGAAGGCAGAGTGCAAAGAGGATGGAGCCAGGCTCTTTTCAGTGGTGCCCAGTGAAAGGGCAAGAGGCAGTGGGCACAAACAAATACAGAAAATTCCACTTAAAATTATTTTTTTATCATGATGGTGGTCAGACACTGGAACAGGTTGCATGGAGAGGCTGGGGAGTCCTGGGACACATTCAAAACCCAGCTGGACACAGCCCTGAGAGCCTGCTCTAGGTGACCCTGCTTTGAGCAGGGTGTTGGACTAGCCAGTGTCCAGGTCCCTTCCAGCCTCAGCTGGGGTTTTTTTGTGATTTTGTCTTCTTTTGCTCTGGCTCTTTGTCCAAATGTCTTCTTCTGCTAAGTCCCCAGGACCTGATCCTCAGGTCCAGATTCCTTGGTTGAACAAGCCCTGCCCAGCCTTTCTAGCTCTTCATCTGTTTGCTCCATAGACAAGCATCAAGCTGTACATCACATCTTACACTTCTCCCTTTACTCAAATACTACCTTCACACCTGCATTTCCTTTTTAATCAGTCTCAGCCTCTCTGGCTCTGCCCCCAAAACTGTTTCCCCATGTCCTTCCTCCTGAACCCTACCTAGTTCTGTCCCATTCTCTCACATCTGTGCTCTCAGATCTCACCAGAATAAAACCACGCTGGTGCCTGAGTAAGAGATAGACCTGAACTGTGCTTGAACTTGTCCTCATGTATATTTTTATAAAATGTCAATAAGTACTAACCCAGAAGCCTTACCCACTCACTAGCTTTATGTGTTTTACTAGGAGAAGGTTATAGTTCTTCGCTACTATATTTTGTAAGACTGTAGCATGGGAACACCACACTGTTTGTATAGTGCACAATTTGTACATCAGTTTGTACAAACATGATTATTCCATTAAAAGTGTCTCCCTTCCTATACAGGAATAGCTGCACAGACAGGAACCTTTGTACCTGTGCACAGACAGTACAGTAAAAGTAGCACAGCAGAAATACACCTGATGGTAGGAGGTTAAGAGCTGTGAAAAACAGTTCTGTGGCCTTCATTAAACAGTCATGCTGAAATACATTGGGATGTTACCTATGCTGGTCATAAGTGCAGAAGCCCAGATGTGTGACCTGTGACAAGTCGGATGTGGATCTCCATTTCGCAAACTGTCTGGACAAAACAGATAAATCACTTTTAACTGTGATATTACTAGACTTCTGTGTTTAGCTATCACAGCCATTTGTATGTGTATTTCCTGGTTTTATTTTACCCATTAAATTCTTTCTTTTCCTACAAAGGGTTAAAGTGATAAGAGAGCTAAAAGCCTTGTAATATTGGAGTATACTTTCATTACACACACAGCCTGATTAGTGAGTTTAACGTGATCTATGTATACAGGTACGACAAGCCCTCAAGCCTCTGTGGAGAAAGACATTCATTAAAGCCTTTTGTGTTTGGTTTGGACATTTTTTGTTTTTGTTTGTTTAGCTTCTGCTTCTGGGGCACAATTTGGTGAAGGACACGAGACTCTACTGAAAGGCACTATTGTGAGGAGGACACAACCAGTACGATGGTGCAATAGTCTTTCCTCAGACTAGGTCCTAGTCCTGGGCAGATAATAGTTAATGGTCTTTCCAATGTAAACTAACACAGTCACCACTGAGGGAAGCAGGTGAGAGGACCGGGGCAGATTGGCTGCCTTTCTCTGGCAGCACACAGCCCTCCTAGACCCTGCTGCTGTGTTTCCACCGCATCTGAAGTCCACACTCCCTCCCTGCATATGCAACCTTCGATCAAACTGGCTTTGGACAGAAACCAGAAAATGCTGTCTCACTGAAAACTGAAATAAATAAATAGGAAGGGTCCTCTCTGCTGGAGCTGTGTCCCTCAGGATCTGGGGATATATAAACTCCAGCTGTTTGATCGACCACCGTGAGCACTAGCCCTTCTCTGCTCCACAAATGACAGAGCTGTCCACACAAGCGTCCGTCTCCAGGTCAGGGTCATTTCAAAGATCCTGTGCGAAGAGAAAATTCTTCCTCACTGCCATCCTCAAATCAGTCTGGTTTAAAAAAGAACTTATTTCCCCAGACTAAAAATGACCACAGAGAGCTGCTCTCTCCATAGGATGCCGCAGTATTATGGGGTTTATTTTCAGGAGGGATCTAGTTGTTGTTTTCCACCCCCTAAAGCATGGTTATAGAGAAGACAGAGTGAGACTATCCCCAGAGGTGTACATCTAAGGGATGAGAGGCAACGGACATAAGATGCAATGTGGGAAATTCTGACGAAATATAAGGAAAAAATGTTCACAAAGTGGTTAAGCACCAGAGCAGGCTGCAGTTGTGAAATCCCCATCCTTGGAGGTTTTCAGAAGGTGACCAAACCAAGACCCTGGGCGACCTGATGTAACTCTGAAGCTATCCCTGCTCTGAGCAGAGGATTGTACTAGATGACCCCTAGAGGTCCTCTCCAACCTAAATTATGAATCGATAATATACAGGCACAATATAGAGGCACAAGCTGACCCAAGCCCAGAGAATAGCTATGGAGGGAGGCACAAAAGTGCCAACAGCAGATTGCATAAACCATCTAGAATAAGGCTCTGAACCACTCGTACCCTCACTGCAGCCAGGCAGGTTTGCATTAAATAGCAATATGCCTTCTTCCCATTTTAATCAGGGTTTTGTTGGTAGTTTGTTTTATCACTGCATGAATTCTAATGCATTCTAACCCAAAGAAGGATCCAATTTAATAGTGATTACTGGTGACCGATGAGATAAATTCATCTGACTTTAGCTGAATATTTCACCTGCATTGCGCCCTTCATTTGTCTGAATCATTGTGACCGGGACTGCACACCAAAATGTTAGGCAGTCAGACAGGGGCGTGCGGAGGTGTTCTGGGATAAGTTTCTGTGACCTAAAAAATCCTCAAATCCTCAGCATGAGGGTTAGTGATTAATGGCTAATGATTAACTTAGCGATTCAGCTGAGCCTTAATGATAAATGAAAAGCTTCTCTCGAACAGTGCATGCCTTTTACCCTTTTTTTTGTGATGAGAACCTAAATATGCCTACAGTAATTTAAGAAAAATTAGGACTGGCACACAATTAACAGGGCTTCAGCAATCAGCCAGGAAAAGCTTTAAACTTCTCATATACGGGGCTTTGGGCAGAGATCAGCTTCTGTCTTCCCAGGTTTCCGTGCCCCTTGCTCAAACTGCACTGCTCTGTGCCTAATCCCCAGGACACGTGAATTGCTGCAAGCACTCCAGCTCGGCATGTAGCTGTTGCTAATGCAGCTTTCGTTAAACCAGATCTGCATTGATTCATCCATCTCGGATGCCTGTGCAGCTATTTGACACGGGGACGCAGTTTGGGGCTCCCGAGGAACTGCTGTCAGTGACAGCACCTCATAAAGCAAACAGACCCCACACGTGTTCTCATAATCTTGAGGTCTCATTAATCTTTTTTTTTTTTTAACATAGATAATGGGCAAAATTGCGTGTGTGACTGTACCTGCGCTGCCGGCTCGCTGGCAGAGTTGGTGACAGACTACATTTCCCAGGAGCCTGTTACGCAGGAGTCTCTCGTGTCACTGCACAAGGACCTCGCAGCTCTGCAGGAGGCACTTGGGCTGCTGCGGTTCCTGGTGCTGGCACTGGAGAAACATGACCTTCAGTGATTTGCCTCCTAAACGACCCAGAACAGAGCTGAGCTAGGGTCTGCTTTTGCTCCAGACCCTCCTCGCAGGGTGGCTGGTTAACCTTGTTTCATGTTAGACGCTGGATGTCACCCGCGGAAGAAGAGAAGAGCTTACCTCTTCCAGAGAGATGGCCCCGAGCCAGCAAATTCGCTCTGTCCGCCTGTGCAGCGGCTGTGGCAGAACTAGGTACAACTCACCCTGATTTTCCGAGAGGGAAGGGGGTCAAAATTTACTTATGGGGGGCAGGGGGAACTTCAGACACCAGACGCCGCGTTCCTCAGTGTTCGCTCTGGCTTTTCCGCTCCAGCAAATCTGTTCGTTCCACTCTGCTTGTTGTGACTTTTCAATAATTTAAACCTTGCAAGTGTTTTATTCCGCCTGACTGTGGCTGGAGGGAGGGGTTTTTCAGGTCGAAATCTTCGTCTCTGAGATCAAAGGGCTGCAGTCATTAACACAGAGCAGTTGTGACTAATTTAAGCTTTGCACTTGCTGGGTTTCTGGAAGAAGACTGAGGAGGCAGGACGATCTGTTGCCTAAGTTAGTAGCAAGGGGCTGACTTCTTCAGGAATTTGCTTTTCAACGTTAATGCAGATTAATCAAAGAAAAATCGAATCTTACATTGCTGGTTACAGTGGAGACGTCTGTAAAAATGGAGTGTAGTAAACTGCTTGCTGAAATGCATGGAAAGAAGCACCCCAGCATCTGCATAGCACTACTTTGTGATCAGTAACTGATTTGGAATTTCTTAGCATATCCTATATAATTTCTACAAGCTCTTCTTACAGGCATGTCTGTTGCATTGCTCTAATAATTTGCAACTTCCCAATCTTTGCTATTCTTTAAACATGAATACCAAACTTAATGCACAAATAGACCGTAAATCTGCCGAGGCTTTGAGCGGTGACTGCATTCCCCTAGTACCTCTGAGTCCTGCTCTGGAATGACCGTGTAGCATGGTATGTCGCAGAGGTATTGACCCAAACACAACCCCTGCTCCTGGGCACTCGCTGCCTGGGAAGGTCCATCACCCAGTGAGACACTCTCGGCCTGGAACTGAAATTAGGGGCAGCAAATATGTACCCACACTGTTTCAGGAGCAGCCCTGGGAAGCTGAGATCAAGTTGGACCACCTTCCCTAGCCACCAGTTATTTCAGTGAGAGAAATAACAGGCTAAACATAATTTTTGTGTCTGCATCAGAAAAGCAGCATGGTTTAGGGTGGTTTGTAGGATAGATGCTCACCTGCATGTGTGTCTGCATTACGACAGCCACTGTGGGGTTGTTCTTGACTGTAACGTGTGCTGCCACTATGCTGGGCAGAATTGGAGAGGCCACACGCTCGATAAGAGATGTGACTGATCTTTATTCTGTGGGAGTAACTGGAACAGGATTTTTAATCCAGAGTCTCTTGGAAAGTACACGTATTGTATAACAAATCTGCAAAAGGAAATAAGGGAGAAAGACTTGGTGTTTGACAGGGATGTATTTTGCTTACCCATGCCCAGAGCCACTTTTAACAGATCTGGACGTGCATCTCCTGTTCTCCACGAATCGCCTGCACGCCCGTTGGGTACAGTCCCTGCTGGTGCTTACACAGACCCCTTGGCTGCCTGGCAGGGGGGACTGCGGCACGAACGGTAGCAGCGTGGTAGGTTTCCCCGCAGCTGCACTTGCATTCACGTTTGTTCCCTGCTCTTTCCCTTCAGTGACGTTTCCCCTGGATCTCACAAAAACTCGACTGCAGGTCCAAGGTGAAGCTGCCGTTCATCGCAATGGAGCGGCTGCCGCCGGCCAGGCGGTCGCTTACCGCGGCATGCTACGCACCGCGGCTG
Source organism: Harpia harpyja (assembly GCF_026419915.1). Taxonomy (NCBI): domain Eukaryota; kingdom Metazoa; phylum Chordata; class Aves; order Accipitriformes; family Accipitridae; genus Harpia; species Harpia harpyja. The sequence goes on from NC_068954.1 coordinate 6,722,632, forward strand.
GCATTGTGCAAGAGGAGGGCGTACGAAAGCTCTGGCAAGGAGCCACGCCGGCCGTCTACCGCCACATAGGTGACTATCTGCTCACGGTGGGACAAGTTTGGGTCCTGCCTTCTGTGGCCAGCAGCCTGTTGGAGTGAGCTTGCCTTATCTGCTTGTACTTTAAATATATCCGTGAGGACTTCTTCAGTCTACCCTGCAATCCCACTTCAAAATATATGGGATTCTGGCTCAATGTCATCTCTTCCCTCTCCTGCCTGTTCCTTCACAGCCTTATTCTGGCTTCTGGGAAACCAAAATATAGTTTCCCTGCCGTCTTTGCAGGAAGGTCTTCAGCTCAAGCAGGCACTCAGAGTCCTCAGAACAATAAATATCTGTTATTTGAGGGAAGTGGGGATGGGCTGGGAAAAAAAGATAAGGTTGCAAGCACTAGGATGAAGAAACGCATTAGTGGTTTGCCCACAGGTAACAGCTTTCTATGTTTTATTCGGAAATATGGTCACAGCAGCAAACCTCAAAAGCACTTGTAGGAGGTTTTGTGCTTGGCACCGGTTAAGAGGGAAGCAATGTTGTCATGTCTCTTTAGCGTGTGGGCATAAGCCATGCTCATGGCTTATCTCTTATGGCTCAGCCAGAGAGATTCTCTGATGCTAAAAAGTTCTGGCTCTAGCATTGCTACCAGGCTGCCCCCTCGCTTTCCCCGTTTTGATGGTGAATGTGAGAGCAGTGACGAGCTGACCCAGGCAAGCTCTGGAGCGTTTTATAACCAATCTCTTGGCCTCTCTATCACAGCGTGACCTCTGGAAATGGCAGACCCAAGAATCGTCTCCTGCTTTTGTTTTCCACAGTGTACTCTGGCGTTCGGATGGTTGTGTATGAACATCTCCGTGACTCCGTGCTTGGCAGGTCTGAGGATGAAAGCTTTCCTTTCTGGTAATGTAGCATATTTATGCTTTTGCCTGTTTGGGGATTGTCCTTACTGTAGGAACCCTGCAGCCCTAAAAGCTGTCTTTTCCTCATGGCTCGCCTATCCTAAAGAGGGTAAATATAAAGCAGGGGTTTAAGCACTGACACGGACATTCTGATTTTAGTTTCAGGGCAGTATCTTTTCATTCAGCTGGGAAGAGGACTAAGAAATATTGTAATAAGTGTCTCAGAGGCTTAACTAGGACCAATAAGGATACTCTGCTAAAGAGATGGAGAAACATGATAAACCGCGTGGATAGGAGCAGCTGTCCTGGGCTGGCAGGGATTAGCCTGGATGAGAGTGGAGGCAGGGCAGCTTTACCGTGACTCAAGGTCTGCGATGTAGTGGCAGCTTTTTTATTTCTGCGTGGGCCAGGGGATATTGCGAAGTGCAGGTGAGTTGTGGCCGACCGTACAGCTGCATGTAATGGCTGCTGGAGAAGCCGTGAGCTATTGCACAAACCTGACACCAGCATGAGTAACCGTGACTAATCCTACAACTGCCTGGGTAATGCAAACCAGAGGTTCAGCTGAGCCAAGCTGGACTTGCAGCTTGCGCCCTGCTCAGCTACGAGGTCACCCGAGAGCTTGAATAGCTCCACACGGGGTGAGGATACATTTCCAAAGGTATGAGGGACATCTCAAATATCCTCTGGAGCAACACAGAAAAGACGTGAGGGGTGGTACATCTCAGATTTCCAGCTGCTGAAGGGATGGGTCCTGCTAGGTGTTGTGCAGCAGCAGTATGGCAACGCTTGCCTGGTTTGCTGCTTGTCGTACTGCCTGGGTAAGAACTTATTATGCCACTGGATTATAAGCAAGGGGAATAGGAAGGTTTGCTGATTCTGGTGTTGTATCTTAGCCCGAGAGATGGAAATTTCCTGGCTACTGAAGAGGCAGATCATGAAGGAAAAAACGCTGTTTTGTTCATGTGTGTATGACAGATGTCAGCCTAAGTTAAATCTGTGCATCCTTCCTGAGGAGACAAATGATCCCCATAAAAAGCAAACCCAAAGTCTTTGTTTTGCAAGTTTAATTTAGCAACAGTTAAATCCCACTCAGTCTCTTTTTTGACAATGCAAGTGGCATACAGCCACAGAATTAAGTCTCTGCCTGTGGGGAATGAGCAGATTTTTATAGAAGTTTTGCAAAAATTGGTTATTTCTAATTGTCAAATCTTTACTGTTAAAATGTCGGTCATGTACCTTTATAATTGTCGTGGACAATAATCATACACTTTATCACATCCAATCAAGTATTTTACTCCTGTCCTGGGTTCAGCTGGGATAGAGTTAATTTTTACAGGAACCTGGGAGGTGGGGGGGCATAGCCGGGGCAGCCGACCTGAACTAGCCAAGGAGCTATTCCATACCATGTGCCATCATGCCCAGTATATAAACGGGGAGCGGGCCGGGGGGAGCGCTCTCGACTTTCGGTGGGGGAAGTGGCGGAGCGTCGGGTTCCGGGTGGTGAGCAGTTGCACTGTGCATCACTCTTTTTGTATATTCTTTCATTAGTACCGTTGTTGTTGTTGTAACCTTTTTTTGTGTTGTCCCAGTAAACTGCCCTTGTCTCAACCCTCGAGGTTCCAGGTTTTTTTTCTTTTCTCTCCTCTGTCTCCTCCCTATCCCACCGGAGAGGCGCGGGAGGAGTGAGCGAGCGGCTGCGTGGTCCTTTGTTACTGGCTGGGCTGAAACCACGACAGTCCTTTTTGGCACCCAACGTGGGGCACGAAGGGTTGAGATAACGACAGATCTGGCCAGAGTGTGTTGAAACAAATTTGTCATACGCATTTCTTATATTAGATAAATAGGTGTTAGTCACAGTGTTGATTCATTTGTTTACATGGTGGCGTTTTGCAAGTTCTTATGTGCTCTATGTATTGCCTGTAGTTACGTTTCTCACCTCTGGGAGAGTGATTGGGATTATCATTTTGCTGTACTGGGCAATGTCGACTTGTGAAATGATTACATCACTGGTCATGAGGTTAAGCTGGTATCTGTATGAGGCAGTGATATCATTTCCATACTTCAGGCACCTTCTATCGGATTTTATTGGTAATTACACCCAATCCATGGGGAAGTTAGGGGGGGATACTTCCCCCCGTCTGTTCACCTCCCTTCTCTCCTTCCGACTAATTACAACAGCTTTTGAGAATTTTGAATATCCTTGGGATGCACAAGCCAGTGTGCTGTTAGTGCTATGCCTCCTGAATATGTTTCAGGTCTTGTTTAGGGCTACAAAAAGGCTCTTTAAGAGTACCACCCAGAGATCTGCCCCAAAGCTGGATATTCATGGGTGGCACGGCATGTGGGAGGATATGGGCAGGTATCTAGAGAACTTCTCACCTCCAGTGGCTTGGAAGTTCACTCCCGAACAACTACAGAACCCTCATGAAGTGGTAGAATATTTGAAAGAAAAATGCTGTGGCTATTCCAAAGACGTACAAGTCACTGCACTGTGCTGGGCCCTGGCCAGTATCTACCAAACACTGCTTGATATTAGGCAGCACCCTCAGGGGGAAAAGGGGGAAAAGATGGAAAACAGGGCAACAGGCACCGTGGCTACCCCAACCCCGACAACAGGCAGCATGGCTACCCCAACCCTGGTGACAGATACTGCAGCTAAACCAGAGAACCAACCTGTGCCAGTATCAGTCGCCCCTGTACAGAAAAAGAAACACACAAAGAAATCAGTTCGCTTAGTGAGAGATGAAGATGAACCAGGGTTATCGCGAGAACAGGAGGAAGAGGCAGAACCTGAAATAATTACCCGATCTCTATCCCTGAGTGAGTTGCGTGACATGCGAAAAGATTTTAGCCGCCACCCAGGTGAGCACATTGTTACCTGGCTGCTCCGATGCTGGGATAATGGGGCTAGTAGTGTGGAATTAGAGGGTAAGAAAGCCAAGCAGTTGGGATCTCTGTCTAGGGAAGGGGGCATCGACAAGGCGATTGGGAGAAAAACCCAAGTCCTCAGCCTCTGGAGGCAACTTCTGTTAGGTGTAAAGGAAAGATACCCCTTCAAGGATGAAGTTACATGTCACCAAGGCAAGTGGACCACCATGGAGAGAGGTATCCAGTACCTGAGGGAATTAGCCGTGCTGGAGGTGATTTATAATGATCCAGAAAATGCACAGTCACCCACAGATCCAGATGAAGTCCAATGCACTCAACCGATGTGGCAGAAGTTTCTATGAAGTGCACCACCAACCTATGCCAACTCATTGGCAGTAGTGTCCTGGAAAGAAGGCTATGGACAAACGGTGGATGAATTGGCTGTCCAACTCCGGCAATACGAAGGAAGTCTCTCTTCCTCCCTACAGGGCTGTGTCTCGGCTGTAGAGGAATTGTCCTGAGAGTTCCAGCAATTCAAAGTGGATATGTCCTCCTCCCCACCTGTACAGGCCCGCATCGCAGCTATTGGGAGTAAGCACTCCTCTGCCCAAGAGAGAGGAGAGAGAAAGTACACACGACGGGCTAACCTGTGGTTTTACCTGCGTGACCATGGAGAGGACATGAGGAAGTGGGATGGAAAACCTACCTCAGTCCTGGATGCACGGGTATGGGAGTTGTGAGAAAAAGCAACCAGAAAAGAGGATTCTTCTTGGAAAGCTGCTGCTCCAGTTTCCCGTGAGCAGTCCCCCAGACGCAGTAGATGGGCTGATCCCATTTCTGATCCTCTTGAAGGGACTTCTGATTCACGTGTGCGAAAAGTGAGTAACGGATATTCTAACCAGGATTAGAGGGGCCCTGCCTCCAGCCAGGTGGAGGAGAGGGACAACCGAGTCTACTGGACAGTGTGGATTCGATGGCCTGGCACATCAGACCCACAGGAATATAAGGCTCTAGTAGACACTGGTGCACAATGCACCCTAATGCCATCAAGTTATAAAGGGGCAGAACCCATCTGTATCTCTGGTGTGACAGGGGGATCCCAAGAGCTAACCGTATTGGAAGCTGAAATGAGTCTAACCGGGAATGAGTGGCATAAACACCCCATTGCAACTGGCCCAGAGGCCCTGTGCATCCTTGGTATAGATTATCTCAGGAGGGGGTATTTTAAGGACCCAAAAGGGTACCGGTGGGCCTTTGGTATAGCTGCATTGGAGACAGAGGAGATTGAACAGCTGTCTACCCTGCCTGGTCTCTCTCAAGACCCTTCGGTTGTGGGGTTGCTGAAGGTTGAAGAACAACAGGTGCCAATTGCTACCACGACGGTGCACCGGTGGCAATATCGCACCAACCGAGACTCCCTGATCCCCATCCATAAGCTGGTTTGCCGATTGGAGAGCCAAGGAGTGATCAGCAAGACTCACTCACCCTTTAATAGTCCCATATGGCCCGTGCGGAAATCTATATGGGGAATGGAGACTAACAGTAGATTATCGTGGGCTGAATGAAGTCACGCCACCGCTGAGGGCTGCTGTGCCAGATATGTTAGAGCTTCAATATGAACTGGAATCAAAGGCAGCTAAGTGGTATGCCACAATTGACATTGCTAATGCATTTTTCTCCATTCCTTTGGCAGCGGAGTGCAGGCCACAGTTTGCTTTCACTTGGAGGGGCATCCAGTACACCTGGAATCAACTGCCCCAGGGGTGGAAACACAGCCCCACTATTTGCCATGGACTGATCCAGGCTGCACTGGAAAAAGGTGAAGGTCCAGAGCACCTGCAATACATTGATGACATCATCGTATGGGGCAACACAGCAGAAGAAGTTTTTGAGAAAGGGAAGAAAATAATCCAAATCCTTTTGAAGGCTGGTTTTGCCATAAAAGAAAGTAAGGTCAAGGGACCTGCACAGGAGATCCAGTTCTTAGGAGTAAAATGGCAAGACAGGCGTTGTCAGATCCCTATGGATGTGATCAACAAAATAGCAGCTATGTCCCCACCGACTAATAAAAAGGAAACACAGGCTTTCTTAGGTGTTGTGGGCTTTTGGAGAATGCATATTCCAAATTACAGTCAAATTGTAAGTCCTCTCTACCAAGTTACCTGGAAGAAGAACGATTTTAAATGGGGGCCTGAGCAACGACAAGCCTTTGAACAAATTAAGCGGGAGATTGTTCACGCAGTAGCTCTTGGGCCACTCCGGGCAGGACAAGATGTTAAAAACGTGCTCTATAGTGCAGCTGGGGAAAATGGCCCTACCTGGAGCCTCTGGCAGAAAGCACCTGGGGAGACCCGAGGCCGACCCCTGGGGTTTTGGAGTCGGGGATACAGAGGATCCGAGGCTCGCTATACTCCAACTGAAAAAGAGATATTGGCAGCATATGAAGGAGTTCGAGCTGCCTCAGAAGTGGCTGATACTGAAACACAGCTCCTCTTAGCACCCCGACTGCCAGTGCTGGGCTGGATGTTCAAAGGGAAAGTCTCCTCTACACATCATGCGACTGATGCCACGTGGAGTAAGTGGGCCGCACTGATCACACAACGAGCTCACATAGGAAACCCCAGTCGCCCAGGAATTGTGGAAGTGATCACGGACTGGCCAGAAGGCAAAGATTTTGGAATGTCGCCAGAGGAGGAGGTGACACGGGCTGAAGAGGCCCCGCTGTATAATAAACTGCCAGAAAATGAGAGGCAATATGCCCTGTTCACTGATGGGTCCTGTCGCATTGTGGGAAAACATCGGAGGTGGAAGGCTGCTGTATGGAGTCCTACACGACTAGTCGCAGAAACTGCTGAAGGAGAAGGTGAATCGAGTCAGTTTGTAGAAGTGAAAGCCATCCAGCTAGCGTTAGACATTGCTGAAAGAGAGAAGTGGCCAGTGCTCTATCTCTATACTGACTCATGGATGGTGGCAAATGCCCTATGGGGGTGGCTACAGCAAGGGAAGAAGAGCAACTGGCAGCGCAGAGGTAAACCCATCTGGGCAGCTGCACTGTGGCGAGATATTGCTGTTCGGATAGAGAAGCTAGTGGTAAAAGTACGTCATGTAGATGCTCATGTACCCAAGAGTCGGGCCACTGAAGAACATCAAAACAACCAGCAGGCAGATCAGGCCGCCAAGATTGAAGTGTCCCAGGTGGACCTGGACTGGCAACGTAGGGGTGAGCTATTTATGGCTCAGTGGGCCCATGATACCTCAGGCCATCAGGGAGGAGATGCAACATATAGATGGGCTCGAGATCGAGGGGTGGACTTGACCATGGACACTATTGCACAGGTTATCCATGAATGTGAAACATGTGCTGCAATTAAGCAAGCCAAGTGGCTAAAACCCCTGTCGTGTGGAGGGCGATGGCTGAAATATAAACAGTGGGAGGCCTGGCAGATTGACTATATCACACTCCCACGAACCTGCCAAGGCAAGTGCCATGTGCTTACAATGGTGGAAGCAACCACTGGATGGCTGGAAACATATCCTGTGTCCCACGCCACTGCCCAGAACACTATCCTGGGCCTTGAAGAGAAAGTTTTATGGCGACACGGCACCCCAGAAAGAATTGAGCTGGACAACAGGACTCACTTCCGAAACAACCTCATAGACACCTGGGCCAAAGAACATGGCATTGAGTGGGTATATCACATCCCTTATCACGCACTGGCCTCCGGAAAAATCGAACGATACAATGGACTGCTGAAAACTACATTGAGAGCAATGGCGGGTGGAACTTTCAAACATTGGGATACACATTTAACAAAAGCCACCTGGTTAGTTAATACTAGAGGATCCGCCAATCGGGCTGGCCCCTCCCAACCAAGACTTCCACATACTGTAGAAGGGGATAAAGTCCCTGTAGTGCGCATGAGGAGTATGTTAGGAAAGACAGTCTGGGTCAGTCCCCCCTCAAGCAGAGACAAACCCATCCAAGGGGTTGTTTTTGCTCAGGGACCTGGGTACACCTGGTGGGTGATGCAGAAGGATGGGGAAATTCGATGTGTACCTCAGGGAGATTTGATTTTGGGAGAGAATAGCCAGTGAATTAGGCTGTATATTTAACTGCTAAATAACCTGCCAATGTATGTCATTGTATCTATAGTGTCTATATGCCATATCAAGGGTATTACTGTAAGAATTACCCAAATGACTGAAGGATGGACTTTGAAACTGAGCCAAGTACAACAGTGATAGAACTTGAACTGGTGCCCAGCAATTTCCTCAAGATCAGCCTCTTCGACCTGCAGGCCAAGGGTGTGGGTTGCACCAAATGTACTGGCCACAAGTTCCAGAGGCAGCATACAACAACCTAACACCTCACACCATCTCTCTTATCCTGAAGAATCGTTACAACAGATGGAGCCCCAAAGTCATGGACTAAATAAAATTGATGGACACATTGGAGGGATAGCCCATCGACTAAGGGAATACTATTTGTGTGTGTGTGTGTAGGGGGCTGTGTGTCCATATACATATATATATATAAGACAAGGAAAGTGGTAGTGGTTGATTGGAAAATGTAAGATCTGGGCATGATGTAGATGGTATAGAATAAGGGGTGGATAATGTTCTGGGTTCAGCTGGGATAGAGTTAATTTTTACAGGAACCTGGGAGGTGGGGGGGCATAGCCGGGGCAGCCGACCTGAACTAGCCAAGGAGCTATTCCATACCATGTGCCATCATGCTCAGTATATAAATGGGGAGCGGGCCGGAGGGAGCGCTCTCGACTTTCAGTGGGGGAAGTGGCGGAGCGTCGGGTTCCGGGTGGTGAGCAGTTGCACTGTGCATCACTCTTTTTGTATATTCTTTCATTAGTACCGTTGTTGTTGCTGTAACTTTTTTTTTTTGTGTTGTCCCAGTAAACTGCCCTTGTCTCAACCCTCGAGGTTCCAGGTTTTTTTTTTTTTTTTTTCTTTTCTCTCCTCCGTCTCCTCCCTATCCCACCGGAGGGGCGCAGGAGGAGTGAGCGAGCGGCTGCGTGGTCCTTTGTTACCGGCTGGGCTGAAACCACGACACCTTACTTGTGCACCTTGCCATTCTGCCTTTAAACCTCAAGTGAGGAGCATAAGGTAACCTGGAGACGAAGCAGAGCATCTTGGTGACACATAATAACTTGATTTTTTTCCCCAGATATGTTTTAACCCTTTCTTAAAATTGACAGAAGTATTACTGACTACCTTAACTACCTGCAGTTGCCACAATTATTACCTTAACTTTGGCTGTCAGTATAAGGAATAATTATTTATACTTGTTTCACCTGGGTTGTGCTGCTGAACTCTTCAGCTCAGGCACCGCAATTTGTGAAGATTTTCACTGTACTCTGGAGCACATTTTTTCTCCCTGTTTGGCAGGAAAGCTGTAGTTGGAGGCATGTCTGCGGGCGCCATCGGACAGTTTTTTGCCAGCCCAACTGATCTGGTGAAGGTGCAGATGCAGATGGAAGGAAAAAGGAAGTTGGAAGGAAAGCCGTTACGGTCAGTTCCTCTTGAAGCTGGTGGTTTTTTCCTGTTAATGATTACTGTTTGGCCGAGGGTGTGGTTCTCTCTGTTTTCTGCAACCCTCTCTCCCGAGCTGCTGGGAGCCCTTTTGGGGGTAGAGCAGTGCCTGAGAGGCATGCAATGGCTCTGGGCAGCGGAGAAGGTGGGGGATCCGAGACTTCCTCCTTATTCCATTTATACTCACCTTCCTTATTCTGATTGTCGTGGTTTAAGCCCAACCAGTAACAAAGCACCACGAAGCCACTCGCTCACTCCTCCCGCCCCCCAGCCCCAGTGGGATGAGGAGGAGAAAATATAAAGAAAAGCTTGTGGGTCGAGACAAGGACAGGGAGGGATCACTCACCACTTATGGTCACGGGCAAAAGACAGACTCAACTTGGGGAAAAACCAAAATCAATTTGATTTACTACCAATCAAATCAAAACAAGGATAATGAGAAGTAAAACCAAATCTTAAAAACACCTTCCCCCCCACCCCTCCCTTCTTCCCAGGCTTAACTTTACTCCAGGTTTTCTCTACCTCCTTCCCTCCAGCAGAGCAGGGGGACGGGGAATGGGGGTTGGGGTCAGTTCATCACACGTTGTCTCTCCCATTCCTTCCTCCTCAGGGGGAGGACTCCTCACTCATCCCCTGCTCTACCATGGGGTCCCTCCCACGGGAGGCAGTTCTCCACAAACTTCTCCAACGTGAGTCCTTCCCACGGGCTGCAGTCCTTCAGTCACAGCCTGCTCCAGCGCAGGCTTTCCCATGGAGTCCCGGCCATCTTGGGGGGCATCCATCCCCCTGCTCCGGCGTGGGCTCCTCTCTCCCCGGGCTGCAGGTGGGCATCTGCTCCCCCGCTTCCCTCCATGAGCTGGGGGGGGACAGCCTGCCGTCTCACCATGGGCTGCGGGGGCATCCCCTCCTCCCCCGCTCCTCCCCCCCTTTTTCTTTGCTGACCTCGGTATCTGCAGAGGGGTTCCTCTCACATTCCAATCCCCCCACTCACTGCAGATTCCCCTTCTTAAATCTGTTCTCCAGAGGCACTACCACCATCACTGATGGGCTTGGCCTGGGCCAGCGGCGGGTCCGACTTGGAGCTGGGGGAGCTTCTAGTAGCTTTTCACAAAAGCCACCTCTGTAGCCCCCTCCCCTGCTACCAAAACCCCACCACACAAACCCAAAACACTGATGTATTGGTCCCAGAGACCACAAACCCTCACACATCCCACATGTACAGCATGTCCATGCCAGCACTCTGCCGCGGGAGGGAAGGATGATTTCTGAAGAAGGGAAGCTGGAAGAAAAGATGGGGGAAATGGCTCGTGCAGGATGCCCAGGCACAGGGAAGGGCTGGGTCACCTCCAGACAGCAGGGCTAGAGACCCTTCTGCAGATACCAGGACACAGGACACACTGCTCTTTGCATCCGAAACTGCTGGCATCCTTTTGCGTCTCGTACATTTAGCATTGCAACCCAGCTGTGAGATCAAAGGGTCGTCTGTCATTAGCGACCAGATTGCTGCTTACCACGGCAACGGTTATGTTTGGTAAAATATTGTGTCATGCAAGTCAAAGATGGATCAAAAAATGGATCTGGAGGGCCAGATCCTTGCAGGTATAAATCGCCTTTCCTATGTAAGGACCTGGTGCAGCAAAACACTGGAATACGCAAAGATTTCTCCATAGCTGGGCTCTCTACCTACTAGTTGCGTATTGATTTCAGGTTTCGAGGAGTGCACCACGCATTCATGAAGATCCTGTCTGAAGGAGGAATACGGGGGCTTTGGGCTGGATGGGTGCCAAATGTCCAGAGAGCTGCCCTGGTGAACATGGGAGGTAAATTTCATAATTTGGGTCTCCAGCGCTTAAGGCCGCATCTAAGCTTTAAGAAAGGAGAGGTCAGCTACTCCCCTGGTCTTCATCTCTTGGTTATCTACACTGGGCATCTGTTTGAAGTGCACTGCAGGTGACTTCCACCTTGAGCATTTTGTTCCTGTGGAAATCAAGTTGCTTAAAAGTAACACTTTGTGCCTGAGGGATGCTGAGCTGGGAGCTGAGGGGGTCCCACGGCCAGCAGAGCAGGGACCTCACCAGCCATGACCCAGCTCCCTGGTGCCCGAGCAAGGCGAGCAGGGCAGAGCCAGTGAAGGCAGCCAGGTTCCACCGAGATCCATATCCTCAGGAAAGCGTATGGTGATGAGGCAGGTCTGAGGCCAAGCCAGGAAGCTGAGCCAGCATGACTGGTGAGGGTCACCAGGGTCAGACACAGCTCAGTGACCACCAGCAGGTCTGTGGTCATAAGAAAGGTCCAAGGTTGAGCTAGGGAGATGGTCCATCGGTCAGTGTCCAGATCAACAAGGTCCACAGCCCATGCATGGTGTGATGGAGCCACAGATGGGTGCACCCACGGTGTAGTTCGGGCAGGGACTGAGGGTTGTAAGTTGAAGTGGCTGCCCAAGTGGTTGGCTGATCCAAGCACTCAGTACATCCACATATAGATAGAGCTTTCCTGTGCCTCTCCAAAACTGCTGGGATATGTTGAACAGTCTTTGCTCTCCTTCCTGAGGTTCTGTTTATCATAGAATCATATAATAGAATCACCCCTTCCACTAGACCAGGTTGCTCAAAGCCAACCTGGCCTTGAACATTTCCAGGGATGGGGCAAAGAGTTGCGGTCAATGGCTTGATGTCCAAGAGGAGAGCAGTGATGAGTGGCATTCCTCAGGGGCTGGTATTGGGACCGGTGCTGTTTAACGTCTAGTGTCCCTGCCCATGGCAGAGGGGTTGGAACTAGATGATCTTTAAGGTCCCTTCCAACTCAAACCATTCTATGATTCTATGATGAGTGCGACCATCCAGCCAATTCCTTATCCACTGAGTGGTCCATCCATCAAGTCCATGTCTCTTCAATTTAGAGACAAGGATGTCATGCAGGACAGTGTCAAACGCTTTACACAAGTCGAGGCAGATGACATCAGTTGCTCGACATTATGAAGTTGCTTCCTTTATAAAGTAAGGAGGGAGATGTCTTTGGGACCAAAAGACATTGCCTGTGGGTGCCCACCATAAACACTTGCTCTGTGCTTGGTGGCACATATTATAACACTGCCTTGGCAATTTTTTATTTTGCATGTTTCAATTTCTTTGGCATGATGGTTACTAATTTCTACGTCATTCAGCACAGGGATATGTTAGCAGCATGACCAAAAAATAACCTTGGAAGATAGAAAATCAGAGGTGGTGTAGGCTTACACCTTGGTAAGCAGCAGTAAAGGAATCACTGGATGGATAATGTTTGCAGCAGGAGCTGTTAAATAAGGGCTATAGAATGACTATTAATTAAGGTATGTATCTCCATACACAATGTTAACGTGCAGTCTCTGCATGTAAACTTAAAGAAGCAAACTATTTTACAAGTGGGAGATCATCTGCACTGGATATGTTTGGGCTATAAAGCACTACAAAGTGCTGGGAGGGTCATCCTGGTTAGTAGGCTGAGCTCTTTAAGTTTTAAGGTCAGGACATTGGAAACGTAACCCAGATCTGCTATTAACTTTCAGATCACTGCTTTTATTCAGATGCACAGATGCTGTTACTCATATCTGCTTTCAGAAGAACATAACTTCCATGACATCATCTACTTTTTTTGTCTAACATTTCTAACATTTTTATAACACTTGCACAGAAGCGGGAGAGGTAGAACCATCCTTATTGTGATGTTTCTGGGTTTGGTTAATGAGTTATTTTGCAGAATTTTCCATTTGGGATCCATTTTATCACTCGTAGGGTAAATCAGAGGAGACGGTAGCAGAAGGGAGCACATACTCACAAGTCTAACAACAGGACCTAGGTGCCACAACTGCCATCAGAAACTGGGGGCAGAGTGCTAGCTGTGCCAATGGGAGGAGCTGCACTGGAAATTTAGGTCTTGCCAAGCCTCTATCCTATGTCAGTGATGAACAGCTCAGACGACATTTACTTCTGACAATGCTGTTTTTTCTCATTATCCTCTTTACAGATCTGACCACTTATGACTCGGTGAAACACTTTTTGCTCCTGAACACGCCACTTGTGGACAACAGTGTGACTCACAGTATTGCCAGGTGCCGTATTCTGCAATTACCCCTTTTCCGCTGCGGAGCACTTCCAGCCTCACTGTCTTGATCTGCCTCTGTGCCAGCAGAAGCCCCTGTTCTTTGGTCATGATACTGCTGATAAAATGCACCTTTATAACTGCTCTCTTTTTTTTTTTGCCTGAGAGGACATCTTTGTACAAAAGACAAAGGATGCAACCATTGCTACAAAACCGCCCGCACTAGAAGTGCCTTGCTGATGCATTTAAACACCTCACACATCTGTGAGAGCACAGGAATTTTCGGCTTTCTAGAATTGGTACTATTTTATCTAACCTAGTTTTAATTTTAGCAAACCGTAAGAATGAGCAATATAAACTCTGCAGAACAACCTCTATTACTGCCTCAAATTATGATGAACTGTGCTTTATGTAAACAGTATCATAAATTTCCTATTGTGGGTCCTTTATCCCTGGCTCAGAACTGCACACAGAGGTGAGGGAAGCTGGTGCTGGGAGGACATCTGAGCAAGAGCAATACTAGCGAGCCTCCTCCCAAATCAAGTTTATGTTAAGTTATGAGGCATTAGTCATGACTTCATGATAACTGTTTTAATATATTATATATAACTGGAACCATGATGCTTAAATTGTCATGATCAATCTTAGTTTCTTCTTTAAGTATCTGTTGCTGCTGACAGTTGCTGTTCTGGCCTGGTAGCTGCTGTTCTGGGAACTCCTGCTGACGTGGTCAAAACCCGGATAATGAACCAGCCAAGAGATAAGCAGGGAAGGTACAGACACTTCAGAGACCAACTTTTCAGTAGAAAATTGAAACCCTGAGTCTCACTGATTTCACTGGGAGTGAAGTGCTAAGTCTCTAATTTGCTCTTCATCTTTCTGATGATAATTTCATTGGTTTAGTTTTGCATGTCCAGGGAGGTTTGTTGTGATGACCACCCAAGCATACCCAGTTACTTAGTGGATTTCAGTTCTGATGAGACTCCAGTGAGCTTACAAGAGCTCTTGCTTGTACAAATTTACCTCCTTATTTTTTGGGGGAGTGTGGTTTGTTTTTTTTAAATGGCGTATTTGTAATCCTAACAGTATTTGTTCTCCTTGCACACTGCCAGAGGTCTGCTGTATAAGTCTTCCACGGACTGCTTGATTCAAACTGTACAGGGTGAAGGGTTTATGTCTCTGTACAAAGGCTTTATACCAACCTGGATGCGAATGGTAAGTGCTTTTTAACTCTCTTTACAAGACAGTTCAACAATGTAGCATTAAAGTGTAAGGAGTTCTTTCTGTGTCAACAATTTTCCAAAACTATTTGGGTGTCTCAATTTATTTAATTGCAGTTAGCATAGTTGAATGTAGTACACAGTTGCATGCAGTGTCACTTCCCCCACGTTGCCTCTTGAGTCTCTTTAATTTGGAAAATGCTGTCCTGCTTAGTGATTTTCCTTGCTTTTTTTACAATTGCAGGCTCCTTCCTTTCTCCCTTCCTAAACTCTCCTTTGTTCCCTTCTTGCTCCCAGCCTTGGACTCCCTTTGCATCCCTCTTGCTTTCATTCATCCTCTCCTGATCTCAGAATTGCTTTATTACTGCTCCATCCTGGATCTCACTTTTGCCCCTCTTGTATTCAGGCTAGCGGCTGTCTCCTGCATACTGCTGGGCCGTTAAAGCTACACCTGTACAATTAAGCCAAGCAGCAGCTGGAGCCTGGGAACTGGAACTTGGCTGTCTAGACTGTTAGTTTGGGCAAGGGACAATTCCCAATAGCAAATTTAGATGTGACCTTTTTTTTTTTTAAATTTAAATCTCTAAGAATTTAACAGTATGGTTACGTCTAGACTCTGCCAGCTGGCTTCAAGGTCTTGACACTGTTTAATTTACCAGACTGAGCACTAAGATCGAAGGCAAAAGCCTCCCTTCTCTAATTTAACTGAGCGCAACAGTGGCCGCAGCATCTGGTAAGAGCAGTTGTAGGAAGGTTCTGCTCAGTTGCTCAGTCCCCGTGTCCCTGAGCGGGAGCACATTCAGTACTGACAGGGTCTTTGCGAGTTTACTACTAAGCTAAAAATTTCCATGGAGCGTATGCTAACTTAAATTTCCCAAAGGCTTGTAATTTTGGGGATGTTTAGCGGGTGTTTCAGAGGAGCAGGAAAAGGTGTTTCCTAGGCACCGGCAGCCCTTTGCCAAACACCAATCTATTGCCAAAAAAAAAAAAAAATTAGAGCGTCTCAACTAAATGGGTGCAGGATATAAATTTTATGCAAGGAGAACCGTGTAATTTTCTGATTAAAGTTTTACAACAAGTAAACCCTTTAAAATTTTTTTTAAAAAGCATTCAGCCTGAAGTAGTCCCCGAGGATGAAATATTTCAGGTCAAACATTTATGGGTTAGCAATCTGAAAAAAAAAGTTTTAGGTGTCTTGTGAATGACTGGGTAGCCCTAACCATATGCAACACCATGATTTTTGTACAAAAGACATAATATGAGATTGAGCTTAAGAATATGATTCTTAAGAGGAGACAGTTTAACCTAGAGGGTTTATTTACTGGGTCACTTCTACCTTCAGTGTTTGCTTTCACAGGCTCCTTGGTCACTGGTATTCTGGCTTACATATGAACAAATCAGAAGGATCTGTGGAGTTAGTTCTTTTTAAAATCATGAAACCACTTCAATTTTCACAAAACAAAGAAGAATTGGAAAGCTTAATTCTCATTCCACAAGGCATCCCGACCCCACAGGGAACTAATGCATTTGGGAGACTGGCAGTAGGATCACATGTACAGGTGTATTGGTTTTGTGTGGCAAGGTTTTGGCAGCGGGGGGGGTTACAGGGGTGGCTTCTGTAAGAAGCTGCTGGAAGCTTCCCCTGTGTTCGAGAGAGCCCATACCAGCCGGCTCTAAGACGGACCCGCCGCCGGCCAAGGCCGAGCCAATCAGCGATAGTGGTAATGCCTCTGTGATAACATTTTTAAGAAGGAAAAAAGTTGGGACAGACGGGAAACGGCAGCCAGAGAGAGGAGTGAGAACATGTAAGAGAAACCACCCTGTGGACACCAAGGTCAGTGAAGAAGGAGGGGGAGGAGATGCTCCAGGCGCCAGAGCAGAGATTCCCCTGCAGCCCGTGGGGAAGACCACGGTGAGGCAGGCTGTCCCCCTGCAGCCCAGGGAGGTCCACGGTGGAGCAGATATCCACCTGCAGCCCGTGGAGGACCCCACGCCGGAGCAGGTGGGTTCCCGAAGGAGGCTGTGACCCCGTGGGAACCCTGCGCTGGAGCAGGCTCCTGGCAGGACCTGCGGATCTGTGGAGAGAGGAGCCCACGCTGGAGCAGGTTTTCTGGCAGGACTTGTGACCCCGTGGGGGGCCCACGCTGGAGCAGTGTGCTCCTGAAGGACTGCACACCGTGGAAAGGACCCATGCTGGAGCAGTTCGTGAAGAACTGCAGCCCGTGGGAAGGACCCACGCTGGAGAAGTTCGTGGAGGACTGTCTCCCGTGGGTGGGACCCCACGCTGGAGCAGGGGAAGAGTATGATGAGTCCTGCCCCTGAGGAGGATGAAGCAGCAGAAAATAACGTGTGATGAACTGACCGTAAACCCCATCCCTGTCCCCCTGTGCTGCTGGGGGGTTGGTAGAGAATCCGGGAGTGAAGTTGTGCCTGGGAAGAAGGGAGGGGTGGAGGGAAGGTGTTCTGAGATTTGGTTTTATTTCTCATTACCCTACTCTGGTTGATTTGTAATAAATTGAGTTAATTTCCCCCAAGCTGAGTCTGTTTTGCCCGTGACGGTAATTGGTGAGTGATCTCTCCTGTCCTTATCTCGACCCACAAGCTCTTTCTTATATTTTCTCTCCCCTGTCCAGCTGAGAAGGAGGGGGAGTGATAGAATGGCTTTGGTAGGCACCTGGCATCCAGCCAGGGTTAACCCATCACAACAGGTTGCTGCCCCAAATCCAGTCCTTACTGGTTAGGAGTAGCCATGACTTAAGGATACTATTTGCTTGTCAGACTGCTGTATGAAATTTAAGTTATCCACAGGATAAAATTGTCACCATAATACTTCCACTGGCAGCCAGCATCAGCTTTCAGAAACAGTAAACAGAGGTAAAAAAAAATAAATCTACCAAGCAAGTAGAATATAATACTGTTTGCTTGTTTGGTAATAGAGATGGTTCCTATCGTTAAGGACAAGCACAGGTTGAACAATGCAGCACTGAACATCTTCTGTGGCTAAGCAGTGCATCAAATTATTTTGGTATTTTTGTTATTATTACATTTGCACACAAAGAACTACCTCTCATTAGTTTGATGCCTCAGCAGACCAAGCCTTAGTGCTAGGTACTGAAAAACATTAAAGCAGTTTAACTGATTTCAAATTTGCTTTACACAAAAGGTGGAAGTGTTTGTGTTCCTCTTACAGACTGCCTGACCTCTTCACTCAACCATGTGAGTAACATCCATGAGTGAAATGCAGTCCTGTTCCCAGGAAATCAAAAGTCTCGTTCGCTCTTCCCCTCTTGAAGGACTTATAATACACATGCTGTCCATAGGACCAAGCTGAACTACTTGTCCTGCGAGAGCCCCAGTGCTGACATGGCAGACTGGGTCATTAAGGTACCACTTTTCCATGGAAATACGCACTCTGCCCATTTTAAATCTAGATGAAAATATAATGATCTGTTTGAAAACACAAACTGTTTGAATACGAGTGATTTATTTTTTTTTTCAACCTAAAGCTTTCCAGTTTTCATAGGAAAGGGGACTGCTGCTGTTTGTCACTAGGCTTATCTTCGGCAACCAGGAGGCAAAAACGCAGTATAAAAGCAGTCATAATGTAGACAGAACAAAGCTGGCTTTTAGCAATATCTAGTAATGAAAAGACTGTACAAGACTTAGTTCTCTGAGTAAATACTCAGGATTTCTTCTAGACTAGTCTTTGCAACTAGTATCTTCAATGTGTCCATTTCTGATTAAATACAGTTTGGGCATCTTCTTGGCTTGCACTTGTACTTTTCGACTGTATTGTAGATCTGTTGTGGCTGCGTGCATTTGGGTATGTGATTCCAGCCTGGAAGAAAATTCACCTCACCATTATTAGGGACTTAGAAGTTTTTGTTTAGAAATACTGTTATTTTTCTAGTTGTTGGCCTGAGAAACTACTCTGAGTTCTTTCCCTCTTGCACACCATCATCAGTCAAAGCTGCTCCTTCAGTTACATCCTGAGTGGTCCTGCCTGCAATCCTGTTACTCAGATAACCCTGACGATGGATATGCAAAAGTACTTGATCTATTGAGTTAAAAAAAAAAGTAATTTTAAAAGTCTTGTAGTGAAAAACTGTTTTAACTCTTAATAAAGCTCTTTTTTTTTTGAGCGTGAAACACTAGAGATTTGTAACACTGCTGATTCCTAGCATTTTGTATTAAAAAACAAATAAACGACTTGAATAGCAAAACTTGCCACTTTCTGCATTACTTCTTAGAGTTTTGTAATTCCAAACTTTTCAAGCAGAAGTTTCTACCCTGTGAAGCACTTGGCCGTAGTAATTTAGATTTACCAGCTTCAGTTTCAGAAGCCAAGCGCTAGCCCGAGGACGGCACTGAGGTTCCTCGGCTGGCCTCTCCTGTGGCCCACGACAGGCTCGGTGAAGCCCCGGGCCTTCCTCTTCCTCTTCCTCACCCCACCGCTGCTGACCATTCCTACAGGCTAGAAGGCAGCCCCGTCAAAACCTCAAAGGTCTGCCTGGCAAAAGGGGGTCAAAACCGGGGAGAAACCACACGCTTCCAGAGCCGAACCCACGAAGTGGCGCGGTGTGACACTCCAGGCTACCCGGAGGGGGCCACCGAACACAGCACCCCCGTCTGCCCCTTCCCGAGGCCCTCGGAGACGGTGCTTGCCTGCGGCTGCCCCGTCCATCGGCAGGACAGCCCCGGACGCTGCCGTCCCTCAGTCCGCCGTCCGTCCCTCAGTCCGCCGTCCCCCTCCCCGTGCTGCAGACGGCCGAGCGCGGCCATGGCTGCCGCCCCGCCCGGCCCCTCACAGACCGCCGCCGCCCCGAGCGCCCCACCCCGCCCTCACACTGCCGCCCCCACGCTGGCCAATAGCCGCCAAGCCCTGCACCTACGCCCCGCCCCGGGCTCCCTCTCTGGCCAATGGAGGCTAAGCGGGCTCGGAGGGCTCGCCCTTCACCCCGCCCCCCCGCCGGTCGGCGCCGAGCGCTCCACTCCGGACGAGGGCAACACCAGCGGGCGCTGGGCTGAGCCCGGCGGCTCCAGCGTGCCCCGGCGATAACCCCCGCTCTGTGTGGCGCCTCCGAGCAGTCTCGGTTTAGCAGGACCGGCCCGATGTATCAGCCCGCTCCGACCCTCGTGTTCCCCCCGTCCCCGTCCCCCCCCCTCCCCCCCGCGGTGGATCAAAATGGACTCGACCGCTTGGGCGGCCGCGTAACGCTTCCCCGCGGGTCACGTGGGCGGCGCGTGCCTTATGAGGCCAGGGAGGGGCGGCCATTTGGCTTCGTGTGGGCGGCGAAGGCGGAGGCCCCAGGGCTGAGCTCCGGCCCGGGGATGCTCAGCCCCGGCACCACCGTGGCCCTGCGGGTCTGCGCGGTGGGCCTGCGCCCCGAGGTGCCCGTCGTGCGGCTGTGGGGGCTGCTGGGCGAGCGCAGCGCTGACTACGTCCGCCTCCGTCGCAAGATCCAAGCGGCGGCGGGGCCGCGCCTGGCGGCCGCCCCGGGTCACGGCAGGCTGGAGGCCGGTGGGGCTGAGCTGCGCACTGGAGACCTGGGCCTGGTGGAGGTGGTCGGGCTCTGGTACCGCTGCTGCGTGGTGAGTCGCCGTGGCCAGGACTACCGTGTGTTCCTGCTGGACGAGGGCTGCACGGTGGTCACATCCGCCTATTACCTGGCGCGGGGCTGCAAGGAGCTTTTCCACCTGCCCCCGGAGGTGCTGGGCTGTGTTGTGGCTGATGTCATGCCCTCTGGAGGCCCCAAGGTGGTAGCCTGTGGGGATGCGCCAGCCTCCACCTGGACCGTGGAGGCTATGGAGTTCCTCAGCTACCTGCATGGCAAGGAGGTGTCTGGTCTGGTGCAGGAGGTGATGACGCCGCAGCTCGTAGTGCTTGAGCTGCCTCAGCTTGTGGCCCAGATGCATCACCTGGGCCTGGCCAGGCAGGTCCCTCCCAGTTGGTTCTGCCAGGTGCTCAGGCGCTGCCTGACTTATGGCCCCTTAAGAAACCAGCTCAAGCTGCAGCCTCCAGCGTGTTCCCTTGTAACTTCTGCCGTGCCACAGCTTCACCATGGTTTGCTGTCCTGTCAGCCTGTGTCACCTGCCTTGGATTACTTTTACCCGCAGCTTCAGTTGGGTGTGACAGAGCCTGTCCTAGTGACCCATGTCTCTGACCCACACCGCCTCTACTGCCAGTTGCAGAGCCTGTCCCAGGAGATCCGTTGCCTTTCTGATACCATGCGCCACGCTTATGACCGGTGTGAGCAGGATTTATCACCCACAGTGGGCTCACCCTATGCTGCCCGTGGCATAGATGGCCGGTGGTATCGTGCACTGCTGCTGGAGCTTATTTCTGGGGAGCAGGACCAGCAAGTGGCTCTAGTGATCTTTGTGGACTATGGCAGGAAGGAGACTGTGACCAGAGCTAACTTGCGCCATTTGCCTGTTGAGTGTTTTCGTATACCTGTGGTGACTTACCCATGTGCTCTTCAGGGTATCTCGGATGGCGGTTGTGGCTGGTCCCCATCGCAGATTGATGAGCTGAAAGCATTGGTGCTAGGCAAAGGAGTGAGTGCTTGCATCAGAACCTTTAACTCCTTTGAGCATCTCTATTATGTGAACCTGTATGGGGAAAATGGTGTCAACTTGAACCATCTTTTTGGGGTGCAGGCTTGCTGCCTAGTTAGCAGCCGTATGCAGGTCAGCCAAACTGAGGCTCGGGAGCAGCTGGAATTAGAAGAATCCACAGCTGAAGAACTGGAATTGCCACCAGGAGCACCTCCTGTTGCTTTAATGCACAGAGATTTGGCCTCTGCTCCTGTAGGTGGTGTGCGCCTGAAATTGGGTGTGTTCCACGATGCACAGGTCTCCCACCTCCGAGACCCATCTGAGTTCTGGCTGCAGCTCCACGAGCATCGCCCGCTCATCAGGCAGCTGAGGCAGAGCATGTGGAATTTTTACTCCAATGGGACAAAGCTGGATGGTGCTGGGTGGGTCCTACAGCCTGGATCCCTTTGTTGTGCCAGTGGGAAAGAGGATGTCTTTTATCGAGCGGTGATCACCAGCGTACTGGACAGTGGGGTAGAAATACACCTGGTGGACAGAGGCAATACTGAAATTGTAGATCGGTGTGCGGTAAAGGAGCTGCTCCCTCAGTTCAGGGAACTACCTGCTTTAGCTCTGAAGTGTTGTTTGGCAGGTGTCTCCCCTCTGAGAGGGAGTTGGAGTGAAGCATCTGTGTCTGCATTCAGAGAGATTGTACTGAACAAGACACTAAAGGTTCCTTTTTTAAGTGTGCAGGGTGACAAATACATGGTTGAAATTTTTGACCAGTCCCAGTTAGGAGAGAAAAGTGTAAGTAAACTCATGGTCCAGGGAGGCTATGCTGAATACCAGAGGTATGAAATACCCAAGACTCTCCAGAAATCTAATAACACTGTGAGCCAGGCCTCTTCCCTAGCATGTGCTGGGGAGGAAAAACAAATACATGTAGAGAAGAGGCTCAGAGATCTAAAGAGAAGTGGTAGAGCACTTAATCCTTACACGGCTGTGACGGTCAGAGAGCGCCCCGTTGCAGCCATTCAGAATTCTAAAAGTAGTGAATCTCTTCCTGCTCAGAAGTGTGAGAGCAAAGAAAACTTGCCCATCTCTTGGAGACAGAATTATGTGGAAATGAAGCCAAGCTCCTCTTACGGAGGTCAATTAGAAGTGGGAAGTACAGTTAATGTTGTTGTGTCATATGTTGAAAATCCTAGTAATTTTTGGTGTCAGTTAAGTAGAAATTGCCATGACCTTAATGTATTAATGGCTGAAATTCAGGAGTATTGTAAAAATTCATCCCACCCACATGCTTGGCCAAATTCTGTATGTTTAGCCCAGTACTCAGAGGATGAAAAATGGTACAGGGCTTTAATTATTAGTGAAGTTCCTTCTGCAGAAAAAGTAGAAGTCATATATGTTGACTATGGCAACAGAGAGATGGTGTCTCTAACAAACCTCCGCTCAACTAGTGAACGTTTTCTTAGGTTAGAGGCTCAGGCTTTCAGGTGCAGCCTTTACAACTTAATCCAACCAAATGGTCAGGATCCTTTTGCTTGGGATGAAGAAGCAATTCAGGCTTTTCAAGAGTTTGTTGATACTTCATCATCTCACTTTGAACTGAAGTGTACAATATTTGCCTTGGCTTCGATAAACAATAAGGAGCTATTTAACATTGTAGATTTAATGACACCTTTTCAGACTGCTTGCCAGTTTCTGACCAAGAAAGGTGTGGCCAGACCTTTATCTCCTCAAAAGCCTCTGGTATCCTCAGTTCATCT
The DNA here is from genome assembly GCF_026419915.1 of Harpia harpyja. Classification (NCBI taxonomy): domain Eukaryota; kingdom Metazoa; phylum Chordata; class Aves; order Accipitriformes; family Accipitridae; genus Harpia; species Harpia harpyja. The sequence goes on from NC_068954.1 coordinate 6,745,585, forward strand.
TCATTCTTACTATTATTCTATGCATGATATCAAAATTGGGAGTGAGGAAGATGTTTATATTACGCATGTTGAGGATCCATGGACGTTTTTCTGCCAACTTGAAAGATGTGCAGATATCTTAGCACAGCTTACTGATAACATCAGTCATCTAAGTGAAACAATGACCAGCTTAAAAACCTTGCAAAAGTCTGGGAGCTTGTGTCTAGCAAAGTATACTGACAATCAGTGGTACAGGGGAGTAATTAAGAAAACAAAACCTAATATGGAAGTCTTCTTTGTGGATTTTGGGAACACAGAGACAATAGAGAAAGATCATCTGCTTCCTTTACCCTGTGATGCTTGTGATATCTTGCTTTTGCCAATGCAGGCCATAAAGTGTTCCTTATCTGATATATCTAATGTTCCCAAAGAAGCTACAATGTGGTTTAAGCAAGCTGTCCTAGAAAGGCAATTAAAAGCGATAGTAGTAGCAAAGGAATCTGATGGTAAACTGTTGATTGAGTTGTTTGATGGTCATATTCAAATTAATGCAAAACTGAAGGAGGAATTAAGCTTAATAAACAATACAGGACTGTGTAGGCATATAGAAAATGAAACTTTGTGCTCTAGAAATACAGATGTGAATGAGAGGAATGAGACTGCAGAGTCCCCTTTAAATGCAGGTAGGCCTCTTGAAAGAAAAAAATGCAGATCTGAAGCCCAGGGAGGAGGGGAGAGTAGCAAAAGGCACTTCAAAGAAGATGTAAACTTTTTCCAGTCTGCTATGAAGAAAGATGTGGCAGCTGGATTACTAGAATCTGATGAAGTGCTTAGCAGTAAGAAGGATGCTTTTTTGTTAAATAAAGCGGAGGGGGAGTCTCTGCTCTCTGTCCAGATGGATACACAGTCAGATATTAAATCTGATGCTGAAGGTGTGTGTATAATGCTTAAAAATGTATCTGATCCACTGCAACAGAAGATAGTGCCAGCTCTTAAAGTGTTAGTGTATGTGTCTCATGTAAATGATCCATTGGATTTTTATGTTCAACTAGAAAGCGCTGAGGCTCAGCTTAACAGCATTATGGAAAGCTTAAATGATAGTACACAAGCAAAGAACCCTTGTGGACAACTGTTCCAAGCAGGAGACTTAATCAGTGCTGTTTATTCAGAAGACAGCCTGTGGTATCGAGCTGTAGTAAAAGAGAAGACTTCTGACAATTTGATAAGTATACAATATATTGATTATGGTAATACTTCAGTAATTAATGTTGATCAAGCACACAGACTCCCTGAAGTCTTGTCATCTATTCCAGCAATAAGCATTCACTGCTTCCTAGGTGGACTTAAATGCAAAAAAAATACAAACTGGGCAGAGAAAGCAGTGCTTTACTTCACCAAGAGAACAAGTGAAGTTCTGCTAATGTGTGAATTTGTAGAGAAGATTGAGGATAAATGGGAAGTTATTCTCAGTGACCATCAAGGTATAATAACAGTGGATTTAGCTGATGAAAATCTTGCAAGTAGGGAAAGATCTTGTTCAACAGGAATACTTGATGGAAGAGAGAACAGTGATGTGATAGCTGTGTGCGAGCCTTTGCCGCCTCAGGCACAAAATGAAATTTCCTGTGTAAGTGATTGTAAATCATTTATCTGGAAGTTTCCAGAGGCAGGTCAGACTGTAAAAATATATGTCACAGTGGTCAATGGTCCAGAATACTTTTGGAGTCATAGTGCTGATACAAAAGACATGAACTACATAGAGGAAAAAATAGAGGAAGCTGAAAACCTTGGACTAAACTCTTGGAGCGATTGCAGATACTGTATTAAAAGCGGTAATATTTGTCTAGCAAAATATAGTCAAGATGGAAAGTTCTACAGAGCTAAAGTCAGCAGTGTAAAAGGTGACAAGGTAGTTGTTAGACATGTGGATTATGGAAGTGAGGAATCTGTTAGCATGGAGATGGTCAGACAGATTCCATGTGAATTGCTCAAAGTACCTAATCAAGCATTTGCTTGCTGTCTGTCAGGCTTCAATTCCTCAGAGGGCTCATGGCTCAGTGAAGCAAAAGAGAAGTTTTATGATATGACTGAAGGCCTCTTATTAGATGCTGAAGTAATAGAAACTCGGGAAGATAAAGCTTCTGAAGTCCCTCTGTCTGTTGTCAAGCTGGAAGCTTCTGGCAAGAGTATTAATGAAGAGATGAAGTCTTTTTGGAAGGCTAATAAAGGAACTGGTGACAATGCTTTCTCAAACCTTGAGAAGCCCTTAAAGGAAAGCAGATGTTCAAACAATGATACGGGTCTTTGTCTTGAAAGAGAAACTACTGCTCTTTGTGGATTAGCTCAAGAAGAAAGTGAAAGTGCTTTACTTTGTTCTGAACCTTTCCTGGATGTAACTTCTGAGTGGTTAAATACTGTAGAAGCAAATATGTCAGTGGGAGCTGTTGAGTATGTGTCTGGGAAGGCTGATGATGGATGTGAAACAGCTGAGCATCAAAACAACTTTATCAAAGAGATACCTCTATGTGAAGGAGAGAGCAATAACAATGTATTACTAGAACCAACAAGAAGCTGCGGTCTTAATGTTTTGGGGAGTGAAATGAAAGCTGCAGAACAAGAATTATCTGAAGTCCTGTTTCAAGAGGATGCTGAGCTGAAAGCTGAACTGACAGGCAGTGCTTCAGCAGCCAGCCTTTTCCTAGGGAACAAACAAGAACAAGTGAAAAGATTGCCAGTGCTCCAGGTACAGTCGTCTTCAAGTGATGAAACGGGGATGTTAGTAGAACTGGATCAGTTACAAATGCACTCTTCATATGCTGATCTGAAAGAGCTCATACTGGAGCTAGAGGCCCTTTCAGTGCAGTACTCCTTTGGTGAAGAAACAAAGGAAGCTCTGGAAACAGAGTCACTTGAAATGCAGACAGCTTTGGGCAGTGAAGTGAGAGAGAAAGTGTTGGAACGGGAATCGTTTGAGCTGCCAGTTGTGAGTGAGGAGATGGGGGATTTGGCAGCTCTGAAATTTCTTGAAAGCTTACCGTCACTTAATGAGAGAGAGAACTTGGTGCCTTCCGTTAGCGATGCAGAGAAGACAGAGCTGATTTCATCTGATGTTCAGCTTTCTTTGGGAGAGAAGGCAGAGAAACTGGAATTGAATTTGTCTGGAATTCATAAAGCAGAAGCTATACAAGAAGATTGGATGGAAGTAGAGCCTCCTCCCCTAAGGCTGTCTTCATCTGGTGGTAGACCTGAGAAACAACTGGACCTGAAGACCCATGACATGCTGTCAATGCTAGGTGCTGAAATTGAGCAGCTTCTGGAACTGGTGCTGCCTGATGCGCAGCCATCTCGGGAAGATGGGGAGGAGGACTCTTTAGGGTTGGAACATGCTGCACTGCAAAGTTCTGCAAACAGTGGAAGTCAATTTTCATTTCTTACAAAAGACTTAACAAATCAGGTGCCTGTTTGCACTGTAAAATCATGTGACTGCAAAGTTGAGAAATGTAAGGAGTGGCAGAAGAAGAACAATGAGTGTTATGTGGAAGAATGGATGCAACAAGACTTGACTTACTTGCTTAAAGAATGTGGAAATGCATGTGTGCAGTCTTTAGACTGTAAGTCTGGGGATGAAGAACTAGAAAAAAAGCAAAATGAGAACTTGGCTGACTGTGGTGCAGGTAAAGTATCTGATTTTAAGGAGTTAAATAATCAAAATGTTGTGTACATTCAAATATGAGAATAGCTTTCTTGTAGAAACCTGATTTTTATTCCCTAATAAGTTACTGTATTAGTGTTGGTATGCTTTGATGGGTTAAGGACATAAGACTAAGTGTAAGTATCTTATGGATAATGTGACAGTCTAATAGCAAGTAGTCTTACTTTGAGAGGTTAATGATATTATGATTGGAAATCTATTTCTGAACATGAACTGCATTTTCAAGACTGTTCAGGATGACAAATTTTTAACTTTCAAATATTTAAGTAGTTTGGAAGGGGAAGGGGAGTACAGGAGCAGGGTTGTGAGGCATTTGAGGGTTTTGGAGGGGTTGTTTTTGTGGTGTGTTTTTTTTCTTCATTGATATGTCATCATTTTTGTAGAACACAATGAGTATACTTGTAATCTGAAGGGCTTTGCTGTTGGTTCCAAATGTGTGGTGTGGACTTCTCTAAAATGGTGTGAGGCTCGTATTTTGGAGGTATCTGAAAAAGGTACCAGGGTAAGTATGGTTTGAATACTTTCTGCATTTTTAAGATCTGGTCCTTCTTTTGGTCTTTCTCCAAACTTCGAGTATTTTACAGAAGTGTATTAAAGAATTTAAGAGTTAGTATTGCAAAAGCTGCTTCTGGACTTACAGGCTACATAGAAACAGCAGTGTTTCAAACCAAGCAGATGTTATATGTCAATGCTTGATATTCCCTTCACATCTTATTCCCCTGCATTGAGTGGGAAGACTGAAGGATCTGGCTCCAGTCTGAGATACGTACTCATATGTGTGTGGTGCTGTCTGGCCTGCAAGTTAATGTTCTGCTATGGAGCTGTGTTACCATTAAATGCTTATGAAACTTAGCATTATTTGACTGATGTTTTGAGGAGTTAGTGCTAGAACTTGGGAAGAAACTTAAATTATACTGTAATTAATAATGAATACAGAACTATTCCTACTTCAGTGAAATATGTATTGAATTAGTGGTTGGTGGGAGTTAACTTTAACAGTAGATTATAATCTAATGGGCTGCCTTGTTCTACTGCTGTTTAAGCTATGGGATAAATGAGAAGCCTTCCTCCTGTTCAGGGGGAGTGTGTGTGTGTATGTACACATATGCACAGACATTATACTTACATAGAAGGGCAGTTGTAACTTAAGGTTGCAAATCCAAAAGATCATTTCATGAAAGTAACTTTGTGGAAGATTGAATGCCTGAGATCATGGAAGCCAGCTCTTTTGCTAGTAGATTTCTTAGGTATCTAAAGCTAACCTCAGCTGTATTGAGATGTCAGTGTCAGGTATGTAGTGATATCCTTATTCATCTGTTTCCTACTGGTTCTGATCTAGTAGGTGTTTTCCAGCCTTTCCCTCTCGCCATACTTGGGTTAGAAGCCCAGGAGAGCCTTGAGCAGATTCAGTGGCGATATTCAGCTTTATTAGAGGTTAACTTGCTCTTCCTTGCAAGATCCAGACTGAAAGCCTTCCCAAAGGCAGGGAGTCCTCAATTGTGTTTTCCTGCTGCTATGTCTTATTTGCTGAGTGTATTCTCAGGATCCACTGCTGTGCTAGGTACAATTTGGCTCTGTCTGTACAGGTCTTGAATCTCTCCAGTGGCAATGAGGAGATTGTGGATCCTGAGAATGTCTGGAACTGTATTCCTGACTGGGCTTGCAGATCATCTGAGGTATGGCGGTGTGGTAGTGGACTGGGCAGGACAGTACCGATTTTTAGAGAGGGCACTCTGAGTTTAGTTGTGATTCTTCCTGTGTCACCAGGAAAATAGAAAGGCAAAGTAGCATTAATCTAAATCTGTGCATTCATGCCAACTGCTAGAAGCACAGTTTTTTTCTTTAAGACATCACATTGTCCTTCTTTAATAGATCTCTATGGAGACTATAGAAACTTGTATAAATACATTATATAATTGATATAATTTATGTAAACTGTTTATATAGACTGTCAGCCATTTGGCCTGAGGACTGTGAATTCAGTCTGGGAATAGATTAATGAAAACAGCTTGAAGGAAGAAACGTTACTGAAATACTACTATTAATCAAGAACTGTAGAACAATGCTGATATGTGGATTTTGAGCATGTAACTAACTGGTAAATCATGAAAAATACTTCTATTATGAAGTAATTAGGAAAAGATAGTAAAGTTTTCACCAATGTTCTTCATGAAGTACTAATAAATGAACAAGTCACGTCTGGAACCCAAAACTCAGGTCATCAGCCATGCTGCTGGCGATGGTAACAATGCATTTCCAGTTCATCCTTCACATGCAGTTTTTGCATCAAAGCAAAAAGTGGGCAGAAGGCTTCTGTAGTGAGTTGTGAGGGGGGAAAACAGTGGTAAATAAGAGTCCAGCAGTGCTGATGTAAACAGTCTAGTATTAAAGGAAGCACCTCAATGGAAAACTATCTTTGCAATAGTGTCAGCTTCCTAACAGAATCCCCTTTTGTTTAGGCAATAACCCCTGTAATGGAAAACTTGCAGTCCTTACCAGAGGAGTCCTTACTTCAAGGTAAGACTACCTTAAAGCTCTCAAAGAGGTTGTGTACTTGGTGTTTGGATGCTTTCTAATTTTCTAGAAAATACTTGATTTTAGAAAATACAGCTGAAACACTTTTTTTTTTAACTTAAGTATTTAATACTGTTGTAATTTTCTTAGTAGCATTAGCTTATGTACTGTGAGTTTAATGGTGAATACAAGCAATGAAGCTGCTACTCTGTCTTGATTAGAAATCAGTTTAGTATTCATTTATTCAACCTAGTGGATTGAGCCTCTTGGACAAGGTGGGGTGGTACACCGAAGTTACAGATTTTGGTAGGGTTTTGAGCATTGGCCACCAGCATGCTCACGTTTCTGAGGCAAGGTGAGCGACTGCTAGGCAGACTCTACTAAGCATTGTAGTTTGGGATTTGAATGCCCCAGTCCCTTAATAGATCTATGAATCTAAACCCATAATAATACCATCTCAGTTGTTTTAAGGATAGTTTGTGAATAGTGCATGTACATGTTTATTGTTACTTAAAAACTCTGAGGTGTTACTGGTGAACACCTATTCTGTGTACCAAAGAAAATAGTACAGGTTCTTTCTGATTATATACTATTTGTATAATCTATGGAATCATAGAGTAGTTCTGGTTGTAAGGGACCTTTGGAGGTGCTCAAAGCAGGGTCAACTAGATCAGGTTGCTTAGGCCTTTCCTTTCAGGTCTGGAACCTATCCAAGGATGGAGATTCCAGAACCTCTCTGGGCAACTTGTTCCTGTGTTTGACCAGTGGTTGCCTGATGGAGACTGAATTAAGCTGAAGTAGAGATAGCATTTGTGTTTTCAGTGATTGAATTGGTTATTGTATTTCAGTACAACTGTACTGAAAGCTGACTGGTTTATGGGTAACAAATAACGAAGCCTGCAACAGAGATTTAGTTACTTGTTGGGCAAAAAAGTAGTTAAAAGAACTTGATTAAAATGTTAAACTCAATCCTCCCTCAATTACATCACTCAAATGCAGGATTATTCTTGATCTTGCCGTTTCTGGTTTTGATCATATTTTACAGTTTTTACCACTCTTTGGTAGCTAATTATTATTGTCCAAACTTGCCTACTGTCTGTGTTCTTGAATACTGTGCATGGTATTAGTGTATGCACTGCAGCAACAGTGCAGAAAATGTGAGCTAAGGTCACGCAACCATGTGGCACAGAACTGGATCCTGCTGTGCACACGGGCCGCGGCCTGAAAGGCAGTTTGAGTAGAAGGTACCTGATCCACAGGATGCAAAAACTCTCCCGCAGAGGCTTGTGCTAAGCCCACTGAGGAATGGAGTGGCTTAAACTTGTAACTGAAATCTGGGAGCACTGCTTGCTTCATCTTCTTGGGCAGTTCTGTTTCAACTGTCTTATCTGTATATAACTTTGCAAGTTTATTCTTTTAATATGGTCCAATATGTTGATGACATTTAGTCTGAAGCCTTGTAGAGCTATGACTTCAGATACTAATGCACTTATACATGTTTATTGAAACACCTTGATAGGTCTAATCTGTTTTTATTCCCTGTAGAAAAGCAAACTGGCTGCAGTTCAGATTTGCCTGAAGATCCTCATGTCCTCCAACATTCCTGAAACCAAGTGACATGCTCACCATATGAAGCTGAACAAGTACCTGTGTACACGAAGATTCCCATGAAAATCTGTTTTTGTGGGAACACAAATACAAGTGAAGCATGGAGAGGTTTTTTTTTTCTACCTAACTCAGCAAATGCCTGTCACTATCATACTTCCCTCTCAAGGAATAGTGCTTGTTGGTAGATTGTTATTGTCAGCTTGGCTTCTTAGAGCTGTACTTTCTTACATAAGAATTTGCCTCTTGACTGGCATTCCACACTGAATGTGCGTGTGCACTAACTTTTATCTAGCTGTTGGTGGGTGGTTCTTGAACACAGGTTTCTTGTTAGTTGCTGTATAGGCTACTCTGTTGCACAATACTACTTTCTGTTTGCTTTTTGAAAAGTTGCATTGTTAAGTTTCTTTTTTTTTCTCTAAGAAAAGTTGAGGGTATCTTTTTTGGGGGAGGGGAGGAATTCTTTCTCTCTAGGGGAACATAGTTGGTTTGGGTTGAAGTCTTGCATTTGGTGCTGTAACAAAGCAATGGAAGAAGCTGCAATAAAGCTTTGGCTGGCATATACTGATCAGTGTTTTGTTAATGATGTGTGTTCTTTCCCTATGCATAAGCCCAAATGCTGTGTGTGTGCTGAGTATCTTTCTTCAACTGTACTACTGCAGTTAGATGTAGCTATGCACATTCTGCAGTTACTGGTTCTGTCTGACCCTAAACAGCTCTCTAGAGCACTGTGAGCTATTGTGAATGCTTTGAAACATCACACAGTCATGTACAAAATAGAACTTGTATTTATGACATGGCCTTAATTGCACTAATGAAAGATGAAGCTTTGCCTATAAAATGAAGGAGACCTCCTAGAATGGTTTTGCTGCTCCATGTGTACAGTGTGGTAAGGACTTCTCCTTAAGCTGCAGCTGTTTTATCTCACCTTTTGTTCTCCTCCTCCTGTGTTGAAAAGGGGTTTCTATTTTATAGTCCTGTTCTATGCTCCTGTATACCATAGCTGCTTCCTCCTCTTCAGAGGCTATGGATTTTTCATGCTGCCATAATGACTTAGGAACCCAAGATCTCTGACAATGTAATAGTCTGGGTGAGTATCACAGGAGATCTCAAATGTCAGTGCTTACTTAGCAAGAGAAACACTTGCATGTTTATTCCCTTAATAGAGACAATACATGGTGGTAGGCTGGAGAGAATTTAATTAAATTCTGAAAACAGGTCTTAGATGTTGTTGCAATCTCATGTTAAGATCACAGATTATATAAATATTTATTACACTGTTAACTGCTTTCCTTGTTCCACTTCAGTTTTTTTTTTTTGTAACCTGATTTTGAAACAAATAAGCTACAGTAAGAAGTAGTCCCCCTTTTGCAAGGCTTATTCATTTAGAAGTCACCCTTCCATGTGGCAGCTTCAAAGAGTTCTGCTCTAAAAATCAGAGGCTTCTTTAGCCCACCACATAGTCAACTGTTTCTACTGACAGATACAGACAGCAATGCTAGTACCTGGAAAAAGATGAGTGTCTAGAGAGTATTATAACCATAAGAGACATCAAGATGATCAAGCAATGCTTACATACCCCTTTTTAAAGGGAGTGGTAGAAGTGACACATCTCTTCTGTAATTTCACCTACAACAGTATGACTGATAGATAGTGGTAATACAGAGATTAACAGGATAGGCACTGCTGGGAGCTTTGCCTAAGAGAAATCACAGTTGCTACAACAAGAGTGACCATTTCAGCAGCTTTTGGAATGGAAACCTCCTCCAAGTATGGCAGTAAACACATCTTAAATGTAAGTGGATTAAGGTCATATGAGAAGTCCTGTGTCTGAACAAACACCTTTCTCTGCTATTATCTTAAACTACTTCCTGTACCTTTTACTGTGACTCTTATTAAAATAAGACAGTTTTAAAGACCACCTTCCACTTGTACCTCACTGACTAGAAGGAGGAAAAACCTGCTCCAACTTGCAACTGTTGTCAGAACACAGCTGAAATATTAAGTAATTAAATAACAAAGTTGGGGTTTTTTTTATATTGCAACAAAGGCTTGCTGGATGCAAACTGACTTAAAAACTTAGTAAGCAGAACTCTAGTTGAATTCCTTGGAGCTTAATCTCTCTCTCTGCAGACTTGATTCTAAGTCAAAACCAGAAAGCATTTAAATTGCCATTAATTGGCTGTCTATAAAGCAGAAGTTACCCTGTTGCAGTATTTGAGAGAATCCCACTAACTCATTTGAACTAAAATCTCTCTACATGATAATGTAACCTAATGCCTTATTTATTTTTTTGTTGTCGTTGTTCCACATCCCAAAAGCTGTGTATGTGGCCAATGTTAGTGTCCTGATGTCTGTGGCATTTTCAGTACTTCTTTGTATTCCTTATTCAGGTTCAGCTGGAGATAAGTCAATATTGGTACCAGGAATAACATTGGGTCCTATGCCATCCACAAGAGAATCCCACTTGTCGAAATCATTCTTAAGACCTATGAAATGGGAGGAAAAAAACCCCAAGTGGTAATGAATAAAGTAGTCAGCTTTTTGTAAAGCTACACTGAAAAATTAAACTATTGGACAGATGAAGCAACCTGGCAAAGTAGGGGAAGCATGATATTTTAAGAAGGGAAAAATGACAGTCCAGGTTTTTATGTTTTAGAACGAAACTGCAATGTTCTTCCTCTGAATTGCTTAGATTACAAAAGTAACTAACAAACCTCTAGAAAAAGAGTCTGACTGTTGTTTCTTCTACTTAAACTTTTCTGACGCACTTACTTTTGATCTTGTTCTAAACAGAACAGTTATATAAAAAGCTGCATAGGAATTAAGTGTTAATTTAACTTCATACTTTGATGTAAACAGATACTTACTCAAATGTTTCTGCAGGAAGGCTAATGAAGCATGATTGCTTATATCAATAGCTTCATTGGGATCTATTTCTCCTTTTAATTTGAAAAATCTTCCAATGATTTCTCCGCTCACAAAGGTAAAGTCAGGAAAGCTCTGATGTACTGACCCCCTGCAAACAGAACAATGATCAACAGGCTCATCAGAATGCAGTCATCTGATTAAAAGATGCCATGGGTTGCACAGACTTCTTCAAAGACAGTCGTGCACAGCAGTAGATTCTGTCCTAACCACAGAAGGGAGGAAGTTTTGTACATGCTTACTGTAAGTAACTACAATTGCAACAGCAATAAAGAGTAGGCTTGGCAGAACTTCAAGTTGTCTCTGCTCTGAGGTGGATTACAGAGCCACCCACTCCCTGCTACGCAGTGCTTTCACTAGGTGAGTGCATAACTGCACCCAGAAGGCTGTTTGAAGTGTTCAAACGCAGATGATGCATGAGGCCCAGAGCAAAACTTGTGCCCCTGGGCCGGAATGCACACCTTGGAGCATCTTAAACTTAGGGTTGCTGGCTGCTTTGAGAGAAGTCTCCGTCTCCACTGTGGGGGACGTACTGCCGTCTAATTTAAACATGCAGTGAAAACCTGGGCCATAAGGAAGTAGGGACTGTCTGTCTTTCTGCAGTTATGTGTAACTGAACAGCTCCAACAAGAGTAAAGATTCATCTTCAACCACAGAAGTGATGGATCTTGGACTCTTACTTGATAGTGATCATTTTCTTGTTTGTGTCATTGGAGCCGAGCTTCTTCATCTTTAAGATATTTTCAGCCCACTGGAATTTTTCGGAGTTGATAAAAAGCAGCGGTTGCTGGACACTGTTTTGGTAAATGTCATCACCTACTGGAAGCATCCATGCATCGAGGGCAATGCCACACCTGTCAAAAACAACTGGATATTGTCACAGAAGCAGAAAGCTTTGTATGGAAATTCTCAGCATGCTTTGATTTGCAGGAGACATGGGAAAGCGAAACTCTCTGTGACACCGAACAGGTAAACAGGTTAATGAATCATTTTGTTTCAAGATTATTTCTACTCTGGGGGAAGAGAATTAATCCATTATTGCATTTGTTGGTCTCCATTGCCAGGTGCAGCTGGGCACAGGAGCTTCTGCAGGGTCCCACAGTATCATGATACAATATGATACAGATATCATGTTCTACCACATCCCCACAGTTCAAAGAAGCATGACTTGAGAAAACAAGACATGCCAAACAAAACTTTTCTTCAAGAGCTAATTAGTAGGTGGGGAATCTCAGGTGAGGTCCCCTGCTCCAGACCTCTCAAGTGCCAAATGTCTCTCGCCTTGTTTTGCATACTTACCTGAATCTTATTTCTTTGCTTAGACTTTCAATAACTGTAGCACCACCAAAAGAGTGTCCCATCACAGCTATTTTGCTAGTATCAACAGAATCCTGTCAAAAAAATTCAGGTGCTGTAAGAGACTTTCTTTCCCAAACTTTTTTTTTTTTAAAAGGGAATAAATTTTTAGGCAGTAGATCCTACTGAAGTAGGAAGAGCATCCTTTCAGCTCCATTACTATCTATCCAGCTTGGGATGGCCTGAGAATATGTTCTACATATCTAGATCTACAGTGTGATCTTCAGAACAGTTGTCCTGGTTTTGGCTGGGATAGAGTTAATTTTCTTCCTAGTAGCTGGCATAGTGTTATGGTTTGGATTTAGTACAAGAAGAATGTTGATAACACACTGATGTTTTCAGTTGTTGCTCAGTAGTGTTTATACCAAGTCAAGGATTTTTCAGCTTCTCATGCCCAGCCAGCGAGAAAGCTGGAGGGGCACAAGAAGTTGGGAGGGGACATAGCCAGGGCACCTGACCCAAACTGGCCAAAGGGGTATTCCATACCATGTTACATCACATCTAGTATAAAAATTGCAGGGATTTGCGGTGGGGGGATCACCGCTCGGGAACTAACTAGACGTCAATCAGCGGGTGGTGAGCTATTGCATTGTGCATCACTTGTTTTGTATGTTCCAATTCTTTTAGTATTATTATTGTCATTTTATTATTGTTATTATTATAATTATTAGTTTCTTCCTTTCTGTTCTATTGCAACCGTCCTTATCTCAACCCATGAGTTTTACTTTTGCTTTTTTTTCCCTGATTCTCTTCCCCGTCCCACTGGGTGGGTGGGGAGTGAGCGAGCAGCTGCCTGGTGCTTAGTTGCCGCCTGGGGTTAAACCACGACAACAGTTTACAAGAACCAGTTTAGAAATGGAAGAGGGAAACCAGAAGCATTATTAGGCATTTAACAAAATGCAGTTACCACCTTTAACTCACCTTTAGGCTATTCCAGTCAAAGTTTGAATTTAGTACATTCATTACTTTCTCTCCTGAATTGATTTTAAGAATGAGATCGAGAGCTTTGATACACTCCTGTGCTCTTTGCTGCACCTGGGGAGAGCAGTGAAAGGAATTATCAGACAACTGCTAGGCTTGCTGGCCCTTTGGACACAAGACTTAGTCTGATATTTTTTTTTCCCCTACAAGTGTCTGATACGGTAAAGACTATTCTGAACTGCAGAATGGAGCTGTAAAACAGAACTTAGACAAGGTCTGACCAACAACAAAACTAACTTTTGGAGGTCCAAAGAGTTTAAGCTCTTGCGTAGATCCTCTGCACGTGGAAGAATTTATCCCTATAACATGTGCCAAAGACCTTCAACTCCTTCGTCCTGTCACTGCTCTGAGAAGGGGTTGTTGGGATGTGCAAAGGCTTAAGTTACACAACTACAAGGAAGGCTGACTTGCTGCTCCTCCTCATGTTCACTCTGATGAGCAAATGTCATTACATCACTTGCCCCATCTGCACAATAGCTTTGAAATGGTCTTTACACTGGACAAACCCAAAATAAGAAAGAGCCAAGAAGCCCTTCCTGTTTTATATACATACATATTCTTGAAAAACTGTAGCAAATAAACATTTTCATTGTTCAGTGTAAGAAGTGTTTTTGACTTTGATGTGTCAGTGAAAGAAAAGGTTCAAAAAGAACCAAAAACCAGTAGCGTCCTTGGGACCCGCAGCGTGTAGGCAGCCAGCAAGATGCCTGTGCATCACTGAATTTCAAATAAATCTCAATCTCCTGACTTCTCTACTAGTAAAATTTGCAGTCAACAGCTTCTGGAGGTTATTTGCAAGCTCAGACATTACATATTTATACTCATAAGTAGGATGTTGTATGCACACAGGAAATGACAATGGTACTGCTGTCTGTATGGCCCAGGGAGATAAGGAGAAACACCTCCCTGGCTGAGTTTGCATTAGCTGGAAGAAAACACTCCCATATTTTAAAGGTCAAGTCTATGCTTGGAGGAGCTCGTCAGTACGGCCGTATCACATCTAGCATGGATACTGCTTATAACCAGGAAGTTTGCATTGTTTACGTTGCTATAAACCACATTCAAGTGTGTTGGAGATGACGAAGCAAACATCCCTCTTAGAACAGCCATGATTCATCCTGCTATCCAACAGTAAACAAAAGCTGAAGCAAGCCTAAGACCACACAAACATCTGAATTCAACTCTGTGTCACTTAAAGACTGGGCTGGGCAGCAAAAGCGTGAAGACACAGGGAAGAAACAGAAAGTTGAGTGGAGCCAGAGGAGAAACAGCTGACTAAGCTCCACAGTGCAACCTCATGAGAAAGCTTTGCTGAGGAAGTAGTTTATGCTCTGAAGAAAGCCGTTGTTGGCTTTCCCGTCTTCAGGAACATAGGACTTGATGTATTTTTATATATCCCCTGAGTCATGGCAGAAGACTGCAGACATGGCCAAAGAGAAAGAGTCTGCTAATTAGTCCTAAACACACCACTCCTGCCTCACTTCCCAGAGCACAGACCTAGGATGAGTACCTGCTTATGGCGCAAACAACGCTCTTCCTCTCCAGCTTTTAGTTTCCTGTAGTAGATCCACTCCTTCTCTGTGTTTGATGTAGACTCTTCCTGTGGTTCAGAAACGGACTTTTTTTTACAGTAATATGTTGCTGAAGCAGATTCATCTCTGTAATATCAACAAAAGGTTAGTTCTGGGGATGTTTTCCATTTGGTTTGGGATGAAGTCAGCCGAAGTTTTAGATTTCACTTATCTCAAGAGATCCAAGCTACCAACCAGTGCTGCTGCAGTCACAACTGAGCATAGACAGACTTTCTAAATAATGCAATAACCCCACCAAAACTCCCACCTCCTTTATATTCTCCAGGTTCTAACAATAAGAGAGAGAAAAACAGCATGCCTGAAGAATGACGAACAATATCTACCACGGGACTGTTCATTCAAGGGCTTATTTAAGCAAGTTCCCTTTGCTTAGATAAGAGCTGAGCTAGAGAAATGGGAGGTGTGGCCAGGGCTAAAGAAGATATACTGTTTTTTCTTTTTAAAAAAATCATAAGTTCTTCTTTAGAATAAATAACATTCTTTTCAATGTCAGAAAGTTTCTTTCCATCAGAACTCAAAAACGTGCAGTATACGCACCTGTGCTCCACAGCAGCCACTATAAAGCCCTGGGAAGCCATCTCTATGCAAATAGCAGAATAGATCGTCCTGCAATTAAAACCACAATCTAGCGATACACGTGCATACATAATTATTTCAGTTACACTACTCTTTCAATGTTGACCACACTACGTATGTGCTATTTCTTCTGTTTGAATTTGCTAGCCAGTAGAGCAGGTTTTTGTATGCCAGTCACCAAAGGCTGTTCACACAATCTCGTTACTGTTTTACTATCTATTCAGAAAGAAAAATGCTAATGATTTTTAAAAGTAGCACATATGACACTTTGCATCTTCAAAGAGCTGTCCAAAAATCAACTAGCTAATCTTTACAACATGCTTGCGGATCGGTAAATACCTTCACCCCTAAAACACAAAGGGAAAACACAAATAAATACATCAAGCCTGCTTTTATTTACTGCTGTTGATTTCAGTGGAGGCATACTGATACACAGCAGCCTGTTCTTCACACCTGTTTCACCTCCATGGGGATCTCACTCCCCTACTGAAAAATCTGTTCAGAACCATCCTTGGAGACTGCTCTCTCCATAGGCAACAAAACTAGTTTGTCAGCAAACTGCACAATTACCGAAAAGCTCCAAGTCCATGGGAAAAAACGAGGAGTGGGTATTTTTCTCCTGGCTTAAAAGCAGCATTTGACTTTGCAGGACAGGTCACTGAACCTAGATAAAAATTGAAGTGTATGTCATTATTACTGAAATGAGAGAAAGCATTTGTTCCTGTGGGAAAGATCCCGAGAATCTGGTGACCGCTGATTTCAGAGCGGTCATATGAACGTAAAGTACCAAATCTCATCCTTAAAATACAGAAGAGAAATACAGAGCTGTTTCTGAAAAGACTTTCTACTTGGCAGAAGATACTTTCCTTCTCCTCCTCACATCCACAGCCTAGCACAAGGCCTACATATCTCTTAAACCCTACAAGAACAGATTTTCAAGAATAGTCAGGTTGGTATTCAGACCTTAGTATCTATCTGATCTTTGTGTATTTGCACATCTCCCTGTGGGATTTAAAGCCCAACACATAGGCACAGCTCGCCCGAGCTCTTCCTAGAGCAAATTGCCCAGACACTCCTATTCATAGCAGTCTGGGACTGTGGGTCTGCCTGAGAACTGGGTCACATTCATCATTGAGCCTCACTACACAAACCCATCTCAAACAAACATACTTCTTTGGGAAAAACTATTTTTTTTTGTCCTGCAGCAATAACACACTACTCACGGAGCAGTGAGGCAATGACCTGCATACAGAGCTCATGCCCTTGCATTAGTCAAGGAATAAAACCAAAACCAGTCTTACCAACATAGTACTGGAAAAGCCTTTCTCCTACAACTCGGTACATATTAAGGAAGTCAGAGAGTCCCTGATAGTACTCTTTATCTGGAATCCATGGTGCCTCTTCATTATCTGTGGCATCGCATGATGGATAATATAGCCGCAAGAAGCTTCCCTGGGATTAGGAGGGAAGAAAAAAAAAAGGAAGATTGATATTTATATATATATGGCAGAGAAAAAGGAAGAAAAAAACATTTCTGTCAAGGGCTTCAGATGCAAGAATGACAGCTCGAGAGAATTAAGAGACTCTCCTGAGAAAATTATTACCCTAGACAGGCTTTGATGCCAATCCTATGTCACTATCTTTTTGTCCCGGCAGTGAATTTAAAGTAGCATGACTGTTGGCATCCAGGCAGAGTCACACGTCACCTTCTCCAGGTTAGCCTATGGCTAATTCAAAATGGTCCATTTAATAAAGTTAATCATTACAAACACTCACTACCTATTTGCTCCATTTCTACATCTCGCTGGACCTTTTCTTCTGTCTTCCTCACTATGCCTCCCTTCGGGGAACGATATGATGATGCAGTTTGATCAGTGTAAGAGGGGTGACTGTGTCCCCTTCACACTTCCAGCTGGGAGCTGTCATTGCTTTCCTTGCACCAGTAAGTCTCATGGAGCTGTTACTGACCCAATTCAGCTTGCTAGACTGGGGGGAAAAACGGACCCTCCTAGAAGTATATTTTTCCACTAGGTTAACAAGACAAATTTTACCCTGAGACTAATTTCTAGAAGTGCGGTCCAGCAGAGAAGATGCGGGTAGAGTCAGGGGCATGGTCTCAACATGGCTATAGTGTTCCTGGCTAAAGTGAGCAAGAGGCTGTCAGTAAAGCTCTTGGGCAGCTGCACAGCAAAGGAGTGCAATATATTGTTCTTCCTCCTCATCAAGATGTTTACAAGTCTGTAGTGGTCCATCTTTCTCAACACAGTTTTGCTAACTTTTTTTAACAATTTTTGTTCACTTCGTTAATTTTTGTTTTATCTGCCTCTGTTTCTTACCACTGATATGAATCTTCTTTTACTGTCTGCACTCCAGGTCTTCCAGGAAACCACCCAAGCTTCCCACATTCACGTGGACCCTCCATACCACCTTGCCAGTATTTTTCCTACGCAGACAGCAGCAACGTACCAACGGCACACCTTAAAGCAGACCTCCTGGCAGATGAACCGTGTGTAATTAGCATTCTTACTTCCCCGTTTGCAAGGGAATTTGCAACACACTATTCAAATTCACTGTCTTGCTCCAACTGTACTTTTGTTTTAACACGTTAAGTCTAGGGCCAAAAAGAACGTGAGTTTTGGAATAAAGTCTGGTTTCTTGAACACTAATTTATCAGTTTCATACACAACGTGTACCAAAAGCTTGTTTAATGAAGCTTGTTTCTATTTACTTATCAAACTTAAATCAACCTTTGACACAAAGGAAGAAACCATCAAACCTTCATCCATACTGGTAACGATACTAATTTGATCCCAGAATAAACCCAGTGAACCTCCTCAGGTGACTAACTGCTTACCCAGAAAGCGAAAGATGTTCATTCTCTATGCCTGAGAGAACTGTAAGTATACAGATTGCTTATCTAAGGAAAACACATGGGCTGACTGCAAACAGAAACTAATTGCTTCTTTTTGCTAATACAGAGTAAACTCAGTAAAGGAAAACATATGAATAACCACTACAAACTGATCACAAGTTCCACCACACCTGGCTAGTCTGAGGAGTAAAACCACAGTGTAAATGTAGGTGTATTCTCATAGGAAAATCAAAAAGCAAGAGGATTTGAAATGGAAACCCAGAAGTTAGCTGGCTGTTTACTGGCCCCATCTTCTTTTCGTGGCTTCTCTCTGTACTAACCACTTGCAGAATTGGCATCCTGTTCTTTTTCAGATAGATAAAACTTTGAGAACACATCTCATGCTTTACCCTGCAGCTGAAACACTACATACCCTCATCACCCACCCCTGCCAAATCCCGTTGGGATCTTTGCGGTGAGAACAGCTACAGTCACGGAGACTGCGTGTGGAGTCTCCCCAGGAGCCCAGGGCAGACGAGCGCGGTGGGGTGGGTGGGAAGAACCCCGCGCGTCCCAGGAGGACACAGTTTCTCTGCAGTATCTTGCGTAGGGGAGTCAGGAAGGCAAGGATATTAGGAGGAGGGAGGAAGCAGCCACGGGGAAGGCTTACAGGTTACATCCGTCTGGTAAATGCCCAGTACACATCCTACACTGGGACGGAGAGGACAGAAAACTCAGCTGTGAGTGTCAGCCGCGGAGCATCCCTGCACACAGACCAGACCTTCTGTTTGATTCCTCTGTAAAACTACAGCAAGTTGTTTCACTAACATTGTGGCTCAAATCCAAAGGAGGAAGGACCGACAGACTTACCTCAACTGCATTCTCTGTCATCAGGTCTGTACATCCAACCGGGTGCGGTCCCTTTCCTTCGGGGATCCTATAAAACTTCTCAGTGCTGCTGCTCCCCATGTCCATTGGTGCCTTCACCGACACACCTGGGGAAAAACACAGAGCAAATCAGGAGGCCGCCACGGCCTGCGTGACCAGATCACCTACCCCGAAAAACACGCAGTGCGTTAAAGATCCAGGAGCAGGAAATTCAAGGTTGAGCCCGTACAAGAATCGGAAATCCCGAGCCGCCAACCTGGCCTGCTCTACCGGGGAATTTCCTCGGAGCAGAGCGTCCAGAATGCCCAGGGTCGGGCCGCTGACACCGTGCGCTGACCAGAAAGCCGGGGAGGGGACGTTTGGCTGGGGACGCGGCGGTGGCACTCGGGCAGGCCGAGGTGCTGCGGAGCAGGGCGGCAGCAGTCCGGCTCCTTGGGCGCCAAGAGGGAAGCGTGAGCCCAAGAGCGGCCGAGTTTCTTTCGCAGCCGAAGGCGGTTCCCTCCCTGCCGGGCTACGGCCGAGGGCCTGCTCCTCCTCGCAGGGGCGGCAGAGAGGGAAGTTTTTCCGAGAGGCCCGCCGAGGCCTGGACGCCATCCCCGGGGAGAAACGGGCGGGCTGCCGGTGCAGGAGGGGTCGCTGGGAAGGCCTGAGGGTCCCCGGCCCCTACCTGGGCTGACACCTCCGAGCCAGGCTCGCTCCAGCGGAGCGCAGGAGGGGGAACCCGCCGCATCCCGGACGAGGCAGCCGGCGGCATCCCCCGCTCCTCAAGCCCCGGCGGGCGTCACCGGCCGCGGCCTCCTCCGCCGGCGCGGCCTGGAGGAGAGCCGGGGGCCATCCCGTACACACCGCCAGGCCCGGGAGCCTCCGCGGCGGCGGCGGGACGGGAGGGGAGGGAGGGGCCGGGCCGGGCCGGCGGGGAAAGCGCCGGCGGCGGCGGCAGGGCGGAGCGCGGCCGCTCCTCCCCGGAAAGGGCGGAGGGTAGGCCGGCGGCGCGGAGCCGCCCGCGTCCCCAAGATGGTGCGGAAGCTGAAGTACCACGAGCAGAAGCTGCTGCGGCGGCTGGAGCTGGTGAGCTGGGAGGCGGCGGGGGGGAGCCTGGCCGAGGTGAAGGCGCTGCGGCGTTACCGGCTGGGTCGGCGGGAGGACTACGTGCAGTACAAAGCGCTGGCCCGCACCGTCCGCGCCTTGGCCCGCCGGCTCCGCGACCTGGGGCCGGCCAGCGCCGCCTTCCGCGCCCGCTGCGCCGCCGCGCTGCTGGAGAAGCTCTACGGCCTGGGGCTGGTGAGCTGCCGGCGGTCGCTGGCCGTCTGCGAGAACCTCTCGGCCGCCGCCTTCTGCCGCCGGCGCCTGCCCTGCCTGCTGGTGAAGCTGCGGATGGCGCAGAACCTGCGGCACGCCGTCACCTTCGTGGAGCAGGGCCACGTCCGCGTGGGGCCCGAGGTGGTCACCGACCCCGCGCTCCTCGTCCCCCGCGCCGTGGAGGACTTCGTCACCTGGGTGGACGCCTCCCGCCTCCGGCGGAAGGTGCTCGACTACAACCAGGAGCGCGACGACTTCGACCTGGCCGCCTAGGCCCCTGCCCGGCCTCGCTCTTCTGCTCGGCCCCTCGGGACACGCGTGGGAGCGCCCTCGGGCGCTTAAACCCTCCCCGGGGCGCCCGAAGCGGGAGCGAGGAGGAGACGGACCCGCTCCCGGCGACGTCCCGCTCCGCGCTCCCCTTTGGCAGCTCGCGGCTCCGTTCGTCCCCGCGGGGAAACGTCCCTTCCGCAGCCGTCGCCCCGAGAAGGCCTCTCCGGTAGCCCACCGCCGTCGACGCGTACGTCCCGCAAAGCGAAAGCGCTCCGAAGGGTCTCTGCCCGCCGGCAGGAGAGGACGCGATCGGGTTTAAGCGCTCGGCTGCTGACGATAGCTGCTGGAAGGGGTTTTACGCCTGGCCGAGCGGCTCTTTTAGGACCGAGTTGGGCAGCTTCGCGGCCGCGTGTCGAAGAGGTTGTCCCGAAACAGCCGGCTCCTCCTTCAGCTGACGGGCGCGCGGTATCCGGAGGAGCTGCTTCTGGAAGGGTTTCCTCGTGATACCGAGGAACGCGTGTACGGGGGAAATAGGGTGGTTGGTTGGGGTCAGTGGTAAACGAGGAGGCCACGCGCTGCAGTTCTGGAACTGGAAAAGTTTTAGCCCAAACCAGAATTTAAAAAAAAAAAACAACAAACCGAACCAAAAAAAAGCCAACATTATTTTCATGTGAGGTCGTAAAGGGAAGTCTGATACTCTGAGTTCGGCATCTGTGCTGTGTGGGGTTCCAGCTGACAACCGGGCATCGTTTACGGAGCAGGATGTAACCGGGGAGGCGTTGGAGCAAAAGCTGTCCTAACCGTAACTGCAGATCTGGGGGGAACTTTTGCATATAAGCCAAACAAAAATCAGTACCTGAGGGGAGCCTCAGGCCTTCTGGGACTCTTGGGAACTTTATTCCCCTTTGATACAAAGAGCAGAAGAGCAAAAATAAAACAGTTGTTTTAAATTGCTGAAGAAACGTGTGTGCTCTTTTATGATGTAGTTTCTGTGAGGATTTCTTCTCATTTTCAAATATTCCAGTAAGCCATCTTGCAGACCCTTTTTTTTTTTTTTTTAATGCAACTTCTTTTATGTGACTCTTTTATGTAACTTTTTTTTTTTTTGATAGCTACAAGGCTATTACTAAGTTATAAAGTGGTTTTTGCTAGAAATGCTTTCTTTCCCTTACTCAGGGCCACAAAAGGATTTGGCAGGAGGTTTAGGAGCGGCGCTGTGACTGCCCGTCCCAAGACCAAAGGGCTGGAGGTCAGCTGCAGCCACCACTCTGGGTCTGGATGCTTTCCAGCATCCAGGAACATGTGGTGTTCCTGAATGGGAAGGGTGTCTAGGTGAGGGGTGTTTGGGGGTTATCGAATCAGGACCAGAAACTGTCATCAAATATTATGGCCGTTTTTTAAAATGTAAACTAAATGTTAAAATTCCTACCAGGCTCATAAGCCAAATGTATTAAGCAAAGCATTAACTTTTAAAGCAATAGTAGATATTAAGAAAAGGACACAAAAGAGGTAGGGAAACCCCTTTGCTTCACCTGTAACACCTTAAAAACCTTTTTCTCAGGGCATGCACCTTGCTTATAGTAAGAAATACAAACTGAAAAGATGTTTCATACCTGAAGCTTGACTTTTCTTACAGCTTTCATCCAGAAAAACATCATCATTCTTTGGGAAATTCAGAAGGTGCCTAAGTCAGGTGCAGGTAAAAATGCTGCGTTCGCTGTGCTTTACTCTTTTGGGAGAATTTAAATAACAGCACGGTGACATGCCATGTGCAGGGCATTTTACTACAGGATGCTAAACTGCTGTTCTGCCCAGCTTGTCCAGCTCTCAAAGGAACAGCAGAAAAGGAAATCTCGAACCTCCAGCCTGTTAGCCTCTGCGGTTTACACCATCAGCCTGTTCTTTTTGTCCTAAACCAACTTTTCATCGTTCGTCTGTACACCTCCAACATCTGTTGCAGAATGGAAGCAACCCAAACCCCTGTAGGCTGTTAAATTAAGCAGTGGGAATTGATTTCCCTACAGACAGTGTGGCATCCACCACCCCTGCTCTCCTCCTGCGGTACTGGAAATCAAATTCTTACATTCTTTTTAAGACATGCCTCAGGCTGTGCATTTATGTGTCTGCGTGTGTCTTAAGTCTGGAATTCTGCAGCCCTGCTGGTTATACAGTAGCTGAGACCTGAAATGAGCGTCCTGCTCCTAAATTTTTAACAGCTGGAGTCCACGCATGCCTCGGACGAGAGCTGGGCTCGCTTCAAGTGCGATAAAAAGGGTGTCATCTCAGTCTGAAAATGGAAGTTGCATCTGACAGCAGCACGCCCGTGTCCTTGCTGGCGAAGGCAGTCAGGCAGATGATGGCTTCCTCGTGTTTAACGGTGTTTTCACCTTTAGTTCAGGGGTTTGAGTTTGTTTGCCAGAGCTGACGTGCTGTGGCTGCCGCCGGGCGGTTCCCGCAGTGCCTCCGGAGCCGGGGATTGAAAGGGCGCAGGAAGCAGCTCTGACAGCCTTTCCCAGCACTTGGATAAACACGGAGCCTTTTTTTAAATTCCAAGGCTGGATCCAACGTCAGTAGAAATCCGCAGCAGCTTCCGTGGGTCCGTGCAAGCTGGCACGAGGAGGCAATCTGGCATTGCGCTTTTTTGGGCCAGATCCTGCAAATTCTCCCCTCCCACGCTCCGGGGGCTTGCTGTGGGAGAGCTTATGCACGTGAGAGCAGCAGGACAGGGTCGTGGGTGTCACTGTGCTTCTTTCCAGCACCTTCTGAAGTGGGTTTGCTGTTCCTCAGGCAGCTCGGCGTCTCCATGAAGCTTGTGGGAAGGTACTGGTGGAGGAGGACAGAGGATGGTGGTGCTGGTGTCGGGGCGAGCTCTCCCCGCGCTTGACAAAAACCTGATCTCTGCCACCTCCACCAGTGCCCATCCCAGCAGCTGGGGGCTGGAGGGCTGCCAGCTTCTCCAGCGAGGGAGGAAGGGGCTGCAGGGGGGTCTGGGCAGCGCAAGAGCGAACGGCGAGTAGTTCCCATGCAGGAGCTCTCGCTTGCATAGAGGTTTTACCAGGGCCTACAGTTTTAGTTCTTTTTTTTTTCCCCCCCTTGTTTCTTTTTTCTCTTTTTTTTTTCCCCTGACCTTGGCTTGTCCTTTATTTGAAGGCTGCCAAAGCGAGAGAGTCGAGCCTGGGGAATGTGGGGGAGCTGAAGCAGAGTCCTTCACACTGATGCCTTTTGTGTTGCAGGGTGCAAACGGCTGAGGCTGTCACCAAAATGCAAATGTGTATTTTTCCACTGATCTGAGCCACTTTTTTTCCAGTAAACAAGAATGCTGCACGTCTTAAAGGCCGCTTCCATCTGACATCTCGGCGTGGCTTGGTGCAGAGGTGATGCCAACCTCAGTAATTCAGTGATAGCACATCATGGTGAGCATGGATGGCCCACGGGACTGGGGAAGGATGTACATCCCCCTTGCCGAGATGTGGTGCAGAGATGGAGAGGAGCGATGGTGGAGCTGGGCGATTCCCAGCCTTTTGGGCGATGCTCCTGCATCCTGGGTTAGGCCAGGGCCTCCCAGCCATGTCTCAGGGCACTTCCATGCACTCATCTCGGTAGCACTCCCCAGTGAGATATTCCCCAGCAGATGGAGGTGTCACTGTCCCCTTCCTGAGCTCTGAGTAATCTCTTTTAGGTACATCCCCTGCCTGATTTGGCACTGGAGATTGAACCAAAGAGCCATTTCTCATCAGCGGGGCATGGGATCACCTTAGTCCCTGCCCCAGGTACCAAAACTTTTCAACATTCACTAGGTCTGGGGAAAAAGTACCCCTAAGTGTTATGACAGCATTTACCCGAGCCCTAGTTCTGGTCCCTGCTCTTAAATGCCCCAGTTTAGGCACTGCAGCAACTCTTCTGACCCTTTGCTTGCTGGTTTGGGCCTGAAGCAGGACCTGGGTGGTGGAAAACCTGTCTGCTGTGTGGTCAGGACGTGGGGACGTCAGGCAGAAGCAGCAGGCAGCAGCTTTGGAGTCAGCAGGAGGAGGCGCTTGGATTCAGGCTTCCCGTAAACTGGAGCTTCTGGATGCAAAGGCTAAATCCAAGTGTATATCCCCCCCCCCCGTGGGAATGTCCCCTCTCACTTCCCTGCAAGCATGACCTCACTGCAGAAAGGTCCCTTCCCCCCCTAATATTAGCTGATTTTGAAGAGATAAAGTGTTTCACCTCCAGCAGGCAGAGAAAAAGGGGAGGCCAACCACTAAGGACAGCCAGAGATGGCGATTTGAGCATCTCCAATTTCCTGCCAGAGCTGCCCGTTGGAGGATCCCACGTGTCCCCAGCAGTAAGTCACAACAGCTTCTCGGCTGCTGTAAATCATGTCAGCGGGGTTGGTAAGTGCGCGTCGGGACGGCATCGCCGCCCTCGGTTCCTACCCTGAAGAGCCACCACCTGCAGCTCCCGCAGAGGCTCAGATGGTTGTGTCTCAGGGTAAAGTACAGGCAGGCTCTCCCGGCGCGTTCATCCGACCAACGCTACCGTCCACTGCCTTGTCACCTCTATCTGAGCTCACTGGGCTTAAACCACACCAGGAACCACATCCTAAAACTGCCATCTCACCCCCCCACCGGCTCTAACAGCAGCCGGGGCACAGGGTCCCGTGCAGGCGTCCACCTTGCATGTGCTGGCTTTGGGGGAGACGAACGCTGTGCTGGCAGAGCACCCCAAACCCGCTCTGTGTCCCTCAGCCTCCCAGAAGAATTTAGGTCGGGAAGGACTGCTGGAGGTCACCTAATCCAAACCCCCGCTCAAAGCCGGGCACGCATGGGGCTGCCTGGGTTTTGCCCGTCTCAACGCCGGATGCCTGAAGCAGAGTTTAATCACCCTCGCTGTGATTTTTTTTTTTTTTTTTTTTCCCCCCCTTCCATCTAGTCTGAGTTTCTCTTGGGACTGCTGCTTCCCACCCCCACGCTGTGTCCGGTTACTTTTCCCTGCGGGAGAACTCGATTCACCTTTTCCCCTGAACTCCGGCCAACCTCGCACGGCCACCCTCCCCTCCCCTGCAGCTTACCCGCAGCGAATCCCACCCCTCCGCGGGGACACGCAGGGATTTGAAGCCAATAAAGGGGCTGGAGGGGGGGGGGGAAGCGGAGAAGCACGAACCCCTGAGGGTTGGGGACAGGCTTCGGGAAGAGCAGGCTGAAGCCGGGGAGCGGGCCCCCTGGCAAGCCACGCACGGGGCTGCGCAGAACCCCCCCCCAGCTCCTTAAAACCCCTCTCATGCCGCCGCCTCTCCCCCCCCCCAGGCCCCTTTTTCCCTCCCTTTAGCGGCTCCCGGCGCTCCACGTACCTGCCGTGGGGTGTCCCGGCCGCCCTCCGCTCCCGTCCCGCTGGCCGGAGGCGCAGGCGGGGCCCCCCGGGTCCCCCCCCGGACCCCCCGGAGCCGGGTGGGAGGCGGCTGCTCCGGCCGGAGGAGGTCGGGCTCGGCGGCAGAGCGACTGCCGGGCTCTCCCCGAAGGGGAGGGACCAAACTTTGCCTTAGTTTGCAGATGAGACAGTCTTCCCCGCGCCTGGAAAAAAAGTTTTGGGCATGGAGCCATTCCCCCCCCCCCCCAAAAAAAAAAAAAACCAAACAACCAAAAACCCCAAACCAAACCACCACCCGCCCCAGAGGACCCCGCGGCTGCTTGTTGGCATGTGGATTTCTGGCTTTCCTGGCGGTGGGGCTGGATCAAGCAGCGGGATATCGGCGAGAAAATCCGCCCCCCCACACCCCCGGCCGGGCTGAGACGTCCCACGGAGGAGCCGCGACCCTTACGGCTGGGCGAGGGGTGGGGTGGGGGGCTGCAGCGGGGGAGCGCTGCGCTTTGGCTCCAGGTCCCTCGGTAAAAAATGCAAATCTTTTCCTCTGGCCTTATGAGAAAGGGATAACAACACCCTAAGGAAGCAGATCCCACTTTTGGGTGCAACTTCTGGAGCGGTGTAAGGTGGATCAAGAGCAGGTCCCTACTGATGGGGGGAGGTCTGCATCCACCCCCCGCTTTGCACAGCCCCGGCCCCCTCGATAACGCTGAGTTTAGGCAATTAACCCTAAACCCAGCGCCCATAATAAAAGATTAGTTTCCTGAGAGATCAGCAGGTTGATCCGGATGATGAAACAGCCATATGAGCTTCAAGGCTAGCAAAGGGAGGCAGCAGGGGAGGGAGGGAAGGTCAAATTTGGCTTGGCCTAAATTCCTTATGAAGCTGCACCCGTGGACTGTCTCCCCAGAGAGCTGGTGAGCTCCTGGGGTGGGATCGCTGGCTTCTCTTCCTCTCCCTTTGCGTGTATGTGTGTGGGTATGATCTAGAAGCTAGCAGAGCACAAAGGTGCTTGAAATTTAAGTTATATTTCTAAACTTTGAATTTTTCTTGGAAAAAAATAAGAAAGTTGTATGAAAAGGTCCAAAAATTTTTTTTTTTCTGAACTTTTGTCCAGCACTCATTTCAGTGATGGGCTGGATGCATTGAAGTGTAACATTTCAGGATAGATGTAATGCTGATGAAAGGTTTTGGAGGACAACTCTGAAGACCTCTGTTTAATCTAAAGGAACAAATTCTTCAAGGTTAGTGAGAGACAATGAGGAGGAGGAGGCTGTGCACGAATGGTTAAAGTAACAGAGACGTGCCAAAGCCAATGATACTTTTGTGGCCCACTGAGGAGCTCCAAAATTTATTGTATTTTTTAATATATTCAGATATTGCCAGATACGCAGGAGTCAAACTCAGCAGCAGGCATGTATGGCTCTTTCTCGTGGATCTGGTCTACGCAGTCCAACCACCTAAGTCAGGGGACCTACTGAAGCAGGCTGTGATTCCCTCTGACCTTTGATTCTCGTCTTTTTCTTACAAGAAAGCAGGGTAGAGATGGCGGTGTGTCCTTCCAGCCTGGATTTGGGATGTGGTTGGGACATTTATGGGAGTTGAGAGCAGGGAAATGGCCCCATCCACCTCTGGCTCCCAGGACGTAGCCCCTAGGATTGCAAACCTTCCCTCACATCAGCCTCTGCAAGCTCCAGTGTTGGTCCTCTCCAACATGCTGTACATGGAACTCACACTATTTTCAATCTGTGAAAATTACTCCATGAAGTAAATGCAATGCAAAAGCTGGAGCAAATTCTAAAATGCTTCTAGGTTATGAGGGGGACTGGACGAACTAGCTCAAGACCAGCTGTCGATACAGGAATATAAATGTTTTCTCCCCCTTGATTTGGCCAGACTGGAGAAAATATTGCAGTGTTTCCATCCTCAAGATGATGTGGTAGCGTAGTGATCCTTGCAAGCTGCTTAAATTCCCTGCCAGCAAAGCAGCTAGGGAATATCCCCTAGCAGAGGTATAATTATTGAAATCCACAGCCTTGCGGGGGCCAAAGATCTGCTTGCATTTCTTGATGGGGGTCTGTTGTATGAGAGTGGAAAGTGCAAAGCACGGCTATGGAGATTAGATTTTTAAGCAACATGCCATAGCTCGATTATTTGCACCAAAGAACATCAGAAGATACTTGCACAGACATTTCTTTCATCGCAATAAAACACTACCAGTAATGGATCTGCAGCATTGGCAAGGGAGGAGCCAGTTTCCATGGTGAGTACCAACAGACCCATGGCAAATGTTTGGCCTGAGCTGGCTGTTTGTTAGCAACATCCTTGAGAAATGCAACGTGGTTTTATCTACGAGTCCTTTATGCAAAGGGCTGCGCTTTGCTCCAGATTTCCATGACTGCAAACCAAACATCACCATCAGTCTGTGATCACGGTTTTGAAGATAAATGATAATATTTTTTTTCCTCTCATTCCTTTTTCCTGATTTTTGGATAAATGCTGGTTTCTCACAGCGCATGTCTCATTTTTAATGCAGATGCTGCTTGAGGTGTTAAAATTGCTCTTGAGAGGAGCTGATAAATCAGTGAACACCCACTAAATGACCATTGCTCTTTTACCAGGCACCATGACAGAGCTCCATGAAGCCGTGGCTTTGGGGGACTACGACCTGGTGGATGAGATTTTGAGGACAGGGCGCTGCGACCCAAATCACAAGGATGTCGACTGGCATGACAGGACCCCGCTGCACTGGGCTGCTGCAAAAGGTAAGGGCATCCCCTGCTCTGTTACCGCTGCAAACCAGCATCATAAAAGGTGATGCTGATTGTAATTACATCTTGTTATGATGGCACTTAATGCTGGCAATAGTCACAGCTTGTATCTGATAATTTTGTGATGATGAGAAAAATACCGATTTAAATAGGAACTTTGCCTCCAAAATAATTTATGGGATTACCATCAAAGTGATTTTTTAGCTTTTTTTTTCCGTCGCGTGAAAATTTACAATTTACGTGATATGTACGTATAGCATGTCTACTTGTCCCCAACATTACTTTTCTAAGAGGTGACTTCATACAGGGCAGAGGAGTTACTTCTCATGCACACCTGCATGAATGAGCAGAAAGTCAAACCCATTGTGTTTATACCAGGTATTTATCAAACCAAACAGAACAAAATAATTACAGTGTGGTTTACATTGCCCTCCCTTTACCCCACCTGGTCAAATGAACAACACAGGACCAGAGTTGTTTGCAGCTCCCACTTTGTCCTTCACCATCAGAAGTGTCTGTTAAAGTCAAATATCCTTTTGCAGCCCAGAAGAGAGGTGAATGCAACAATATATAATGTATAATTGTACACAGTTTAGAATGGGAAACTGGACCTGTACTCCTCTGTGCTAGGGTGTTTGTTACATGTTGAGATCTCACATCATGGCATCTGTCTTTGCTCAGAAATCAAATGTGTGATTGCTTTCCTTTTGCCCTGATGGATTATTACTCATTTGGGCAGCAGCAAAGGGAACCGAGCTATTTAGGAAAATGATGATGAGAGACTGGTGTGTCCTAGGTGCCACTGGGAATGATCTAACTCAGTCAAGGCAGTGTGAAGTGGGATAGAAATAACTTTTTTTGCTTCTTTAAGCAATTCGACAAGTTATAAAAATATGAAGGTGAATGAAAACAAGCAATTTCTCTATCTCCTATCAAACAAATCTTTGTTTTAGTAAAGCAGTTCACAGGTTCTCCATTTTTTTTTAATGTTTAAGTTTTATTTTGCATTGAACTAAAACCCCAAATGAAACAACAAAATAGTCAATAGCCAATTGGTCAATGAGTAATTAAGATGTGCTGTTCAGAAATTAGTAGAAAGCTTTCTGATTTTATTGTTGTTTTTGTTGTGAAATGCTTCTGGAAGCAGTCTAGTTTGGAAAAAAAAATCAGCATTTTCTAATGAGCATCTTTTATTTGATAAATCAAATGGCCAGGTCATGGGCAAAATCCATCGTTACATGACTGAGGGAATTATGATCAACTGTGTGTGACTGTCTTCTGCATCCTGAAGGTACAAAGTCTAATGCAGGTGCATCTTCTCTCCCTGTTTTGCTGCCCAACGCAAGGGCAATCGGAGCTGGTCAAGCTCCTCGTGGATCACGGCGCCCGGCACTGCCTGCGGAGCGACGTGGGCTGGACTGCGGCTCACTTCGCTGCCGAGTCGGGGAGACTGGGGGTGCTCCGCACCCTTCATTCCCTGCACGCTGCCATGGACGCGGCCGACCTCTTTGGCGACACTCCCAAGAGGCTTGCGGAAATCTACGGTCACCGAGACTGCTCCAGGTTCTTAGAAATGTGAGTAGTGATGGCCGGTCCCACTGCGGCAGCTGACGGGGCCCCAGCAGTGAAAATTAAATTGACTGCTATATAGAGGACCAGAAAGAATACGAGTGTGTTACTTACCTTTCCGCCTAAAGCCTATCAAAGTCAACCAGCACGAGTAGTGCTTGATAAGCAAATACGGGTCTTTGTCACAAGGAAGCCGTTGGGAAGACATTCATTTCTTCCACTCCCTTCTATAGTTTGCCTTGGTATGTTTTAAAAATTGTTCCCACCTCATGACATCATTGTTTTTATAAGGATGTTACAGAGCCATTATTAAGCAAAGGAAATGAAAGCAAGAACAAGTATTAACCCCTTAGGGTGGTGAATACTGAATACACAGGTTGAATTGTTTAAGAACAGCCCTTTAGGAGGTAATGTTAGTGGATGTATATCATTTGGCTTTTCTTGTAGTAGAGAACAGAGCCATCCTTTTTTTTTACATAATTATTTAAAGTTTTACCATTTGATCTGTTAATAGGATGGCCACATATTACTTCCAAACTCTGTATTGTCTTAACTCTTACGGTTATCACTGAGGTACCATATGCAACTAGTAATATGCTTTTAAAGGGTTCCCAATTACCTTTCCTGTTTTTCAGCCACTGATTTGGCTTACAGATATTTTCATCCTTGCAAAGCTGTTTCCCTGACTCAGGCTGCCATCCTCCAGAGGTCCGAGCTGTGTCCCATACCTGCATCTCCCTAAAGTGGTGGGACAGACCACTAGAGGCTAACCAGCTTGTTCAGTGCCAATCGTGTTCCCACGCATTACCTGGTATTTAAATACACTGCTTGTGAAACCTGCATGTGCCGGACCCTGAGATACTGAGAGCACCCAAAGACTTTTCCTCCCCTGGGTTTATCTCTGATTTTACAGTCCCGCCATAGTCCTTAACTGGCATCATTTTTACCACTGCCACATTCTCAAGACTGCTTTGGCACCATATAAATTGTGGCTTTTTATATAGACACATACCCAACTCAAAGTCTCCAACTTGCCTTCATTGAGGAGTTCAGCACAAGAGCTGCCAAGTTCAAAACCAAGCATGGTGGCTGTGCAAATGTCTGAGATGGCCAGTGCCTACCAAATGCCACCTTTCATTAATCCACGTAAACTTTTCTGTAGGTGCTGATGTCCTTTTGCTGTACCATGCCCACCTTCAATCTTACACAGCATCAGTGTCCCTCCATAGGAAGAGACACTCAAAGTGTATAAAATCCCCCCGTACAGAGCCCCAAAAACTTTCTAAGGGAGCCACATGTTCCTGTTTCTAAGCTCTGGCTATTATGGAAGCTGCTGGGACCTTTGCATTTTACCTGCCCACCCCACATCCAGGACACCTTGTAGCTAAAGCCTCGCTGTTTATGGAGCTGACACGCTGCAGACCCTCACTATTCACCACCTTCCTTCCACACAGAAGAATCAGCTTTTATTACCCTTAGACCTTCAGTTTAAAGAAATTTAAACAACTAGCAGCTGATAGCTAAGCTTTGCTATTTAGGTTTTTTACTACCTAGACCCTAGCTGGGATAAGCTCAGGTTTGCCAGATCTTTGAGAATGGGACACTTTCATCCAGAGGAGACTTTTCTCTTTATACTGTTCTCAGTTCTTGGCTTGCCTAGTTTCTATATCAGAATAGGTAAATATTGTCTGTCCCAGAGAGTAAAAGGTCTGCAGGCTTGTTCCCCTCGATTAATCATTTATACCAATTGCTTACCTATTCAACGCTGTCATTTTTGCACTAATCTTACCATTAAATCCTGCTTATCGAGTCCTGCCAAGTCTAGCATTTGCCGTGCACTTGGCTGCGCACCAGAGCTGTGGCGGTGGGGGGACAGCAAGGGTGGGGGAATCGCCTGGATGATGCCGACGGCATCGGAGGTGCCTGCACTGGTGGAGGCGGCTGGGAGAATGATGGACAGCATGATTGACAGGATGATTGACATCCTGGTCTGAGCCACCTAGGCAACGGCCTAGGGCGACTCATGTAGCTGATGGAGGGTTTTCTGAGGTGAATGACTAATTTAAGGCGGAAAACTTGTCTTTCAGAGCCACGTGCTGGCCTGACTCGCCCCACGGCTGCATGGCTCAGCTAGGAGCATGGTTGGGAGAACTTAGTAATTGGGAAGATGCTTTGAATGCCCATGCCTAGGACATTTTATAAGACACACAAAGCCTCTATTATCACCTCACAGTCATAACGCAGCCTGTGGGCAGCCAAGGGTTTATCACTGGGGCTCAGGAACCCTTTTTTTAAGCCCAACCACTATAATTTACAACCACAGTGGATGCCTTCACCCTCGTGCAACAGTTTCACCTCCTCACATCAACAAACTTGGAGTTAACTAGGAGGAATTACTGGCATTTGTAGTATAATCACGATTACCTTCTGCTCCTTCAGGTGTGCAGAAGGTCCCAGAAGTGATGTCCATGGTCAGGCAGTGCCCCACGGCTCCGGCGGGAGCTGGGCAGTACCGATGTGTGCTGCAGACAGAAAATGAAGTGTGTGTCTGCACGGCAATGCTGTGCGGCACAGTGGGTCTGCCATCTGCTCACCGTGTCTGTGGTATTGGTATGTAAGTAGGAGGGGTCTTTTGTTATAGAGCATCACTGTCAGTTTTGGATATTTGCCTGTCATGCAAAAAGAGGGAAAAGCCAATTTTTAAAATAACAGTGGGTGCCAAATGCAGGGCTGAGATGCGTATCTAGACAGGGCTATGAGCATCCAAATCCTTCCTACATCCCAATTCAGCCCTCTCTGGCACTACCACGGTCCTTGCACACTGTGTGTCTGACCCCAGGTGCTGCTGGCTGCACGGACATACCCCTGCCTACCTGGGCTGAGCCACTGCTCTGTGCTGGGGATCGTTTGCATCAACATGGAAATATTACCTGTATCGACACGTAAATATTTTTAACATGTAAATATTAGGAATATTCTGCTACAGAGTATCCATACCACTCACCGAGGTTTGCATGGACATGCAAAGAATAGGAAACAGCCTTCAAAACACAGCTGCTTCTGAATAACAAACACATAATTTGCATCAGAGGGTGTTTTTTTGCACGAGAAGGGCTTTATCCTGGATGCTGTGAGAGCTGCCGAGGATGGTGCCGAGCCAGCACAGAGACCCACAGCCCATGCCTGCTGCCAGCCTCTCTGCAAAGTGCCGAGCGTTGAAACTGCACCAAAGGCTCCTGCTATCTAAGCCCAGGGCATATATATATATATGTGTGTGTGTGTATATTTATATATATTAAAAAGTGTACAGAAGGAGGTTTCTTGCCCTTGGGAGCAGACACTTAATAGAATAGAATAGACTATTTCAGTTGGAAGGGACCTGCAACGATCATCTAGTCCAACTGCCTGAACACTTCGGGGCTGACCAAAAATTAAATCATGTTATTAAGGGCACTTTCCAAATGCCTCTTAAACACTGACAGGCATGGGGCATCAACCATCTCTCTCAGACATATGTTTGTGTGTGTATATATATATATATATATGTATATATATAGTAATCCCATGCTATGCAGCACATCTGTGTGGAGCCGCTGGCTTTGCTCCGTGCTCTCAGCTGGGACAGCATTGCACTGATGTGACAGAGCTGCTGTGCTACAGAAAAAAGGATTTTTCCTGATATTTGGTGGTATTTTTGACAGAGCTCCATCAATACTGAGTACCTACAAACTCAGACCTCTGCAGTAGGAGGAAAGGGTTTGTTTTCTCTTGGACAAGATTTACACTTGAAGTGCCTGTGTCAGGATCGTGGCAGTGGTGGGGTCCAGGAGGGTCTCTGTGAGGAGAGGTTGGGGCTACACCATGGTGGATACACCACAGGACACAGCTCAGCTCATCAGCTACGCTGGTGGTGCCTCTGGGAAGCATATTTAAGAAAGGGAAAAAACACTGCCCGGCAGTGAGGAGTGAGGAAAAAAGTATGAGAAACAGTCCTGCCACACCAGGGTAAGTGAAGATTCCCCCACAGCCCGTGGGGAAGACCATGGTGATGCCGGTTGTCCCTCTACAGCCCATGGAACACCGTGGTGGAGGAGATGGCTACCCTGCAGCCTGCGGAGGACCCCGTGCTGGAGTAGGTGGATGTGCCCTGAAGGACTGAAGCCCGTGGAGAGCCCACGCTGGAGCAGTCTGATCCTGAAGGACTGCAGCCCAGAGGAAGGACCCACTCTGGAGCAGGGGAAGAGCGTGAGGAGGAAGGAGTAGTAGAGACAAAGTGTTATGGAATGACCACAACCCCCGTTCCCCATCTCCCTGAGCTGCTTGGCAGAGGAGGTAGAGGAGTTGGGAATGAAGGAGTGAAATTGAGCCTGGGAAGAAGTGGGGTGGGGGCAAGTGGTTTAGTTTTGTCTTTGTTTCTCACCATCCTACTCTATTTTCAATTGGCAATAAATTAAATTGATTTTCCCCAGGTCTGTTTTGCCTGTGACAGTAATTGGTAAGTGATCTCCCTATGATCTCCTCCTGTGATTTACCTTGACCCACAAGCTTTTCCGTCTTTCTCCCCTCATCCTGTTGAGGAGGGGCACTGAGTGGCTGGGTGGGCGTCTGACAGCCAGCCAAGGTTCACCCGCCGCAGTGGATCCTGTTTTTTCAGTACTTTCCCCTGCTTACTGCTGGTATGAGAAAGAAAAGAAAGCCTTCCTTTTTTGCTTTTGCTATTTTTTGAAAGAGAACCAGTTTATCTTTCAGTGACTAGACTTGGTGGTTAGACTAGATGATCTTCGAAGGTCCCTTCCACCCCAAACCATTCCATGATTCTGTGTCGTATGACTTGGAAGTGAAGGACTCATCCTTTTAAAAATCCTCAGTGCCTACAAAATGCAGAAAGTAGCTATCTATTTTCTAGTTTGAGGTCACTTTTTTTCCAAAATAATTGACTGTGTCTGTGCCAGGCATGTGTAAAGATTGTAAAGAGAAAGTTAGCAACACTTAATAGGAAAAATATTTAAGAGCCATGATTAACAAAACCATAACTGAGATGATAAAAAAATATAAATTCTACTGCTCAAAGGAATATATTCATTTTGGTCTTGATGAAAGTGTTTTTTAATTTGCTTTGGTTGTTTGCAATGGGAAGTGGAATGAAAACCATTGATATTTCAAGGCTATCAGAAAAGTTACAGTGAATTATGTTTATTTTCAGGTTACCAGCTTGTACAGTGTCCTTCAGTGAAGATCTGGGTCTGTGTTTGTTTAATAGAAAAAATATGAATATCACAGAAAAAATGAGGACTTTGATCAATCACAGATGCCAAGAGCAAATTCACTGCTGACTTGGAAATCCCAGGGTCTGGATGGATGATGGTTCAGTGCCTGACATCCAACAGGTTTCACACACTTGAAATCATAGAGACAACTTGAAAAACACAGCTAAAAACCCCACCAACCAAAGGACAGTTGTGAATGATTTGCATATAGAGATATTGGGCTGGAGAAAACGGTATCTTCTACATAATGTTTTCCCATGCAAAATCTGAACCTCCGCAGCACAGCCTTATTTCTATGACATTGCTTGATTCAATTTGTTATTTAAAAAAACAGAAATGGGGATGAATTGTCAAGTTTAGTTCTGGATTTGAATGCAAAGTTCAGGAAAATTTCAGGGCTGAATTGGATTAAGATTAGATAATCTCTGAGGTTAAAAGGTCATCTCTAAAGAATAACTATGTGCAAATGCTCCAGAATTCCAGTTGTCTTCAGATCTGATACTTTGGCATTTAGAATTTCTAGTACTTATGAATAAGCAGTGCAAAAAATAAAAGAAAATGGAAATGTTGCGGTTGCAGTGAGTTAATATACCATGTACAATTGCATTAAATGTGCTTAAGTCTATTTAATACCACACAAATTCACAGTGTCAGTCTTTGAGAGCTTTTTATGGTTAAAATGATGATTCCAGTGGTACAAGTCCGATCTCGCTGTAGATCCTTATTGAAGGTTTCCCACTTCAGCCCAACTCTCAGGGAGTACCTGGTGGCTTGGGGTGATGCGTGCTGTTAGATTTGGGATTAACCTCAGTGTTTTCTCATGTATTGCTGGTGACAGTGTTTTGGCCATACAAATACATGATCCCCTGATCCTGTAGATGGGCTGCTCATGGCCGGTGGTGTGACTGTGCTGTGCTCCGTACCTGAAGATGCACTCTTGTTTTCTTCCCCAGAGCAGAGGTGGAGAGCAGAAACTATCGCAGGACAGCTGCAAGGAAAGGAATCCCCTTAGACCAGAAAGATGAAGACTGGGAACTCAAGAAAGAAGAGCTTGAGAGAAACCCACCGTGTTCTTGGGAGAACTACGCATCCTCCGCTCCAAAGAAAAATCGAAAAAAAAGGGGGAAGCAGGAGCGTGCCCTGCCTATTTGGTGCCGCCGACAACTCGCAATGCAGAGCACAGACGCTGGCTGACCTCAGATGCATCTGCAGGGTGAAATACGGATGAACAGGAGAAGCAGATGGCCACAAGAAGGCATCTTTGTGATGTACTGTAAATACTGTCATTAATAGGATAGATGTGCTTCTGTCTGTCTGTGTGTCTATGTGTATCAGATCTCAAATATCAGAAAACTGCTGAAGATGTTTAAATATATTAATACTCTAAGTCACTGAAATTTATAGATTTACAGAAATGACAGCAATTACCCCTATTGTCTGAGAGGGAATTGGTTTTGCTCCTAAGTGATTCACAAAAGCATCTGGGACTGTGGTTCTGCTCACTCTGGTGATATCTGTGGCTTTTGCTTGGTTGGTTCTGGTCCTGAGTCAACCAGGAGGCTCTGTAGGGGCTTGTAGCCTCTGGTGTTGCCTTTCTTTTCTTTGGGAGTGGGGTGTAGTTGCTTCTTCTGGCTGAAGGGGAGACATTGATGTTGACCTTTTACAGGACACATGGGTCTAACAGCCTGTATCTACCATTGCTGGCCCAGCAGAAGGGAAAACATGCTTCCTTGTTACTGCTTTCAGACATCCGTGGCTGCCAAGACAGTTAGAGTACTACCTTATTTTTAGCAGTGCCCCCAGCCATTTTTATGTCCATGCTCATAGGAATGCTGTGGAACCACTCCTGAGCTATCCCTCTGCTCATCAGCACTTTCCATGGCAAAAGCATTTTTAACCGTTTCACTCCTCAATCACAAAAAATGTGAATTTGACCCAAAGCAGTTTTCCGTGCCATGCCATTACCGGGCAGCCATTTGTTTTGACTTCTGACATCTTTTATGTGTCTGCTTCCCCTCCCCTTATGTGTCTGCCTCCCTTCCCCTCTGCTTCCCTTCCACTACCCAAACCTGGTCCTTCTGGAGTGCCTTCGCACCCAGCCACAACACTCGGGCATCGCAATCACAACCAACAACTCTCTGATCCATCTCCCTCTTCTAGATTTCCAGGGACTAATTCAGCTGTCTACACAGAGGTGTCTAATGCCACTTGAGATGCTCTTGAGTACGCAGGCTGACCCTGCAGGTCTCCAGAAGATCCTGTGCTGTAGCTCCCAACCCCGTGCCGATGTCTCAGATAGCCTAGGACTTCTCAGATGACTCGAGATGCCTACGTTTGGGCAAACGAGTCGAGCTCCAGCTTTGCCTTGTGTCATTTGCACTTTCCAAGCCATGTGAAATGTCAACTCCATCCATAGTTAGCCTGGCTCTTGAAGTAGTGACAGTGCAAGTGGAGACATCCATGGGACAGAGCGCCTATTGCCATGCTGACAAACTAAACAGGCCTGTTTCTAGCCCCGAGGCCAGCTGCTGGAGTGTCCTCTAGTTGAGGAACAGTTTCCTCCGGGCTGGGCACACCATCCCATCTCCCCAGAGACCAACTTTAGCATATGGGCTGTGCACTGTGGCCGTGGTGTTTTATAACTTGTCTTCTCCGATGCCAGCTGGATGGGGCTGGTGCATGGGAGGGGTGATGCTGTGTTGGGCACCATGTTCACACGGATTTCGTGGAGATGGAAGAAGGTGTCTTCAGCATGGTTTGCTGGGGCTGCATTCTTTTGTGTGAGAATATCTGCAAGATGTTGTTTTTGCCTGCTGAGTCTTGTGGTATATGACTTTTGAGGGATGATGTCGCGTGGGATGTAGGGAGTAAGAAGGATTTTCCGTGGTCTTTTTGTGAAAGCAATTGGGACTGTCATGCTAAAGGATCAACTGCATTGAGCAAAAGCAGGGAAAGAAGGGAGGTGTGGTGGTGCCGGTCCTTTAAAGGCCTTTCAGCTGTGGACATATGTCCAGATGAGATGTTTAAGATCTGCCTCCCTTGGGAAATGTGGGTGGCGAGGAGT
This sequence comes from Harpia harpyja, assembly GCF_026419915.1. Classification (NCBI taxonomy): domain Eukaryota; kingdom Metazoa; phylum Chordata; class Aves; order Accipitriformes; family Accipitridae; genus Harpia; species Harpia harpyja. The sequence continues at coordinate 6,784,150 of NC_068954.1, forward strand.
GTCTCCTATTGTGGAAGTGGAGTTTGGCATCTGATCTGAATTGCAGCTAAAGGCAAAGGGCTCTGAGCGGCTAGTTTTGATCAGATGACTCAAGCCCTTTCATTTTAGGGGAACAACATTTATGTAATTTTTTTGCTTTACTACTTCAGGAAAATCCAGAAAAGAATGAAAGCTAATGGTTTGAAAACACTTTCTTATACTTTCTTATTAATCTCTTCCTCTTTCATTTTTGAGGGGATGGAGAGGAAAAGGGAAGGGAGCGCTCTTTTGCCCACGGAAAAGGCAACCCTTAAAATAAAAAGCTTACAAACTAAGCTTTTTCACCTTCACTTCAGCTTTTCAAATTAGCATCCCAGGGCCACTCCTGTTCTCTGAGCAGAAACTCTTCCTCTGGGTTGATTTCTAATAGAGAGTACATAGGAATTAGTGAGTCCTTCACACTCTTGTCCTACAAGATGACTGCCTCTCCTTTATAGGGGAAAAAGAAGGTCTGAGAAGCTTTCTGCTAGTAGAAATACCTTAAAGGTTGTTCTCAAAAAGGTGGCAGAGAGAAAGCTCGACAGCTTCTTATAGACTGAATCCATGTCCAGCAAGGCTGATGCTACACTTGGGATGACTCCCTGGAGAGCATTTTGGATATATCTGAATTCTGCAGAGCTTCAAGAGGCCTCTGAGGTTTGGGCTCCACACCTGGTGAATGTACTCTTTCTGGGTGAGTGTTTTAAAACAAAAGCAGAAACAAAACCCGCCGAGATGCATGAAAAATGCACTCAGCACTTGGCATGAGGTAAGGCGTCCCTCTGGGCCTGAGCTGGTGAAAGAAATGAACAATTCAGGTTCTGCACAATTCAGGTTCTGCTCTTTTCATGCTGAAACTAGTTCATGTTTAGACAATCTGCTGTGGTGGGTTGGCCTTGGCCAGCTGCCAGACGCCCACCCAGCCGCTCCTTCACTCTCGCTCCTCAACAGGACAGGTGTGGAAAATAAGATGGAAAAGCTCATGGGTCAAATTAAAGACAGGGAGATCACTCGCCAATTACCGTCACAGACAAAACAGACCCGACTCGGGGAAAATCAATTTAATTTATTGCCAATTGAAAATAGAGTAGGATGGTGAGAAACAAAGACAAATCTAAACCACTTGTCTCCACCCTCCCTTCTTCCCAGGCTGAACTTCACTCCTTTATTCCCAACTCCTCTACATCCATCCCCCCGAGCAGGTCAGGGGGATGGGGAATGGAGCTTACGGTCAGTCCATAATGCACTGTCTCTGCTACTCCTTCTTCTTCACGCTTTTTCCCTGCTCCAGTGTGGGATCCCTCCCATGGGAGACAATCCTTCAGGATAAGCCTGCTCCAGTGTGGGGTATCCATGGGCTACAGTCCTTCAGGTCATGTATACCCGCTCCGGCGTGGGGTCCTCCCCGGGCTGCAGGTGGATATCTGCTCCACTGTGGAGCTCCCTGGGCTGCAGGGGGACAGCCTGCCTCACCATGGTCTTCCCCACGGGCTGCAGGGGAATCTCTGCTGGGGCATCTGGAGTACCTCCTCCCCCTCCTTCTCTGTCCCTGTTTGTTGCAGGACTGTTTCTCACGATTTTCCTCACTCCTCACTGCCAGGCAGTGTTTTTGCCCTTTCTTAAATATATTTTCCCAGAGGAGCCACCAGCATCACTGATGGGCTGTGTCCTGCGGTAGGTCCATTGGAGCTGGGTGGAACTGGCTTTCCCTGGCGCAGGACAGCCTTGACCTTGCCCCACAGAGATCTCCCTGGACCCCCCAGCACATGGCACGAACACCCCGTACATCTGCCCATGGGTCACTGGGAGATGAAAACGTGACTGTTCCATGCTGCACTTTGGTCAAAACCCACCTTCCTTGGTGTTTTACCGATCCAGAGTCCATTGGTGAAAGCAGATCTCATAGAAAAGGAAAAGCAGTCCAGGAGAGCAGTCACACAGAGTAGGGGAAATCATGTTTTTGCGTGAAGTGGGGCAGAGGGAGGACACGTAAGGCTGGCATGGGAAGTGGGCTCTCCACCCCACCTGTCCAACCCGAGGCCATTTCTGCATTGCTGTTTATGAGTCAGTAACCACCTCAAGTGAACAGTAGTGATCAACATATTCACGTGTAAGTTATAAACCAATGCAACATAGCGATACAACTCATAATATTACAAAGTACACAGCCACAGCAGAAATAAATGTGAAACAAAATGGATATGTGTTGTTTAGTTAAGTAGTTTCGATCAACAAATACCAGAGTGTTTTTAGAAAGTTTGCAGTATTGTTATTCCCCTTTTGCAGTTAGCCCATGTACTAGCTCTGAATTATTTTGTTATTGACAATAATTTAGCTCAAAGAATTATCTAAATCAAATGATAATTTGATCAATTCTATGATTCTATGATAATATTAATTTATTTAACTCATAATAATTTAGTTCAAAAAATTTTAATGAAGTTTTCTTAACTTAGTGAAGATAAAACATCTGTACCATCTATACTGGCTGGAGAGTTGCATTAGAGATTAAATTACTTGTTTTTTATAATAAAATATCAACATTTTAACTTTCAGGTAGATGAAGATGTGTCTGAAATTTGCAATTTTTATACAATAAAAACCACAAAGACAGGCAGAAACCCACAAGCTGGAAGAATTTAAAAAGCTTTGAATAGCTGCAAATGGTTGGGGTATGGGGTGAACATAAAAGCACCAGGGATAAATTATTGAAAGAAAGGAATATACCCATGTGATGCACAAATACCAAATCTGGGACATCCCAGAAACAGCAAGATCTTCTCATTAAAGTTTTTCTTTTTGACCCAAGCAATACAAACCACAGAAACAATGAAAGTGTTTATCCACATGCCAGCAAATGCCTGAAATGTGATGATTACCATAACCATGGCATCATATGAAGTGGCATTAAATTTATCTTGAGAGTAATAAGATTCCATCCTCCAAGATGGGTTGCAGTGCTGTGCCAGAGAAGTAGGTTGTTGCACCAATGCTTAGTGCAGGTTGACATCTGCTGTTCCCTGAGCATCACGTGTGGGAGCAGGAGTTTATAGAGCTGGTGGTGGTGGGGATTTTGGTGCTGCTCCTGTTCAGAGCAGGGCAGGTGCAGGAATGTAAATGTGCTGGGTATTCCCTTACCTGGTATCAGCGTCAGTCTTCAGTATCTGAATTTCAGTTCAGAAGAGCTGTGTTGGGTGACACAAACAATGTAGATGTTTTTTCTGTAGTGGACAATGTTGTGATTAGTGACTGTCCCATGTTCGATCACTGTCAGGATTCACAATCTGGGTTCTTCTGTCCCTTTGTCACCTATGATACTCACACAGAGGGGTGCACTCAGCAAATAACAGGGGAGTCACTGTCCTCTTTCATCTGAGAGTCCAGGAGCTGCAAAATTCAACCAAGATGTTGGAAACTGGAGTTCATTTTGATTCTCCATGGGCACTGAAATCTGTGTTAATTTTCCCAATGGTAATGCCTTAATTGTAATTGAATATCCACATGGTAGGGGGAGGGCATTGAAGGAAAAGCAGGGCTTTCTTTTAAAGGTTTAAGTTGAAGCATATAGAGGAAAAGGGCAAAACTAAGCATGAGTCCATGTGCCAGGGTTCAAAACTCATCTGCTAGCAATGTGAAGAGTTTTAGGGATGGGACCATGCTGGGTTCCCACCACACTGAAATACCCTCAAGCTTCCAAACGACTTTAAATCCTGAAAACTGTGGGGTTTTTAACAAGCAAGGTGTGTTAAGTTCTGTAGGGCATGGACTGCCTATACACTTTGGGTTCGTAGAGGACCTTGCACATTGGACCTTGCACATTGGGACCACAGTTACCAATTAGATCTTGGCTGATGCTGTGGTGTAATCAGGAAAAGTTTAAATCACAACAAGTAGCTATATAGCTACAAGAAATAAACCACCAGCATTTTCTTTCTTCAGAATGATGCACTTGTTTTCTGGGGGATATGAATGCAAGCACTACTCTTTGATTATTATTATCACATGCTCCTATTTGCATTTTTTTTTTTCTAAGGACCTTGCTGCAGCATTAACACACTGAAAAGCTTTTACAGAACGCCTGGAGTTCATCTCAACAACAAAACGTGGTACCTACCACATGTCTCCATGAAATCCATTCAGATATCCCAGTGGCTTTTAATAGAAATACTGGTGAGATCTTCACCACCCTTTATTTTTCATATTGCCTAGAAAACATTAATGTCGTAGCTAGGTTTGGATGCAGTCATTCAAAAATATTATGGATCATTTAAAGCCGGTCATGCTTGACTGAGATGATGTTAGAGAGGGTCACTGCACTTATGGATGGATATTGTCTATGGATATTGTCTGGAAGCTCAAAACAGAATTGCTTAAGGAAAACAATCCAATTCTCTGAGGCTAAAAATGCAAGAATTAATGTAAAACCAGATGATCTCCAGGTCCTTCAGACCTGCAAGAAGTCAGGAATGAAATCATCAAACTGTGATGGCGATCAGGCTCTTCTTGTGTGTGACCATCAACCTTATGGGCGCTGGACACAACGCCGCTGGCCTGCAGCAGGTATCGGTAAGAAGCAGCATTTAATGAATCACCCACTTCTCTCTCTGTATCTCGTTTGCCATCACCTTCATGTCTAAAGAGGGTGGAAGTTTTACAGGCTGGGTGGCAAGGAGGCAAATCTGTTCCTATTTTTCGATCTGTGCCCTTGAGTCCAGGAGTCAGGGCTGGCTCATGCCAGGTGGCCATTAGTGGATTTTCTTCCCCTGCAGGTTGTGTTTCAGGAGGCTGATTTGGCAATTTCTCTCCCTGTAACCCCCATTCTGCTGCTCCTGTGACAGGTGGGCTGGGAACTGATGGTTGCTTTTTGGTGAATTCAGTTGGTTTCCTCTCTTGTGGCCCTGGTTTTATGGGATGGTTTGTGATCATGCCTCTGGGGGAAAGATGCTGATGAAGCACGTGGATTAACTCCTTCTTTGCGCTCGCTGGTACTGAGCGTGCAAGCTGTAGAGACCCTGGACTCTCAAGGTGGCCAGTCCTGCACCCCCCCACCGCAGTCTGGTCCCACAGCCCCCTTCCTGCCCCATAACAACCCTCCTGCTTCTTGCAGTGCCTGACACCTGGGGTCTCACAGCCCGGGAGGAAAAACTGCTGGCAGGCTGCGAAGCATGGCCAGGGAGCTCCCTGCTGAATATCTCCTGTTGCCCCCCTCCACCAGATCGGGACAGTCCTTCCCCTGAAGGACGGGGGTGCGGCGTGACGCTGGGCAAGTGAGCAAAGGAGAGGCAAAGGTAACAGCAGTAGGGCGAAGACGGGAGAAGGAGGAGGTGCAGGAAGCCTGTGGGAGCAAGAAAGTTGCAGGAGTGTGCAAAACCTCTTCATGTGGCTGCCAGGAGGAGAAACCCTCTGAATAGTCGGAGGCAAAGCTCAGCCCTGTTCTTGCCTTCTCATCGAGAGGCTTTTCTCCTGCCCTGCTTCACCCTGGCCCACATGGCTTGTGTTCACAGGGAAAGACCTGGGTGGGATTCCCGTGCAAAACATTGGGAGCACATGGCTTCATAGGCATGTGAGTGGGACCAAACCAGGACCCCGCGCTGTACTCCTACTCTGAGACAAAGTCTTCAGGATCTCCTGAGGAAGCCCAAACCCACACATTTTGCTAGAACTTGATGGCTGGCATTTTGTTGATTACAAAATAACACTATTTTTAAATTAAAGATGATGCTTTACCCATAGAACCAGATGAAAACAAAAATTTGTTTACATCTACCGAGATGTTTCCAGGAATAAAAAAAAACCCCACCAAGCAAACCTTCTCTTAAAGTGGTTTATTCAGGTTGCAGACCATAAGCCTCTTCTTTTGAAGAGGTTGTTACTTCTGTACTCAGCAGCTTTGGTAGTCTCATGTCAGGATGGGGCCAGGATGGTTTGTAAAGCAGAAGAAAAGAGTGAGATTATCTCTGAAGAAGTCACAGGAATTTTAAATAGTTCAATAGCTCCCAATTGCTACAAGGGTTAATATGCTAAGAATAGTTATAAAATGAGGAGGCAGATTGCTTATCGGGTTGGCTTATGACAATATTTAATAAGGTTAAAATCTGCTTTTCCTTTTAAAGTTCAACTTTTTTTATGGCTTATGCTTATCAGTACTTCTGAAGGCTATTCACCTGCAGGACACTATATCTACACTGGCAGGTAGCACCAGATGATCTTCTGAAATGGATTCCTGGAGGATATGTTGTTTCACAGCACTGGTTACCTGCTCCTCTGCCTTTATGGTATTCCCACCTGCTTCTCCATTTTCTGGCTTGGGATCAGGGTGAGATTTCACTTCATTTGTCTGTGATTTTGAAACTGTACTTTCTATGTTTCAGATCCAAAACTCTGCTGAAGACAGAGGTAAGGATGCAATATTTTTATGTTAGTGGAAGTCTATCAGTCATCAAATGGTGAATTATATCAACTCATGTCATTTAATCACTAACTTAGGTGTATTATTTCTTTTGATAGCTCATGATGTTGATGGAGGGCAGCTTAGAAAGGACATTCCAGAAATAAACTCAGGTAAGTCAGGACAGTACGCAAGCAGAGTGTTGTATTATTACAGAGACCTGAGCTAGCCTTTGGGGACCACAAGTCTGGCAGATGTGATGGCACCAGAGGGGACTGAAAGCTCCCTCCTATGTGAGAAAAATCCCAAATGTATCATGGATACAGGGGCAGGGCAGTTAAAAATGTGGGGGATGAACCCCAGGTACTTCTGGAGAGAAGGGAGAAGACCTCTGCTTTGGAGTCTGGTAGCAATCAGAGAAGATGGTAGGGCAGGAGCAGGGCATGGGGCAGAGGACAGAAAGGTCCATAAAAGGTTGGTGTTGGAAAGGGAAGATGGAAAGGCCAGGAAACTTCCACAAGGATAATTTTGTAGGAAGCCCAGGATCTTAATCTTAAAGTTGGAACCACACTCAACTGCTCCTGGGGAAGGGTCAACAACCTCTGGACTGAACCTGCACCCCTCCCCACTGCACTCTTCTGCAATATGTCTCCTGGAGAAACCTTAGCAGTGGCTTTAGTTCAACTTCTGCTTCACTGATATGCATTTATCTTAAGTGACTTGGTTGGTTTTGCATGACTGATGACCAAGATATCAAGCTTAAGTACCTTCATCTCCACCCCAGGGTTTCAGTGGCATTGCCTTGAGCAAGTTTTCATTTCCTGACATTGCCTGTTAAATTCTTTATGCTCCGGTGTAGGTTTCCTCTGGTTTTGCTGACAGAACAGAAACCATGGTGTAGGGTTGGGGGTTTGTTTGGTTTGGGTTTTTTGTTTTTTGTTTTCTTTTTTTTCTTCTCTTCATGTGTATGTGAGGGGAATATAAGTTATTTCTATAACAAAAGATCTGAAGATAAACTGTCTATGCAGGGACTGTGCTTATACGAGGGCATTAAATGAAAATGTTACACTAGCAGGACTATACAGTGGCTGGGGTCTGGGCTCAGCTCTGCGTGGGGAATTTGGCACCTTAAAAAAATAAAGGTATAAAATAAGAGTCTCGAATGCTGTGTTTTTAAAGCATGGAAGATATGGATCAGCTACTTAAAACACAGGTGTCTGTTGCCAGTTCAAATCCATCCCCTCCAGCACCACTCTAGAAGGGAAAGGAGTCTCAAACCTTGTATCTACCAGCCCATGTGGATCTTTTGGATACCCTCGTGCATCTCTAATGCCACCAGACACCTATGTTTGGCAATTGGATGGACACACAGCTGTAATGGGATCTGAGACACTTAGCACAAAGATTTAATTGCTTCAATCTGAGCTTGGTTCAGGCTTGTGTGGTTGAAAAGGTGGACTGAGCCTCTTCCCTCTCCGCGATCCTTGTCTTTGTCCTTTGAGCATGTGGGGAATCCCAGATGATTAGCCTAGGTCAGCTAACTAGTTAGGCTATTGAATGCCTAACTTCTGGACAAATCCATTCCACCTATATATCGACTACAATGTTCAGAAGTCCACAGCTGTTTCAGGATACAAGCCTGGGAAAAATAATAACATCTTCTCTGGGCAGCTGTTATGAAATTGTTATGGAAATCTTAATTCAACCCCAAATCCTCCTTAGCTGCAGATGGAGGACTGGCATGTTATAGTATGGCAATGGTTATTTGTTTGCTTGTTTCTGGGCAGTTGCTGTTTAAAGAGAAATGGGTTGGTTGATGAGGCAGCCTGATAGTTTGCATGGTCTTTGGAAAAAACATATTGTAGTTCTTGTTATGTTACTCTGGCCTAAATGGTTGTTTATCTCATTTCAGAAATGGGAAGGAAGCTTTTTGAAGGTGATATTATCTTACCGGTATGTGCTGCTGATCTAAACGAACATCAGCAAGAGTGTAGATTGGGCTTAAAATGTTAACACAAGCATGTTGATCTCATTAACAGCTGGAGAGGAATGCTCTGAGAAACAGCTCCTACAGATGGAAATTTCCCATCCCCTATATCCTAGCTGACAGCCTGGGTAATAAGACTTTTTATTATGGTAGCACTGTATTACTTGCATTAGATATACTCTGTTTTTATCCAGCTCTCCAGGCTGCTTTTGTTTAATTTGCTGTTGAGTTATGCTGCATTAATGCTCTTGCTACTGCTGGCCAGACAGAGCGACGCAACTCTGCTCCAGCACGCATTGTTTTCAATGTAACATCCCCAGTGAGCAGCTGGATGCTGATGAGCAGCCATTTAACTAGTATCAGTGTATTTGGCTGAGATCTCTGGATAATGCAGTCAGGAAATCCTCATCTCAAGAACATGCATGTTGATCTACTGCACCCTTCATGCCTTATCTCTTCTTCACAGTCCCGGCTCAGTACAGGCAGAAAGGAAATGCAGATATTTTATAAGTAAAAAAGTTTAGAGCATTCTCCCTTCTTGTTTACATCCAATTTTAGGCACTATTTTAAATTTTGAACAATGTAATAGTAAAAACTAATAGAAAATCAGTGTTAAAATCCTATGGATCTTTTCTGTGTTTACTAGCCGTGAGCTCAAAGTTTACAATACATGAAATTATATAATAACATGCAATAAAATTACCCAGCAAAACCTGAGCAATGCCTTGGATGTCCAAAAGCCTGCTTGTTTGCTTCAGCACTATCAGTTTATCTAATGAAAGATATTATCATTCCCTATGGCCTCTGCCAAAATTATGCCAGTCAGGGAATTCTGCTAACAGCCTCCTGCTCTTTCATCCAAGTGGATATTTTTTATACATGTTCATATTTTTAATGCATGCTTGTTCATATTTTCTATCTAGAATTATAGATATTTATAGTATTATAGAAGCAGAACAACTGCTATTGTTACCCTCTGCTGTGTGTTTCAGATCTGAATGCTAAAGGTGTTATCCTGCAGGCGTTTGAAATGTTCAGGCTGAAGTCTTGTGTTGATTTCAAGCCCTACGAAGGGGAACCGACTTACCTGAAATTTGAGAAGCTAGATGGGTAATTTTGTATTAACAATCTGGTTTGTACCACCTTGTTTGATATGATAGTTTTTCTAACTCAGGAGACATTCATTTTCATTCTTGCTAGTACAAGAGACAGAAATACCTGAGCCACATTTCTGTCCCAGAGCTTATTTGTATTACACTGGAGATAAAACCAATGCAAACAGACTAACCCAAGGTATTATCTGCGTTTTGATGTTCTCTTAATATAAGAAAAGACTATTTTATTTCCATTTGCATTCTAGATACTAAAGTTAATCCCTTTCTTGGCACCCTTTCAGGGAAAACAAGCAAATAACTTCCTCCTGGTGATGGTTAGGGGCAGGGTATGTCACTAGTGTGTTGGCATTAGCATGTAGCTTCTTCCTTGCTTTCAGAAGCATGGTTGGGTTTACCCGACCAAATGTTGAAGCCAAGAACTTCTACCACTGTGCAGGTCACGGTGGGTTGCTTTTGTGCTCAGTGGGGAGGACGTGACTCTTCCAGGCCACAAACCATCTCACCTAAAATAGAAGTCTAAAATAAGTCTGGTGACTCACATCCCAAATGCCTGTTACTGTCCAGGGACTGTAAAGGTGCCAGGGAAGCTAACTCAGCGGCAGATGCCAACACTGTGACTGTCTGAAGTTAGGGGATTTCCTTGCTTGCTGGGAAGGACCATCAGGGAGCTGGTGACACCAGCTAGTGTCTGTGTCTAGGAATCCAGCGTAGATCTGCTCTTGGGTGAGGGGAGGTGGGTGCACAGCATTTTTGGACAGCTTTTTTTTTTTTTTTAAACACACAGTGATGAATTACTTCCGAATGGACATGAAAAGTTAGGATTTAAATCGGTATTTAGGAACCAAACCAGGGAAGCCAATGCAAGCTGAGCTCACTGGAGGCTGCTCAGTACCTTTGAAAATTGGACCACTTAGTAAACATACACATAAACAACAGCCAATGCAGTGTATGAGGTTATAAGGCACCTGCTGTACTTTCTTGTGCTGCTCAGCTTCTGCTACTCTCCTTCCTATATTGGTTGAGCTGGGGCTACCCAGATTTGAAGAGCAATAGCATTTGCCATCACCACCTCCTTTACAAGAACTGCATCCAGCTGAAGAACATGCATGCGCTGCCCTCCAGGGAGGGCAAAATGAAACAAGAAGGACAATCACATCTGGGACAGGGACTCATTGCCAGGCTGTGGCAGGATGCTGAAGGTACAAGTTGCTCTGTATTCTGGCACTGCAAGTCTAGTCTGGGCAAGACTGGAAAACTCAGATGGGAAATTCTAAAAAATATTATTTTTTTACTTTTACCTTGATCTTGCAGTTGAGTTAATATGTAGAAACAAATCATAGAAGGTATTATGCAAAATGGGTGCAATATCTAAGTCTTTGCCTTACAGGTGCTGGTCTTCTGTGGGGGACCTTCAGAGTGGCCAGACAGTGTCTATAGGAGAGAGATGTGACTATAAAGCCATAGTGGAACATGAGCTCCTGCATGCCCTGGGATTTTACCATGAGCAATCCAGGACGGATCGCGATGACTATGTTCAGATATGGTGGGATGAAATTATTGAAGGTATGATGCAGGTCTGAAATGATTGAGAATCATCTGTAGATGCATGTCCCTTTTTTTCCTATGCTAAAATGTGTCTGAGAATGGCTGCCTACATATTGACAATTGGACCATTATTCAGTCACAGGTAAAGCATTTTGAAAAGATGTTATGATGTGCTAAGTTTTATTTCTGGTCTTACCTAATCACTTGTGTATGTTTTCGTCTAGGTTTTGCATATGCCTTTGACAAACACAATGACAGTTTCCTTGATGACCTCAATACCCCATATGATTATGAGTCAGTCCTGCACTATGGACCATATTCTTTCAACATCAATAGCAACGTTCCTTCCATTACAACAAAAATTCCTGAATTTAATGACATCATTGGGCAGAGGCTGGATTTCAGCAGGATTGACTTACTGAAGCTGAATCGCATGTACAACTGCAGTAAGTCCTTCTTCTCACACATGTATTTGAAAATCGTTACTCAAGCTTCATGATAACATGGATGGAGTCACATGAGAGGAGCAGGAACAATTCACCCTTGGGATCCTCTCACAATGCTAAGAGAAACTATAGTTCTTATGCAGCAACAAGCTCCATGGTAGCCAGATCCCCATTTCTTTATAGAATACCATTGAAGTGAATCAAGTGTCTAATGCCTTTCATTCACATGGACTTTTCTGTAATATTACTTGTAATAGTTACCATTTCCTCCATGGATGATGATCATCGTGCTGTTGAGGATGATAAAATCTTCAAGAAACAGTAGTCTGGAATTGGGTTCTCTGAAATCAGTGTATTTCAAGTTCTTTTTTCTGCCTATGTGATGTCTGATAAGACAACTGAGGTCAGGAGCACAAACAGCGATAATTGTGCTTTCCAGCTCCACTGGCAAAGCTATGAAAGTAAATACTCAACATGCTGTGTGGGACTGATGTACTGTGTTAACGTACATCTGAATATTTCCACTAGCTTCAGCAGAACTATTTCTGATTTACACCCTGAAGAGAGAAATGGGCTACAGAGCCTATCCCAGGTGGGCTTAGAAAACATGATGAATGTCTGAAAGGGAAAACTAGTACATAGGGGCCAAGCTGGTTCCCACAAGGAAATATTCAGCTGAGAAGGGGAGAAAGTTATAAGATGTTTCTTTCAGGAGGAAACATCATTTATGTGTGGTAACAGAGACGTAGATGTGAAAGTCTATGTAGTCTTCAGTTGTATTAAGAACGTATTTGCTGATGTTAAGTGCTGTATGCAAACACTCTGGAATGGGGTTACCAGTGAGAGCTTTATTTGATATTAATGGACATGGTAAAATACGTTACTCTATTCCCGGCAGCTTCGAGCCTCACCTTCTTGGACCAGTGCTCCTTTGAATACATCAATATCTGTGGGATGGTGCAAAGTAGACAAGATGGTGCTAGATGGGACCATACGTTGGGCAAACCAGGAGATGAAGACCATACTTTGGTGGGAAGCTGTGCAGGTAACAGGTGTAGTTTTAGATGGTCGTTAAACTTTACCATGCTTTTATGAGATGTGAGGATGAAGACATACAGAGACAAATAAGACATTAGAAATACCCTTTTATTAATGTTAATCACTGTATACCTCATGCTAAACATGACTCTTGAATTTTCAGCTAGAAAGGCTAATAATTTTAATTTGAAATGTTTAATCCTTCTTTAAATCTTCTTCCTACATTGTAATATCTCATGAAGAAATGACCATTTGAGACTTAGCTGCTATAAGTTGTTTGGTAGCTCCATTAAAATGAAGGGAGCTCCACCAGAATGCCACAACTGACTCTAGTGAAACTCCATAGAATTTAGTTAGATGAGAGTCTCCTCCTTTTATGTATATGTTACAGGATTTTGAGTAATTTTCTAGTTTTTGTTTAAAGCTGAAAGACACTTTCCCTTTGTACAGGAGTTCACTTGAGGCAACCCCGCAGAAGGACATGCATAAGCAAATATCACAATACTCAAATCTTGTTTGTAGACAAATTCTGACATTGAAACAAAACCAGGATCATCAAAATAGGAAGCTGAGCTTCAGCAATGTGTCACAGAGCAGGAGGAAACCACCCTCGGAAGACTTTTCGAGGGAGGGGTTGCTGTGTGATGCAGAGCCGTATCAGAAGGGTGTAGCTGCCGGCAATTCAAAGTTTGTTCGAGCCACTCCACACAGGGAGGCTGAAGGATTATCTGAGAAGCAAACCTGCAGCGATTTCTCCTCTTCCAAGGAGAGTGTTGCATGGGGTCCTTTTGATTGAGGCTTTGGCTCCAACCGCAGTGATTTAAACACACATTGAACAAATATGATTGTATGGAGTTCTGCAGTATTTTGATTGCTGCCAGGACACAGGAATCGAGTAGGATCTGTTGTTTTCAGAGGCAGTGGGGAGAAAATTAAGCACTGCAGAGGAGTATCACATAGACAGTCCACAAATCCTCCAGCAAACAAGTTTCTTTTGAAAGTCACAGGCATGAGCCTTGCTGGTCTGTGTACAAGTGGTCACAGTTAGGCACGTCTGCTTCCCAGAACACAAGTGGTGGTTAGTCACAAAAGTGTCTCACAGTGCAGGAGAGGAAAAAAATACTGAATAGAAAAGCAAGCCATTTCTGTGGAACCTGCTCCCAGGGAGGAGGGAGTAACAGATGGCTTTTGGCAGTAACAGATCATGTTTGCTGCCTAATGCTGTGTTTGATTACAGTTTGGAGATCCTGCAGTTATACCAAATTTGCAGTCAGTGAGAAGGAGAGCAGGCACATAGCGGGCAGGGCGAGGGGATGCTCCTGTTCTCACCACGTGTGGGGTTTGAGAGGGCAGATGTGCGCCCGGTGAAAGGCGCGCTGCAAAAACCAGCACTTGGAAGATCCTCCGAGCCGGGAGCAAAATGAACAGGAGTGCTGTTTAAGTCCCATCGTTAGACAATTTCTTGGATTTAGAGGAATAAGTCTGGCTGTTGTTTGATGGGCTGTTTGCTTGCAGTTTGCAGGGTGTGCGGTTTGCTGACACTGTAAAGGTTCTGGATGTGTGACAGAGCATGTGGCTGGGGAGCTGACAGCAGCTTCCTGCCTCTTGTGGCTGGTGACAGATAATTAACTGCTCAGCTTCCAGGAGGGGGAAGAAAAAAATGTTTAAAACTTAAGTAGCCAGCCTTCTGAAGTTTTCTGAGAGCAAACGGGTCAGCAGTTATTGGAAAATAAGCAGCTTTATTGGGTATTTGTAGGGGAACTTACTGCAGAAGGCCAGCAATGCTTATGGGAACACATCCAAGCACAGGCATGTAGCTGGAAACAGCAGTGGAGCTCAGAACGGCTTCAGGTGGCAATTCAGAGTTGTTCTCTATACGGTGTCTGCTATTTGCATCAGTCACCTCCCAGACAGACAGAAAAGTGCAAAGCCATAGATGCAGCCACAGGGTATTTGGAAACCCCCAGTATGATGCAGCTAGAAAATGTCCTTGCTGTCAGGAGAGACACTTCCTACAGCGAGAGGATGTATTGAGGCTATTAGGTGAAGCTGATGCACTTGCTCAGTTGTCTTCACGAAGCTGATTTAAAAGTGGAATATACATAACGGGGCTGATGCAGATGATGAGGGTGCAAGCGGTCAGCCTTTGTAACCAGGAAGATCAAAGAATAAGTATCGCTCCAGCCCACAGACAGAATTGCAGACTAACTATGAAAGAAAAGAAATAGTTATTTCAAACACATTAGCAAGAGAAGGCATGAGTTCATGCAAAGTAATTGGGCTGGAAGTTAATAAATTCTCTACCCATAGCAGAAGTAAGGCAAAAATGTCTTCAGCTACTTTTATAGGTGTCCTGGTTTCAGCTGGGATAGAGTTAATTTTCTTCCTAGTAGCTGGCATAATGTTACATTTTGGATTTAGTATGAGAAGAATGTTGATAACACACTGTGTTTCAGTTGTTGCTCAGTAGTGTTTATACCAAGTCAAGGATTTTTCATCTTCTGATGCCCAGCCAGCGAGAAAGCTGGAGGGGCACAAAAAGTTGGGGGGGACACAGCCAGGGCAGCTGACCCAAACTGGCCAGAGGGGTATTCCATACCATGTGACATCATGCCCAGTATATAAACTGGGGGGAGTTGGCTGGGGCAGGGGGATTGCTGCTCAGGAACTAACTGGGTATTGGTCAGCAAGTGGTGAGCAATTGCATTGTGCATCACTTTTGTATATTCCAATTCTTTTATTATTATTATTGTCATCGTATTATTGTTATTATCATCATTATCATTATCATTATAATTTTCTTCCTTTCTGTCCCATTAAACTGTCTTTATCTCAACCCACGAGTTTTACTTTTTTTTTTCCCCGATTGTGTCACCCATTCCAGTGGGTGGGGGGGAAGTGAGCGAGTGGCTGTGTGGTGCTTAGCTGCTGGCTGGGCTTAAACCATGAAAATATCGAAGCCTGATCTATTGATAAAAGGCTTACAGGGCGTGGTTTCTAGGCAAAGCAGAAGACTGAAGGTCTTGACCTAACAGGACCCTTCCAATACTTTCCTAGTTCGTCTGCAAAAAAATCCCTGCCCAAGTGCATCCACTTATATTTGCACACGCTGGCAGGATTGGCACATGTATGGTTTGTACTTAATTTCTGAAGAATGAAACCAAATGTGTGCCTCATTTAATCAGTTAAACACTAGTTTGCAAGCTGTATTTCAATGCATTTTCATTTTAATACTGATTTGCAATTTAGGGAGAATTCTTTCCTATTGAAATATTTTTTTTTCTACTTTGAAAATAACTTTCTAGCTCAGGCAAGTGAAAACTGCAGTAAAGCTTATTTAGCACTGGCATTTCATTAGTGAATGGATCAAAAACTTTTCACACAACTGTGTTTTGTGCTTCCTAGATAGAGGATATTTCATGCACTTAGATACAAAAACTGGACTTGCTGGTCAGTCAGCTCTTCTGGAATCTCGCATCCTTTATCCAAGGAAGAAGGAAAAATGCCTTCAGTTTTTCTACAGGTTAAATGGCAGTCCACAGGACAAGCTAGTTATCTGGGTTAAGAAAGATGATGGAACTGGAAATGTTAGACGGATGGAAAAGCTGCACACTATTACAGGTAAGTGAAAGTGTGGTTTCATAGCTGAAGTGCTGGCAACTTTGATGCGAGACAACACTGGCGTGGTTTCTTGTATGAAAGTTTGCTCAAGTGTCCAGCGTAAATCTAACCTTAATTTGCTTCAGTTGAGTAACTCCAGAGTTAGTGCCCATGAGAACAGAATTTGGCTCAGAGGCGGTTTCCTTAAGGCTGTTCCCAGATTAGCTGGGGTGCAGGGCATCACACAATCACCATCCAAACCAACGGGTCACAGGGCACTTGAGGAAGACACAGCTTGATTTGGGATTGAGTACCGGGCTTTCCATTCTCACATATATGTATTTCCCCCTTCAGCTGACGGAGAACATCACTGGAAATTGGCCAGCATTCCCTTCAGTGTCCAAAACAAATTCCGGTATGGATTTCAGGGCATCAGAGGAGATCCAGCCAAGTCTGCGGGGGGGATTGCCATCGATGACACCAGCCTGACAGAGACAAACTGCCCCACCAATGTCTGGCACATCAGAAACTTCACATCCCTTTTTAACAGTACTTCAAAGGGTGATTATATCATGAGCCCTGTATTTTACAGCTCGGAAGGCTATGCCTTTGCTTTACAGCTGTATCCTCACGGAAGAAGTTCATCATCCTACACGAATTACATGGGGATTACTTTCCATCTCTGCAGCAGTCCAAACGATGGCCTTCTTGAATGGCCAGCTGGACACAGACAAGTTGTGTTGTCTGTTTTGGATCAAGACCCTGATGTAATCCACAGGATGTCCCTCAGCCTTAGCTTTACTACAGACCCAAACCAGCTAGTATATGGTAAGTCAGAGTGTGCCAGGGAGAAATATAGAAACGCAGAGGTTTGCTCAAGCTGGAGAAAATTGTTGAAAGCCAAGAGACCAGGCTAGATTTGCTCTGCATGTAACACTACTGGGCTGACTGGAGATCAGCTTTAATTACTTCTATATTTTTACACCACAGGCAGAAATGACACCCTGCAGTGGGACAAGCCATCTATCACTGGAAGTTTTTCTTCTTTCTGCAACTGCTACATCAGCCCAGGTGTTGGCTGGAATACATTCCTGACCCACAGGGAGCTGCACTGGAAAAAATTCCTTAAAAATGACAGTCTTTTCATCTTTGCTGATTTTGAAGGTAGAGTATTATAATATCAGAACCTCCACCAGAGCAGAGCAGGTACATACTCTTCTGTTTGTAAGGAAAACACAAAAGATGAGGGTGATTAGCAAACATCTAGAGAGTAATCTATTTCAGGGACAAGGTTTTTAAGTGCCTAGTGATTTCAGGTGCCTGGATTTTTGAATACCCAATATGAAACCCTGTGGATGACCTTGATTCTCTGGTCCCTGAAAATCAGATTTTTCAGGACAGATTATACTTCCATGTCTTGAATAACAGTCTACTTAATGGTGTCCCCAATTGCCACCACCCCTATATCACCTCCAGCTTAAGAAACTTGTGGTTTGAAAATGAAGGGGTTCTTTTCAGACCTTGAAAAACTGGCAGAAGGAGTTTTTGATCCAAAGCTTCTCTCCTGAGGTTGCAATTTTTGTCAGGACCATGTGCAGCCGCTCTGCCCTGCCAAAGGCAGCGGGGAAGGGGAAGAGAGAGAAAAAAAGCTGTCTGGTGCAGAGGGCAGCCTGGCAGGCAGGTATCCCTCTGAGCAGGCCAAAGGGACTGTGCGTGCCCATCCTCTGTGACAGCCACGTTTCAGATGGCCGTGTTCAACTTACCTCACGTTAGGTGTCCAAAAATGAACTTTCTAGACTCCTTTGAGGGTGTCATTTGAGAGCAACGGGTACCTCTGGGGAGCAGCTGATCCCATTCCATTATAGTTGTGATGAACTGCTTTTCTGATGTGCTGATCTCCATCGGCTGCAAAGGAATCCATCACTGATGACTAATGGTGGGTGAGATGAATCCTACCACCCTTCTGAAGTGAGTTTCCTTTGGAAAATGTCAGTGCCTGGAAAGTGGAAACACTTTGTATAAGTAAATAATCATTAAATCAGACCTGACCCTAGTACAGAGGTCAGAGCACTTGTCTCAGATAGTTGAGAGTGCCCTGTGATAATCCAGACTCACTCCACATGACTGAGGGCTGAGAAGACCCGGCTGTGAACTCTCCTGGCAGGAGGATTTCTCCCTTGCTCTTCATGAAACAAAAATGCAAAGTTCTTGTTTTCATGCTGGCAGAGAATGGAGAAACTTTTGAAATGGCAAGAACTTTCGCAAGGTGGGAAAGCTGCTTCCCATGAATGCTTAACCAGGAATGTGCGCTGCCTAACAAAAATGCAAAGAGCAGTCTACGTTTCTGGCATACAGAATGGCCCAGCTTTTCTGCAGGTTATGTAGGGCGTTTGGCAACACTTCCAAATCCCCTTTAGCAATAAGAAAAGTAGCTGAGGCCTCTTTGTGCTTTCTCTGACAGCACTTTGTACCGGCAGTAATTCACTGGGGGAAATTCAGTCCCACTGTGTCATATGGGTGCCAGTGGTCCCAAAAACATTTGCAGCTGCTAGGTGAAATTGTAGTTAAGAAATTGAAAGAATTGTTAGGAGACTGCATTTAGTCTCCAGTTATAAACAGGTTCAGCTTAATTTCTAGATATTAAATCTAATACGGTCACATTTATAAGGTTCCAGTCTCTGCATTTGAATATTCATTTTGATACTAGGGTGCCTAAAAACTCAGGGGCAGTGTTACATTGCCCTCTGATGAAAGTTGGATGTTGTCTCTGTATAACCACTGAGGGTCTCCCCCATGCCTCCCACTTCTCCACAAGCCTTTCCACCCTCTCTCTTCACCTCCCAGCCCTGTTTCAGACCACCTCTGACCCAAGCCCTCTACTCTCTTGCCCCAGTCTCCCTCCAGCTCAGTAATCCCAGGATCCCCGGCTGGGGCTGAGAAAGACGCAGACTGGAGGACCATGCATGGCTGCAGCTCTCTGCCCTTCCAGTTTCCCCTCCCACCTCCTTTGCTGGGTACTGCTGCAGCCTCTAGAGATATTTGGGTGAATTATTGTTGCTTCGTTTCTTGTCCCTGGAATCAGCCTGAAAGTCATCCCAAATTACACGATAGAACTGTACTATATGCTCCATGTATTAAATTAATTACTTTTTGTCTTTTCTTGCAGATCTCACCCCTTTGATTACATCTGAAGTCCCAGTCCGTCCATGAAGTGCCCTCAACCTCTTCACTACAAGTGCGAACAGTCATCCGTGATGATAGATAAAATATATTACTTCACTAAAGAAACTGTATTCCGTGTTTTCTGTATTTTAAGAATTTGAACTAAGGTTCCCTGTTAGTTTTAAGAGCCTAAACCCATAGACCCTCCAAAGATTATTTTGGCCCAAGCAGCAAAGTGCTTCTCTTAGTTATATCGTCTTTTTAATTCCCATGTTTCATTCTTTTTGTTTATCTTCGCTGATGGCAATGCTTATTTCCCAGCTCTTATGTCTGAAGTCTCTCTGTGCAGCCTTCCCTAGCCAGAAGAACCAGTGCTTGACTTTCCAGGATCCTGTTCCAGGACTTCCCTTTTCTCCCCATGGCCGTTACCACTTCTTCAAGCCCAGCTTTTGATAATGCTCACTCCAAAGTATTCAACTTATTAGGTCACTGCTAAAAGAATCGCATGCTTCCCTACCTTCATCTGAGACTGGACCCAGTTCAACATTATAGGTCCTGCTAGGAGCCTGCTCCAGCGTGGGCTCTCCGTGGGTTCACAAATTCCTTTGGGGCATATCCCCCTGCTCCGGCGTGGGGTCCTCCCCAGGCTGCAGGTGGATATCTGCTCCACCGTGGACCTCCATGGACTGCAGGGGGACAGCCTGCCTCACCATGGTCTTCCCCACAGGCTGCAGGGGAATCTCTGCTCCGGCACCTGGAGCATCTCCTCCCCCTCCTTCTCCACTGACCTGGGGGTCTGCAGGGTTGTTCCTCTCACGTTCTCAGTTCTCTCTCCAGCTGCTATTCCACAGTGTTTTTCCCCTTTCTTAAATATCTTATCCCAGGTGCTACCACCATCACTGATGGGCTCGACCTTGGCCAGCAGCGGGTCCATCTTAGAGCTGGCTGAAACAGGCTGTGTCCAACATGGGGGCAACTTCTGGTGTTTTCTCACAGAATCCACCCCTGTAGCCCCCCTGCTACCAAAACCTTGCCGCATGAACTGAATACAGGATGCATTTGGGGACGCACAGATTGTGCAAGGTGCTAAATGAATATATTAAATTGCATTAGTATAACATGAGATGGCTGCATAATCATTTTCCTCTACAAACTCAAATACATGCTTACAGAATGACTTATCTTTAGACATCCTCTTTAGTTTCTTGGGCAATTCTTAAGTTAAGGGGACTAAAAAGCAAGTGTTTTTCAGACTACTCTGATTTTGCTTCAGTTTTTTGTCCCTTTCTCACGTCCACTGCTACATGTCTGCAAATCATTGCCTTTGTGCTGTGTTTTCACTCACTGTGCCCCCCTGTGAAAACAGCCTCTACATGATGTATTTTGAGACATTCTTCTCTTTTATTAGTAGTGTGCCCTGTTCTGCTTAGGTATCAGTGTCCTTTGAAATAATAGTTCACAAAAGCAGGTGTTGAAGATGACCTGCCTGTATGCTAGGTGAAAGATCAGTCCTCTGGGGCCCTTCTTCTCAAGATAAGATCCCTGTACTTATTCCTCTGCAATATGAGCTCGTACAAATATCTTCCTACTTTTATCTGTTTGGAGGAAAATATGTTGCCTAGGTTGCAGGACTGACTCCTTTCTAGGACAGGGTAGTCACTCTACACAGGCACATTTCCTACTCAAAACCTACTTGCATTTGAGGCTTCTTCACACTGAAGTCCCGTGTCTCTCACCAATACTGCTGGGAAGCAGTGTGTGAACCACCTCCAGAGCACTTTTTCTTCTTTTCCTACTCAAGCCCTCTGTGTTGTGGTGTGAGCGGTAGAGTCTGTGGTACAAGCCTTTTCCTACCTAATTGCTGGACAGAGAGGCGGACATCCTCACCTTCATCACTTCTAATTTCAGATATGAAATGAGGGAGCAGGATTCAATTGCCTAAGTTTAAGTTAATTGCCTAAGTTAAGCGCTGAGACTCTCCAGGGCACATGGGACATTTGCAAGGGGATAAAAGATATGATGCAGGACCTGTGGGAGATCTAGAGCTTTCTGGAGCCTTGGCTCAGTTAGCCCATGTGCCTTCCCTGACCCATGTCCCCCGAGAAAGATGACAGCAAAGTGCAGGGCAAGAGTTTTTCATCTCTAAAACCCACCAGAAAAGAAAGGAGCATCAAGCTGGAAAGCCAAGGATCTACTGACATATGTGACCGTCTCTGGAGGTAAAGGGTGGCATGTTGTGCACTGGGGCATCAGTCCTGGGGTGGCATCAGCTGTGGGAAAACACAGTCAGGGCATTCATAATCATATCTCTTTTATCTCTAATCTTTACAATGTGATGTTAATTATTAATTGAGAACAGCACTGGGACAAAATCTAATGTCACTGGACTGCTATAAACCCAGAATAATTCTGCTTAAGCATGTGGCTTTCTTTCTGTGCAGCTGAGATCATAATGCTGACAGTTAACAAGCACGGTGGAAGGAGTCAGCAACTTTTCACCAGATTGAGATCTTACACGAAGTCTGGGTAGGCCTTTCACCAGCTGCACTGAAGACATGAAGTTATCACATTCCTTTCTGTAACATTCCTCCAAAGTGGACTTAGGTAATTGATAACAACAATGCCATCATGTGCCATTTAGGAGGGAAATCTTGCTGTTATAATAGTGTTACGAAGGTGGAAAGTTCAAAGCTGGTTGGCTGATGTTCTGTGGAAAGCTCAGCAGCATGCCCTATATATTGCAAGAGATGAGAGGGACCAGCTTCTTTTTCCATTGCAAAAATGGGCTCCAGCATCTTCCCACTCTGCCTAGCACTTCTATTCTGTTATGTTTATGGTACTCCAGTCTCTGTAAGTAGAAATCTGATTTCTACAGGCTCCTCTCAGTCCAGAGACATCTCATACCTTATACTGGTTGTATTTTATTCTCTTTCAGGTTGGTCACCTCTCCAGTGAAGCTGGTAAGTGCTCTGTGTGCTGTTTTGAGTTTTGAAGCATTTTCTTCTGCTTGCTGTGTGTCACCACATGTGAACATAATGTTTTGTCTGTCTTGCAGCAGCAGAAGATGATGCTGGTGAGATAATCAAAGACATTCCAGACATAAACTTAGGTGAGTTCATGTCTAAATTCTCATAAGGCCTGAAAAATTGTGAGCAAAATGCTGCATTTTCGGTATTGTAAAAAAGATGTGAGTGACTGATGGTCAGGTAGTTCATGGTAACAGGAGAATTATAATTAAGTGAGCTCTGAATTACGTTCCTCTGGCTATGACACATTAATCTATCCTAGGACTGTAACCCTATGTAAAAAAGGGATGCAGATGTCTTTCACTTCTGAAGTTTGGACAAACCCACGGTGTTAAGGCAGTAACACGCTGTATCAATTGGAAAGGCTCTGGAGTCCCACCAGCATTTTCCCCCCATCTCTATATGATTTTTATAAAGTTTTACAAAGTATAAAATAGCTTAGATGTTTATTGAGCTACGTAAGTGGTAAGGAAATCAAATGGAAAAGACACAACACACTGTACTGTCTTCCTCTATTTTTTTTTATTCCCTGTAATGCAAATTTCCATATATCCTTTGATGGTGCACTGTACAATATTCTTCCTGATGCATTACTCAATATTATTATATTCTCTAGAGCACTGTCTCACTGTGTGACTGTTGCCACTGCCTGATAGCAAGCAAGAGGTTATCAAACTAGACTTTGGTAATGACGGCCACCAGATTTCTGTCACCAAAAATGCAGACATTGCTGAGTAGTAAATATTGAGTAGAAATAGCTGTTACCTTCAGGCCTGTCCCTATATTTCAGTGTAAAGAGGCTGGTCCTTCTTTATTTTCTGTAAATGCCCAAGGACATTAATTTTGTATAACTAGTCTCAATATGGTTTATGAGGTGAAATACATTTGATATTTGATATTTCATTTACATTATCTTTCATTAAATTACTTTTCAGCTGCTGGACTGGACCTCTTTCAGGGTGATATCATGCTCCCTGTAAGTAATTAAAAACTTTATATCTATCACTTGTCCTAATTGTATTTTTGGTACAAATCAGCCCATCTCCCCACAGCAGATGCATCACCAGCTGTTAATTCCCTTTTCAGAAAAATCAGCGAAATGCCCTAAGAGATGAGACCTACAGATGGAAGTTCCCCATCCCCTATATTCTGGGTGATAACCTAGGTAATGCAGATACTTTATTCAGATTTTAGCTCCAATCCTTATTTGCACTAGAGTCACTGTGATAAAAAATCTGCCTTTTTCAGAACTGGTTCTCTCACACTAAAATTCACTAACAACTAGACAGCTTCTTTATATCAAAAACATTTTTTTTCTTCTACAGCTATCATTAAAAAACCACAATTTAATCAAATTCAATAATTTTTCTTTTCAATCATTTTTCTTTTGGTCCCATGTGTATGTCTTTGGCATACCTTACCTCTCCAGGGTGAATGATCTGCAGTGTGTTAAAGGTGCTTTCCTGATGCATGTTTTCCAGATCTGAATGCCAAAGGAGTAATTCTCCAGGCGTTTGAAATGTTCCGTCTTAAGTCCTGCATTGATTTCAAGCCATATGAAGGAGAGAGAACCTACATATTCTTTAAAAAAGAAAGCGGGTAAGGGTTATATCAATTTCTGTTTATTTTTGCTGTGTAGAATCAGCTTGGAATTCATTCCATTTGACTTCAGCAGTCAGAAAGTTTAGTCTAAGATTGTTAGCAGAGAAAAAGAGGCCACCGACAAAGCAGCCCATCTTACCTTCGTAGACACAAAGCTTGCAAGCAGCTGCCTCCCTCTACTGACTGCAGAGGATATTTAGATGATTAATTTGGAATAGGCACCTGATGTTTGGATGGTTGGTTACTCTTTGATGAGATGAATCCCAGCATTGATGGGTTTTCATCAGCTGCTTCCATTTTCCTACCTAGGGTTGTTTTCCATTTCAGTGGTGGGTGAAACAACCCTCATGTACATCCTCTTAACTTAGCAAGGATGTGAATAGCCAGAATTTAGGTTTTGAAATCTTTGGAAGACAGGTCAAAAAAAGCTGTGGAAAGCCAGTTTATTGTAATATTGCTATTGTTTTGACATGGCTCTTCTTTAATGAAAGGTTCTCTCAAAATCTGAAAGGGTTTTATACTCAGAGATTCTGGTTTTCAGGAACTGGAAAGATTTATTTTATTTCCTACATCTAAACATGTTTGGAAAGAACATCTAAAAAAGCACAACAATTTTCTCACTATATCAGCTGTGAATATTTCTCGCTCTCCCAGAACTTCATAAAAGCCTTTAGGCACTGATATTTCTGCTCTCAGCTCTTCCTTGGGTAATGTCCTATGACACTTCTCTTACAAGACTGCAAGCACCATGACATTTGACAAGTTGGTGCTGAAGAGCCTGGTACTGGAAACTCCCTGGTAGCAGCTATTCAAAAGACCATAGGCCCAAGCTCTTTGTTTTCAGTACCCACATTAGCGTGTTCAGGGCTCCTTCAACAAACTCGACCCACTGCTTTGTGATGTGCAAATGAACCTACAGTCCAAGCAGATCCTCTTTAGCAGTTGCCTCTCACATCACCCTTGGGCTACCCCAAAAAGTTGCCAGTGAATTGGCTGAGGAGCTCTTTTCCTCCTCAGTCATCATCAGCTTCTGCTGAGTCATGGATGAGGGGCTGGGCCTTCACAGAAAAATATCATTTCACACCTATGGCCAATGCATTGCATAGTTGCGTTAAAAAGCACCAAATGCTGCTATTCTAAATGCTCCTCGATCTTTTCTCTATTCCAAGTGATTGCAAAAAAGCTCAGTCTGTCTTGATGAGTTTACTGCTTCTATGGATGTATTGTGTTTCTTGGCACATTTCTTGCCAAAATGGCACCTGATACAGGACTAAACTTTTGTGGATATCAAAAATCAGGGATGAGCTTGTCTAACGTAGAGGGTAAGTAAAATGCTAGCCTCATGCAAGTGATAGTAAGTATGTTTTGGGGGCTTAGTCTGCTTTCAGAGTAGAGTATTTGTAGAGTATCAAGGCATCTGGTCAGCATCTAAATAATGATTTATGTTACTCCTTTTATATTTAAACCTTTTTTGATATTACTTTAAAGCCAGTGAGCAGACTGAGAACTTAAATACAGAGAAGAAAACTCTACTTAACAGACAGTAAGATCACTCTCTTTCTCAGGTGTTGGTCCATGGTGGGGGACCTGCAGACTGGACAGACCCTCTCTATTGGGGCAGGGTGTGACTACAGAGCAATTGTGGAACATGAGATCCTGCATGCTTTAGGATTTTACCATGAGCAGTCGAGGATGGACCGGGATGACTATGTGACAATCTGGTGGGATGAAATTATTGCAGGTGGGTTTTGAACTTCAAGTCAGATTTTATAAAGTGCAGATTCATCAGTATCTTATTTTCCCTCCTAGATTTTAAGACCTTCTTAAAGATACGATTTTAGAAACACTGGGCCACACCTGAGACCACTGTAAATCAATCTGTAGATGTAGCAGGATTTCAATACAACTTCTCTGGTCAAAGACCAGAGACTGTCTAAGGCCAGAAAAGAGAGGCCCTGCTTGGAAGTCAGAGGACTTTATTTTCCCTTGGCTCCAGGACTAGTCTGCTCTCTGATTTTGAACAAATCATTTCCCCTCTGTAGGAGTCTGTTTTCTCTTGCCGTGTAATGTAAATGTAAACTTACTGGGATGGTAAGCTTTGAGGTGGCTCTTCTTTAATCAAAGGTCCTCTCAAAATCTGAAAGGTTTTTACACTCGGAGATTCAGGCTTTCCTGAAGCTGGAAAGATTTACTTTGTACATGAAGAAGGTTCAAAGTGATTAGATCAGAAGTGACACATAAAATAGAGCTCTGTCCTGCTCTCTCCTGCCCAGTGTATCTTTGCAGGTTCTTGCCTTCAGGTTTAGTATCATCAGGTTCAGTGGCTTTATAAGTTTCAGCAAACTCTCCACAGTCCCCCTGCTCCCTAGGCAGTTTCTCCAGCTGTCTCCTGTGAGGTCTGGTTCTGTACTACTTCATGATTGCTTATTTGAAAAAGAGTGAATGGGAGTCTATAACACGTTCTGAAAGGCATGCTAGCAAAGATAACAAGTGTAAACCCTTGTTCCCCATGGTGGTGCTTTGCGATGTCAGTGATGGTGCCAGTGCAGCAAAGTTGCTCTGCCATTGCTCATGCTCTGTGTGGACAAACTGATCACTTCAGTCTCCAGGGTTATGCAATCACCATCTTTGCAAATAAGTGAAAAATACATGAAAAATAGTCATCAGAAAGGAACAAGATTCAGGGAATGCTGTGTTCTCTTTTGGATAGATAAGAACTGCTGGTACAAGCAATTTCTGCTGATCTCTAAGAGCAGTATCTGATAGTTTGAATTGCTCCAGGTTGAATGGCCTTGCACATTACTATTTGCCTCTACCCTGTAATCCGCAGTGTCTTTTGGGGAGGCAGAGTAGTAGATGGAATGTGGATATTGATTTTGCAGACCATTATTTTTATTCTTAGGAACAGCACTAGAAACAATTCACCTCATTACTAACTTGGTCTTATCCTGGATCACGGTGATGAAGATGATGATGATGTTAATAGTATCTAGACTCTGACCTTTGGGCCCCTTTTTGCTGTGCATTGTAACTAACCACCTCCAAAGTAAGAAGTTTTACAATGTACTTATAACGTACTATTGTGAGCTCCATGATGTACAGAGGTATGGAAAAGCTCGACAAAACAGTGACAGGTCTCTGTGCAAAGTTTTTTTTTTTTTTCTCCAGAAAATATATCATTGAATCCTCTCAACTTATCTGTGTTGTATTCAGTAGCCACAAACCTGGAACACCAGAAAAATGATAGAGATGTTGGACTTTAGTGTGATGCTATTCTGAATGGAGTCCTGGGGCTGGTCTAATATCATTACAGCCAATTCCTATATTCTGTAGGTTTCTATCCATACTATAAAATCTCATTTTCCAGTTAAGCAAATTCGTTAAGTAGAAAACTTCTCCTGAAGCCATTTGAGAGATGTCTGCTTCTCTAAAGGGAAATAAGGCTGATATGATTGTGCTCTGTGTGTGTGTTTGTGCACATCTGTTCCTGCATTAGTGATCTGCAACCCCAAATTTAATAGCATGGTAGCAGTTTTTGCCATAATGCATTTCCATAAACTGCAATGCAGATAGCTGGCTGGTAAGAGAAGAGATGTCCTATTCATGTTGCTGTTGACAGAAAAGCTAATAAGCCTATTAGGTTTCAGAGAAAACACACAAGACACCTTAATTAAATTGCCACCTTGCTGTATGGTTTATTTCTTTTAAAAACACATAAAAGTTACCCTTTGCCTGGCAACGATCTTAAAAGCCAGCATCATTACACCTGCCTGTGTCCTGCCAAGATTTTTTCCCCAGCTATAAAAAGTGATAGCACTTCATTATCAAGATTCTCACCCTTTTTGGTAAAAGGTGTAATTCAAGTATCTGTCAGAAAACAATCCGAAGCTCTTATACAATCTCAAGCCTTGGACTGAAGACCTTTGGGCCCAGAATGGACTTGCGGAAGGGAAGGGCAGTCTTTACACAGAGAAACTGTAATTATCCACCAGCACAGTCATGTGCTGTTTCTTCTTGGAGAAAGAATGCCAAATATTCTGAAAATATTTTTTGTAGTTGGAAATGCTGGCAATCTCTCTTTACTTCCATACCAAAGTATGTAAAATGGTTCCCTCTCTCTGCCCTAGCAGACACCTTCATAAAGAAAAACTTTCTGTAAGGACAAATTATTTCACCAAGAAACCCTGAGAAGCATGTTTCCAAAAGACATTTCAATAAAAATATCATAGCAATATTGTCAATCTAGGGTAAAAACATCTTCCCCCCCGCCCTGATTCCTAATGTATTCTTTGCTTCAAAGAAGAACAGAACCTGGAGGCACTCCAGGAATGTCATACCCGTCCGCTTAATGAGTGGAGGGCTCCAGGGCCTTTCCTTGTCCATATATGATCTAATATCCTGGGAAACATTTGCATCAATATTCACAGGCTCTGGAATGGAGTACATTAATTCTTAAGTTTAATCCTTCAGGATGCTTACTCTTAGACCATCTAATCTGACCTCCTATATATCCCATTCTTTACAGCTCATTGATATTTGATTTTGAACTTACTGAAGTCACATGTGAGGGTGCAGAACTGCAATATAAAGACACTGCTTTGTTGTTCAAATGGCTTCATAAAAAAAATCTTGCTAAATTTGAATATTTTATTGTAAAGTAATTGCTTTCAGGTATATCAATTCTGCCACAGAAAACTGTATCCGAGGGGTCGTGCTAAAGCCGTTTCCTTTCCAATCTCTAAAAATGAAGGTCTTTTCTGTTCTTTTAACAGGCCAAGAGCACAATTTTCTGAAGTACAATGACAGCTTCATCACTGATCTGAACACCCCCTATGACTACGAATCATTGATGCACTATGAACCATTTTCATTTAACAAAAATGAAAGCAAGCCCACAATCACGGCGAAGATACCAGAATTTGATAACATAATTGGACAACGTCTAGACATCAGTGCCATTGACCTGAAAAGACTGAATCGCATGTATAACTGCAGTAAGTAATAATTTAACTGTGGCAAACTCTTTCTTTGTTTATACTTGAGCCTGGCTGGTTCACCTCCCTAATGTCTCTAAAACCACAAAAACTTTTCTCAGGTGCTCTTGAGGAGGTATGGGAGAGAACCAGTGGTGTAGAGACCGAAACCGTTTATTCCCTTCTTATCCCTCTCTTTGGCTCTGTTAACTGTCATTGCTTTTGCAAAACTCCAATTAGTCAATGAAAGTCAATCCATTCACATCTTTTCTTCCATGCTGCTCCTAGGGGTTCAGACATGTGGTTGTGTTCTGCTGGTGTGTGGACAGCTTCATTGTGCTTTTGTAAGAGGAATGCAATGGTACTTTATCCTCTTTGACTAACATTTGGTTTTAATTAGGTTATTTTGCACCTGAGCTTGGCTAAGTCTACAGTCCAACACAGTAGTTGGTTGCTAAGCCGGTTGAAGATGTTACCACCACATGTGATTGTTAGTGAGAAGTTATTGTCCCCATGGATCTGTCAACAGAAGCATCAACTTGCAGGCAAACTCAGCTGAACTGGCCTAAGGTGACTGGTTGGACTTTGTTTGAAGTGGAAGAACAGTGCTCATGCTCATCAAGCAGACAAGTGAGCCATGAAGAACAATAACCTCCAGACGAGGAATGGTTAAATACACCACCACCACTGTTCACAAAGGGGCTTGTCTCTCCAAGGCTTACAAGCAGGCACAAAGACCACCACCATCAGTCACCGTGTTTCAGCCGCCATGTAGGAGTTTGTTAACCTTCTGCAAAGTGGTCAGATGTTGTTATCTTTATGCAGGGAATCCCTCCAGGAATCAAATATTTCCTCTTTTGAGTCTTTGGGCTCACATCTGCTGTCGGTTGTCTTCTCTACAGGATGACTATACTAGTGTAAACAACCCCCCCCCCAAATTAGAGCAGAAATTTTAATGAGATACTTCTTTGGAGGTAACCGTGTGTGCATTTTTTTTCAGCTTCAACTCACACTTTTTTGGACCAGTGTTCTTTTGAGTTTGAAAATATCTGTGGCATGATTCAGGGCACCAGAGATGATCTAGACTGGGTCCATCAACAGAGCAGTGCTACAAGGCAGGAAGACCACACACTTTCTGGGCGCTGTAGAGGTAAAATGAAGTAACAGAACACTTCCCTATGGAAAAGGGGTTAGCTGGAGTAATGGTCCCTTGTGCATGCCTGTACTGGTCTGTGTGCTTTAAATACAGTGTCTTTAACAACTTCTCTGAACCGGTCATTGTAGTCAACCCTTGAGAAAACCCAGCACTGGCTACTCTGAAAATGCAGGATTAAATGACCATATTTAAGACACTACCCAGCAAACATCAGAGTTATAATGTTTCTAGTTAAGCAAAAAGCCTTACTTTTCACTGTCCTGGCTCTGTGAGTGTGAGTTTATGGTTGCACTTGTGCTCTCATTAAGTTTTTTCAACATAGTGGAGTGTTCACACCAGCAAGATAAAAGGGGACAAAGAACAATGTTAACTAGAGGCCTTTGAATTATAACCTGGAAAAGGATTTACTGCAACTTCCAAAGTATGAGTAAGAGTTATGTTACCCCATGATAAGAATGAAACAGCACTCATAGCCGCTCATAAATGTGGTGTTTGCAAAGCGAATGATAAGTCAAGCTGGTTCTGGAGGTAGAAGAAAGTTGCAAAATATTTTATGATAGGAGTTTAGGGATAATTTTCTTTTTCACATGGTAATTTTGCCATTTTTCAAAGGAAGAAAATCTCAGAAAGGGTGGAGTCAGCCCCAGTCAGTTGCAGGGTGCTAGCTTACAAGTGAGAATAAAGATTAAATCTCAACAGTCAGTTCTGAAAAGCAAGGGCCCGATTTGTCATTATTTAGACAGGGTAAACTACTACAGACTTCCAAAAAAATGTGAATTCTGTAGTAAATTTTGCCTAAGTACAGAGTGAAGGAATCCTGGCCTAAAGCACATTCAGTTGTGCTTTGTTACTCTTTAATAAAGGAAAAATTTGACTTGCACTCAGGAGCAGACTATTTCCCCTATGTGATCCACCCCCTGGAAAGAACAAATCCTCAACCTCTTATAATGCTGGTACTTGTTGATCAGGTCCAAGAATGCAATATAACTCAAGAAAACCACCTGACAGCTTCTAGAAGTACATGCTCCTAACCCTCATCTGCATTTTTTAATCCTTTCTCTCCTTTTTTTCCCCCATATAGTATAATTGTAAATAAAAAATAATTCAGCTGACTTGTTTGAGATGATCAGGTAAAATCCAATCTGTCTGAAGTAAGCACTTAGCCTGCACTTATGCTTTAGCATCTAGTGACTTGGTACAAAATAAGTATCAACTTTATCTGAAGAGTTAATGGAGAGGGGTAGATGTCTCTGGATCTGCAGGGTGTCTAAATGAATTGCATGAGTAGGGAGTGCCTCTCCCCTTGGACTCCTTCAAAGGGTCATTGACTCCACCAGGAATTTAGACATTTTTGGAGAACTGGTTCTGCAGTCATCTCAAGTGGGGGCAAATTTTAGGTTTCTAACACTGATGGATCATATTTTGCCCAAACAGTTTTGACGTCTTGGGTTTTTGACTTATTACTGACTAAACTGAAGGAGGGAAAGTACAACCTAACTTTTAGAGAGGAGCTCGCAGCCTGGCTCTGGATTTGACCCCTGTATCCTTATGCTGAAGACTGCTAAGGCCATATTCTAATTGCCATAGATGCTTAATGTTGCCTTTACTTGACTTTCTTATCTAAAAAGAGGTAGAGTCTAGACCATTTGGGGGTTTGATACTGTAATAAGTTCAACAACAAAGTTAGGCACCTTAATAAGGCTCACAGCCCTGTTTCTCACTTGGATCAACAGTGATCATACTTGTATTTAACACACTTAAATTTAACATAAATTTAACTTAGGGTGAAGTGTCATACATGTGCATAAAGCAATTGGGTATCTTTGGCAAGGTTTCTATGGGTATGAGTTCAAGGCATTGCTACCATGTGGGAGGTAACGGAGAATATTCCCCTGACGTGGTTAGAGCGAACATGATAAACAGCTGGAACAGCTCCACTAACCATGCAGGAGGCTGTACTGTGTTTATGCAGCTGCAGGTTTAACTGATGATGCCCTAGACGTTAGCTTGGACAAGAGTCCAAGGAACCAGCCCCCAACAGTGGAAGCTTTCACACAACAGCTAAAAGAATTTCACTTGTTAATTTAATCATAGATGATAATGAATAACTAAAAAGCAACAGAATACAGATAAGACTTGACAAGTTCATGTGATACCAAGATAAGATATGTGTGCAAATGGTGAATCCCTTGTAAATATAAGGATAAAGGTAGACACTTCAAATCTAAAGTAAAGAACGCTTCAGAAAATGTTAGTGGGAAATTAAACTAAAGGGGCAGGAATTCCTAAATAATTTCCCCAAACTGAGAAGCTGAGTTTTGAAATGTCTTCGGGCAAGCTGTAAAAAAAGAGCTTCTTCATGTTCAAGGTCAGGACACTGCTAGTTTTGTGTCCAACCCTTTTTTATTATCTTTATCACTGATAAGAAATTATCTTACACTTTACAAGGTAATATAGAATATGATCTCTAAGCTCTCACCTTTAGATTATCTTCAGTATAAATCAGGAAAAAACCTATGTCTACTAGTTACTTGCAGTCAGCACTGAATCCTCTGTCTCATATCTCTGACATTCCTGAGGCATCCTACTTTCAAACGAACTAATACAAAACTAACATAAGCTGCCAGCAATGAGTTCCATATATACGCTCAACTACTAGTCCTGTTCTTATCCTGGTCTGTTTTGGATGGTTATCACATACCATTTCCTCTACTATTCATGTTAAGTACTGTACTTATGCCTACTAAAAGAGTGGAGTTGAAATGACAAATTTACACCACTCAACTAGTAGGAAATCTGGAAAGAGACAGTGACACTCTGCACTTTCTTCACAGATGCTGGCTATTTCATGTACTTCAACACCAGCTCTGGCAAGGCAGATGAGGTGGCAGTCCTAGAGTCTCGAATCCTTTATCCAAAGAGAACTCAGCAGTGCCTCCAGTTCTTCTATAAGATCACAGGAAGCCTTTCTGACAAGCTGATCATCTGGCTTAAAGAGGATGATGGCACTGGAAATGTTCGCAAGATGAGGAAAATTCAAACCTTTCAAGGTAATTCTGGAAATATGAGGAATATGTAGAATATTAGGGGAGGAAAAGTTGTCTTACTGAGTCCATGAATGCAGTGGATTGGCTCAGAAATCAAAAGATTTTCCCAAAGCTACCAGAATATCTTGCAATCCAGCTAAGGACTTTGGTATTACGTGAGGACATTTAGCAGTGAAACTGCGGGTTGTAATAATGTAATTTAGGTGTTCCACAGCAGAATTCACCACGTTCCTAATAATGTTATGTTATACTTGGTGAGCGTGTGGGACCCCAAACTCTACTGGAGATAATTGACTAGATCGCCACTGGCTGTTATATGATCTAACAGTGAGCTGTTCAGATGTAAATACCTGTGCTCACCTGCAATCAGTAAGAATCCCAGCCTGATTTTTATATGGTTGGAAATATAAAAACATATGTAGTTTTGGAAATGTGAACTGAATTCCCACTTTGGGTTCCTAATACAATGTGTCCAAGGCATTTAGCTGATAATGCAATGTGAGTATATTTTAATCACTATACCAACTTAAGATCTCTAGCCTTCAGGACTGTGTGAGAGGTCTAGTTGTCTAAAAATGCAGCTGGAATGGGTGGCTAGGAATAAGCTGCTTCGTAACATCACTAGTCATGCTGATGGCAATGTTTTGCTTTCCTTTTACCAAAGCGGATAATGACTATAACTGGAAAATTGCCCACGTAACCCTCAACGCTCAGAAGAAGTTCCGTTACCTCTTCCAAGGACTAAAGGGCAACTCCAGCTCTACAACTGGTGGGATTGCTATTGATGATGTCACACTGACAGAGACCCCCTGTCCCACAGCTGTGTGGGTCATTCGGAATTTCAACCAAATCCTCAAAAACACATCAAGTGATGTTATTCAAAGCCCCCGGTTTTATAGCCCCGAGGGTTATGGGTTTGGCATAAGTTTGCATCCCCACTCCAGAAGCAGTGGCTACACTCGGGTGGCCTTTCACTTGTGCAGTGGAGAGAACGATGGTGTTCTGGAGTGGCCAGCTCTGAACCGCCAAGCTGTACTCACAGTGCTGGACCAGGACCCTGACGTCTTGAAAAGGATGTCCTCAAGCAAAAGCTTCACCACAAGCAAAGACCATGTTAGCTCAGGTAAGTGGGGTCTGCCTGGAGGAATGATGAAAATGAAAACTAAGGAATCTGAGTCAGAGGGCTGAGTGTAGGGCTCAGAGTTTGGCAATTTTGGCTACATTTCCCAATCTGGACACTCTCCTGTGTATGAGTCAGAATTCCTGTCTGTGAAAGATCATCTCATGTGGAAAGTGACGCATAGAAGGTTGGTGTTATTATGAACAATCCCTGGGATATCTGAGTTTGACTCTAAATACAGAGTTCTCCTAAGAACTGGCAATTCCCATTCTACCTGTGGTTTGCCCATTATGGTAGGTGACATATCACCACAGGATGGTGCAATGCCAGCAGGGTGCTGTATTCCATTATTAAATCAGCAATAATTTAAGTTAAAACTGCATTTTGGAGGCTTGGTTAACTTGAACATACATGGTCTGAATGCACAACGTTCACACTGTAGCTGTATTTAAGGAAAAAACAAAATTGAAAACACCTGTGAGATCAGTTTGCAGCATTTGAAGCCTGTCTTGCTTGGCTGGGTGTACACTGCAGATTGTGAAAGGGACTACCTTTTAACTCCAGGCTTATATAGCATGTAGCACTGTAGTTCCAAATCCAGCCCTAGGATTTTCCATGGATGTGTTAATTTAAAGAAATAAGAACAACAGGACAATGCTGGGTTTGGTACAGAATAAAATACTAGAGATGAATCTCCATCCCTCTTTTTCCAGTGGAAGTTTAGTACACACTCTTTCAGTAGGAGATTTTAAACCTTAGGTATGACTGTGTTTAACAGAACCATAGCAATGAACAAAATCTGTGACACTCTAAGCCACAGGTACTTAAAAACTGATGAGGGAGTGTCCTTACACAGGAGGGAGCTCTTAGCTGGTGACAACAAGGAGGTAACTTGAGTTTGGCTAGTCCTCAATGAAAGGGGATTTGTGGAATTTCAGTGCCCTCACATAGACTAGGAGTCCTCATGCAGACCACGTCTAAGGATCTGCTGGCACCCATAATTTGTCATTCCTCTGTGATTTGTTTGGGCATTTCAGCTCTGAACTTGATTTTACAGCATAAATCCTCTTTAACACTGTAATGCAGAAAAAAGTCATGTCATACTTCCAGCTGCAGAACTTTGTGGTTCTTATTCATCACTCACATTCTCTTTGCAGATGCTAATGGAACCTTAATATGGGAGAAACCATCAATTGCTGGAAAATTTGATGCCTCGTGCAATTGTTATAGAAGTTTATCATGGGGGTGGACTAACTTCATATCCCACAGGCAGATGAGACGGAGAAGCTTCCTGAAAAATGATGACTTGATTATTTTTGCAGAATTTAATGGTAAAGACCTTCTTCCTGATTCTCCTTACAAAAACAAATCGGTGATCCTTTCTATCTCTTTTCATACATTCAAGTAACTATTGCCACCTGTCTCTGAGTCATCTTCTCTTCTAGTGGGTATCAGATTTTAAAAGCATTTCTGTGTCTTAGCTTCAGGTGGGTGATGTTGACTAAAGTGATTGTGAATTCAGAGGAATCTAAATGGCAATGATTTACTAAAGATTAACTTCATAGATACCGTTAAGCACCCTAACCAGTAGCTATGTCCATTTCTAAGCATTGAACATACTAAAAGGCCTTCCTCATGGTGTTTATTTTCAAACAGAACAGCCACACTTGGCATAATTTTTCAAAGTACAGAATACCACTGATTTACCTAACTAGTTACCATAATTTCAGTATTATTTTCTATCTTGTGCTTTAAATATGCAGAACTCGCTGTGGTACAGCAAGAGCTCTGTAAAGGGCAAATGGACAAGGAGTACCCGCTGGTCCACAAGCACCCTGTGAGCCCCTGGTATGAAGAATACTACATATAGTGTCCCTCACTGTTATCTGATGTCTTTCTCCTCTCTTTCCTTTTTTAAAAGATCTAACTCACCTCAATAACACTGAAGTCCCTGTCAAACGGGAACAATCTGCTTTCACGGAAGGCCTCATTCTTGAAAGGCAGAAGAGAGCAGCCCAGGATATGGAGCCCGTTCAAGACCGGCTGCCTTATCTGCAAGACCCGTGTGACCCAAACCCTTGCCAGAATGACGGAGTCTGTGTGAATGTGAAAGGGAAAGCAAGCTGCAGGTACCACGGACCTCCTCCCTGCTTGCCTTGACTTTTTTCTGAACCAAATGATGCAGCTAATAAATATTCAGAGCTACAGACCTCAGAGGTCTGAGCCACTAGGTTTGCAAAGGAACAGTAGGAACAAAACACTTCACTGCAGTGACTGGTTTCTACCAGCAGCCATAAGGGGAGGAAAATAAACCCCATTCTGTGGTGCTTCCAGGGGATGTAAAAAGCCTCCAAACAAGATGGGGATGTTGTGACATGAACTGCTCTAATGGGAACTGCCCATCCAGGACAGTGAGTGTGAGGACCTTGAGGTGGGCCTATAAAGCAGGACAAAAGTCCTGATCCATGTGAATCTGTACTTTACTTTCCCAGGTGCCCATCGGGACAAGCCTTCTTCTTTACCGGTGAGAGGTGCCAGTCAAGACAGGTCCATGGGAGCATCCTGGGAATGACAGTTGGTGGAATTGCTGGAACCATTGTCTTAACCATTGTCCTCATTTCCATGATGGCTAGAAGATAAAGAGCTGCAG
The DNA here is from genome assembly GCF_026419915.1 of Harpia harpyja. Lineage (NCBI taxonomy): Eukaryota > Metazoa > Chordata > Aves > Accipitriformes > Accipitridae > Harpia > Harpia harpyja. Next base: position 6,821,023 of record NC_068954.1, read on the forward strand.
TGGGATAAATCTCAGCCTGGTATTTTTCCATAGTTCATAAGACACCAGTTTTCAGTGAAAAGCTATGAATACAACTTGTAGAAGACCAGTCAGCAAATGGACGACATGCTCTATCAACATCTTGGCAGCAATCTGTTTACTCTGTAGGACTTGGCAGTTAAAGAACGTACTGAAAGTTCATACCCTGCCTCTCTTGTCTATTCTTTGAATGTTCCATTTCTTCATCCAATAGCAAGTGGTAGTGCTGAAAGGCCATGCATTTACTCTCAACCACAGTTCAAACTTAGATTAAATAACTGGTAGGACCTCTCAAAACACTGGAAAAAGTCACACAGAAGCACATATATTAAGATTCTAGAAATGTTCCTGTAGAAATTACTCAAGAAATCTAAAGGCTACAAATCCATAATTATGTAAATCAGCACATCAATACTCATTTTCCATGGAGCTGTGCTGGTTTACAAAAGCTGATGAGCTATTATATAGAATTCATAGTAAACTACTATTATATATTTTTGGCCAATTCTCTAGCATGGAAATAATTTCACATTAAAGCTAGTTGTCTTTCTAGATGGCGTAATCACGTAAGGTTTTCAAACATTCGAGTGTAAATCTATTCTCTGGGCATAACCCAAAGTTCTTTTAAACATCTATAAAGCTCCCTTGATTTCAGCAGGCAGTGGATGAAATTGGAGCAGATCACCAGTTATAGGATTGGATCTGTAGCGGTTACCATTAAATTCGTATCCCTTTGGAAATCACAAGTCATGGAGAGGGGCGGGAGTGTAGGAAGATGAAGACTGGGTATGTGATACTGGTGGGTGCTGGATAAGGTGTTAACACCCTACAACTTATTGCAGATGGCAGGGAGCAACCTATCTAGTATGTCCCAAGATCCCTGTTTTCAGTGCTCTAACAGTTTCCACACTTGAAACTTTGTTATCCAGGTTTCCTTCAAAAGCAGTTTCTTCTTGTCTGCATATCAGATCAGAAAGAATTCAGAATGCAAATGGTAAATAATCGCAGAGGGTGAAGCTATCTTTGTATTTATCAGATACCTGTCACAAGGCATGGCAGCCAAGGGAAAATGCACTCTCATGGCAGTAGGTTGTACACAGGGAGCTGTTTTCCATTTGTTTTTACACTTGGATTCATCCTGGTGCTCACACCAGTCTTGTCAGTAGGGACAAACCATCCATTTAGTTAAGGCATTATCAGCAAGTTAATACTCTGTCCCTCTTATTCTCTGCGTCTAGAATAAAATCAAAACAAACACTTCCTGGAACATTTTTGACCATCTGGCTGGACCTCACCACAGGCAGTTACAGATCCGATTACCTTCTGCCAGCTGGATTAGGGGACTCCTTTTTGGGTCAAAGGAGTCTCCCACCCAAGTTGACAAGCTTATAAATTACGCAGGTTTATGGAATGAAAGACGAGATGTATAAAGATGAATAAAATTACACGTTGCAGCTTGCTAGTTAATGTGTGAGACAGAGAAGCCAAAGACAGATAGGATCCGGGCAAGTCCTAGTTAAGTGTTATCCTGCATATAATTTTGGTATCCCTAGAGTAAAAGGACACCAAGAATAAGACTGCAAGTTGTCACCACTCACTCCAAAAACATGTGTAGGCTCTGCCACTGTTCAGTTTACTTGTGTAGACAGAGCCCAGGTCTTCACCCCCTGCCAAACCACACACTGACCCCGCTCTGCCAGGGGAACTTGTGATGGTGTCCAGTCACAGAGGATGTCCTAGCAGGTGATACTGGGTGCACTTGGGCCCTGCTTGATGCTCTGGCTCCCTATTGACACCTGGGAATAAAAGTCTGTCCCCAGCCCCAAGAGAAGGAGGTGGAGCTGCTCTCCTCCAGGAAGGAGAAAATCCCTGTCCAGTCCATGTCTGGGACATGTCCTGCTCCCTTGCAGGGCCTTGCTGGGATCTGCTGGATGCTGCCTCATGTCCTGCTGGATCTGGGACCTTCTGGAAGGATTTCTTCTCCCCACATCAGGAAGGTGGTTTTGCCCTGCTCTCATTCATCTTCAGAGCCTGCTGGCAGCAGAATGTGATGGTTGGGAAAGATGAGAGGCACTGGCCCTGCTCCCTTTGGATGACACTTGGAGCCTTTGCACTGGAGGAAGAATGCATCCTAGTTGCCCCTCAGCAAGACCCTAGCCCCACTAGCTCCTCAACCTGAGAGTAACAGTTCAGAGCACCTCATCGGTGCAGAAAAAACACATCAAGAGTATAGCTGTAGTCACTCTCTACAAATATTCCAGTATCTGCCCCTTTTCAAAGAAGCCCAAAAGAACCTATTCAGAGCCTGCTCACTTCCTTGCTCTTCCTCGCTTCCCAATCAAAGTGCTTTGTTTTACTACCCATTGGGCTTCGTGCTGGGTACACTGGGATGCTCTATTATCTGCAACAAGTGCTCCAAATATCCCCTAAACATTGTTCAACTTAATTTCGTAGACAGTTTCCAGGATCTTTGCAGCTAAGCATCACTGCTCGCTCCTTCATTTCCTAGGGTCTACATCTCCAGGATACAGGATTTCTCTGTACTAGTGGCAAAATCCGTGTTGGGCAGTCGGTGTTGCTTGAAAATGGGCACTTGGTTACTTACTAGCAAAAGAGCAAGGCTATTGGCAAGACATGCCACTGATCAATGCTGGATAAAGCTCTGAATAGAGCAGCAAAATCAACTACAGTTGTTGCTGGGCTAACCACTTGTTTCACTGCTGTTGGGGAAAATCATCTCACAAAAAGAAGGACAGCCTCAGAGAGCAGCTTGGTCTTTCCTGTGTTGGCTTCCAAGCTGGGTTAACTCAGCCATTTTTAATGTAGGCTTGCAGTTCATATCTTTGGCTTCTCCTGCTTCTGAGTTGATCCCGGAAAGCACCATGGGAATGGATAAGAGTTGCCATGGCCACAGGTGAAGTGCAGTGTTCTGGAACTCCTGGAGTTCAAATAAAAGTAATCATCAGGCTGTAAATTGTTTCCCAAGTGCAAATGCTGCACTCATCCCATGAGCTGCAAGCTTAGGAAAAGTCAGCTGCTAAGCACTGTAGTTTTAGATAGTTCCTCTCTCCAGTGTGTCTGCATTACAATTAACTCATATACTTTCTGTGTTCAGTCACTATACGATGTAGCTGACAGCCTCTCTTGGCTCTCTTAAATATCATGTCTAATAAAGGCAGCTTTGCCACAGTCATTGGAGCAGGATATTGAAAGCATGAGTTTCTAAGGCTCTTAAAATCTATATTTAGGCTCCTTAAATAGACCTGTACTGAGGATGCCCAGAAGCATTGACTAACTAGTTTCCAGCCTGAGACCTTGTTTTGTTTGTGCCTCTGAATACCAGGTCAGTTCTCGGAAGGTCCCGTAAATCTGAACCCCCAGGAGGAGGACTATAATAAGCCTGACCTGCCATCTGGAATTTCTCTAGAGAAGTGTTTTTTGGAAACTGTAGATGAGATTTTTTTTATACTTGTGTTGCATGAAGGAAAAAATTTGCTTTGTGTGCAAATATAAACAGTAGCTGAAGTGTTGGTGGTTTTTGCTCGTGGCCAAAGCATGTGTAGGTCTTTGTTTCCTATTCAAACTTGCATTTAGGGGATTTGTTTTCCTAAAAGCAAAGAACTGTGTTTCTAATTGTCCTTTGCTTAACTTGCATGAGAAGTGGGGATTCTGTTGTGGGACGACAAATCCCTTTCTAACCTCCACCCACAGGCTTTCAGTACAGAACATCAGTCAGTCTTGTTTGTGTGCCCCAGGCCTGTACGGGTGGTGGAGTTGGGTTACAGACCGGTAGCCCTGGCATGGGTTTGCAGCTGCTGATACCTTGCCTGCCTTACCCACTTATTTTATCTCACAACATTGAACTGGAAGCAACAGTGGTCCAAGGTAACGGAGACTGGAGACCTGGGTCATTGGGAAGGCAGGCACCACATCCTGCAAAAGATCCGTGTAACCTACAGAAGATCCTTCAGTGCCACCAAGTGTTGTCAGCATTGCTTGTAGCTCTTGGCTACAGGGAAGAGATGTGAAAGGCACAGCTCAGACTGGCTGAGCAGAGAAGCAAGTGTAGCTTTGCCAGTTCCCAGCCCCAAGCTTAGGATGTCCCCTAGGAAGAGCTGTCACAGCAGTTACTCTCAAGGAAGGTGCCTGCCCTATCTCTTGTGGGTTTTCTAATCAGCGATGGTGTCATTGAAGGGTGTGAACCTGCCTCATTCACCTCCTCAACCAGGGCAAAACAAGATCTGTAGCCCAGACTCCATGGGGTAGAAGGGTAGAAAATATTTCCGCAGTGATTTCTGGGGCAGTGCAGAGTTCATCCAAATGACTTGGGTGCTCACAAACAACCCCACATCTCTCTGCTCCCCCCACCCCACTGCCGGATCTTCTGTTGGTGTAAGCAGCGGAGCCTCTTTCTAACGCTTCAGAGCATCCCAGTGGGCCGGCTCTTCTGTGGTGGGTTCCTCCTCCAAGGCTGGGACTGGAGCTAGTCGGTTCTCACGGACGCATATTTTCTTTGTTGTTATCAAGACACCTCATCCTTCCCAGTGTGGCTGGCTGCTGCGGACGCCCAGTTAGGCAGAGGCTGTCACTGGAGGGCTGGCTGGCCATCGCTGCTGCAGGGAGGGCTGCGGACAGACTCCTTCTTTTCTACCCTGGCTTGCCTGGCCTTGGGGACAGCACAGGCTAAAAGATTTGGGCAACGCTCGCAGCAGTGCTGGAACAGGGGCAACCAGGACCCTCTCCTGAGAGCATGGCTTTGAGCGATTGCTCCTGCCCGGCAGCAAGCTCTCCTTTGGCCCACGTGGCTGTTTTATTTACCGCCTGGGAAAGGCTGCAGCCGTGGTAGGGGCACTGCCACACCGGGAAGGGAGCGAGCGGCCTGTGCCTACAGCGCGCTGTGCCTACGAGAGGCCATTAGCATCACCCCGCGCAGCGCACACCCCCTTTCCGAGGGGCTGGCGCCCAGTCCGCGCAATTCTTGAGCACTTTCCCGTTAGAAAGGCAGGGTAAAGCGGCCCCATCCCCTTCCCTTGGGGCTGATTTTCACTCCCCAGTTTAATTAGCGGAGGGGAGCATTTAGGCCAGGGCCAGCGTTACCTCAGCGCCCCGGTGGCGGCCGGGCTGAGGCCGCCATTCCCTGCCCGGTAATGCGGACACGCAGCCTGGCCGGAGGGCTCAGCGGCACCGCCGGGACGTCAGCGTGGGTTGGAAGGGAAAGCCTCCTTCCCGCCCGATAAAAAACCAACAAACCGACGTGCTGAGGTGTACACCGCTCGTTATCCTGCAAAGAGGTGGGAAAAAGGGAGGAGTGATCCAAGGAGAGGCTGTGGGAGGATTAGCACTACTTATCCCAAGGAAAAAGCTGAAAAGAACTCGGAAAGAGTGCAAATTAGAAGAATTGATCGTAGATTTGGTGTAGATCGTATCGTATGCTTTATCCCTAGTTTTCTAATGGGAAAGTACCAAGGAAATGACATGGTCCCGGAGTGAGTCTGCCTGTCAGCCCCATGTCTTCTCAACAGCACTGAACCCTGCTAGCTCTTGAGGACCAAAAGCCTCAGAGAAGTTCTCTGCAAGAACAAAGTATACGTCAAGTATTGATGGTTGGTGGAGCTTGTTAGAGCTGCCACCGAGAGAGGGATGGGCAGAACGTGACCATGCTAGCCCCTGGTGAGCCCCAGCTAGACCTTCATCACCTCTGCAGCTCTGCCCTCCCCACAGCACACCCAGTTTCCTACCAGCTGCCGGCAGCAGCGTGGGTGAGGGAGGTTACGTGGGCAGAAAGCACTGTGTGTATGGGGGGGAGGTTTAGGGAGGCCCTAACGGTGGGGGACAGAGGTATGTGAGGACTGGGTATGTAAGGAAGACCATGGAAACTTGGGTGATTGGAAAGGGAAGAAGGTTGGTGGGTACAGGACACGAGCCTGTAAGAAATGGACCTCATTTCTTCCGCTCATGGGATTAACAAAACCAAACCGAGGTCACAGGTGCTACAAGGAAACAGACAGTTGGACATACCTTACTGTATTGAGCACAGCACTGCGAGGGCTGCTATGGGGAGAATTAACTCCACCTCAGCCAGACCCAATACACTTACATATTGGGCACTTGGTACATGGGCCACAGGGGCGACTTTTTATTCTTGCTTAACTTGACGTTTCCAAAATGCAGCTGTTGCCTGAACATGTTTCCTGGGACAGTGTAAGAAATAAACATGCTGGCCAGACTGCTGAGCCACGAAAACATCAGAGATAAGAGCATAATTGGCTTCATGGTCTAAAGAAAAGCTATCATCAGAACTGCACACCTGTAAACCCTAGTTCTGGGGCACATTGATTTTCACTGGCCACTGTAGTGTGGTTAAAATGGTCCTGGGCTCTTTGCATTGTTTGTATTGAAGGTTCTCAAAGTCTTTAAGGAATGAAGGGTGAAATCTGGGCTTGAAGCACATGTAAGAGTTGTTCAGCAACTATCACAATGCAAAAACTCTAAACAGGGAGTGTGAGAGAAGGCAGGTCTGTGCTTCAGAGAACTGTATGTCACAATCCCCTCCTTTACTATTTTTCCTGAGCTGGAATAAATCAGAGGAAGATGCCAAGGCAGTGACTGTGCTTCATCCAATGCTATAAAAGGTGAGTGAGGAAACGATCCCACACTTTCCAGAGACTAGGTGAACCTGGTAGGTTTTTGTTGCAATGTGCTTTAACTTAGTGCCTTGCAGTTAAGCAGCGGGAGGTACATGAATGACAGCGATCATCAGGAAACAAGCCCTGTGACAGCCCTGACTTCAGGAAGGGGCGTGAATGGAGGGATTTGGGCTTTGATCAGGACAAAGGGAAGGACTGGGCCAGCTGGCAAAAAAAAAGCCAGCTGCCCAAAATGCCAGACTCCTGAGGGGAGCAAGCTGTTGGTGAGCCCACTGCCCACCTTGCCTGTGCCAAAGACCTTGTTCTTGCTCCGAGGCATGGGTGGGAGGGGTATAGTGTGGTTGCTGCCTTGTGTTCCCCCTTCTTCCTCCATTCAGCACTCCCTTCTACTTTTTCTTCTCTCCCCTTTTATCTTGATGTGTGTATAAATACAAGTGAAGCCTTGGCCCCAAGTCTTTAAGACTGGCACAGTTCATTTCTTAGCTGCTTCTCTTTCATGAATTGTCATGGCTTTCCTAACACTGGCAAGGACCTTGCCTTTGAAGATCCTCCCAAAGATGGCCCTTTAGTGCCAGACAGCTCGGCATCACATCCTGATTTCTCATTCACATACAGTCGAGACCCAGGCTTAGCTAAACTGGGAGGTGTGGTGAAACCACAGATGAAATGTCTGCAGAGATAAGGTGTGGTGGGACTGTGCTGTCTACAGGGACTCATACTTTATAGTTTATGTAAAGCCTATTCTAATTCAGTGAGAGCGGATGGTTCTGCAGCAGGTCAATATTGCACAAGCTACTTCCACACAGAGTTAGACCAAATGGCTGTCCAAAGGCAAACTTTGGTTGGAATAATGTGCGAAGGTCTGATTTTCAAGTTTCCACTGGCCACGCAGTTCAAAGAGATTCTAGATTTTCAAATATTTCTTAATCTCTAACTGTGTTCTAGTTCTAGTGTTATATCTACATATCCATGCAAAAAGAAATTGCTTTCAATATAAATAATACATTTGATTGATGCTTGTTTGTTGTCTTCAGTCATCACTACCTGCCCATACCAAACCGTCACACATGCCTGTAACTGTAGGCATCAGTTTCCCACCCTGGTTCATCCCAAAGTCCTGGTAACAGGTTCACCACTGGTAAATATAGGCCTGATTCCCCAACAACCAACTGGGGCTGTACCACCTGACAGCAGTATTTGATATTGGCCTCACATCTAAAGCTTCATGATTCCATCTATCAAATTTTATATTAAGTTTTGTAATATTTGTGTGTGCTGTAAATACTTTGCAGGCTCTCTCATAGCCCTCTGCTTAAGACAGGAGTTCTGCCTTTAAAGGTACACGGCTTGGAAATAACTGATTCCACAAATGTAGTATTAGAGCAATAATTTATATAAAACCTTTCATCCTGCCTGGCACATGGTGGTTTATATGCACTGCAGAGTTGACTCTCTGAGCCCTCCAAGTGTGATTCTCCTCTGAGAAGAGACCCAAACATACAGACTTTACACAAGAGATTCCTTGCATACTTAACACTACTATGCATTAAATAAATGCAGTCCCCTCTGTAGTAAAGGGCAGCAACCATCTCTGTCTTACCACGTTACATATCAAGGGAGGGACAGTTATAGTTAAGGATATAAAGCTTCCTTTTCTTCAAAAAAAGTATGCCACGTGGAGCTTTCAGTACATTCCATCTGAAAGAAGACCATGCAGGAATCATCACGGTCTTCATTTTATCTAAGTCAAAAGTGAAGATCTGAAATGGACCTTCTCAGTTGTGAATCTTTGGTTCCAGAAAGTCTCAAATAGAAAGTGGAGAGCACTATACCCTATGGCCTTTCCAGACTCTAACACGGGGGCAAGAGAGAAGCTATGAGGTACTTGTGTATCTACACAGGCCTTTGGAATCATTCAGACAGTTGATAGGGGAAATACTAAAACCACTGGACAACAGCTGTATATAGCACTGCAATTCATGGCTCAGTACTGCATAGTGCTAAGCACCCTCTTAAAGGCTGAGAATTCTTCACTTCCAGTGTCTTTTCCAGCACTTGAAGGCCTTTAAATCCTTCCAAGTTTGAAACATCTTCTCATCTCTTCTGGGATTGGCAGTCCCTGTAAAATTCCACATCCCAAAGCTTCCCTGCCTTACACATTAACCAGAAATGATTATTCCAGAAGAATGCACCAAGGCACAGTTTAGTCGAAATGAAGCAGTCCACTTCTTGATGACTCACAGGTACTTTTTGTGTGTGTCTTGGAAAGGGCAGAGGTCCTTTCAGAGTTATATAATTTAGCATTTGCAGTGCCTCAGTTAAGCAAAGAATATGACTTGGAAGTGTTTTCAGAGGAAGAGCTGGATGGCTCTGAAGAAGATACTCTGTATTTTCCTGTAAAACAAAGCATAGTGGTTAGACATAAGGACAGATAGCCTGGGATATGTTGGCATTGCAAAGGACAGTTGGACCTGTCCTGATGACCCAGGTGGCTTTGACTTGGTCTGCAGCCCTGATACTAGCTGGATTCTGGATTACAGCAATACCAGCAACCACAGAAGTCAATGTGTTTGGTGACACAGCCGGGATATGTCAGCTTCACCAGATGATCATGCCATAGGGTAGTAATTTCCTCACACAAAGGAAGGGACTTAGTGGTCCTCCTTGAGCATGGGGATGCAATCTAGAACACATGCTCTTGAGATGAATCCCAGCTCCCTCCCTTTTGTGACCACAAGGCTCTAAACTAAGACCCAGGTGCACAGAGCCCGAGAGCAGAGTGTGGAAGAGAGTGCTAATAATATGGGAGTTTCAGGTGGCAGCAGCATGGGAAGCAGTTGTGGGCGTGTTTCATTCTTGTGGTGGTAGCCTTCTGTGTCTGGCTAGTGTACTCAGGTAAGCTTACTGTAGCAGAGTCAGAGACCAACTTCTTGTTTCATTATCATCTGACTAATAAACACACTCTTAAAAAGCAGTTGCTTGCCTACATTAAACTCCTTCATATCCCACTTTGACCAAATGTCACTATCTTCTCTGAGAAATGGTTGGATGCAAAGATTACACACTTAGGAATGAAATTACTCATATTTTCAGCAATATTTCTTGCAAAATAAAGTCACAACCAAAATGGTGACATCCATAAAATGACAAGCCAGAGAACCTTTGAAGAGATACAGCCCCAAGGTGGTGAAGAGTCCCTGAACAGTAAATGAACTGAGGAGCAGTGTGTCATGATATTATCAAGCTCAAAACAAAGCTCAGTTAGTGAGTGTTAGAATTGGTGAGACATGCCACCATCCAATACTTGTTTTAGTGTTAGACAATTACGCTTCTAGCATTATGCTACAATCATGAGCAATTATGCTAGTGATTCCAATGACTTATTACATACGGTTCCTTTGTATTAGAAGATTAAATACCATCTATGGATGTATGGATAGACAAATTGATAGATATCAGGATAGACAGACCCTGAGAGTGAGAATGCAGGCAAAACCTTGTTTGTGCTTCAGTAGGAGAGATCTTTTGTCACATACCTGTTTTCCCACATAAGTTGTTAAAGGTCCTTGAAAATGGATAGCTCATGGCAAGCATTGGTGTCACCAGGATCAGGGAGCTTGACTGTAAGACAGAAAACTGGTTTTTACCACAAGCGTAGAACTTTCTTTGTAGCCACATTGAGGGGGAGAAAAAAGGCTACAATAAGATGTTGTTCAGTAGTACAAGCAGGCAATCCACAGAAGCACAAGCTAGATGTTTGTGAGGCATCAAGTTCACGCGTTTGCGTGTTTATGATGGTGATGAAGGAGATCAACCTTAAAAGAAACTACAGGACACAAACAGCCTGTCTCTAACTGTTGGCCAGGGAAAATGCGTTAGGGTCCAGAGTCTGTCATATGAGACAGTACAGAGTTCTGGTCCCTTATCTATGGGAGTATATCCATTGAGGTAGCCAGAAAAGCTAAGATTTATATGCTTGGGGATGGTCGTTGACGGCCAATAACCTGAGATAATCAGCGGCAAATTTAACTTGACACACTAGAGGGCATTGGAACACAACACTCTACAGTCCAGATGGAAGGAAGAAACGTTTTGCTGCTAAAATGAAGTTTCTTTTTCGGTTCTGGAGTGGTTTGAGAATTTAATGAGATTCCTCCAAAAGATGTGTTAACAAAAAAAAGTATGGAAAACACATCTTTTTCTGTTCAGTCCCTCTCTGTTCATTAGATTGTACCATGGTGGGGGCAATTAGGCAGTTTTGTCCATTGTCACTTATAAGGTGGTAGAGGAAGAAGGTAAATGAATCACATCTTAAAAGTTTGATCAAAGACTTCGATCTTGCTTTATTTATTCTTTGCCAGCAGACCTGCCAAGGAAATATGCCAATTCCCACTGCCTGGGGCAGCTTCCACAGTGCCAGCTAGTGTTGGAAGTGTCTGGTCCAGGAGATTTTGTCTGAAAAGGAATTCAGAATTGGGGTCCAAGACTTAACAACTTGTTCTCACTACTTTATTCTGCTGGATGTGTCAGTGCAGGAGGGAATGAAGAAACTGACATGCTTAATGATAGTTGTATCAGTTATTCCTGCCTTCCTTCCAGTTTCCTGGGAAAAAAAGGAGTTTTTCCCACAGTCAGAATAGCACCACATCCAGCAGATGTCATTTTCAAGCCAGAAAGAAGGAATGGCGCTTTAAAAATGCACTAGGAAATGTTCCCAGACCTTGGTTTGGGAACCAATCCTCCTGCAGAAAACACCGGAATACCTGGAGTACCAGTTAAAAAAATCCAGGTGGATGATTCTGGTGATCCTAAATGAAGAAACGTGAGGCAGAAGCTGCATCTTTCCTGTCTTGTCCTGACACAAGATCTGAATGTGGCAGACGGTTGGAGCACTTAAAACTTATAGCACTGCTCTGCCTGGCTAATCACAGGCTGCCTCCTCCTGGGCCTTAAGCACGTTGCTGGAGAGGACATGCACAGAGGTCAGTACCTGGTCGAATATGGGTTTAACGCCTTCATTAATGATATCGATAATGGGAAAAATGCACCCTCACCAAGTCTGCAAGTGATACAGAACTGGAAGGAGTGGCTTGATAGATCAGATGAGTCTGCTGTCATCCAGAGGGACCTCAACAGGCTGGAGAAATGGGATGGCAGGAATCTTACGAAGTTCAACAAAGGGAAATGCAAAGTCCTCCTGTCCCTGGGGAGGAACAACCCCATGCACCAGGACATGCCGGGGGCCATCTGACTGGAAAGGAGTAAAGACAGAGCCAGACTTTTTGCCTTGGTGCCCAGTAAAAGGACAAGAGGTGGTGGAAATGAAGACAGAGCCAGACTTTTCTTGTTTGTGCCCAGTGAAAGGACAAGAGGCATTGGGAACAAATAGAAATACAGCAAATTACACTTAAGAAGAAACTTTTTCACTGTGAGGGTGGTCAAACACAGGAAAAGGCTATACAGAGAGATTGTAGAGTCTCCATCCTTGGTGCAAGAGTCACTGGGCCAGAGAAAGTCACTGCAGATGGAAGAAAAGCCTTCCAGGATCTTCCCTAAGGATCCAGTCCCTGTTTGCAACGTTAGTTCTTTTTTTTTAGGCACTGAATGTTTTGAGTTAAATGCAGGAATTTTCTGGGTATGGGACCCAAGCCTTTTCCTCTTCTAGAAATGTGTCCGGGCCACCTGGTTCCAGAAACACATTCATTTATGTTCTTTCTTTTGCTCATTAAAATCTGAGTCTTTGCAACATATAGACATGATTTTGAGAACAGATTCATACTTCCTCCCATTTTCTTTTCCCAACATAAAGTGGAGGCTAACCTGTCTTCTTGTCTCATGAGTTCAAGTTGCAATATCTCCATCTTTTCCTGCTCATAGCTGAAGAGCATCTTCCCCAAGAAGTTCCGTTTGCGTTTCTCTTAGGTTGCAAATAAATAATAGTGCCAGTGAAATTTTCTGTTTTCTAACTTAAAGTTTCAGTTATATTTTGTGGTTTATTTCTTGGGGAATTTAGAGTAAATGTCCACCAACCTCCTTCTCATTTTTTACCAATTATAGGTGAAATGATGAACTTTGGAAAAGGGTATATATTCATATTTATGTTGTTAGTGTCTTCTCTTTCTCTGACTAGTTCTAAGAAATAATTCAGAATATGAAGTGCATTTGACTTAAAAAACACTTGGAGAATGTTAGAATATTCAGCAGTAACTGAAATACATTCTTAGGCTGAGGTTCTAACCTTTGTTTGCTGTGAACTCCATTTGGACATTGAATTCCTCTTCAGCAGGGCTTCTTGTATCTATTTGTTTAAAAAAAAAAAAATCAATCAGTAAATACAGGAACTATGTTCAAATTCACATAATACATGAAATTTTCACATAATACATGAAATAGTTTGAATTCTTACCTTCTTGTCCCAGAGTGTCCCAAACACCAAAATGAATAACCCCTAGGAGACAGATAATTACATGCAGTTTGATGACAACAACCTTTTAATTGCAGTACCTCATAATTATCTCAAACACTGTCCGTGCTGACTATTGGAACTCTTTGATAGAGGGCATTTTTCTGACAGTGTCTCACATAATGGGCTGCTGATGTGGTAGGAGATCTCCAGGCCCAGACTATTTAGACTGTGTGTATATCTGGTCTACAAAAGTGACACAAATAGTTGGCTAGCACTAAACATATTTGGAAGGAGGGACCTTTGCGTATGGAAGACATGCCCTGCCTATGCTCCCCAGATAAGCTAGCAGGTTCACAATATAAAAGGCAAGTGAGTTCGGTCTGAAGCGTAGAATTTTGATGCCATTCTTAAGAGACAGAGTAGACATAACTATTGTGTCCTTAAGAAATCCCATGGTATTGGGATCCTACTGGCCACCTAAATACGTTGTAAGAATCATACTGACTGAAAACTTTCAGTCATTTGTATTTTGGTCAATTCCTCTCTTTATTATTAGTACTACTCAGCTGTTCTTGGTGACTTTCATGTTGTTTATACTCCCTCATTACTTGAACCCACAAGAGCATAACATGATGCCTCTAGATGCACTGTAAATGAGACCAGACATGCTGAAGCCTGCCCACCTGAACAGAATAGGGCTATTTTCCTGATCTTCAGGAATGAACTTCTTCCCAAAGCTATTGGCAAAGTTGGAACTTATCTTTACGTCAGCTTTATCTGTAAGGCACATCTTTTAAGGCAGCTGAGAATACGAAATACTGCTGAACTCCTGGAATGGGTTTCCCGAAGAGCCCTTTGGCAATAAGGATGTGTAAGGCAACTTGAGCTCTCCCAAGCTGTTTTTGTTCCCCTCAAAGCACAGCATTGCAAGAACGTCCCTACATGTTAAATGGTCATAGAGGAAACAAAACCATATATATGCGTAACTTACCTGCAAAGCATTGAGCAGAGCAAAGAGGATGTGGAAAGCTCGGTGGCTGTTTTTGATGATGGTGGCAAGGCCAAATCCCCAGGTGAGGCCTAACAGTGGTGTCAGGATGGCCACACTTTTGCCAATTTGAAACAAAGAGTTCCTCTCCTGCCTGTTTGACCTATCCCCAATAGTTGGCCTCAGTATTTTTATTATAACAACTGCAGTGATGAACAAATTCATGGCCACAATGATCAGGGCAGGTATGACGAAGGCCAAGAGAGCTTTGCTGTCCTTCCAGTTGAGCCAACAGACATCCTTTCTGGTGTAACTGTTCCTTGGCAGTGTGACAGTGATGGTGATGACTGCAATGACAAAGGGGCACCCATATCCCAGGCAGAATGCCACTGCTTTCTGAGCGGTCTTGCTTGTGTTATGTAAGATGAAGACCAGTCTGTAGAAAAGAATGAGGCCCAGGCTGAGCATCCAGAAAAAGACACACAGGTAGAATAAATGGATGAAAAAGGTGGCCACAAAACAGATACCTCTGCTCATCTGTTGGTTTTGGTCATTGATGGAGGCAGTGACAATGAACCAAATGTCAGCAATCAAGAGTGACGTAGCTATGTTGAGTATACAGATGTGGCGCATATAGGAGGTTGTGTTGTTTGTCACGTATTTCCAGACTAAGGATTCAATTATAATGCAGGCCACCAAACTCAAGATTGAAATGGCCAAGCCAATGTAGGTAATATAATCTTCAAAGATTACCTGGGAGAATTTATCAGGTGACATCAGAATGGAGAATGATGTCAAGTGACTGCAGGAGCAAATGACATAATCTTCTGCCTCTGTGGGTGTGCAACCATGAGTATCCCAGCCCGCCCTATGGTTGTTCAGTGTGAAGTTCCAAAAGACACATTGGGGCATCTTTAGAGATGAGTTTTTCTTTGCAAATGTCATATTAATATTGAACATCTGACTTCTGTTGCTGCTCACAGTTGTTGTTATCAGTAAGCTGTTCACATACTTGGTCCCATTCCGGGGCAGAATATGTCCAAGTTTTGAGTACATCACACTGACAATGGTTGAATTTTGGGGTAGAGTCTGAATTTCATTTTCACCAATGAGCACACTAGCTGTGAGGTTTTCTGTACTGTGGAAGGTCTTGTTATAATAAGGGTTGTTATTTTCTGTGACAACTGTACCTTGTAGCTGAAGGGAGTTTGCAGAGACAGGAGGAATGGTATTATTAACTGGTTGGAGGTGCAGGGAAAAATTTTCTACCGACTGCAGTAACAAAGAACTTTTGAGTATCTCCTCTTTATTCAGGTCTTCCCAAACTTCAGTTGTGGAATCAGCAACAATAAAGTCCACTGTGGAGAGGAAATTCTGGAATAACAACAGAATAATGCTGTTACTGAAATCCCATACAAATCGTTGTTGTTTCTGATGGTAATTTCTGCGTGGTCCTAGAATTGCCTTTTGAAAAAGCCCAGTATTTTCTTATTTTTCTCAATCCATATGAAACCTTTAGTTGTTAACCCTCTGCATGCTCTATTTACAAGTTAAGGTTTCCAGAAGTGGAGCTGTGTGGCTTTTTTTTTACATATTACTTAGTATTTTTTCTTCTCCATCTTTCTTTCCCTTCTTTCTCAGCCTTTGTGCTATCTTTGATTTCTCGCTCTCTCTCATGTAGGGTTCTCCAGCTACAAAACACCAAGTCTCTTTGCACTTTTCTGCTCAGAAGAGCAGTGCTTTTCCTCTATACCTCACAATCAAGGTTTCCAAGTATTTCTAAGATTTGTTTTGTTATTCATTTGTTGTAAGATCTAATTGATTGTCCTTGCTTGATCAGGGGCCCTGGAATTTACTCTCCCTATCCTTATTTCAACCATTTTTTCTATTCCTGCTTCTACTCATAGAATCATAGAATCACAGAATGGTTTTGACATTTAAAGATCATCTAGTCCAACTGCCCTGTCATGGGCAGGGACATCCAACCTGACCTTGAACACTTCCAATGATGGGGCATCCACAACTTCTCTGGGCAACCTGTTCCAGTATCTCACCACGTTCATCATAAAAATTTTTTTCCTTATGTCCAATCTAAATCTACCCTCTTACAGTTTAAAACTCTTGCCCCCTGTCCTGTCACTACAGGCCCTGGTAAAAAGTCTTTCTCTGACTTTCCTGTAAGGCCCCTTTAAGTATTGAAAGGCTGCAATAAGGTTTCCCTGGAGCCTTCTCTTCTCGAGGCTGAACAACCCCAACTCTCCCAGCCTTTCCTCACAGGAGAGGTATTCCAGCCCTCTGACCATTTTCGTGACCCTCCTCTGGACCTGCTCCAACAGGTCCATGTCTGTCTTGTGCTGAGGACCCCAGAGCTGGATGCAGTACTCCAGCTGGGGTCTCACCAGAGCAGAGTAGAGGGGGAATATCACCTCCCTCAACCTGCTGGCCACCCTTCTTTTTCTGCAGCCCAGGATACTATTGGCTTTCTGAGCTGCAAGCGCACATTGCAGGCTCATGTCCAATTTTTCATCCATCATTCCTTGTCCTTTTCCTCTGTATTAGAATGCTAGAGACATTTGGGGGTCCCTAGAACATTGCTAGTTGCTAAGCATACAGCAGCCTCTTTTTCGTGCGTAGACTCCTTGTCTTCATCATTTTGACTTTTCATAAACTCTTCTGTATCTTTGCTGTTGTTTCATCTTTGCTGTCATTTCATCTCATTCCCTCAATACTTTCCTGTTCCTGACCCTAACTAGCTGTGAAACTGCTTCAGGGAGAATGTCATCCCCTGTGACAAAAGGGGCCAAAGGGATTGATAAGCATAGGTAAGACTTAAAATAAAACCTTACTTGAATAGTGAGCTTCTCTGCGTATGCTGGGATAGAGGACACCATATGCAGGATGGTAACGATTGCACCTAGGTTTGCAGGAGAAGTGTTTATTGTGTTTTTCGCATTTTCTGTCTTTTCCTTAAGCTTTGCAAGGTATTCAGGTAGGTTTGCTTTTGCGTCAGGACTGTTGACCAAGGACTGGAACAGAAGATAACAGTACATCACATGTGTGCAACTTGCCTGGAGCTTGATCCTCCTTCATAAAGACTACCCCTATTCTAGTAAAATAAACAGACCCAGGGTCATTCTAGACATGCTGGTAGTGTTCAATCCTCTGACCCTCCAGAACAGGGTGCCCTAACTGCCTATTGAGAGTAGTCTTTTGTCTGTGCTAACTCGTAGACTGCTCCTGGAAGTTTTGGGGGAGAAAATAGTTGGCCTGGGCCCAAACTGTATGAGTGAGCAATCTAGCAAGTTAAGAAAATACATAATGGAGTAGCTGTACCTCTGCCTGGGACCTTGCTGTGCCTAATTTACTAAAATAAACATCGTAAGCATTCGATGAAAGAAAGATAATTGTTCTCACCTAACCTCACTGAGAGAAGGGTGACCCTGGATGGTTTGTAGAAGTGAAGAGCGCTATGATAGGATACCTAGGCTGAAAACCGAGGCCCAGCACCTCTCTGTGAAGCATGGCAGCTGATGGGGCATGCTAAACAGGGCCTGGGTCTGAGGTTGGGCAGTCGCACAGAGTTGTTCCTATTGCATCGTTGTTAGTGTACTCTGTAGCATGCTTTGGGCTTGTGTCAACTAGCGTTCACCGAGGCAACGCCTGAGCATGGTTCAGGGAGCACTCCAGGCCAGCGACTGCTCCCGCTGGACACTATGAATAAGGTCACCTTGTCTGGGGGAGAGCGCGTTCGTGTGTATGGGTATTAACCATGCAGTGCCACGTGCCCTCTGGGCCAGAGAAGGGGACCTAGCCTCTTTCACTGACTTGTGTAGATATAGCCAATCATTCTTTATATCTTTTAAAAGATAGTTTTAATTAAATATTTGATTTTTTAATGCTTCATATATTTTAGATTATGTTAAGCAAAAAAACACCCAACAAAAATTTTTGCTGTCTCACACTCACCCCCACCCCCAACCTCTAGAAAACTCATAAATGTTACCTCGGCACTAGTCAGCAGGTTGCTTATTTGTTCAGACAGGCAGTCATTCCTTTGAACCTTCCATGCCTTGTTGGAGCACTTGTAAGTTATATTGCCTCGGGTGCATAAATAATCTGAATTATCTGATGTACAGCATGGCTTTATTAACGTGGCCCCTTCTATTCCAATGCCAATGCTGTCTGAGCAGGAAACTTCCTTATCTGTATTGAGAAAGACACAGAGGCAGAAAACTAAGAAGCAGGGAGATATAATTTACCCCCATCAAACCTGTGACCTCCTGAAGTTTAGAGGTCTTTAAATTAGTTAGGATTTCAGCTTGCTGTCTTCATTAATTATGACCTTTCAGGATGTGTATGTCTTGCACTCCCAATTTTTTGGAATCATGAAATTAAAAAGGAAATTGAATGAAGCCCCTTGTTTTTGAGTACTGAATCAAATCAACAAACCAATACCCAAAGTTTCAGGATTTGTCTGTTAGATTACAGGGTTAGGGGGCGAGTGGGATTGTATTGACCACTATGTGAACAGTAATTCACACAAAGTTTATTCTGCTAAGGGACTCAGTGCTGCTATAGCACTAATAGGAAATTCATTAAGACCTTGATAGTAAGGCCTCAACACCTTTTCAATGAACAGTCAGTCTTGCTAATTGGCTTTCATTGTGTTAGTCATATCAGTAAGTATCTGCTGATTAAAGTAAATAAAATGGCTGCATATTTATTGCCTAAGAGAGTGAAATCTGGCCAGATACAATGATTCAACAGTGGGCAACACTACCGTGGAAAAACAGAATTTCTGTATTATGGGGATGTCCAACATTTCTTTCTTTCCAATTTAGAATAAGGAGCTGAAATATCCAAACTCTGGTCAGAACTAAACATCAAAACTGGATTTAGCAATGTTGAATTCTAATTACCCAGCATTTCCTGCAGAGCTGACTGGAAGGTGGGTCTGCCCAGGTTTCTGCAACACCTCATGGAGGTTGCCATTCTTGTGTTTAAAGTGGATATGTTCTCCCACAGGCTGACCTCCTCAGCTAGATGACTTCTTCCTGAGGCACCACAATCTTTTATCCTTGCTAAATTGTTGGTGCAAGCTGGGAGCTGCATGCCCACATTTCAACACAGAAGATGAAGCTCTTGGTGGTGCAGGCTGCACCAGAAGGAAGTAGGGACAGAAGATGACTGAACTATAACTGCTTGGGAATATACTGGGGCCACCGTCAAATACAGTGAAGACAAAATATCTTGTCTATTTATTTTTTAAAATTACAGTAAAATTGGTATTTTCCTCTGTATTTCAAAATTTCCTGTCAAAAAAGGAGACAAAAATTCTTGGCTAACAAAAACTGCTCCGGTTAGGTGTCACCAGCGATAAATTTGTGGCATCTGATTTAACAAAGATACTGGGATTTCCTATTTCACAGCTTTAAACAGTAACTTTTTTCTTACCAGGTATCAGGTGCAGACTTATATTTTCACTGTTGACTTTCTCTCCAATGCAGTTAATAAACTTGCAATATGCCATGAGCTTTTTCTCTTTGCTGCATTCTGTTTCTGTGTAATTGTACACGTAGCAAACCAAATTTCTTCCTATCTTTTTCCCTGTATGGAAGGATTAAGATAGGTTAACACAGATTTGGGGTCAATCAGCTAGCAGAGAGCAGAAAGCTTCTGCAAAACTTTCTTTTCTGTGGGTACTAGAGAAAAAAACTTCCTTTGTGGAAAAGACTTCCTTTCTCTATGCTGATCTCTGTCTCTTACTCCCCACTTAATAAATCTCCTGGCAGCTGCTGCGTGATCAGTACCTTTTCAATTACTGGTGTATGAGCAAATCCTGCCCAAACCCTCTTTTACTGTGCAGGAACCAAAATTTGCTTTAGAGACCATTTTGGAGAATACTCTTCCTGCTTCCGCTTCTACCACAGGCATTTCATTTAAGCTAGAATACTTTTTTGCTGTTCTTATATGGTTCTTTTGACCTCAGGATCTGTACCATGCTCCCATTGCTTTTCAGTATGCATGTGCCTGAGGGTCCCTGACTGCAATCTCTTCCAACGAGATCTTGGCATTTTTCTTAGCAACTGAAGGACCCCTCAGTCTCCACCTGCTTTACACTTCAGGCTGTTGGTTTTGCACTCCTGCGTGTTTTCTGAATTAGTTGAGGTGGCTCTTCTTTGCTTTTTTCAAATTAACTCTTTTGTAACCCACTCGAAAACTTCTAGTATATAAAAACATGCCAGGGAAGCTGCAGAACTGCCCTAAATTTAAAGTCATGGAAGCCTAGGCTTTTGTGCTGTTAAAGATATGTTACATGTATCCTTGAAGAAAATATAATAGTTCTTTGAATTGCATTCTTAATGTGTTATTATACATTTTTCGTGAATTAGTGGATTATCTTCTTCAGTAATGTTTCCTTGATACTCAGTTCAAAAAAGTGGCAGAGTGGAAGATAAAAGCAAATAAGTGGAGATCAGCAATTTCTAATCTGAACAATGATGAGGATGCTCACTTCTCACTGCCTGGCAAGGCAAACCAAACATTGAATTTACCTATTATGTATTTATCACTACAGCAGTGACTTCAGTTGCTCTTCTATTAATCTCAGCCACGCTGCCCAGGCATAACAACCATCCTAAAAAAAGTCCATTACCCTTTTTTTACACTCTCAGAAGTACTTGTTGGTTGTCATAATAGCAGTAAGTATGAATTGGTTACACAGACCTAACTGAAAACAAAAACCCCCAGGGACTGGGTTGTGACACATAGCGCAACTAGTGATTCTGCGAGTTTGTTGTTTCTTACCAACTCGAAATTCATTTTCTTGAACCACAAATGTAACATCGTAATCTTCCACGGTGTTAGCACTTATGCAGCACTCAAGGGCTTGTTGTACTTTGCACGGTATCGACGTTGCAATGGGCTTTATCAGGATGTTCTGCTTCAGAGGCAAGGAAATAACCTTGATTGTCACATTGGCAGAACTCTCCAAGTACTTCTGGGAGAAGGTGCAGATGTAGGTGCCTGAAAGAAGTGACACAAAACCCCATGTCTCTGTCAACAGAAGTGCTCCTCAGCTTTTGCATGGTCATGAGCCCTAATACTGAACAAGTACAGTGTTGTTGGCAGCATCATGTCTTGCTGTCCTCCAGCAGTTATGATTTTAACTCTTTTTTTTTATTTACTGTGGTCAGGCTTCACAGTGATTTGCTGGGCTAGGGATGCTGTAAACTATCTGGTATGGAGATTCATTGCCTTTGTAGCTAATACAAACCAGGTTCACTCACCGTTCCAGTCCTGTGTGGCAGTCCGCACTGTGAGCACAGACATGGCTGGAAATTTGCTATTGTTGATGCACGTATCACAGTCCACTGTTTTTGTGCTAGTTCCAGACTGGATTTTCCAACTGATACTGTCGTAATTGCTCACATCACTTTCACACGTTAGATTGAATGGATATCCCTCGGAAATGGATGAGTTTTTTGTACTTGAAGATATTGTTACGTGGGCTGAGACAACACAAGATAAATTTCATATTATTGAGAGTCACTTGTTATAATCATTTGCTTGCAAATGACATGTGCCACAGAGGCCACTTAGCGTTAAAGAGCTGATGGTCTGTTACATGCTACCTGACTCTTACCTGTCTGGAGGTACGTTACTCTGATGTTTTGACTGTGCCTGGCACCATGTCCAGTCCGCAGCTCACATGTATATGTTGTCACTGTACCTGACATCTCAGGTGGGCATACCGACTCATTGATGTTGAGCTTGTATTCAGTGCAGTTTTCACTGAAACTGGAGACTCCTAGAGAGAAATAAACATTCTTTGAAGGGCTACAGATGTCCAAAAATACATGGGCTCTGGAAATCACAAACAATCACTCTAACTAAGGAAAACCTTGTGGGTTTGCATGTAACCTTTGACAGCATGGCACTTTTAACTCATCATTGCTGAAGTTCATTCGCACCCTTTACTCTGGCAACACTCACAGTGGTTTTCCAAAGGCCTGAAGATGGCTATCAGGACAGTGCTGGGCACCTGCCACCAAAACCAGTCTGAGAGCAACAACATTGCTTGGATACCTCAGGAAAAGCCAAAAAGGAGAGTATTCTGATTCAGCCTAACCCCATTATCTACGATATTTAGGATAAGTAAGGTAAGTAAAACAGGAGTAAATACTGCAGATTTTAATGTCATCTTATTTTGAAATAAACATTTGGAGATACTGACAGTCATTCAACTTTAAATCTGAAGAGTGTTGGTTTAGGCATAAAAGGAAAACCCCACTAAAGCTGTCCCATGCTGCAGCTGAATGTGCATCTGGCGTGCGAGCAGAGTTCCTGGGGGAAAGCCTGGCCACAGGGAATCAAGGGCAGAACAGCTCATTACAGCAGGCCAGGATCACCCCTCTCTCTGCAAGCACTGCTGCACACCCGTAGCAGTCCTCTGTGGAAATGACTGTGCACATAAGCTTTGAAGGTTTTCCTCTCATTTTGCTGTCCTGCTTTCTGCTAAATTTCATTTATAGCAAATGGTTAACAATAAACAGTTAATCCGTACCCATAAAATATTGAGGGCAATAGACTGTTTATGACTGTGGTTCACAGACATTTATGAGCATTTCTATTGATGTTATTTTGTAACTCTTTGTAACACATTTACTTGGTGCTTTATTAACTCTTTATATTCATTTTATAAGTAAAGCCTTGTGGGATGCCACTGACTCAACTGGCATGTGTTGTATCATCACAAGTATGGGTGGAGAGGGAAACTGCGCACTCAGTCTTTAGCTATGCTGCAGCTGTTTCAAAGTGTAGCACCTGCTTCTCTTGGTTGCCAAATCTCAGTATCTATCTGGTACACAAAAGCTTTTCATACCCCAAGGGCAATTCTGGAGCTAGTAGTAGAGACTGATGCACTCATCCTTGCTTTCAAAACTAGACAATGCAGAAATAAGCTTTTTGGAAAAAGCTGGTATGACGCTTGTCCAGGCAGCTGTTTCCATCCAGGATGGCACAGTTTTAAGCATCAATGTATGCACAGTGCATGGAGATGCCCAGAATCCCACTGGCACCTGCACAACATATATGGAGTCTGTACCACGCTGTCCATCCATCCTTCGTCCTTCCCACACACACACACATTTGGAGCACACCCGGTATTCATCCTAGGATTTGGCCTTTGGGGTAGCCAGTTAGGAGGAGATCTTTGAAGAACAAACCAACCTAGCAGGTGAAAGACAATCTTTTGTTAATCATACCTGTAATACTGAGTGCTCCATTTACTTTCCAGTCACCAGTAAGTGATGGTAAGTGTCTGTCAATACAGCAGGACAGCAGAGGACTGTTTGTCTGCATTTCAGGACTGTTGCATATAACATCGATGTCGTTTACGTTTGGAGTGATGTATAGCAGAGAGACTGCTATTGTTTTTGTGGCCTTGTATATCAGTGTGTGAAAATGATTGCTGTTTGTGAAAGAGCACCCATAGGTACCTGTAAAGCATAGGCAATATCTTAGCATTGAGAACACGTTTCGCTGTTTTTTTCCTCTAAGTTTGGAGTTAGGAGCTGGGCCTACTTCCACACCTAGTTTTCCCCTCTCCCTGCTCTGCAGTGGCTCTGCTACTTGCTAATCAAAATGTACCCTCAGGTCATCTGCACTATGCTTTCTGCAGACTCCTGGTGCCAAATGTATCCAGATTAGGCAGCTTCAGTGTTGATGGGTACTCGAGACGAGACCAGTGCTCTGGGACTGAAATACTTAAAATCTGGCTGAGTTGGTGTTTTGGGGATCTGTGTATTGCCCATTGTCCACATGGCAGCAATATGTCACGGCAAGAATATAGACTGACTGTGCAAAAGGTTCCTACACAGAATGGGTGAGAGAGAGGTGCCCAGGGTGGACTACACAGAGCTGGCATTCTAAGCGCAGGCACATAGGCTGCTCAGAAGGTATCGCCAAAGACAGCAGAGTAGTTATCAGGCACTTTCTCAGGCACTTGTCCCCTGGATGCAGCCAGGCTTTCTTTTGAAATTGGCAATCAGAGCTCCAAACTTCCTTCATACTTTAGGTATGTGGATTCCCCTTCCCCATTGGGATAGCCAGGTGAGTAGGCCACTTACATAGGAGGGGAGACACCAAGGTTCAGGGCATCCTTAGCCTGAAGAAGTTTGGACCCATGACTCCTACCTTGGCTATGTGTGCCCAAATACCTTGTGAGAGACTACCCTTTTTGAAGTTAGATGTAAAATTCATGGTCTAAAGAGAAGAACTAAATGGGAACTTGAGTCGAAGTTCTGATAATACATGATAATTCCCCTGATAACTCCTCCCAGCAAAATGCCACCAATTTACCTGCTTCTGATTTTCAAAAAGCCCTAAACATGAACACATGGAAAACTGTAACTCAGAGCTCTGATTAGTTATGTTGGCAAAGGGGGCAAGGGCCATCAAGAACAAATTCAGCACAGCCTCAGATTACCACACCAAAAGGGTGGGAAGACCTCACAGCCATGTAGTCACTACTGTCTCCTGAGATATGGCAGTGAAGCCTGGCACTGAGAAAATCCAGGCCTGTTTAGTCACTTCAGTCAGTTCACATCTTACTGGCAACGCCAGTCAGTATGTAGTTCATGAAAGAAAAAAAAAAGGAAAATTATGAGGAACAGTGTATTTTTCACATTTATTCTAGGAAAATGCAGTCACTGCATGCCTCTTTTTTATAGAACTAGCCACACTAGAGACTTACATCTGCTGTTTTAACAATAGAAAATCATACCAGAATCCTTCACTGTAATGTTGATAATTTCAAGAGTCGACCATGAGGTTTTCATTGAAATGTTTCTCTCTATCAAATACTGGAAGCCGGTTGAGATGATCTGATCAAAGTAATACCAGGTCACATTCTGAGATGTTGAATTTATCTGACAAGTCAGTCTTACTGTATCCCCTTCAAAAATGTCTACAGGACTCACAGTGAAGTTTGTTTGATCTGGGAAGACAAAGAGCAACATTCTGCATTATTGTCATTTCAGCTCACATCTATGTGGTGTCTTTCATCTCGTGGGAATCCTAGGTGCTTCGCAACTAATATGTACTCAGCATCAGTTGCAGGCACTACTTCTAATACAAGCTATGCAATTTTCCCACAACATATTCTTCTACTATCTTTGTCAGCCAAAGATCCCAGAAGGTTTTATGCAGAGAGCCAGAAATATTGTCACTGCCACTACTTTCTAAGTAGATAAACTGGGAGGAGAAGCAACCAGGTTAAAATAATCCTCTGAGACAGAAAGTCCGGTGCTCAGTGCACTGAGAGTACAGCACCTCTGCGGCACTTGATCAGGCATTTCAATTGTAACTTACTGTCTAGCGGCAGCGTGGAAAATGTGCCGAGGAAGCCAGAGGGAACCTGTTCTCATGTAAACTGCAAGAGGTTTTGTGTTTTGTTTGAAGAAGTGGGAAGTGCTGGCAGCCTGATATGCTAAGAGCTGTCTCAGTTCTGGAGGTGACAGTCTCTCTCCCATGGAGAGGCTGCATCAGGGTTCAGTGGATTAGCTGGAAGGTTTTGGTTTTCCGTGGGAGGTGCTGCATGCATGGTCATCTCCTGTGAGTCCTCAGCTTTGGTGGCCCAGGATGAAATGAAACAGCCAGAGAAATAAATGGTTTTTGAAGGTCTAGTACCAAATAATCAACAGTATAAGGCAGCTACACGGCTCAGGCTAGAAATACTAAAAGGTTGAAGGAGAATACTGAGAGCGCTTTAAACTTACCAGTTATTTTCATTGTGAAGGTAGCTTGGTCTAGCCGGTACAATGCATCTAGAAATTGTGGTACAATTTTGTGGGAATTTGCTATCTGATCAAAGCTTGCTGCTCCTGCTTTTACTTCATAGTTCACAAAAACACTTCCAGGCCTAAACAGATACAAGAATGAGAGAAGCACCAGGATTAAATATCCTTGCATATTAGTAGTAGGCTTCACAGGGCTCACCTGTGAAGGCTCCTGTTGTGACTCAAGGCTTGTTCCGGTATAGAAAAAGGTTGTGCTACAGCTCTTCCCAAAGTAAGAACACCTTTACGTGACATGTCCTTCATCTGCTTTCTATTTCTAGTAAATTTCCCTTAGAAAATGTAAAATACATCTGCATTTAAATATGTGTGGACTTAAGTAATATCTCTTTTATCCAGATCCAACGTTATATCCAGAGTCAATGCACTAATTCATCTTCCTGATGACCTGGGAGATGATGCTAGGTTTATTCACATCCTTTTCCCCTTTTGGGTGGAATTCAGTCTTTCCCACAAAAGGCTTTGATCCAGATGGAGAATGATTATGTTTCTTGGACTTTTGCACAGTAGTGAATTTTACCCACAATCCTATTTCCATGCTAATAGTTGGGCTTTCCTTTGCAGCTATTATACTATTATTCAGTATGTATATATTGGGCATGGCTTCTAGCCAGAATGAATGTAGTTTTTGCTGCTGAGTGTTTCCTTGAGATGGGACAGAAAGATTTGTGTCTTCCAGGAAAAAATGAAATTGTTTACTTACCTGAAACCAGTTACTGTTGTCGATACAAAGCCTGGTAAACATCTGTAGCTAGCATTAAACTGTAAACAAAGACATATTACATGACATAAGTCCTCTGTATATTGCTCTAGCGTGCTTAAAATAGGAAACTCTCCATTCAACATTGATGTGAGTAAGGGCATGTAGCATACCTAATAGAATAGGCCTGGTGCTCTCCCCACTGTCACTGGGACAAATTTGTTTGATGGTTTCATTCTATGTGTGCTCATGTGGATTTAAGCTGGGACCAATAATGTGATTTTTTTTCATGCTTTGATGCAAAGATTCATAAATACTTCCCTGTTGGCCAGCATATTAAAATGAATGGGAATATTGTCATTGCCTTTCAATGGAGGTCAGCTTTAGCCCGCTTTGTAGCTACCACTGCTGCATGCTTCACAGCTCTGCAGAGAGACAGTGACAGTGCACCCTATTTCCCAGACACTCAGGGTAAATACCATATTTCTTAGAGGACCTTCAACCTTCAGAGGTGGAAAACAAAAGTCATTACCGCTTTTTCAAGGTCAGCTTTGTATTTTTTGTATAATTCAGAAGAAGAATCCCTGAGATCATCCCAAAAGTCTGTGTCGAGTCTGACTGACATATTCATTATAATGGGCTCTCCCATACCACATAAGTCTGTAAGAAAAAACATAAAAATAAATGTAAAAATAATCAAAAGCAATGCTTACAAAGTGATTTCTTAGCTTTTTCTTCTAACTTAATCATAGAATCTCAGAATCATAGAATGATTTGAGTTGGGAGGGACATTTAAAGATCATCTAGTCCAACCTCCCTGCCACGGGGAGGGACTTCTAACCTGACCTTGAACAATTCCAATGATGGGGCATCCACAACTTCTCTGGGTAACCTGTTCCAGTGTCTCACCATCCTCATCGTAAAAAATTTTTTTCCTTATGTCCAATCTATCTAAATCTACCCTCTTTCAGTTTAAATCTCTTGCCCCCACCCTGTCACTACAGGGTCTAATAAAAAGTCTTTCTCCATCTTTCTTATAATCCCCCTTTAGGTATTGAAAGGCTGCAATAAGGTCTCGTTGGAGCCTTCTCTTCTCTAGGCTGAACAACCCCAACTCTCCCAGCCTTTCCTCATAGGAGAGGTATTCCAGCCCTCTGACCATTTTCGTGACCCTCCTCTGGACCTGCTCCAACAGGTCCGTGTCTGTCTTGTGCTGAGGACCCCAGAGCTGGATGTAGTACTCCAGGTGGGGTGTCACGAGAGTGGAGTAGCAGGGGAGAATCACCTCCCTCAACCTGCTGGCCACCCTTCTTGTTCTGCAGCCCAGGATACTATTGGCTTTCTGAGCTGCAAGTGCACATTGCAGGCTCATGTCCAATTTTGCATCTACCAGTACCCCCAAGTTCTTCTCCACAGGGCTGCTCTCAATCCATTCATCCCCCAGTCTGTATTGATACTGGGGATTGCCCCAACCCAAGTACATGACATTGCACTTCACCTTATTGAACTTCATGAGGTTTGCACAGGCCCTCTCCTTGAGCAGTCAAGATCCCCCTGGATGGCATCCCTTCCCTCTAGCAAATCAACTGCACCACTCAGCTTGGTGTCATCTGCAAACTTGCTGAGGGTGCACTTAATCCCACTGTCTATATCATTGATGAAGATATTAAATAGTGCAGTTCCTTGAGTGCACCACTCGTTATTGGCTTCCACTTGGACGTTGAGCTGCTGACTATAACTCTTTGAACGTGGCCATCCCACCAGTTCTTTATCCATCTAACAGTACATCTGTCAAACCATATCTCTCCAATTCAGCAGCAAGAATGATGTAGGGGACTGTATCAAAGGCCTTACAGAAGTCTAGGTAGATGACATCCGTAGCTCTTCCCTTGTCCACTGATGCAGTCACTCCATTGTATAAGACCACTAGATTAGTCAGGTGCAATTTGCCCTTGGTGAAGTCATCCTAATCCTAAATCAAAAACTTACAACTTGTCAAGATTCATCTGTATGATAGGAAAGTTGGGATTCCTCTAAATTTCTATAGCTAATTTAGATGCCTGGCATCTGCTGGATATCTAGACTCCCTCTCCAGTTAATGCAAAGCTGTAGACACCTTCAGAAGGTGGTATATTCAGGTGGTGACAGACAGCTTTCCTACAGTGGTTGAATTGCTACATTGTTCCAGTTATAGAGAGTTTGGATGAGTAACTTTGACCAGATACTTGACTTTTACTAAGTGAAAGTTACACAGGATGGGTCTCCACCTACGTTTCACTGAAATTAATGGAAAAATCCTCAGTGACTTTGGGAGGGTAATATTCTGGGTGAAGACCCATCAATGGGCACAAAAGAATATAAAATGCTTAGAGAGATACCGGAATTTTCTAAGTTGGGTCCATTTAAGGACATGTCCATACCTTGCAGTGGAGGAGCATTGTACCCAGGGCCTTGGACTTCTAAGGCATGTAGGACTTCCACATGGAAGAGATACTAGCTCTAGTCCTGGAAATAGTATAGCAGTATTGATGTGGGGGTGCCCTGTGATAAAAGCATTGCCTCTAAGTAGAGCTGATTAGAACAGGCATGCTGACAGCACTGGACTGCTTCCAGCTCTAGGGTTGCCTCTGGGTATCTCTGCCTGCTGCTCCATCACAAATTAGAGGTAGACTCTTATGGGGGTCTGTCTTGGATTGCAGAGACAACAGGTAGTGCTCCACCCCAGTGCTGTCAAGCCTAAGTGTCCAGTCATCAGTCAGGTTCCTAAAAAGTCATGGGCACCTTGTCACAAGTCATGAAATAAAACCAAACAAAAGATACATGCTGGATTTTTTTTTTGTTCCTTCTCTTCTATTGAGCACTATGGCACACTTTGGTCACATTTGTAAGTTCCTCTGTTGAAAATCTGATGAGAAGAAATTTTCTTTGTTTAGTGGAAGCTGAAAATCCCAGAGGCATGTGAGTGATTCCAGGAGCTGGGGGTCCAGCATAGCACTAAGTATCTCCACGTATTTGGGTCAAGGTGGACCCACATCACAAAGAGGAGAGCTCTAGAGCGTCTCTACAGACTTTCCACATTCATAGGCAATGTGGTAGCCAGCTCAGTCCTGACGTGCTGCTTTATTACACCTTTAACACTATTCCATCTTCTAACCAGTATGTAAGTTGTACAACAAAGAAGTTCAGCACTGTTTCTCCTTACCTTCAGTCTGAGGCTCACAGTAAGGCCCGTGAAAAGGCTTTTCCATCATGTAGCTGCAGGGCAGGTCGGGTGCTAGGCTGACAGAAGGGCAGGTTATCAAGTCACTGCACACTGCACTTGGCCAGGCATATCCATTTTCACAAGAACAACAGCTCTTGTTCTCACCACTGGGCAGACAGACTAGTGTCAGAGAGAGAAATACTATGAGAATAGTAAGCAGGCATAACTTACTGCTCATTTACCCTGCTGTATCCTTATACCAGTGATCTCAACTAAATGTTGCCCTTCTTGTGAGTTCACTTGAATGGTGCAACATGATGATCTGATGCCTTGCAGATCTTACTATACTAATAATAAATGACTAACCAGAAACGGGAACCAGACTGTTAACAGGGATTAGTCTGACCAATTACTTTTAAGTAATTGAATGGAAATGTGAAGCCTGATCCTAAAAATTTACCTGGCATATTGGCCAGCATCCTATGATAGTTTGCAGATTGGATATTTTTATATTGCCTGAGCTGAAAGCAAATGCATAGGGTTTTAAAGATTGTAAGAGCATGTAATGGTCATTCAAAGTCTCAGTGGCTAGTGAGGTACTGTGTCATTCTGACTGTATCCTGACAGATGTTGCATGAGGGAAGGTAACATTGTCACAAAGTGCTTTAAAACCAGACATCCTCTCTAATAAAAAAACCCAACACTTCACTGTAAGTTTTTCTGCTCTTAATGTGCCATTGGCAAAGTAAGATATTAACAAAGTGATTTTCACACATTGCAGGTGACCCTGAAGGCCTTTCAAAGATCGGTTTGCATGTTGTTTTGAGAGCTGATGAATGCTTCCTTTCACTGCTTTATGGGCCAGCGATAAGAAGGTACCAAATCTCCTCTGCTGTTGTAAATGTTCGGTGCATTTGTATATCTTCTGCTGTATTAGTTACTTGGATGTGAAGTTGCACAACCACAACTCATGTAATAAAACCTGTCTGTTATCTTGACCTGTAAGAATACGTATAGTGAGTTATATCAGGAAAAGACTTCATCTCATGCAGCCTGTCTCTGTCAGGGTCAGAGTACAGCCTCTTACAGTGATTTACATTCCAAATGCAAGTGGAGGGAAGTAAACAGTCTGATAACCTCTGTCGCAGCTTCCTGAAGCTTGAAAGTAACTCAGACTGCTTGTTAGTCAAACTGGAGCAAAATCCTTTGGCTCAGGCTTCCTCTGGCTTTGTCCCTTCCTTAGGAAAAGAAAAGCATTCAGGGCTATTCCTAATGTCAACATTATGGAAAGACCAGTGGCGGGATGCAGATAACAAAACATGCTGCTGTGTGCTACAGCTTCAGTCTTGTTGAGTCTTTCAGTAGGCAGCAGAGACAGTTCAGTTTTGTTGATTTCTAAGCATGATGGATGGTAAAACTAGAGAGATCAAATACTGGCAAAAAAGTACATCACCCAGAATATAAAAATAAATAACCAACCCACCTGTTGTAATGTTGATGTTTGAAACTGTCATTTCTACATTTGAAATATTTGTTGAAACTGGAAGACTAAGTTTTCTGAAATACTCTTTGATTGGCTCCAGAAAAGATGAATCCATAAGGCTTACTTCAATGTCAACGGTGTACTCCAGAGGGGGAAGGTCAAAAATAAGTACTGAAAGAGAAATAGCATGAGACTGCAAAGCTGTGTGTGAGAGTAAATCATAAATTGATGGCTTCTGTTTCGGCATTTGGGCTCTGTTGCTATTTAATGGTAGCTTAATGTGGCATTCTGCTTAGGAAATCTTTTTGATTCCTACTCAGCAGATATTCTGCACGTTTTATCTGCTGCTTGTCTGACAAAAGCCAGATTTCTTTGCTCTCAGAGCAATAGGAAGCTGATATAAATGACATAATATATACAGAGAAAAGCTGTATCATCCTTTCTCTTTTTTGATTCAGCAAGTGGATGGGTTGTCAACCACAGACTGAAGCCGTACAGGATTATCTTGTGGCCCGTGTCCTCCTAAGAGGCTCGGGTTTTTTTTCTACACCATGTATTTCATCTTGCATAAAAACTGAGCTCGTATATGTCAGTCTCTGACCAGACAAAAGTTTCTACCTCTTTTGTTTGTGCCTTTACTACTGTACTGGTTTTGGCTGGGGTAGAGTTAAATTTCTTCATAGTAGCTTGTATGGGGCTATGTTTTGGGTTTGTAATTAAAACAGTGTTGATAACACAATGTTTTAGTTATTGCTGAACAGCGCTTACACAGTATCAAGGCATTCTCTTTTTCCCACTCTATCCTCCCAGCAAGCAGGATGGGGTGCACAAGAAGCTGGAAGGGGACACAGACAGGACAGCTGATCCCAACTGACTAACATGATGTCACACACCATATGACCTGGAGCGTGACATCCACACCATATGACGTCACACTCAGCAATAAAAGCTGGGGGAAGAAGAAGGGAGGGGAGGATGTTTGGAGTGATGGCGTTTGTCTTCCTGAGTAACCGTTAAGTGTGATGGAGCCCTGCTTTCCTGGAGACGGCTGAACACCTGCCTGCCGATGGGAAGTAGTGAATGAATTCCTGTTTTGCTTTACTGATTAAACTGTCTTTATCTCAACCCATGAGTTTTCTCACTTTTAGCCTTCTGATTCTGTCCCCCATCTTGCTGGGGGAGAGTGAGCGAGCAGCTGGGTGGTGCTTAGCTGCTGGCTGGGGTTAAACCACAACAACTACTCCTCCTTGATGATCGAAGTTCGGTACCTCAAGAGCTGCTGTCCCCAATAGTGATTTCACCCTCAGCTTACTAGGAACCTGCTCTGTTACCATACATATGTGTACATACTGTTTCGCTTCTGTCTTTGCATCTCTGACTGGAAGCTTTCCTCTCCTAGCGTGCTGTCAATCTGTGGAAAAAAGAGAGTGAAGCTCTGTGAAAAAACAAAGTGAGGCTTTAGCTGCTGTTGTTGGCATGAAAGAATTAGTGAAGAAAATACTGGCATAGATCATTTTTTTCCTTCCACCAATCTTTGCTCCTCCCTGCCCCCCTTTTCCTCTTTAAACAGAATATTTTTATCTTCCAAGCAGGGAAATGTTAAACACCAGCTGAGGCATGTACTGAGTTTGCAGGTCTCCCTTCGTGTGTCTCTGCAAGGCAATTGTCTCAGCTTAGCAGAAATTCTGTGTCTGAGCTGCAAACTGGCTATGGGGCTGATGTAGTGCTCTCAGTCCTGGGCCAGCCTTGCAAACTGCTTGGGAGATCTGGCCACTCAGCCTTTGAATCCAGAAAGTGGACTCATATTACCCTTTGCGTTCCTCTTTCCTCTGAGCTTCCAGCTCTGCAGCAGCAAAGCCAGCCTGAGTAGGAGTAGAAAGGGGATTGAACTGTCTTGGCTCCAGCTCAGGTGTCAGGTCAGCTATTTTGTGGGCCGTCAGTAGCACACAGTTGACCAAGGCAGTAGTGGCACAATTTCAGTATGGCTGGGTTCACGCAGGGTGCAGCCAAGTGAGATGCAGACCATCTTATTTTTTTAATCATGCCCTAAAAATACATTGGCACCACAGTTAGCAAGAAAGGCTAAAGAACAAGCAAAGGTGCAGGCAGGAAATTTGCAGCTTTGCCAGTTTCTTGAGTCGTACTGAAATCTTTATTTACAGAAAGGGTGAATAGCTTGGCAACTCTTAAGTCATCTCTTTACATAAAGGAACCATCTGGTGTGTGATTAGAGCCGGGCTTCGTATCGCTGCTGTGCTGGCAGTGAAGATCCCAAGGTGCATTGGCATTTTTGCACTGCTAGGGGTACTACCTTTCATCTTAGAGGTTAGCTGCAAAAGTTACAGAAAGCCCACTGCTATCCACTTCTTCCCCCAGATTTGGTCTCAGTGGTTTCCTTTTTTAATTATTCTCCCAAACAACTACAGGGTATTCCTATGTTGTTAAATACTTCACATATTTCACACCATTAAGTGATGATTCATTTGCAGGATCAACCATGGATCAATGGTGCTAAAAAATACAGTGTTACTCTTTTCATGAAAATGCCTAAGTAAGTGGTGAGCTGGAGACAGTTTGAAAAAAACAGAGCAAACAAGATACTTGCTCACTATTAGACATTTGCCAAAGGGCAGACAGTGCTGCTTGAGCCAGCTATATCTTGGTTTGCCAAGACAAGGGAGGGTGGCAGAAACAGCTTAAGGAGTTCACACCTTCCGCTTCACCTCTCCTTGCCTTTTTTCAACCTGCTCAAAAAAGCATATTGTGTTCTGGTCAGTCCATAAGAACTAAGGTCCCTGTGGTGCTAGGGGCTGAATATAGATGTTAGAATCTGGTTTGGCTTGATAGGGTTCATAATGTAGAAGAAAAAAGAAGTATTTTCTGGTCTAATAATAATTGTGCTAGACCAAGAGCTGGTAGATTTGTAGACTAGTTTTCTTTACTAGACTATATTAACTTCCATTTGTTCAGTCCTTTCATTTCTCTGTTCCTCTTTTGTCGTTTCTAGTTAGGGACTATTTGTGCGGAGGGTGCCTGTTACCAAATCCCTATATAGGACAAAGCACAAAACAGATTTCCATAATTCACACTATTAATGAAGCAAAAGTGGTATGTGAGAATTATTGAAAAAGTGGGAAACTGAAGTGAAGCCTGAGTCCAAGCACATCTAAACACAAGTCACTCAGGGGTGGCATTTTGGTCATTTGTACTCATGTCCGACTGCCAAGAGACTCCTGTCACCTACCTGGAAGGACCTCTGTGCCTGAGCTAGTTTTGTTGACTTAATTGGTTTCTCTCTCTCATAGGGTGGGTGAATCGCATCCAGGAACAGTGCCCACGTAACTGTTACCTAGGCTTAGCTCCAGGGACAGCAATTTACATCCCTTGCAGACTAACACAAGTGAGAAACCAGAAGTTTTGCTCAGTTCCTTCTGGAGAGGCTTTAAGACTGGGAAGCAAGAAAAGCCCAGTTCCTGGATTTCTCCATCTCTTTTACACACTGGGGAGGCTCTGGGTTCAGTTTTCCCACCTGATCTTGTACTGACTTCCTCTGAGGTTTTGTAAAGAGCTATAGCAGCTGGGTGCTATGAGCAGAGACCAAATGAAAACCAATGGGGCTGGGAAAGGATACTCACTATGTATTGGATGAATGGATGAAAGTTTGAGTCCTGTGATGTCTGGCAACACGCTGTGACCAGTAGAAACAGGCAGTGGAGACCTGCAGTAATTGGGGATGGCATTTTGTCCAGTGACTGCTGTACAACCTGAGAGGAAAATGAAGCAAAAGGATCAGGGAATTTTCAGCTGACTCACACAGTAGGAAATACCAGAACACTCTACAAAAACAGTATGTTCAGACTTTTTCAGCACATTCTGCCTGTTCGCTCCATCCAAGACAGAGCATGCAACAAGGTCTATAATTATTCCTCTGCCACTGTCACTAGACTGTTTCCCTCATATCTCCTTTTTTTCACGTCAGCTGTACCTACTCAAAATGGAGGGAGAAAGAAATCACTTGGAGAAAGCAGAGTCCTAAGCAGATTCCTAACAGGGACAAATGAGGTGCTAGAAATTCATCTGCCATGAGAAAAGTTGACTTTGGATCTTCAAATATTCCTCACGGTGGTACTTGACAAACGCACAGCCAGAACATGAGGGAATAGTTAAAAATGTTGCTGTAAGTGAGGGCCTGTCCCATTGCAGCAGGGAGAGCTCTGCTACCAGCCATGTCCCACTCTGGAGAGGGATTAGTAACATCATGGGCTCAACTAGAGATTTCTGTGTGTTTGTAACCCCTTGGCTAACAAGGGAAACAATGAAGAGTGGTATCTCTTGGTAAAAATCCATGGTTTTTTGAGGTTTTATCTCCATTAATTGTACTGAAGTTAACAAGTAAATAACCTGGAACGCAAGAATACTGACACACCAGATTATAATGTGGTGCCTGAAATCAAAACCCAGAAAAAAAAATCTTCTCCAGCTCATTAATACCTAAGCTAATTTACTCATGCAGTAGACTGGATGATGAAACATAAAGGGAGAGGCAAAACATGCATGGACCCTTAAAACAGGTGCTGACACATTTATGCAACCAGAGGGAATAGAGAAAGGGAGCTGAAGAATATGTAAAAATACGTATTTTTCTATGAATATGCACTTTCTGGTTATTCCTTTCTGGTTAACAAAGCACTTCCCTATCTCTAGAATGAACAGCTAGTAGAGAGCCACAGGAAAAGGCAGAACCCAAAGCAGATTGCAAAAATCATTTTAAGAAAGGAAAGCACTGAGAAAAAGCTCTTAAGAACAGTACTGAACAGTACCTGAGTGGATAACATCAGCTTGATTAAAATCATGAGCTTTTGTAAAATTATGATCTTCTTGTATTGAAAAGTCTGTTCATACAAACTCAGGCTTTGAAAGGCTGTGAATCACCAGGTGAAAGCAGGAAAATCAGCACCCCCCGAGATGATAATGAACATTGGCAATGGATGCCTATTGCCACCATATTGCATATGAGAGCTGGTGCTCCCAAGTAGACAGGGTGCTTCATGGTGACTTTCCTACTCAAAAGAGCCCATGACAGAAAATTATAATATGAACATGATCTGTGGTCGCACCTTGTGAAAGGATAGAGGACAGCAATGAGCTTATAGCCAAGCAATATAGTTGATGTCACTGACACGAGTATCCAGCAGGGATTTGTCAGGGTTTCTCACCAAAGGTGGTTCTGCAGGGAGACTTCGCCTGGATACCGACCTGGCTAAAAGATAGGAGGAAAAAGTAGGAAGAAATTATTTGCTTTTCCAATAGAGAGATGTCATCACCAGAGCTCCGCAGGAACATGGGTGTAAGCCTGTGTCTTACCCTGTGTTCTCAAGTGATGTGGAAAAGGCAGTGATTAGTGATACAACACTGGAAAACTTTAAATGATTGAGAGTAACAAAAGCAAAGTCTGCCTGTGAAGATCTGTATAGGGATTGAAGGATACTGAGTGACTGGGTCATGAAATTAATGAAATTCAGAACTGATAAGTGTAAGGTAGAAAGAAAGCATCCTGACATTATGTATTTTGTGATGGACTCTGAACTATTACCACTCAGAAATGGGGTCTCAAGAAATGTCAACTGAATTCTGAGGTGCAATTAAAAAAGGAAAATTAATTTTAAGATATTCTAGGGTAGCAACAGAGGAAAAAAAAAAAAAACCACCAGGAGACTGTCCTAGCTAGACATTTGAGCTGATCCAGTATGGCTGCTCTTGCGTTCCTATATAGGAATAACCAGAAAGCAAGACATCTCACTGATTCAGAATATCTTCCCACTCCACCCCAAAATCCATTAAAAAAAAGACTGTTACAGGCCTTTTTTTATTCAATAGATGAATGGCTGGCAGAATTGGGGGGAAAAAAAAAACCTAGGGAAATATT
This sequence comes from Harpia harpyja, assembly GCF_026419915.1. NCBI lineage: Eukaryota > Metazoa > Chordata > Aves > Accipitriformes > Accipitridae > Harpia > Harpia harpyja. Next base: position 6,858,251 of record NC_068954.1, read on the forward strand.
TCTTCAGTTTCCTGGGCATGTCCATCAGTATTCTACATCCAGCATCTACAGAAAAGACTATTTTGCTATTTTGAAGACATCATGCACTTGTGACAACCTAAAGACTTCCATGGATCTGGGTGATCCCAAGACCAAGATGGATCAAAACGGATCAAGAGGGAAACACTGCCAAGTTATAAGCTGTGACACAAGTCCCTGAGATAGTGACATGACACAGTAACGGAAACACTAACAAAACAAAGTTTTCTGATAGTTTTGTATATACAGCATATGCTCACAGCATATGGTACATTAGCTTGATCTATACAAAGAACTTATATTTGATTGATAACAGGTTGATGAAACAGATAATAGAAAGGAAAAATGGTCATTAAACAAAATTTATGATGACATTAAACAGCATCTGCTACAGTTTTGCATGCATCTTTCGCAATGTTCACAAATCTGCATCAAACTTCAGCTGGTAAAACAGAAGATATGTGGACACATTCGTCATTTCTCAAACAAACTGTCTCCTGGGAGGCAATAATTATGTTTGAGTTATAAAGCCCCAGAGAGTTAAAGAAACCCAGGTTTGCTACCAAATCTCTTCTTCTCCACAGCATTCAGGCTGAAAAATGTTCTTTAAAGTTAGCTCTAAAGTGCAGAAGATACCTAGAGGTAAATAGCAAGGTCTCACTTTAACCCAGGACACAAGTGATCTACATGACCTTCTTTTTCTGTAAGTTTCTCTTTTTCATAAATGTTGCAAAATAATTACACCCTCTCTTGCAAATTCACCCAGCACAATAGTTACCATCGCATATATTTCAGAAAATAAACAAGACACCCAGAGATATAATATCATTTACCTTCTCAGGTGATTCAAAGAGAAGATCTTCTGATTAGATCTCCTGCTTTCTACTACAGCCCAGGCTGCTGTCTCAAAGGGAAACCAAGACACAGGAATTTGTATAATTAGCTGAGCATGTTATTACTGCCCGGAAAACAAGTCGCCTCTAGAGCCTGTACTCAATTTTCAAGTGTGAGGCTGACCAGAGATGCCACTGCAGAAAACCCACAAGGCATTTTAAGAGGAGATATTTCCTGATACCATTCATCAGGTAGTACTCAGTGTTTCCCCCTGCACTGATCTAAGTCCTTCAGTGTCTTATCTGCGGATTAGTTTATCAAGTGGAATAACTTGTTCTGCTGCTGTTACTCACCTGCTTTGTTCTAACAAAAGAGGGTGTTGAGGTCTGAAAACAGTAAAATCATGTTTTGTAGCTATGGAAAAATGTCTGTGGGCTTTGATTTAAATAACAAGGGAGGAAAACCCTAAAGTTTTCCCACCCGAGCTGGCAGCATGCTTGCTGTGAGCTGGACCTGGAAGGCACTAGGGACATGTGTTGATGCCCTTAGACAAGCTGCACAGAGATGCAGACCTACGGCTCTGATGGCTCCTGTGGAAGGTGGGGAAAAGCAGGAAATTCCCAGAAACTAGGGGAAACTCTGATGTGTTATGTATCTACCTTGAACAAAATCTGGAGCCAGGAACCCACTGCACAAACAGGGGACATCTGTCCAAATAACAATGGGGCCCTTGTCCCTACAGTGTTCAATCACAGCCAGTTTATCAATGGAATTTGTTTCCATAGCACTGTGTGTGAGGCAGTGACTCACTGAGCTCGTGCAATTTCTGTGGAAAAGCCTAGGATTAAACTCATGTTGTGGGGGATTATTTTTTAAACAGTGTTTAATTCAGGAGATAAGTCTATGGGAAGAGCTCCTGTTCCCCTACAGACTAGAAGCAGTCCCTGTGGAGATCCTGACTTCTCGTAAGAAGTCCATGGGAAGGCGATAGACTCGTGGGGTAGGCAGATGTGCCCCAGGATCTCCAGAGCCACCATGCAGGAGCTGAAGTCCACGTGGCACACACCAGGCCATCCCAAAAGAGCACACGTCTCCAAGGTAGACAACTGAGTCAAGCTGTAAATGCCACTCATTTTCATACCGCAGAAGGAAAACAGAAGCAAAAAAGTCAGTAAGGTGTTTGATAAGGTGTCATGCCTTTCCCATTTCTACACTAGTTCCCAAATTAAGGCGTTGTGACATCGTGGCTGGTCCAGCAGTTACAATAGGGTCATGTTGCCGACTGACATTGGCTGTTTCAGGGAAGAGGATGGACGGCTGTAATGGCAGCACTGGGCATAGTTTGGGTTGCTCTTGATGTCGTCTGTTTAGAGCAGTAATGGTCATTTTTGTGTCACAGTGAGCTTGGACCAGGTCTTCAACCTCTTTCTGTTGTGAGTGTGCTGGTTGCTCCATTTCTAACAGCCCTAAGACATGTCACCGCATTTTACCTCTTGCTGGGTCTGAGTCATAAAAAGCAATATGTGTGTTTAGCAAAGTTTGCCCTTCAGTCTTTGCAGCTGCCAGCTTTTACTATAGATGCTAAGGATATCATGGCATGTGACTGTAAACTTCTCTGCAATGAGCCATCTTGAGGGTGTATTGCCCTTGGCAGCAATACAGCCTACTCCTGTTCCCTATTCTGCAAACCTGGTCACCTGCTCCTCCCCACAACACGGTGAGTCAGCCCTCAGCCTGCCATTCTGCAGCACTTTTAAGGTGATTAAATTGGCATGACTGATGCCCTGGTTGCCCTTACAGCTTGTCCCCACTCTTACAGTGGCATCGGTCTGGTTTATTGCCCACCCAAGCTGGTTCAAGAACCTGAACAAGCAGAAAACCAAGGCTACATCTACAGCACTAAATGCAACCACCTCTCTCTCTGCTGGCAGGTTTTACTGCTGGCCTTGTGCTGGTGCCTTCCAGACCCCTCTCTGAGCCAATTTAACTCACTGTACCTGCAGAAAACTAAACCAGCAACAAGGTGTCTAGCTTGCTTTCATCTGAGTGAGTTTAATCAGCTCAGAGAAGGGCCCAGCGAGTGCCAGGGCCAGAGCAAGGAGAGAAGCAGATACGTGGCCCCAGGCAGGGAAGGGGGAAGGAACAGAGGTGGGCAGGAGGGTAAGGAGAAGGAGGACCTCTTCCTTTCTGCCCTGGCAAGCAGTTCAGCATGAGTCTGTGGTCTATCCCTACAGAAACAGTTGCGTAGTTTTCACGCAGTGTTGCTCCCTTGGCTGTCTCCTTGCAGGTTTAGATAAGCAGCAGTGCCAGCACAGAGGATGGGGTGAAGAGGAGGGCAGCCTTGCCTTAGACCAAGTTAGCTGTGGTTGATCCACGCCTTTCACATTGCCAGCCCTTGACTGGAAAAGCAATCTTATTTAAGCCCCCCCCCCCTTTTTTTTTGTTGCTGTGGCGTTCAAACAATTTTAACCAACAGCACCAAAAGCAGTCGAATAGGTGAGTGAATCACAGGCTGTAGAATATGGGTGGACAATTGTCGGAATCTGATCAGACCAAGCAGTTCTGAGTTTCTCAGAACATACAATGAACTTACAGAAAACTGCTTGCTGGATTGCATAAAGGATTTCACTACCAGAGAGGTTAAACCAGAAGAGATTACTTGCTCAGACCACTGCCTACAGGAGTATTTTAAAATGGTACAAAGGGTCTCCATGAGATTTCAGGAGTACCATATTCAGCGGAATGAAGCTCTGGCAGCTAAAGCAGGACTGCTTGGCCAACCTTGTTAGACCACAGCATTCTGTTCACCTTGGGGTGTGGGAATGGGAAAGAATATCAGCAAGGTGAAAGGGTTCTGTAAGAGAGGGTTTCTCCTCAAGACACTGTATCATCAAACCACAGCCTAAAAGTATGAGAAATCTTGGTTCACTTTGCAGGACAATGTGAAAATTGCACAATGTCAGAGCATTAAGTATGTAATTAACTTGGTATGTGAGCACAGGGGGATGTCCTGATCATCCTGCTGTTTTTTTTCCTGTATGCATTCATCATGTACTGTCATGTCACCAGAAACTGTGAACTTCCTGGATTTTAAAGTTTTAAAGTTTCAACCTCAGAACACTTTTGGTTTCAACATCTGAGACTGCACTTAGAGAGACTTCACAGGCTCAAGAAAGCAAGCTAAAGGTGTGTTAGAGGATATCTGCTCTGAACGAGGAGCACTGATCCAAAACAAGGCAGAGCTACACTGATCCTGTAATTGACTGGAAATGTGCTGTTACAAAAGCATGTGAACACACTGCATATGGCATGAACAAAATACACCAGGGTAATGTTCCCACATAGGTGCAATTTGAGAGATACTGTTCAAAGCAAAAATAAATGTGGAAACAATTTAGATATGAAGTTAACAAGATACAGCCCTCTTGACTCACCCATCTTCATTACAGTCCTGGCTGTTAACACTTCAGTCTCATCTCTGGAATCTAACCTGAGCAATTTGTGTAATCAAATCCTGTTGCCACTTGTATCCCAAACTCAGAAAAAGATGGCAAAACCTCTGAGAAGCTGGATGCAACACCATAGGTTCCTACACCATTTACTGTTCTTAATATTTTTTAGCCTGAACTTTGCATGGTCAGCCTCTCAGAGAGCTGTGTTTTAGAAATGGAAGGACAGAGTGAATCCCAAGCATATTGGAACTAATAGGCAGATTCCTTTGAGATAAAAGGTTTGGGGGTGAATCTGGTGATGCCTGGGGCTTCATTTATTATCCCTCTCTCACACGACTTTATATAGTTTTGCCCACCTCAGTCTTGCAGAAAAGAATCTGGAGGGAGTCCTAGCAAATGGCTACCTAAATCCACTCAGCATAATGATGTTGAAAATAAGGCTAATCTCATCCTGAAGTTTATTAACAAGTATTTTTAATTTAGGACCTGGAAAGAAACAAAAGTGCTCTACTTGAGCAGTTGATGCCTTGGCTGGAGTGCTGTGTCCAGATGTTGCTGTATTGGAGAGCATCCAAAGGAGAGCCACGTGAATGCTAAGACATGAGCAGAGCATGACCTTGTGAACGGGTTGAAGGTTGTTTGGTTTAGATAGGACATGACTCAGGTAAGGAGACAATAAGTCTGTCACCTGGTAAAGGACTGACATAAAAGTTCACAGCGACAGCTTGGTGAAGGGTGATGTGAAATCACACAGCCTGAAGCAAAGATAAGTATGTTGGTGATTATGGAAAATGTGTAATTGTAAAAGTTAGAAGCACTGGATTAGGCTACCCAGGGAAGCCGCAGAGTTCCCTTCACTGGAGGTTTTTAAGAACAGGCAATGAAATTGCTGACATGGAAGAGAGACGTTGGTTCTGCCTCCGTGTGAGTTTGTGGCAATGGGGCGCGAGGTAGGTGGTTTACTGACCTCTTCCAATTCCCTCTGTTTCTCTACACTGCTTCAATTTCTGTGCAATGAATGAGTTCAAAGAGATTCAGAGGAGACATGCAAGACCACCAATCTGTGTACTCAGAGCTGTGTTTGGACTTTGCTATATCCATCTTAGACAAGTTCAGGAATTCCGTTCTGGAACTCTCCAGCACAACATTCCCACTGGTTTAAGCACAGAGGAGGTGAACTGTATCTACAGCCTTATCAAGGGTTTTCCCAAAATGTATTTCCAGAGGAGGGCTCTGATTCACACTGTTTTCTGCGTCAAGTCACATTTTCCATCCTTGTTTACGAAGTATATGCTTTTCCTTCTTGACCTATGACTTTAAATTACTTTATTCCTCTGTAAGCCTTCCTGTGAATCGGTGATGACCTTTTTACATACTCAAATAGTCTACATGGAAAATGGAAATAATTTAGTCCCAGCTATCTGCAGATCAGGCTCAAATCATACCATGACCAAGCAGTACTTCCTGCAAGAAAAAAATAACTCTGCAAGACTCATGTTTGCGAGGCACAGTAGCTGGAATAGGAACCACTCAGCCAGATAATTGACAGCACAGAAAATATTGCCCAGCTGAATGGCCAAATTATCACATCCTTCGAGCACTCCTAATGCTCTGAGACCAGCCAACAGAACTTTCCATGAACATTTTCAACATAGTCTGGACAGTACCAGCCAGCCCTCGAATGTCATCCTAGCTCTCCCGGAACAGTTTGTAGTTGGACTTAGTGCTTTTCAGTGGAGAATAGCAATCTGCTGGATCAGTGACGGTATTCTGACATGAATAAGCATTAACTGCAGTAGTTATTGGCTAAGCATTAACTCAGGGAAGGAGGAAGGTGAGAAACAGTCTGCCACATTTGGCAAGACATTAGCACTGTCCCAGTTGCTGGCTAGCTGTAGAGTTGACCTGGCTGGGAAGCTACCACACTAATGCTAGACCTCTGGCCTGCCTCTCTCTTGGGGCTAGGTAACAAAGTTCACCTGCACTTACAGCCATTTCACTGTGTTAGGATAGGAAAGGCCTGCTGAAGAATAACTTTTCTTCGGAGTAGGTATCCCCATCTTTGGCAGGGAGATGATGCTTACGTGGCTCATGGCGTCTGTTGCCTTACCAGTGTAGCATGGTGCAGAGAAACCTGGGTTGTACCAGAGCCAGAAGTAGTATGTTGTTGGCATGCTGTATAATCCCTCGCAGCAGGGTTTGGTAGCTCACATCTGGTGGCCAGACTGCTTCTATAGACACTCTTACAGCCCTGCAGGTCGTTACTTGGGTTCCCTAGCTCAGGTAACCTCTGTTCACTCGGCGGGACCTGGCTTATTCTACCTTATCCTTCAGTCTGACTCCCAGCTTTCCAATCTCTCGACTCTTACAGGCAGACACATTTGGTAGCCTCTCTTAACCTGCCCGGCTATGTCTTCTTTCTAGAGTCTTTGGGACAACATTTCTCATTTGATACCAGACTTAATGATGAGAAGATTTCCTGGTTCTGGATGCATCTGAAGCAGTGTCCAGTTCCCAGGCTCCCCAGTACGAGAGAGACATAGACATACTAGAGTGAGTTCAGCAAAGGGCACAAAGATCATTAAGCGGCTGGAGCATCTGTCATACCAGGAGAGGCTGAGAGAGCTGGGACTGTTTAGCCTGGAAAATGAAAGGCACAGGGGGATCTTGCCAATGTCTATAAATAACTGATGAGGGCAACTAAAGAAGCACCCACCCTGGAGTGGCTTCTTTGGTGAGGGATTATGAATGCAGAAGTGTAAGTTGAAACAAGTATTTCTGTGTCAGAATACATAGAGTTATCCATCTTCATGCAGCCATCCCAGATAGAGGTATTTTATTCCTGTCGGCTGAAACTTTTCTATATTCTGTGTCTGGGAACATGGCCCCTCTTGGGCAGAAGTAGAGATGAACACGCCTTTGGTGTCAGTGGTAAGAGGATAATAAACAACTCTGTAGCCACAACATGTCTTCAGCCAGCAGAGTTCTTTGTGAGGTGATCAGCCCATGGCCTCAGCTCTTGGCCCCCTCCTGGGGCTGTAAGACACGTCCTGGGTCACTGAGGTTATGACCCACCCTGTGTGGTCGGCCTCCTATATTCTGCTTTAGAGGTTTGTCAAGCCTCATTGTAAAAGCAGTTAATTCTGTGTTTTTCCTCCTTTGTTCACAGTGAGAGACTGTTCCCCCAAACTGTCTAATGAGTACTGGTTGCTTAATGTCATAAACAGTTTTGCACTTGGTTGGATCTAACGATCCTCTAGCCCAGTTGCTTCTTATCCAACGTGGGCTGTAGCAGAGGCCCTAGGGAAGAGTTTTACAAAAGTGAAGTAAGCTTGTAGCAGCAGATCTTCAGAATGTTCTTTCCACTTCTGGCTATCAGAGTGTCCTGGTTTCAGCTGGGATAGAGTTAACTGTCTTCCTACCTAGAGGTACAGGAACTTCTGGAGGCAAAGGTGAGCCCTTGGTGTTTAACAGCCCTTAACGGCCCATTAAGCTTACACAAAATGAAGTAAACTATAAGAAAACCTAGGAGAATGGCAAATATCCATAACATCCAGGAGCAAGCAGGCCTAAATCTTCTTTGCTTGCTTTGAATCTGCTGCTCATTAGGGTAAGGTCTGGTCCTTAGTTATCAAACTGGATGGCACACTTGCTCCATAGCCTTGTAGCAGCATACATCACTTTTACATTCCCCATCAGCTGTTTAGGCTGAAAAGTCCTATGTCATTCTAGCACAGCAGCCATCCCACCTCTTTGGTGCTTGTTCTGCTCTGCATGTTTCCACTTGCGCTATATGGTTTTTATCACAGAATCATAGAATGGTTTGGGTTGGAAAGGACCTTAAAGATCATCTAGTTCCAACCCCCTGCCATGGGCAGGGACACCTTCCACTAGACCAGGTTGCTCAAAGCCCCATCCAGCCTGGCCTTGAACACTGCCAGGGATGGGGCAGCCACAACTTCTCTGGGCAACCTGTTCCACTGCCTCACCATTCTCACAGTAAAGAATTTTTTCCTAATATCTTATCTAAATCTACCCTCTTTCAGTTTCAAGCCATTACCCCTTGTCCTATCACTACACTCCCTGATAAAGACTCCCTCCCCATCTTTCCTGTAGGCCCCCTTTAAGTGCTGGAAGGCTACTATAAGGTGTCCCTGGAGCCTTCTCTTCTCCAGGCTAAACAACCTCAACTATCTCAGCCTGTCCTCATAGAGGAGGTGCTCTAGCCCCCTGACCATCTTCATGGCCCTCCTCTGGACCCGCTTGAGCATGTCCGTGTCTTTCTTATGTTGGGGACCACAGAGCTGAACGCAGTACTCCAGGTGGGGTCTCATATGAGTGGAGTAGAGGGGGAGAATCACCTCCCTACTGGCTAGCTACACTTCTTTTGATGCAGCCCAGAATGAGGTTGGCTTTCTGGGCTGCAAGTGTACATTGCTGGCTCGTATTCAGGTTTTCATCCACTAATAGCTGCAAGTCCTTCTCCACAGGGCTGCTCTCAATCCACTCATTGCCCAGCTTGTATTTGTGCTTGAGATTGCCCTGACCCATGTGCAGGACCTTGTAATTGCCCTTGTTGAACTTCATGAGGTTCGCACAGGCCCACCTCTCAAGCCTGTTGAGGTCCCTCTGGATGGCATCCTTTCCCTCCAGCATGTCAACCGCACCACACAGCTTGGTGTCATCTTCAAACTTGCTGAGGACGCACTCAGTCCCACTCTCCATGTCACCAACAAAGGTATTAAACAGCGCCGGTCCCAATACCAACCCCTGACGAACTCCACTTGTCACTGGTCTCCACTTGGACATCAAGCTGTTGACTGCAACTCTTTGAGTGTGACCATCCAGCCAATTCCTTATCCACCGCATGGTCCATTCATCAAATCTATGTCTCTCCAATTTAGAGACAAGATGTCATGTGGGACAGTGTCAAATGCTTTGCACAAGTCGAGGTAGATGACGTCAGTTGCTCTTCCCTTATCCACCAACACTGTAACCCCATCATAGAAGGCCACCAAATTTGTCAGGCATGATTTTCCCTTAGTGAAGTCATGTTGGCTGTCACCAATCACCTCCTTATTTTCCATGTGCCCTAGCATAGTTTCCAGAAGGATCTGCTCCATCATCTTGCCAGACACAGAGGTGAGACTGACTGGCCTATAGTTCCGCAGGTCTTCCTTTTTTCCCTTTTTAAAAATGAGGGTTATGTTTCCACTTTTCCAGTCAGTGGGAACTTCCCTGGACTGCCATGACTTCTCAAATATGATGAATAGTGGCTTAGCCACTTTATCCACCAGCTCCCTCAGGACCCGCGGATGCATCTCATCAGGTCCCATGGACTTGTGCACCTTCAGGTTTCTTAGATGGTCTCCAACCTGACCTTCTCCTACAGTGGGCAGTTCTTCATTCTCCCAGTCCCTGCCTTTGCCTTCTGCGACTTGGGCGGTGTGGCTGGAGCACTTTCCAGTGAGGACTGAGGCAAAAAAGTCACTGAGTAACTCAGCCTTCTCCATATGCCTGGTAACCAGGTCTCCCATTTCCTTCTGGAGAGGGGCCACATTTTCCCTAGTCTTCCTTTTATCACCGACAAACTTAATTAAACTCAGTTGTCCCCACACCAGCATTTTCCTGTGGCTTAAATAGCTCTGTCTCCCTTTAGGCATTTTGGATGAAAGGCCTATGGTGCCATGAGATCTGTGGAGGTGAAGGACATATGGAGAGAGGAACCAGGAGCTGCTAAAGATTAGAAGGTGTGAAGGGAGCAGATACGTGGCTGGCACAAGACAGCCTAGCTCCATGGCTGCCCAGTAGCTTATAGCAGCTGAGACCTGGTTTATCCTTTTCAAACAGCCACTGACCATTTTTTCAGAGACTCGATCTCTGGGGCTAAAGCCCTTGTTTTCACTGTCTGTCCAGTTTGTTCTTCCTCAGCCACAACAGAAGAGCTTTCCCTTCTGTGCATAAAACATGACCTTTGGGTAGTGCGTAATAAGTTGGATGATGAGACAATGTTTGTTTCGGACATAAAACACACAATGACTTTAAGAAACACACGCCCAGGCACAACAATATTTCATGGGAGAGTTGGCTAAAAGGGAAAGGGGGGACAGGGGAAGTTGCACTGACCTTAGATAACACATCTGAATGAGAACAAAACCAAAATAAACACAAATTAATCAAGGACTCCAAATCGAATGACTTAGTGATAAGGATTCAAACAGGCAATAAACAGGCTGCAAGATACTTCTCTGTGATGTTTGAGGAACTGTCTTATTCCAGCTTTGTGCCTAGCATGGTGCAGAGGGCCGAGCTAGCTGGTATGCTAAGGGATCTGTAGGACTTGATCAAAGGTTTCGTTTTCAGGGGGACTGTGGGGGCAATTTTTATTTTTTGTGAGTTAGTTGTGTGCAAACAGATGTCATGGAACTCATAAGTGAAGGGATGAATGCTCCCCATGCCATGCGGCACATTAATATGCCAGGCTGAAAATAGTGGTAGTTGAAACCAAAGTGAAAAAGGCATTTAAATCAGCACTTTACTGGAAAAAGAAAGCCCTGCCCGATTCTTGCCTTCTTCCTGGCATTTCTCCCTCACCTCTGCTCAGGAGGTTTCTCTCAACTCCAGCCAAGGGCTCCTGCTTGACCTTCATGTTAGAGTTTTGTAGAACAACAACAGGAAAAAAATAAAGAAAATGCAAAACAATGAGTTCCACTCTGCTATTCCAGCTCTTTGCACGTAGCCAAGTACCATATGATTTAAAGGCTGTGGAAAAGCACATGCCAACACACATTTGCTCACCTCTGATGGCTGGGGTGGGAGAAGGGACGTAGCCATGAACTTTCCCTTCTTTTCCTCATCCTTTTTGGAGCATCTGCAGTTACTAGTGGCAGGCCTATCTCACAGCTAGCAGTAATGAAGCAAGAGATTTGGAGCTCAGCACTGTGTGAGTACAGGGAAGGTGGAACTCTCCATGTACTCCCATAACGGTATAGTGAAGAGTGAGGTCTAACAATATCCGCTGAAGTGGAATTTCCATGGGCTTCAATGAGTTTTGGATTAGGTCCCTAAGTCAGGCCAGCCACGGGTTACTTCTATAGACTGAAGTACTAGAAAGTCTGATGACTGCATGCTTCCTGCTCATTTCGTTTTATTAACCTCTTGATTTTTTTCCTGTTATTGCTGCAAGCACAGCTGGCTGTATAGGAAGCTACTGCAAGTTGTGTAGGTGTCGGCCATTTGGAGTTTGTATAATCCTGCTCTGGACAGCAGGAGTTTCCTGCCTGAGGGCCTGGCCTGTCACACCTAGCAACAAAAATGTAGGAGTACAAAATAGCATCTACCTTTTGCACAAAGAATCATATAAATGGAGGGAAATCCCTTAGATCAGTGAAGGTAGGTCTCTGTTGTCCATATCTCATAATTCCCTTCTGTAACGATCAAGCCTGAGAGAAAAAATAATTGTTTGTATTTTGTTCCACTGATCTCACTTCCAGCCTCACCATTTTTGTACTGGTCTGTCTTTCAGAGCACAGGATAACTCAGAAATGCTAAATAGTGCTAGTATTTGACTTCTTTGAAGGTTACACTTGTCTACAATGTTTTCAAAATCATCAGAGCGCTTTCATCTTCGTCATTGGCATTAGGTGTGAAATCAAGATGGAATATCAGCAACATAGATGGGACTAGTTTGTTTTACTAATGTTCAGAAGACTTTAAGGAATATTAGACTTCAGACAGATGTTCAGCCTGGTTCAAAATAACATCATGCTTCAGATTTAGACCAGGGATGTTCCAGCCTTGTGAACCCCTATGGTGCATGTTGGGCTCACATGGCGTAAAAGCACCGCAATGCAAGACAACTTGCACCTGATGGCAGGTTTGCTCATGAGATCCAACACCGAGCTGGGTAGAGGAGTGGCATTTCTCAGGCCCCAGGGTGCCTTCGGAGAGCTTAAACAAACAGCTTCCATGAGATGTAGGGCTGGAGTACATAACCTGCTGAGGTCTCTTTCTGCCCTGTTTTTCTAGGAGACCTAGTCAATACTTAGCCTGTTCCCTGTCTCAGCCAATGCCAATGCCAAGATTCACAGAAATGCTTGAAAGAACAGTATGGGCCAGGGGCTGTTCTCAGTCAGCAGCGCAGCCTAGGCTGCCTTGTTTTAGAGGGAAAAGGAGAGTTCACACATAGGGAGGTGAGCTGTGCCCTGACAGATGACCTCAGGGTTAGGGAAAAACTTCAGCCTCTCATGCTATGCTGTTGCTGTTGGATGTGTTTCTTCTAATCCTACCATGGCCTATGGTAAAATGCACATTTCAAGATGAGGAATATTCTTCAGCTCCTCTGCCCTCAATGGGACGAGGTTGGTGCCTAACTTTGGGGGCATCTCCCACGGCAAATCTTCAGAGGCACTTGTGTTTCTCTCTGCTGACTGTACAGGCAGGCTAAGTCTTACTTCAGTAGGAATCTCCTCTGCTTCAACACCCTCAAAAGCATCTGCACTTATGTTAGGGACAAGGGAAGCCTCCGTTAACTGCTGTCAGATGGATTAAGCCTTCGCCAAGTTTGGTACTATGATGCTGAAACACTGCTGTAGCCACTATTGCAAGGCTGTTCAGAAATAAGGCATTTCGGAAAAGAGCAGGCAGCTTTTGCAACAGATTTTCATTAATAGCACAGAACACCTCCCCTGTGAGGACAGGCTGAGAGAGTTGGGGTTGTTCAGCCTGGAGAAGAGAAGGCTCCGGGGAGACCTTACAGTAGCCTTCCAGCACTTAAAGGGGGCCGACAGGAAAGATGGGGAGGGAGTCTTTATCAGGGAGTGTAGTGATAGGACAAGGGGTAATGGCTTGAAACTGAAAGAGGGTAGATTTAGATAAGATATTAGGAAAAAATTCTTTACTGTGAGAATGGTGAGGCAGTGGAACAGGTTGCTCAGAGAAGTTGTGGCTGCCCCATCCCTGGCAGTGTTCAAGGCCAGGCTGGATGGGGCTCTGAGCAACCTGGTCTAGTGGAAGGTGTCCCTGCCCATGGCAGGGGGGCTGGAACTGGATGATCTTTAAGGTCCTTTCCAACCCAAACCATTCTATGATTCAGTGATTCTAACATCTTGTGTGTCCTTACTGAGATAAGGGACCATAACCACTTACGAACAGTAATTGGACTTTTTAAGCTGTAGGCTTGAAACAGGATGGATAGTGAGAGGAAGGAAGGAAGTGCCATCTGTCCTGTTTTACAGCCGGAGAGACTTGAGACATGCACAGGCTCATCCAGGATCTCAGCTGTAGGATCGTTGGACTCAGATTTTAGGGACCCCATGCAGGAATTTAAAGAATTTCTCCCTCAAGAAGGAACAGTAAAACAATTTCAGGAGCAAGGGGTACGCTGTGAAGAGCCTGTAATAAGGCACGTAGAGACAGCTTTGGAATGAAGATGGTTTTTACACACTCAGCCTGATGGTTGTCAAGGTCCGAGTCAGTGGTCACAGGAACGAGCTGAAGCAGGAACTCTAGTAGAGCTTTTCCTCTGTGCATGAACAATTGGGGGAAGCTCTGCTGTTTTGAGGAATTTCCGAGGACAGTAAATTACATACTAGATCACAGCTCTGTTATGTTTTTGGGGAAGGCATTTGGAAATTAATGTTTCAAATTACAATTTAAATGGGGAATACATACAGCTCTGCTACTCACACACATCCTCAAACCTGGCCTGCCACAAGATCTTCTCTCCTGTTGAGGTGGGTTTAAGTAGAGCCTGGGTTGGCAGCAGCCAACTGTGTAAGCAAACCCTCACTACTTCTGTGCTTCTGTTCTCGCTGCCAAACAAGGATGGTGTTAGCTGTCCCTACCTCACAGGGTTTTTAGAGAGAACCTGGGGCAGGAATAACAACTCATCAGTGCTTGCGCTAACAGCCTGATAAAGTGAGAGCTGTAGCAACACCTAGAAGGCAAATGAGACACAGCTCCCTTTTCAGCCAGAAGGAAGGATTTCAATGCCAGGAGTGGTCAATTTTAGGTGTCCTCTTCCTAAAATAAATACTACTTTGTGTAAATCAGCTGATTGAGATGACACAAGGGAGTTAAAGGTTTTCTTCTGGGTTGGGAAAGCCTTCTGTTTATTCAAAAGTGGTCCATTAGAAGGTGTCTAAAAGGTGGGCTGGATATCCTGTTGTGGTGGGCTGACCCTGCCCTGCAGCTAAGCACCCACACAGCCACTCACTCCTCACCTGCCAGCAGGATGGGGGAGAGAATAGGAAGAGAAAAAGTGAGAAAGCTAGTGGGTTGAGATATATACAGGTTAATAAGGGAAAGAAAGAGGAAAGAAAAAACAAGTGAGGTGAAGGCAATCACTCACCACCTCCCACAAGCAGACAGATGCCCACAAGTCTCCAAGCAATGGCCACCTTGGAAGACAACCCTGACCCCCGCCCCTGTTTTTTATTGCTGAACATGATGTTATATGGTTTGAAATATCATTTTCGTGAATTCGAGACAGCATTGCCAGCTGTAACCCTTCCCAACCCCCAGTCCACTCACTATGGAGTGGGAAAAAGAAAGCCTTGATGCTGTGCAAGCACTGCTCAGCAATAGCCAAAACATTGGTGTGCTGTCGACACTGTTTTAGCCACAAATCCAAAACACAGCACCTTATGGGCTGTTACGAAGAAAGTTAACTCCATCCCGGCCAGACCCAGTACACCCATCTTGTTTGGCTTGCTCACATGGGAGTTATGATGGAGAGGGCAGGGCTTTGGGGCAGAATTCATTACAGGCTTCCATGGATAAACTGAAGTTTGGAGAAAAAATATGGGCTGAGAGCAGAAATGATGGATTAAGGTTACAACATCCATGTCATGTCATGGGATGGTTGTGCGAGTGAAACCTCTCTTACAGGCCACCACTGTAAGCAGACAAGCCCTCAGAATAGGCTGCAAATGTAGTCAAAAATTCCTTAACAAAGTCCACTGGTGCAGCATTATAACATGCAAATATAGCACTGTAATTACTAGACAACCTGCTACAGTGACTTAGCTGCTCTGCAGGAACTGCTTTTTCCTGCAAAAAACATGGAGTGGCTCATTCCTCCGTCAGAAAGAAACATGCCATTGCAAATCATCTTTTGCAAGCTCCTTCCCATACTCCCTGTTCCTGCACACCCACCTTGTGCCTTCCATCTCACCCACATTCCTAACACAAGCCCTCCAGCCCACCATCACAGCCCCGCAGGTTCTGCCCTCACCCAGCGCTGGCTCGGTCCTCAGGCAGGATGCTGCCGAGCACAGATAAGGGGGACGAGCTGCTGCTTCGTTACCACTCACACCAGGTGCTGGATCAGATTAGTTGATGGGTGGTAACTGCCCATAGGCAGGCTGAGCAACATGCAAGATTATTTGAGAAAAAAACTCTGCATAATCATGAAATTACAGTGGATCCGGTCCCAGATGGCAATTGGACACCTCTTTGAGGTCACAGCCCTAAGAAACTGTTCCATGAAAAACTGGCAATGGTTTTCCAAAACGAGTTTGGTTTTACTGTAGATTCATCCCATTTGGTCTTAAAAAGCCATGATTCTTACACAAGGCTGAGATTAATTCCAGCAGCAAATCATTTCAGTTTCAAGTGCAAGTACATTTAATTTACAATGTGCAAATACAGCCCCCAAACTAATGATGCCCTCATGGATGATGCTATTCACATCCATGCTTGCCTACTGTAAGCCCTTGTTTCTTCTGGCAAACTGTGAATTGCAGCCATGAACGGTGGCAGCAGCAGGGAGGCTTTCTTGATCAAGATGAATGGGTTAAAAAAGGAACTCTAGTAAGGGCTGCGCTGGTCTTTTGTGTTTTAACAATGAGAGGAAGCTCTGCCTAGTTTGAGGAATTTCCCACGTCTTCAATTGAGACTTTGGAAAACTGCTTTATTAAGCCTGTCTAAGAGGTGTTAAAAAAATAAAAATAATCAAGGAGCCTAGGACAAAGATATCTTCCCAGAGCCTACGCATGTTCTGTTTGTTTGTTTTTTAAACCTGGATCACCGGAGGCGAACTCAGAGGAATCTGGGGAAGTTAAATAATGACAAATGCCAAATACTCACACAGGGTTCCTGCTGAGTTGGCTGAGCCATTACTGAATTCAGTCAAGTGTCACAGCTACACAGATGCTGAAGATTTGCTCCCAAATTTCCTTATGTATCAATTCGTTCTGCAGTGTTGCCAGACATCGCAAGACAGATAAGGTGACACAAATAGATGAGGAATTTTCTGGGTGAGAGGAAGATCTACAGGTTGAGAAATGCCATTTTCACTGTGCAACAGCAAGTGATGGAGCAAGGAGAAAAGGAGTCTCCAGCTTTCAAATTCCCAATGTCCTTTCCCTTGCCTGTTACAAGCTCATCGCTTCCCATAAAACTGTCACTGAAAGCGAGTTACAGCATTCAAACAATAACAGTTTTCCTTCCCCAAATCTGAAAGCTCCTTATGCACGTAGGTGAGCATCACTTTCCCACTGACAAGGAAAGAGAGAGTTTTTTCTGAATCATGATCATTTAAGCAACCAGTGGATACTGCTGCACCGGGATGTTTGGATGGAGCAGGACTTTTGGGTTTATAGACATCAATGGAGGTGAAAGCATCAGAAAGCATCCTTGTATCCCCCTGACACTGAACACTGGCAACAGCACTCCACCATAACGCTATAAAACTGGCTTTCATTTAAGCAGCAATAAACACAGGTAGAAAAGAATGGAAACAAGATAAATGTGACACTCAAAGACAGTACACAGCAGTGTCTCAGCCTGTGGCCACGGGTGCCCCAAGTCCCTCTCCCCTGTCAGCAAGCATCACCTAATATGAAACTGAAGGGGGATGCAAGAGATTGCTCTTAAAAGAAACAAACCCACCATTTTATACAGCTGACAAAAATACAGTGCCTGTTATCTGCATTGCAAATCCCAGCCCCTATAAGCATAAAACAAAGTTATAAAAAATCCAAATGTTATTGCAATTGATCTGTTTTTTTCTGAAACTATGTAGCATGCCTTAGGAGGTAATAAATGCAGTCCAGATTAGCAGAGTATTTCTGTGCATGTCCGTCTACCTCTGCAGCCCCGAGCTTAAACTAGATTAGTCATAACCTCTATTAAAATTCACTAGCCAAGCTAACAGACAGTAGCACTTTGACAGAAGCTTGAATGGCTTAATTCATACCCTGAAAAGCCAAAAGCATCCTACAGAAAAATGTCAACTAATCACCACAAAACGAAACATGTGCCGATCACAGTTCTCCCTGTAGCAACCTGCAGCAGGTTTACCGGTCATGTAAAGCTTGCACCGCAGTGTCAGAATCTGGCCCTGAAAATTCCTTCAAGCCACCTTCACCTGCCCCAAACTGTTAAACCGCACAAGGAGACCGATGCTACATTTCACACAGATCATCCGTACCTGTAGGACAACAAGTGCTGGTCGTGTCCGAGTCTTTTCCAAACTTGTCCTCCTGTGCTGGGAAGGAAACTTCCCATCCAAGTGTCAACTCCTGCCTCAGTCTCTGCCCTTTGTTTCCCCAAGAGCTCGAGACACACCTGCTTTTCCGTGTGTGCTCTTGGTTGTTGGGCTCGGGGTTTGTTTTTTGTTTTGCTTTTCTTTTTGGAACAAATTAAACAGCCTGTGAGCAATTCTCAGTAAGCGAGAGAGAGAACCTTTTGGCTTGTGGTGATTTAATCAAGCAAACCCCGTGACCTCCCTTTCCTGCGATCAGTGGGAACCGATCCCTTCTCCACCAGCACGGGGTGGAGTTCCAGCTAAAAAACACAAGCCTGAAAGCGCTGTGCTGGATGGGCAGGGCAGATCTTCCTTCTCTGTTTGTTGTGTCAGAGAACATGGTGATTCTTGCTGGTCCAAAACACGGAGATGACCTCTGGCCAGGAAGGAACCTGGGAAATATTTTCAAAGCGACTTCCTGCGGTGGGGGGGAAAGTGGATGCAAGAGACACTTGGGCGGGGGTGCTGACAGAGCTGCTGGGGAGTGCAATTTCAAGATGAGGAAAACACTTTTTTGGTTATCAGGGGTGTGGAAGTGAAAGAAATTACATTTTTTTTCTAGGGTAAACTGTTCTAAGAGCCTCAGTTGTCACTATACAGAGTGATCTGTGCTTCTCAGACTTTCAGCTATGGTGCCTTTCATGCTAAGGGGTGCTGAGATACTCTGCAAATTAATATAGGCGAGCCTTTCCACATGGAGCTCGTGCTCAGCAACACCCCAGCGATGCGGCTGTGGTACAGGGGCTCCTTGTCAAGGCACAGAAGAAATCTGGGCAGGCTCATGCATCCAGAAGGACAGCTACCCCTGCAATAACCCCCAAACTGTGCTGTGCAGGTCCTGCTGCCTCACGCTGGGGCTCCCAGAGTGGGATTTTGATGCACTAGCCAAACGACTGCACCCCAGGAAGGTGGGGATGGTTCGCCAAGGCTCACTGCTGGTTATGCTGATAAAATGAAGGACATTGTAATGGCCTCCTTGCTTTTGTCTCTCCTGGCTTTGCACCATCTCTGATGTTCTTGCAAAATAACACACTACAGTACCGTGGCCCAATATCAACCCATCAGATGGCACAGGGGATGTGCAATCTGTGATAAGTATTGCTTTCTGGAGGTATCAGCTTCTCCTTCTTGAGTGAAGAAGTAGCTGACAACAGCTAGTCTCTCTCTGTTTCAGGGTCTGAGTGGGGCGTATCTGGACGATCTTTCTGAGGATGTCTTAAGATGCAAAATTGTATATAGGACTCCAGACTCTACAGCTAACAGCATCCTTCTTTCTGGACACAACAAGAATTTATTTTAGGAACTTGATATCTCCACTCAGGATCACTTTTTAGTTACTCTACCATGATCCAGTTCATACTATAAAAGCAAGAAGGGACATATGGACATTTCACTGCTGAATACACCTCACTTTCATGCTCACTGATATACACATCTTTGCACAGAGAAGGAGAGAAAGAGACAGAGGGAGCCTGGGCTGTGTACCCCATCTTTACGTGCTTTCGATTAATGAGTGTGATCCATATTTCCTATTTATCTCCTTCTGCTGGCTGGGATGAGTAAAATATGATGGTTGGGACATCTAGGAAAGAAAATGCTGCTGCGATACTTTGATTAGAGTGACAGAACGATTATTTCTTTAAAGTAGAGCACCTAAGTAATTATTTTTTAAAGTCTATAGAAAGCGCTCATAGTGTATTTTTTGTTGAATCTTGTTTTCCTGACTTTTATTCCCATCTATATTGAGGTTTGCTGGTGGGTTTGCTGGTGGGTGGAACATGGTTTCCACCCCCATGGTAGTTTCCAAGGTTTCAGAACTGTTCCTGTTCAACATCAAGATAAGTTGAAAACCTTCAAGAAAGCCTGGGGCAGATTTTGCTGTCACATTGGGAACTGGAGAGAAATGGGCACTCTAGAGAATGGTTAGACAAATATCTAAAACAGCTCAGAAGAAAGTACCTAAATTGGCTCAGACTAGAGATGCTTATTCTCTCTGTTGACTAATGAGAGCCTTGAAGACTAGCTCAGGAGCAGGTATCTACATTGCTGTCATTTCCAGTGAAGTGAGATGAACACTACTCTTTGTGGAAAGACCTCGCTGCAATCTATGTGTCATTATATTATGCAAAATCGAATGTCTCTTTGGTCTTCAGGACAAGAGCTGACAGGCATGGTTCAGCAACAGCATCATCCAACAACAATTTGATTTGCCAGAGTGCTGACTGATGCTTAGGCTGGACATACAAATTTTGAAGGGAACGAAGAAAGCCTGAACTCTTGATATTTGAGCAGGCATGAGTAAATGCAAGCTATGCCTAGGTTTGGATTAATCTGGTTTAGAGATTGGGAAAGGCTTGCAGGACCTCAGAAGAGTCCTATCATCTTTTTTTCCTATATCCTGTGTTCTGTCTTTGCATGGCAAAGCTTAATCAGTTTGTACAGCACTGAGCACTGTGGGGCTCTGAAGTTGGCTGGGGCATCTCAGTACAACTATATCCAATATAAAACATTAAATGCCATGGGTCACTAGAAGGGTGATGTAGCAGTTATCTCACAAGCCTGTCCTGTCATCAAGGAGTGTCATGACCATCAAGTGAACTGCACTGCTCTAATGTGCACAGGGACAGCAAAGAGATATTTCTGTTGTCCTGGTGATCCTGGCAGAGAGCAAAGAATTAACCTTTTCTCCTAACAGGGACAGCAAATCCTGATTCACTTTGTTGTAATGTGCTGAGAAGGAAGGAAGTAATGAAATGTCTCATTATACATCTGACTTAAGTAATATATTTAGAACTGACAGTAGCGCTGAAGGCTGCATGGTTTCATACCAAAAGGAGCAACATGCTCTGGACTGTCTCACTGCAGCCAGTGGTCAACTGAAACTATTTATGTGCATGAATAAGGTCCCTGAAGATTGCTTTTTTTCCTGAAGCACCAGGAATTCATTAATTCAGGTATTTGGAGTACTTCAGTTGTACACTGCCACTGCCCAGCTTTATGGGTTTCTTTTAGGTTTAAGTGACTTGGGTTTATAATGTGGTTTTTTAGGCTGATGACCACCTTCTATGAATTTCATCATAGGAGAATTATAACTACAATAATGTGTAATGTAATCATTTTGTTGAGAAAGCACAAAATGCTAAATGGCTATTTAATCTTCTAGAGAAAAAACACAGAAAAAGCAAATGTGGGAAACTGAAGCCGGACAAATTAAATTTAAAAGCAAAGGCCATATTTTATTAATCCCAGCAATCAACCAGACATGCAAACTTCCATGCGATTCACTAATACTTGACACATTCGTATCACAGCTGGCTGCTTTCCTACATGAAGTGCTTCATTTTTCATTAGTGGGCTTAGACAGAGATACAGCTATTTGACATCCCTAATACAGGACCTGCTCTTTCAGACTTTAGACTTGCTGAAGCTCTTCTGTTATTAAATTAGAGATCTGGGTGCTTTACTGGACTGTGGTTTTAACAATATGTTTTGTCTGGGGTTATATAAAGCTTCGTGTGCTAAAAGCAGTATTGATAATAGGCAACCAAGGGCCTTCATAGCTGATAGGAAATCCCAGGGCAGAAACCCAGGCCAAAGTAGGGACTTCGGCAGAACGATGGAGAACTCATTGAGCTCTTGTGAAAACCAATAGAGGAAGTGGAAAACGCCTGTAACTGGTAGCCTTTGTGTTCATGCGATTGTTGGATTTCCCCTAACAGAAAACACGCAGCAATTCCTCCAGGGATTTTTGAGTCCCTACCCACAAATCACAACCCACCCATCCCTTTCTGAAACTTCAGGCAGCTTCCTTCAGGTTAGCTGGGCCCCGTTTAAAAGGGACCGCTCCAGGCAATGGCCTGTTTTCCCGTACTTTCTTCTGACAATGAACAATGAAGGAAATGCTTTTTAATGGTGCATTACCAAACAGAAGTGATCACCTGAGGGGTTTGGGTGTGGAGAGCTCTGCCAAGCTGTATTCTACATAACATGGGGCTTGAGGGCTCCATACAATGCAGTGTGCTGTGGAATTCCCACTCATTATTGTAATTATGTGCACATAAAGGTTATTAATAGAAGTAATAGTAACAACACAGAGAAGCCCAGCAGTCAGAAGGATACCTTTGTGTTGAAGGTGTACAGACCCAAAGCTCCTGCTCCAAAGAGCAGGACAAGTAGTAGCTGAAGATACACAGATGGGACAGGACAGGGACACAAGGAATGGTCCTGGTGTGTCAAAGGGACAAGCTAGGACAATGCTCAGGTTAGACAGACACCAGCAGAAGGAGATGGAAGAATGTTGTCATCATCCAGGTGGTGCCATCGGTGAGGTGGCCAGAACCCAGGTGGGGATAGAGGGAAGAGGATATCTCCTGGAGCTGGAATCAAGCAGAACCTGCAGGATTTAGGCAGGACATGAATGGGAGCTCCTGAAGAGTTAAAGCTCCAGTAGTGCACAGACTTTGGCATGGGAGTGACCTCACACACATGAAGAATTCAGCTGGGATTGCTTTCAGGGCCAGGACCTTTCTTTTGAAGTCTGGTCAACGTGGCACATATAGTCCAACATGGTAGGGAAGTTGATGTGTTAGATTATGATTTAAAAAATGGTATTCTTCTCCTGGGGCATGGGGATTGTATAAGGAAAAACCTCCAGGACCTTTTCTTCTCATCTTGTCCCCATGACAGGCACAGAAGTGGAGAGATAGACTATATGTATACTGCCTTTTCTTATGTTCTCATGCTCCTTTCACTTAGTATTCTATTTACTCAGTAAATTTATTTATAAGAGAGAGGAAGCCTTATGTAGATAGGCGTTAGGATAACAAACTTGCCTAGAAGACGTGGATTTAAAATCCTTGCTCTGACAGCAAATGTCATATACGATATTAACGTACAATACCTTGGGCAGGTCTCCAAAGTGTTTTCTGTGCTTATGAAGGTGAAGAAGAAGGGATCCGCTATCTGTGGGAGGCTCCAAGGT
Organism: Harpia harpyja; assembly: GCF_026419915.1. Taxonomy (NCBI): domain Eukaryota; kingdom Metazoa; phylum Chordata; class Aves; order Accipitriformes; family Accipitridae; genus Harpia; species Harpia harpyja. The sequence continues at coordinate 6,881,067 of NC_068954.1, forward strand.
GAAAGAATGGGGGCTGTACAACTGCTACTGATTCACATTTAATGCATGCTGGCTGAAGTACATGTCAGTGGGTTGCATGTATATTTAGTTCATGGATTTGCATATCCTTTCCAGTGAAAAGAGACCTTTCGACCGAGTCAGAACATGTTTATGCATCATGCTGGTTACTGGTAAAGAGCATTCTGGTCATACAGCTGCTTCCCAGTCACCCTTCTGCCCTAAATGTCCATCAGCTCACTGCAAATCTTGGGCGGGCATGAGACAGCAAAGGTCAGATCCCTCCATGAGAGCTGTGGATTCACCACATGGATGATTAGAAGTAATCGAGCCCAAAGAAAGGCAAATACAAAAAGGATTTATGAATTCCAGCTTGCAGAGAGTCCGTATATATATAGTCCATTCATTCAGCAAGCCATTTCCTCTTTTGCATAGAAAATGACTAGGCAAAACAGAAACTTCTGTCTGTACAGAAACCTTTGTATTTGGTACAATTCCCTGTGAAAGGCACTTTTCCTATGTGAATCTGACCTTTTTTCTCCTTTGGAGACATGAATGAGATGTCTTCACCACCATATGTTCCCTCTGACCCACAGGTCCAGCTCCAAGACCTATTTTTTTATTAAATCAAACTCTTCTTTGCTTTCTTTCTTTGCTCTGGGACAAGGACCACTCTTTCTGCTGTTGGAAACAAGACAACATTGCCACAAATGTTCCCTGGCCAGACATCCATAGCAATTTTTAAAAGACAACCCCATGTGTATTGGGAGAAGCAAACTAATTTGAGGAAGGGGTTTTTTTCAGCCATGAGTATGCTTTGTGTTTTGCAATGTTTGTTAATTCTTTCCCTAACACCTTTTAGACTGATCACACCGTTTCTCTGAAGGACAGAGATATTGTCATTTCTTGTAATCTCAATGGTAATAAATATCTACATGTCAGAGGCTGGGCTAAATGACAAATACCTAAAAGACAAGTATGTTTTGTTTGGCTACTCAGCAGCTGGAAAAGATGTCCAGCTATTCAAATGCCAATTAAGTGGTTGCTGACTATATGGTGAAGACTTTTGTCAGGCCAGCAGCCAGGCTGAGCCAGGCAGGAGACACGTGAGTTGGCTGATGGTATTAGGAAGGGAGGGACAGTATAGAAATGAATTGGGGGGCACTATGGGGAGGTAAGGGATAAATCTGTTGGAAATACAGGAGAGAGTTGGGAACAGAGGCATAGAGAGGACACAGAAGGACTACAGCAGGGTCTAGGGCAGGTGTGGTGGCTTGAGTATTGTTATGGTGAGTATTATAAGGAATGTGGTGGGACTCCACGATATTGCAGTAGAAGGTGTTGGATATAAAGCTGTGGAAAAAATTCATTACTTCTATGGTTCATAAGACAACTTTATTTTTTTACAGTTCTGTGCTAAGCAGGTGGGAGGTTGCTGAAGAGTCCCAAATGTTCCTGCACCCTAAGGACTCTGGAGAGACAAGCCAAGGCCAGCGTACTAGGTGTGAGACACAGCGATGACCTTGGAGCCAGGGCAGTGGGGAGAGGCACCCTGGCTCCTGTAGAGGACCATTTAAGCAGGTTTTTGTCAGGGTTACTGGAAGGGGAGAGGTGGTTCACCTGAATTCCCATCTTCTAATAGAGACTTCCTTGTTTGCTTATAGCCTTGTGAAATAGGGAAACTTTGCCCTGTAACAGCACTAAGGAAGGGTACAGTTTGTTTTCTGGGTAGAGTGGAAGGACTCTGGCACAATTTAGTTGCTTATCAGGGGAATGTTGACAAATGCCACCCCCACCCCTCCCAAGAGCATCCCCCTCTCATCCCCCACCTGGTAGAATTTTTGCGCTATATCACGTTCTCGTGGTGGTTGGTTAGACTTTCTCCAAGTGTCTCTGCTTTGTGCCCGATCCATGGTGTTCATCAGTCCAATAGGTGCTTTTTATTCAAGATAGATGGGCCATAAGGAACTGAATTCTCTTGCAGATTGGAACCGCCAACAGATATCCCAAATGCTGGATAACACATTACCCTGAACCTTCAAGTGCTTTCCATTGGCATGGAAGTCTCCAGCACAGCTTCTGCTTGACTTGCAATAGCATGTTTCCAAGGACTGACAAATTCCCAGGAAAACCAGTGGAAAGGCACTTGCTGAGGGACTTAGGACTTGGCTGACAACTGCCTGGGTGGTTACTTAATCCACAGGGGCAGGAGAAATCCAGTGCCAGGGAGCAGAAGAAGCTGGCAGAGCAGCACCCTCAGTGATGGGCACCTGAACAAGGAAAGCAGAGCAGGTCTGATGATGGGGACCGCGTTCAGCCACAGCCCCATCCCCAAATGAGCCCATAGCAAAGGCACAGGTCCAAGCTGAAGCCAGGAGGTCATGTCAGCAAGTCGGTATTAGGATTAGCAAGGTACAAGGGTGGGCACACATAAACGCACAACATGGCTTCGCCAAGGACCGAGGGCAAAACTTAAATGTGGCTCCTGAGCCAAGGTGCGGTCCCCAATGAGATGTCTCCCAGCTTGTTCTCACATCTTTGCTGTCTTCACAGCAGTCTGATCCCTGGTTACACAGCTGCACCGTTGCAGAGCTGACCTTCCGTAGAAGCAAGCAAACCTCAAAGAGCGGAGCAAAGAGCTTGCAAAGCCTGTCAGTGCCCTCAGGGCTGTGACACTTGTCCTTAAACATCTGATTCCATAGGGAATGACTACTGGGAGTATTTCAGTGTGTAAAGATGCAGTTATATTGCAAAAATGCCTAGACCCAACATGAAGAAAGAGGCACCACCTCACTTCTGAGCATCTGTTCCTACCATAACACTTTGCCCTCAGTTCGGTGTCCAGGCTTGCCATTACGCACAAGGAGGACTGGTTGCCTTGGGGCTCAGATCCAGCTGAAGCAAAGTTGAAATGCTGTAGAACATGGTGGTATTTGAGTAGCTAATCTCTTATGCCTTGCTAGATATGGGATCCTTCTCTCAGCAGCCTCACTTAGAGGGTTTTCCCCTGGTTGGGGGCCTCGGTTGTGCTAATGGCTTCAGTTTGCTGTGCTTTCTGTGTTGAAAAAGAAAGAAAAAAAAGGAGAGAGATTAATAGAGAAAGACAGATGTGAGCAGCCAAAAAAAATAATTTCTTAACAAGGAAAACACTCATGTCAGTGTTAGAGGCCAAAGGGGTAGATGCCAAAGGGGTCAAATGCCAGACACAACCTTGATTTGCAACTTGGTTCCCCAGATCTGAGACCAAAGTTTGGCTTTTGTTTGGCCCCTGAGCTCTCTCATTTGCCAACACCAAAAATGCCTCTGTGGTATGCAGTCGCACTGGTCTGATCCCTTAGGCTAAGCTTGACATCTTTGCCACCCATGCAGAACTGATGCAAGTGTTGCTGAGCAACTGCAAACTGAACCTGAAAGGGTTTGGGCGAGATAAGCATAGCGGCATGGCCTCATTCACGTCTCTTGGATGTGCTGAGGCTGCATCGTATTGGTATTTCTGAAGTGAAACAGGTATGGGTGTGAGGTGCTGTGTATAACAACAGTTTTTTGCTGGAAAGTCCCTGTGTTTTTCAAAGTAGACAACACCCTAGCCAAAACTAAGCGCCCGTAGGGATGTGAGTACTTAATTGTCACTTCAGGTGCCAAGTCCTGTGTCCATTATCAATACCCTTCTTAAATACTCTGAAAGTCCTGATCAGCCATTGCCTAAGCCTATAGATACTTCCGTCTGCTCAGTAATTGCTTGAGTAGGTCTGTGTTCAGCTTTGCAGGTTTCTGAGAGTCCCTTCCTGAGGAGCTCAGTCTGGACCAGGTCCAGACATCATCCATGTAGGGAGGCATTTATGAGGATTACAGGCTGTCCCTGGCCAAGCCAAAGATCTTGGGCTGTGTGTGCCTTTTGTGATTTCTTCCAGACTTGTTTTCTCCCAATAACCTTTCAGATCTCACCTCTAGAAATGACTGGGAAGCCTGTGGGATTGTGGCCCAGTACAGACACATCACCTGTAGAACAGATCTGGAGAGAAAACTCTTGCTGCACATCCCAAAACCCCTCCAAGAGAGAAAGGGGAACATGGGACAGGGCAATACCGAACTATCAGGTTAACACATCCTGAAAATGCCATTTATGGATTAAAAAGATTTATTTGTTTATTAACCAGCACACCTGGCCCTTTTATTACTGCAGCTCAAAGGTGGTTCTTTCTTAATGGTTAGCACAAAAAAGGAGAAGAAATATCAACAGTGGACTGTGTACATGAAAATAAACCCTGATCTTAGGTTAGGGTGTGCATTCAGCAAGCTCAGCTGACGTTGGGCACGGGTTTGACCTTCTCACTGGTCCCAGCTGAACAGAAAGGACAGCAAATATTCAGCTTGAATTTCCTCTCACACCAGTTTTGCACTGACATATTTTCATTGGCACCAGTGTAAATCCTCTGTTTGCCAGGGTGGATGGAGAGGAGGACCAGACCTGTGGACTGGCAGGTAGAGCCCCTCCTCTGGGACTCTTCCTCCTCAGGTCCCAGATCACTGGACATGCTGATCCTTACAGAAGGGCTGATGCATCACAGGCTCTCCCCCAGTCCAATTTTTGGAGTGTCCAATCTGTCTGAGGGGCTAGGGAACGGAGGCTGAACATAGCTGAGGTTAGAGATGGTTGAAAGCTAGACTTTCCCTCCAGCTCAGATTCATTACATACTGTAAAACATACATCCTGCTCTGGGACCTTGAATGAGAATCTCTAATAGGGTCTCTAAGAGAAGGAAATATAGAAAAAAAATATTTTGAAATAAACAAAATACTTCCTTTTAATTATCTGATAAATGATACTGGGACTGAAACAGAGGCTTATCCATGGGTGGTGATGGTTCCTCTCTTCTTTGCTAGCTGTCAGCCAAATCAGAGAATACTCAAGTTTTACAGAACTTGAGCACTGGGAGAAAATTGCCCTGGGCTAAGGTGTTGAGATCCTTCCACCAAGCCCAGAAGTAGTTCTTGTTGCTTGTTGAGTATCCCAGGGGTCCAAGAGGTGTCTAAGATGCCTTGGCTCCCTAGCAGGGCTCTGAGACACCCTAGGACCCTCAGCATGGGAGAGCTCTGCTGGGCAGAGTTTCCCTGGAGGCATCACTGATTGCGGCTAGGGCTCACAGGCAGTGAGAAAGCAGGCTGGCTTCTAGCCTGACACGTAACCCTGTCAGTGTTTCATTCGTAGTTTTGTGGAGTTAGACACATTTCCACAAGACTTCATTTGTGACAAAATAGCATTTCTCAGTCAAAAAAAAAAAGTCCATGAAGAAGACCCACAAGCTTTTAGCACTGACTTTTCTCCTGGTTCCCATCTGCACATAGGGCTGATCCGGAGCAAACCTTCTACCTTTGCCTGGATCAGTTGTACATTTCCTGCAATTATTGTTTGCCTGCTATCCTTCCTGTTACAAAAAGGAAGCTGGCAAGACAAATTTCATGGGATTAGCCTACACTTGAAAACACTGGCCCTATCCTAACCCCGGCAAGGAATGGGGAGGGACACGTGCTGTCACCTGACACACCTCGGGGGGGGTCTTCCAGGGGGTGAGACAGTGCTGCTGGCAGCAGGTGAAAGAGACGTGGCATGGGGGGCTTTGCTGGATGGATGTGGCACATCCCCTGTTTTCTCTCCTCTCTCCTTTCCCCACATCCCTTGTACAGTAGCTGGCTCAGCACACTGCTGGCTCATCCAAATCCACCATCCTCGTGGTCCCAGCACCATGAGGCAGGGGACAATATGACGTGGTGCTGCTGACACACATGGGGGGGGCTGCTGCTGCGTAGGCACGACCTTGGGAGCTGTGTGGGCAAGCGCCTTGAGCGCAGACTTCATTAAGTGCATCCCTCTGGCCCCACTGATTGCATGGGGCTTGTGCTCCTGGGGTACATGGGCGCGCTGTGGTCGCTGTGGGACCCTCTCCACTGATGCTGTTGCAGGATGTATCCCAAAAGAAAAGCGTCATTCCCCTTCCCACTAACCAGCACAGACCAGAGCCGCTTGCTGCTGGTGGGTTTTAGTCCCGCCAAGGACTGCATGCCACTACCAGCCCATGCTTACCCACTTATTCACATCCAATGGCAAGGGGCCATGAGGCAACACCAATCTGCGTACACATGGCCACAATATCCATTCCCATGGCCAAAAATCAAGGTCAGATGGGACAGGCGCCAGTACTGCTTTCTGGGAAGAGCAGCTTTTGCTTTCTCCTTCTGTTTCAAAGCTTTAAAGTTGGTCAGATGCTCCCTGTGGAGCACAGCCCAGCTTTCACATTGGTTCTGCTTAAAAACACACATTAATCTAGCTCAAAACACCGGCAAATCTGACCAGCCTGAGCTGCATGCTCATGGGGCTGTTGGTTGCAGGTTGTCCGGTTCAGACTACAAAGGATGCTCGTAGGATGTCTCCAAGAGGTCTCAGATGAGGAAACTGTTTGTCTTATCTTGAGTAAACAGGTGATACTTTCTGATAAGCTGACATGATAGAAGCAGGAAGGAAAACTTGAGGTATGGCTGTCCACCAGCATTGCTCAGCCAAGCAAGAAAATAAATCTTGCCTTTTTATGCGGTTGGGAGAGCCAGGGAAGTCTTTCATCCAGCCTGCTCATTTTAAAGGCAAATGGTTCCAAGAATGCAGTATTTACTTAGTATTAAATGCAGTCTTTGCCAAGTATTGAAAAAGATAGGTTTAGCTTTTGCTGTAGTTGGCTAGTGATAGCCTGTCTGTCCACTTTTATGTTAGAATTACTACGGAAATCCTGAGAGTTTTGTACCAGACTCAAAATTTGCCCAGGCAACTCCAGCCAGCCTTTGGCATCCTTTCTGATTGGGGGAGCTAAGACATGGAGCACTAAGCTAGCACCAATATTTAAAGCCTTTGGAGGACACAGCTCTTCCGAATAGCACAATCACCGCTTGGTGCTTCCTGGACCCCATCCCCAATTTTAAGAATAACTTTTAGCTAGCAAAATGCTCCAGCAGGACTATGTGGAGCTGCCCTAGCAGCTAGCCCCTGCTGTAAGCGAGCACGGCTGGTCTTGCTGCCTGCCTCCTCCTCTTCCCTGACTCCCGGGCAGATCCCCTGATGGGGCAGCTGATTCAGCTCACTGAGCAGGCAGGAGACCTTGTGGATGTTTGCTGGGCTGGTTTGTAGCCAGCGTAGTGGGATGAAGCAAAGCGGCAGATGGAGGAACTGGTTGAGCACTTGAGATGCCACAGGGCAGGGGACAAGGAGAGGACACAGCTAAGAGCATGAGGGGAAGAGATGATCAGCTTTGTTCTCCTCATAGAGGAGAGGGAAAAAAAGTCAACTTGCTCTTAGGAATCTTTCTGTTTGAGCAGTTTCAGCAGAAAATTTGTATCCTCCCCAGTTAAATACTTTATTTAGAGAGGAATTTTGCCCAGTCCTACCAAGAAGGCCTTGTTTTATGCAGACAAGCAAGAGTTTCGTATAGACACTTCTCATGTGACCTCAGGCACAGCACCAATGACTTTCTTCAGATGTGAAGGACAAATCCTTTTAAATCAGTTCATTGCTCCATTTTGGAGCTGTGCAATTCCATTTTGCTTTCTGAGCAAATAAAAAAACTCTCCGTGTTGTCAGCCCAAGGGACTGCTTTGTACTGCAAATGAATTTTTCTTCAAGAAGGACCCTCTAACTCCCTGTGCACATGTGAAGTATTAAGGGAATTAACGAACATCTTGTTAAAGCTAGTCTTTGAGAGGTGCTTGCTCCCTGCTACCCAGGGCTGCTCCATTTGCCCCGTGGTTTTTGGAGCGATCAAGCAGCAGCTCTGGCTGTGCCTCCAGGCCTCGTCCTGCTCCGTGGACGTAGCTTCTGGGGAGCTGTGGGCAGCTCAGCACAGCTTTTCTGCTCCCAACGTGAGCAGCAACTGGAGCTTGCCTGGTGCTGCAAGTCCACGAGCACCTTCAGGCACAGAGGGACCCTGGGGACAGACGAGGTCCCCGTGGGAGTTGCACAAGCTGGCCTGTGTTTATGCAGCAGCACAGCTGCGTGTGGGTATTTAGGGAGCAAGGTTCTCATTAATTTTATTAGTGCAACAGCTCTTTGCTTGCAAGAGCTAAAATTCCCTGTGCACTCGCAGGGAGGGTGAGTTCCCCCAGGCTTTAGGGTAGCAGCAGTTAATAGGATTTAATAGGTACCCACCAGAGGTGGGCTCAGATGTGGGGGATCACTAAGAAACCACCCATCTTGAGTTTCCCCCAGCCAGCAACCTGGGAGAAGGAAACCAAACTGGGCACCGCTGCTCCGGTGCGTTGGCAAAGGATGAATCAGTTGATTTAACAAACAGTGGTTTTTCAAAGGAAGAAAAGAAAATGATAACAGGAAGATAATGAGTAACACAGGATACCTAATCACTTCTGCAAAGCTGGATCATAACTGGTTGCTGTCCTTATCTCAGCGTCCCCAGGGAGGCAATTGCGAGATCAAAAGCTCTTGAAGTGAGAAGGTGCATTTCTAGTGAGGACTCACAATGTAGTGCTGTGCAGTGGCTGGAGGGCATGAGCAAGCTGCATGGGAGGGAAGGACAGATCCAGCACAGCCAAAATCTGCAGAGTCTCGTCCTAGAGAGGGGTGTGTGGAGAAGGCAACCCCTGTGAGAAGTTACACATCAGCTCTCCGTAAGTGAGGGGAAATTCTGCCTCCTGTGCTGCCCACCCTGACTCCCCAGCTGGCAGCCAGAGATGGGCTTGGTCCAGCATGTTTGTTCCAGTCTGCTTCAAACAATCCTTGGTATTTATGGCTGATTCAGGGCCAAAAATATGTCCTACACCCAGTCAGCTGGTTTTTCTCGGAGCTACACAAATCAAATCAGCCCTTAATTGAATTCCCCTCTGTTGAGGCAAACTGGAGCTCAAGCACTGGGATTTCCTTGGATTGTTCCCACCAGTGAAGCTTTCATCCAGTTTTGCTCTTGCATCTAGCACTTCTTAATGACTTCATACAGAGCTGTATGCAAGTCGGCTTAATGAACTGGGGATGCTCTCAGCTGGGCAAGGGGAAGGCAGAGGCCATTAGTGCGGTGTGTTCAGGCTCCGACACCAGTGTCACAGGCAGCACACCAGTCACCTAGTGCCAGCAGCTACTGTAGATGTGAGACCTGATGGATTAGACTGCTCTTTCCACGGTCCCACCGTGCGTAGTCGCTCTTTGCAATATAATGTAAATCGCCCTGTGAATAAACTTCGGGGCAAGGACCCCCGTGAGCCACGGGAAGCTTCTGCTCTGCGGGGAGCCCTGTGCTCCATGTGGGTGCTGCGTTCCTCCATCAGTGGCTGGTGGGGACCAGGTAGATGTCCCCAGCAACCCCCCCCCCCCCCCATAGGGATGTGAACCCCTGGGGTAACCCTGGGCAGCTGGCCGGGGCTATGTCTGCACTGGCCAGAGTCCTTCAAAGGCACCTCCCTAGCTCTCCCTTCTCCCCTACCAAAACAGCTGGTGCAAGTTTGCTGCAGCTCCAGAGGTGGTGGCCAGGTTCAATCGAGAGTCCAGGTCCTCGGGCAAGTTGAGGTGATGAGGCAGGTCTGAGGTCAAGCTGCAAAGTCAGCCTGCAGGTCGGGGTCAGGATCAGGATCAGGGTCAGGCTTAGTGAAGTAACCAGGCTTAGACACAGCCCAGTGGTCACCAGACAAGTCCCTGTGGGCGACGCAGGCCCAGATGACGGGAAAGAACCCTCAGCTGTGCCCTCTTCACTCTGGCCACAAGTCCTGCTAGCCAAACCACTAAACGGGATGCACTGAGGGTGCTGCCAGTACCTAATTTCCAGGCAGGGGAGACGCATCCACAGCAGTATCCCGCCATCACCACAACCAGGAGCAGCATTTTCCTTTCTGTGGTGACAAAAGACCATTTCTGGCCACTTCGACTGCCTTGGCTGCTCCCCACCTTGGGGACAGCCTGCCACCTTGTGTTGAAAGCTGAGGATTATCAGGCTGGTTTTGCTCAGGGCATTGGAAATGCCTCAGGCGTTACTTAATTGGTTTGCATTTAGGGCTCCTAAAGCCCAGAAGAAATGAAAAAGTCCTCGAGAAGGTCAGCTCTGTGGGGAAGTCGGGAGCGCAACAGGAATCGCCTCAGTGTCCCTAGTCCTGGCTTTGGTGGTACAGTTGCTTTTGGGTACGTCATTGCCTGGCATTTCTCTCCCCAAGCAAGGGCGAGCATTTCCCAGGTTCCCAGAAGCCATTTTGGACCGTCCGTGCTACAGTGGAGGATTTTGGTCCATTCAGGCCGTGGGATCAGGTTGCAGCACCCGTACCAAGAAGCCCATGGAAGCTCCATTGCTCTGCTTCACTGAAGGCCTCAAGCATCACTGAGGTGCTCGTGGGCTTTGGAGACATACATACGGGCTCCAGGTGCAACACGTGGGACATCAACAGCCACTGAGTGGTGGCTGGAGGTCAGACCAGATTCTTGGGGCACCTAAATACCTGGTCCCTACACACCTCAGGGGCTTCATCTCAAACTGGACCCTGCTCGACTTCTTCCTGGCTCCTTTTACTTCCTCCACTATTGACAAGCATAAAGTGTTCATTAGACAGGATAGATGTTTATAGGGTGTAAGATGCTTTCCAGATTATTTTTTCATTTTTCTAAATACTCCTAAGAGTGTGACAGATTCTTCTCATAAATCCTATTAGTGGTTAATGAACCCAGAGGGAGATGTGCCATCATCTTTCTACAGAGATTCTTTTTTATTTCTCCTGTCTTTCATAGTTTCTTTCATATTTTCCTTTTCTTCACCATCTTTCTACCCTCCTTATGCCGCTTTCCTCCTGTCCCTGTTCTTGCTGCAAGTGGTGTTATGTACCACATACGCACCATTCATGGGACAGGCAAACAGCACACATGGGATGCACAGATGCTATGCGGGGTGGCAGGTATAGGTAAAAAAATTCACAAAAAAACCCCATTTGCCCAACTGTGTGGACTTTCGCAGCTCCCAGCCAAGGGGTGATGGCAGCTGGGTTAGCTGTGATGCCCCAGCAGAGGTGAAGACAGCTGCCTTCACAGCTTTCCCAGCTGACGCATAGGGACTGAGCCGGGAAGTGGTGATGGGTCAGAGCCAGCTTAGAAATGGGGAAAAAACATCGTTTTGTCCTCCTGGTTTTGGATTTCACTTCTTACACAGACCTGATTCCTCTTATCCTTGTACAGGCAAAGAGCTGCCCAGCTGAGAAAGAAAGGCTGGGTTTCAAATTAGTAACTCATAAGCAATGGTTGACTTCAGAGATACCTGTATGCTTACCCAGCAGGTGATGATGTGACCAGGCTCAGCATGAGCATGGCAAAAGTTGGTTTTTTGGACTAAGTAGAAGTACCAGCTGCTTCCCGAAATGTGTTGGACGTTGCATGGTATGTCTGTGTTGCTGACGTAACCCGTTGGGGTCACGGTGAGATGGTGCAATTCTGCCTCGTGAGGAACTGCAGGCTGAGCAAGGCAAAATTGTGCTTCTTTTTCTAAAATGAGCTTCCCTTTCTTTCTCCTGCAGCTGGGCCAGCTGAGAATTTGTCTGCAGGATTAGCTCTCCATGTAGGCTGAGATGAACTAAAGAACAGCTCAACTGCAATGATTTTTCCTTGTTAGTGGTGGGCTGCGGACACAGTCTGGCAGTGTGGCACCCATAGAATGCTGCTCAGGTATCGAAGAGCCTCTTGGCAGCTTGGCTGGAGAATGACTTATGGGTTTGTTTTACTTGCTAGGGCTCCAATTCATGTTCAGCGTCAGCCAAGCTGAGTCAAATTTTCACATTTTGCTAATATGACATGTGCAAATCAGGCATGAGGAAACATGCTAAAGCTGCAGATACTCAACCATGTGTGTGGACTCCTTCGTTTCCTTGTTCCTGCATAGCAGTGCTGACCGAGGTGGATGGTAAGGTGATCGCAGACCCTATTGTCATTTCAACTCTTGGCTGCTGATCTGCTTATCCAAGTGCAAAATAATGTGTAAGTACATTAAATCATCTTGTAAAGAAGGTCTGAAATCATAGCCCTGCAGGTGTGTACACGTCTTTAACTCCTCTTGTTTATTCCCCATGCTACGTGTGTTTGCATAGAGGCATTTAAGTTGGGCCCCCGATGAAGCTGACTTAGTGGCTGGAGTGGCTGGAATTCCTCTGTGCTGCTCTTCAGGTGCTCTCCTGCTGACCTGTGATCCCTCTCCAGGCTCTGAGCATCTATTGCTGGCACTGGCACACTGGCATCAAACTGGTAGGAGTGGGATGGATTGAGGTTCCCCTCCTCCAGCAACTTTAGTGTAAAGCCCCCTTCACCAGCTTGCCAAGCCTATGACCGAAGATGCTCATTCCCTCCTCTGACAGATGGACCCCATCAGCCCCAGGAGACCAGGTTTCTCAAAGTGAGTCCCATGGTCTAAGTAGCTGAACCCCTGGCTGTGGCACCAGTCCTGTAACCATTCATTGATTTGCCAGGTTTGACTGGCCCTTTCAAACCCTTGCTCTGACTGGGAGGACTGATGAAAAAACTACCTGCGCCCCAGAGCCCCTCACCGCTGCTCCCAGGGCTCTGTAATCCTTCTTGATACTCCTCAGACTGCTCCTGGCTGCATCACCAATGCCCACATGAAAAAACAGCAGCGGATAATAGTTGGTGGACTGTACAAGGCTTTTCCTTGCTTTTCCAGTAAACAAGCTGGTAACTGTTTACTGGCACGCTGGGAAACTCAGCCAAGAAATTGTGCAGAGTGCTAGCACCATCAAAAAATGACCCCACATGTCCTCATAGCAGCAGGTCCTTTAATAAGATGAGAAGCAAGCACAAGGCAACTTTCCAGTTACTTTAATATGCATAAAAAATCGTGTTGTGCCTGGTCATGGCTTTGTGATCTTTCAGTGGAATTGCTATTTGGTAGTGACTTGCTCTTGCATCTTTATTGCTTATTTAAAATGTGCCTCTGCTTGGACTGGAGTTTTGTAATAGTGGCACTTTGGGCTTCCACATCTATTGCCTTGGAAAACATCACATTAAAACTTGCTCAGCTGTACAAATCCCAGCCTCTCAGACAGAATTCAAAACATCGCTGGCGCCTTCCTGGGTTCCCTGTAAAGCACTGACAAAGCCAACCCCAAATCTGCAGCAATGATCACATCCCTGTGACTGTACCCTTCTCACTATGAAAGTGCCCTTCTGGCTTCTGCTTCGATTTGATAACTTCAGTACACATCAGATGTAATCCACCACTGAAATGCATTTACCTCCACTCCTCCACCAAAACATATTTACCTCTATTGTAGAGCACAGTATTAAATTATTAAGTAATTTACTGCCTACAGGAGCTGGGAATGGTATTGCTTACATTAGGAGGTGCTGGGCTGCACAGGTATTGCAATAGTTAGGTTTAACTGATGTTGTCCTGCTCCCTACTCTAGTGGTACCCAGAACTGCTAGGGGTTTTGTGACAAGTGTCTCCTGTCCCAGCTTTGTCCCTCTGCCGCGTGGTGATAGGTCCTCCTCTTTTGCTAAAATATAACTTGGTTCATTGACACTATATAATATCCCTGAAAAAAAGGGGAAAATCTCTTTTCTCAGACCTTACCCACAACCAGTGCCATGCCCAGGGAGCCATCCTGTCAAAATCACCCCCAAGCTCCCTAAAATGGGAATCGGGACAGAGCAACCTGCTTCTACGTCCAGGTTCCCGTCCCCACATGTCTTCCCACAGTTCTTGTGCTGGGAATCACTGAGAGCAAACCCAACTAAATAGCACACTTCCTTACACCAAATAGTTGCTTACACACCAAAAGAGGACCCATGGAGGAGCTACCTGCCACTGCCACCTGCCTACAATGGCGATGAGTTCCCTGGAGTCTCAGGAATGCATGTGGCTCCCTAACAGCGCACAGTAAGAAATGGTATTGCTTTTTTTATGGAGATAGAGGGAGCTGCAAGTGAATTGGTTTTTCTTTTCCTTTTGGTTAGCCTTGTAGAAGGCTTTTTCCCAAGTTCAGACCTATCCAAGTGTGGGAAGAGTCACTCTTGGAGGTAAAGAGACATCCCTTCAAGTCCTGTATGAAGATCCAGGGTGTTGAACTCACAGCTGTGGGTTCAGTTGCTGAGGGACCAAGAAACATCAAAGCTTGTTGAACTGAGTCCTGCCCAGGCTTGCTGGTGTTGGCACCAAGGAACCGTGGTGGCTGGTTGTGGCCCTGGACAGCTGCTGAGGTATTGGCCCAGAGCAGCCTGTGGATGACTGAGTGACCAGTGGGACCTGGACAAGCTCAGGAATGGGAAGTCAAATTAGCCCCACAGAGAAGCTGAAGGCCAACCCAATCCTAATCTGTAGGACTGGATGGGTGGCACTGGGTAAACCTTCATCACTTCTCTGAGTCAAGGACCAAGAATGTGGCCAATCCCATCTAGGTTTTCCTTATCATCCCTCTCCTGTCTGGCCATTGGTTTCCCACTATCTCTGGTTTTCCCCTTGGAAAAGGCTTGTGCCTTTCCCTTCAGCAGCCCTGTGGGAGGGAGCTGACCCCATGCAGAATTGTTGAATATCGCGGAGGTGGAGGTGGGCATCTCATCGAGATTGGGTATGGAGCTGGACAGGACAAGAGTGGGACACTTGGCTGCTTCATGGTGTTGCACATCTTCTCTTCCAACCATGAGTGGTGATGTAGACCTGTGACACATTGGCGGAATATGGGAATTTTTTGAGCTTTTGAGGTGTATAGATCACAGGCGGGCAACTTCTTACCTTACAGATAAATGGACAGTAGGTGTAAGAAGCAGTGGGTGAATGTTTCTGAGACTATGGAAATCTAATCACCCTCACATTTGTTATGTGCTTTGTGTTCTGGAAACAAGATCCAGGTCCACAAAGATGTTTAGGAACATCATTCTTATGTAGGCTCCTAACCTTTGTCAGCACCCATGGGTGTTTATGCCACTGGTAGAAGCTAGGTCCTAGCTATCTTTCACACATCTGGCTTCAAGCTGTCGTTTTGGCAGACATGCAAGGACCTGGCCTGGCTAGAAGGGAGCAAACACAAAATACAGTGTGTCCTGCGTGGGAACATTGGTCAGGAGGGGACGTTCTGCATCTCTGCCTCCAGCTCACTGAATCACATCACCCACGCCTGGTAAACGGCCTTCATCGGGCATGTTCTTGGCATCGTGCCTCCATGCACAGCACTTTTTGTGTTCTTCCTGAGACTCATGAGGCTGAGCTGTGTGTTAGCTTGACAGAGGATATACTAGAGGGTGGCAAGAAAAATCCAGAGGAACAGAAGGACCTCACAGGCTATTGGGGTCTCCAGGGAACTGGGACCGAGTCACTGCAGAAAGACACAGGGGAAAAAAATCAGACAGATATGTAGATGCTGCTAGACCAAGCCCAGTGCAAACCAAACCTGAGCTCAGGTTTTCAGTGTCACCCTTTTCCCCCCAGTATTTTGCATCAAGGAAAAAAAAACTACTATTTTTCTCCCCTGGTTCTAATTGCAGGCAAATGAAAGGAGCTATGTCTGATCAGAACAAACTATGGGAATTTCAAAGGATATCCAAACATTTCATTTTGAAAATTTAGAAATGTCATGTGCATTTTAGCCTCTGTGTAGTCCTTTATAATGCACAACCTATGGCAAAGATGGGGGAAGAAAAAAAAGGGGAATAAAATCATTGTAAAATGAACAAGATCAGCAGGGCTTATCTGGAATTGTCAAGGCAGCATGATTCAACAGTATCTGGACATTTTTCAGTGCTGTTGCAAGCAGGAATGGGAAGGCTGAGGCTGAGTGCAATGCCTCTGGGTCCCACTGAAGCTTTCAGTGCCATGCAAGAGTTGTTCTCACCCACGATCAGCTTTTCAGGAGAAGCACTTTGAAGCCCAGTAGCTCTTTGCAGGTTTATTCTCATGGGGGCTGCATTTCTGCAAATGTAAGATTTGAGCCATTTTTCTTTCTTTTTTTTTTTTTTTTTTTCTCTTGCATTTGCTTTCCTAACGTTAGCCTCCAGAGGGCGAAAACCCTTCAAAAAGACGCTGGGAAGAGCTCCAGCCAAGGTGGAGGTGATCTGCTTGCAAAATCACAGAAGAAAGACCCGTGATAAGGAATTCCCCCCCAAATCATGCTTTTTCCGGCCCATTTCTGTGATGACGTCTCCAGCCCCCAAACCTGACCACTGCTGGGAAGGTCTGGGAAATGGGCTGGGTGAGAGAAGAGGAACATGAACTCCTGACTCAGGGCTTCCTGGAAAGCTTTTGGGATGATGAAATCGGCTGGTGCCTTACGTCAGGTGGGAAGATTTTCAGTGGCTTGCCCCGGGAGCTGGTTCACAAAGCCAGAAATCTTGGGCGATGAAGGAAAGTCCTAATGCCGCTGGTGCAGACGTTATGCTCCTTTTCAATACGATATACAAGCAGTTTCCTTGCAAAGCGCTTTAGGAAAGAAGGGGATCTGCCACTTGCCAAATTCGGAGGGAGTAGAAAATCCTGCCAGATCAGAGCACCCTGGTGTTCTATCCCTAACTCAGAGCCCAAAGTGATGTAGAAACGGGTCCCAGGACAGCCAGTATTAAAGCAAGGGCTGGATGGTTTTGAGGACAACACATACATTGCCGCTTGTTGAAGAAACCCAATTCTTGGGAAATACTGAGTGCTCTGAAAAACAGGTCTTTTGCACATATCTCCAAAGGAACTCGAAAAGTAAGACCTGGTGGGAATATCGTACTCATGGACAGAGAGGATATTGCTGGCTCGCAGCTGAAAAAAAGGTATTTAAGAAGGTACGGAGACAAGATGGAATGAGATAGGAGCAGTTTGGGGTGAGGAGATGGGAAATGGGGCTGAGGAAGGTGACTGAAGGAGAAATAGGACTACTGGGGGCCTCAGTGTTTGGAATATTTCAGTGTATGGAATATTTCAGTGTATATATACATATGTACCAGCTATACTTTTAGTATACTCACTCTGTATAGTATAATTCAATTCTGTAGTATATTTATGGTGAGATGGGAGGCCACAAGCCACAGCCTTGCCCCAGGCTTGCTGCCGGGCTACGGGAGCATGCTGCTATCAGCTGGAGGGACCCAGCACCTCTGCATCCATCCTGGCACCATCACTGAAATAAGCTGAGTAATTGAATCATTTACTGCTACGTTTCTGTCAGATCTCATTACACAGCACCTGAGTTATTTTTCCAGTTGAGTGATTGCCTGGATTCAACCGTGGTGATGCTAAATATCCCATCCCTGATGAAGTCCCTGGCAATAGCCTCAGAGGCGACATTTGGTCAAGGCTGACACTTTCTCCTGCAGAAATAATGTTGTCGGGGTATAATCCTGATGTGGATGTGGTCCTGCCTCATCTGGTATCACAGCTCACCACGGGCAGAAGCGGAGAAGTTCGAAGAAGGGACGCAGGGAAGATCAAACAGCTCCGGCAATGAGAAGGTCAGGACTCCTTGTCTTTGAAAAGACATGGCTGGAGGGGAAGCATGATGAGGCTTATGAAATTGAAAGAGGACAGGCTGTTCACTGCTTCATCCAATGAAAAATAAAATTTAAAATAATTAATTAAATAAATAGATAGAACTACAGCAGCTACTAGGAAGAAAATTAACTCTATCCCAGCCAAAACCAGGACAGGGCATCAGCTGAGGTTGCCAGGCTCAAAACAAATCAGCCAGTGTTTGGTACAAAGTCTGGCAAGGAAGCTTTGGGTGGCAAAGGCCGGTCCTGCTCTCTCCGAAGGAGCACGGGATGGTCAGGGGAGAGAAACCCATGGGGGGGTCACCCAGCACGCAGAGACCCCAGCTGCTGTGGGCACTCCCCAAGCCACAAATGGTCTGAGAGAGAAGAGTTTGCGGAGGAAATGTCATTACCTGTTATTATGCCTTTCCCAGACATCTGCTTCTGGTGAGTGTCAAGGACAGGACAGTGGGTGACTGGGAGGTGCGGGTGACCCAGTACAGCAGTCCTGTCCTGTTCTTATAACCCCTTCAACTGATGCAAAGAAGCTGCAGCAGAGACAGCCCAGGGCAGAGCCTTTGCAGGCTCACCTCAGTTAGTTACACTATTTCTCACCTTGCTTTTGTAGCACAGGCGTGGGCGGCTTGTGCCAGCACAGATGCTGTCCTTATGCCAGCCCAGTTGGAGAAACACCTGGAAACAGATCCCCCACGTTCATCCATCTGCGTTATACCAAGCTAAGGTGTCTTCCCTCTGCCTCAGCTGCCTCTTGCATCCAATAAATCCTGAATTGTTTTTTGCACAGTCCAGCATTAACAGCACAGATGGAGCAACTGTACTGGAATATGCACGGCTTTTAGTCGAGAGGAATAAATTATAATGGTACACAGAGGCTTTTTTCTATGGCTAGGACCAGCATAAATATATCTTACAAAAAAAAGACCTACTTTTCCACTTGTCTCCTTTGCTATCCAAAATAATCATCCTGGCCAAATGCTTGTGCAGAACTGGCTTGGGCTTGCAAAAGAGTTAAAAGCTCCATCCTTCAATTTTTAATTTGCATGTATCTGACATCGAAGGGGCTAAACATGAGCACTGCAAAGCTCATGAGTCTTTTTCATTGCTACTTTTCAGAGTGTTACTGTGTTTTGAAGTGGTTTGTACTGAAGAAGAACGAATGTCAAATACAGGGAGCAGTAACAAGCCTGTTGTCAGAGCAAATCCACCTTCACAGGATTTCCCAAATGTTTTGCCTTTATTCTGCATTTTGTGTGGATGCTCAACCTACTTGTTTCATTTCCTTTTTCTTTTTTTTTTTCTTAGAAAAAATAAAGCAGACGAGGTTTGAAAGCAGAGAACGTTCCGAGTGCTTCTGAGAGTTTTTCTAGCAGTGTTTGTCAGGTCCTTCATGTGGAGCTGCTGGGCTTGACAGCCTGTGAACTCCTATTTCTTTAACCAAAGCCCCGAAAACATGATATTCTGCTTAAACTACCCTAACCCTTTAAACTACTCTAACCCTTTATAGCTGTTTAAGCTGCTTAAGATGCAGTTACAGTTCGGATAAATTCAGACGCTAAAGCGTTGCGGAGTAGCCCGAATGCTATAAACTCTCCTGGCTTTGAAATGATCTCAAAATTGAAAATGTTTCAACTGGTAGTATTTAAATATTCATTGCTCTAAACCTAAGAAATTTGCTTCTAAATAGGATTGAATTATGAGCCTCAAAGAGATTTGCAGCGCAAAGCAGCCCCATTTGCAGGGAGCCTGAGCAGCAGTTTTAAAGTTATTAACTTCTGCAGTTAGGAAATTCCTCCTTAAGTGGCATCTTTAACAAATGCTTCATGAAATTGCCTTCACCAATCAAAAAATACAGATACAATTAATTTTTCTCGAATTTTAAACCTCACCGACATCAGCAAAATGAGCTGTATTTTATCTCCCTGGCTCCCACTACCCAAGCCGAGTGCAAAATCTGGCAGTGGCATAAAATCAGTATGGCTTGATGTTTTTGTGCTCGTTTGCTCAGATTCATTAAACCAGTTGTGATGGGAATGTGCAATCACACATGCAGGCAGGCACAAACCCAAAACCGTTGCTGGGATGAGACGGAGCAACCCAATCCCAGGTGCAAGGCAGGCTCTTTTTAAGTTGTGAGCACCATGTGGGCCACCCTTTAAAATTGCCAGCAGCCTGGGCAGTTATGTGCATCCATATGATGCTGTGCCGGTGGGTTTGTGCCAGCTTTTAGCCCGTTGTCGTAGGGATCAGAAGAGGTGACACCAGCCTGGGTGAGGAACAGATGCTTCCAGTGCACAACAAGATGCAATGTGTTTGTGGCCAAGTTTTTTTCCTGCTGAAAGAACAGGACGTGATTTTCCTGGCTGAAATAGGACAAGACCTTGTTGGGTCACCTCTCCCGCCTCTGCCTGGCTGTGGAATCAAGTTAAATATCAAACTCTTCAGTCGGACCCATTAACCAGCTCCAGTGCTGCTGAGAGTCCCTGGGATGGAAGCAGTGGAAAAATGTGCCGGTGTGGGATGCAACGCAGTGATGTGCTGGGCATTGAGCTTATCCGAAACGCCCAGCGAAACCCTGTGGGGACCCAGGTCTGCAAGCTGGGGGACAGTGGGGAGCCTGCTCACTGCGGCGATGGGGATGGATGATCTTCCAACCACCACGTGTCCCAGGAGAGCCACATGGGGCTTGATGGTACTTGCCCTGCGCCACCTCCCCAGCTGATAGTGGGTGCAGGTCCTTGGCATGGGACTCGGGCACCTACAGCCCACGAGGAGATCCTGCAAGTCCCACTCAACCCTTTGATCAGGAATCATAGATTAGTTTGTGTTGGAAGGAACCTTTAGAGGTCATCTAGTCCAACCCCCCTTCCATGGACAGGGACATCTTCAACTAGATCAGGTTGCTCAGAGCCCCGTCCAGCCTGGCCTTGAATGTTTCCAGGGATGGGGCATCGACCACCTCTCTGGGCAACAGTTCCAGTGTTTCACCACCCTCATTGTAAAAAATGTCTTCCTTCTATCTAGTCTGAATCTACCTTCTTTTAGTTTAAAACCATTACCCCTTGTCCTATCTCAACAGGCCTTACTAAAAATGGGCCACTTAATCCTCAAACTCCAGCCTGGAATTGGTGCCCAGGCTGGCACCGGTTGCGGCAGTGTTGGGCATCATGTGTTGGGGCACAGGGACCATCTGTGGCCTTTAATGAAGAATTTCAGGTACTTTAGTGGTGCTGGTCATGGAGGTTTCCCAGAGCTGGAGGATGGGGAGGTCTATGGGGCGCTGCAGTGAGGATTACGTTAAATAGGATTTTAATGTGGTAATGTCAGCTTGCCAAATGCTCCAAAAACTGGCAAGCACAGGCAAACAGCTGCTTACTCTGGTCAAAACACCCATTTCTTTTTATCTTCAGAAAAATGTCTCCTCTGGAAGGAAATGGCTGCACGTTTAGTGATGGATGGTGGTAAGACACCAGCATTTCAGCACTGAAAATTACACCTTGTGCTTTTTAACAGAGCCTCGGGGAACAACGCAAATGAATGACGCAAAGGACAGGCGCTGCAAGCCTTAATGTCACGGTCTCGCCACTTCCCTCCCTCCCACTGGAGCTACCAGTGGGGAGTATCTGGTCTTCCTCCGAAAACTACGTGCAATTTATCGCTCCGATACTATGAGCCCAAACATCACCCTTGGAGCAGCAGGGCGTAAATCTGTGCTACTCGCCGTGGGACTGCCACCGCGGCAGGGCAGCTCTTGGTGGGCACCGTGCTGTCACCTTCAGCCTGGAGGAGGGCTGGAGCCAGTCGAGCAGCGCTCATGCCTCTTGCAGCCTCCTCTAAGAAATGCTAATTGTGCAGCGCTTGCTTGAGCCTCGGCTCTATAATTAGCAGTGCTGCGTCAGCGTGCGTTGATGTCGCAGTGTTAATCGCCCAGTTTGTTTTCCAGGAGCTGCTGGGACTCCAGACAAATGAGGGGTTATTTTGGGTGACTTGTCCATCATGCAGTTTCCCTGGGTCCGTCTATCACCACTGAGCACAGGTTTGCCATGTAATGGCAGTGCTGGATTTTTACAGTGGCTAACCAATAAGTCTGATTGGGAAACACAGAGTTTGAAACACAGTCCTGTGGGCATCATATTGAGACTCCAGTGGGTGACACTTGAGAAGAGAGCTGGGACCTGGCCTAGGGACCCAGCCCCAGCCTGGGGGTAGGACCAAGTGCCAGGGCAGCATTAGAGGCGTTAACGCCAAAGGAAGGGTTTGCTGCCCTCAGGGGAGGTATTTTCACCCCTTCAAACACCCAAACCCCAAACTGGAGGGTCAAGTCCCCCGTGGCTCTTGTGCACTGGGGCAAGCATGCCAAAATCAGTGAAGCTGAATGCTATTTTAGGATGCAAGCCAGATGCTGTAGCACTGCCTCTTCCACAGATACACATGTATTCATTTAAAATCTGGCATGCCATCCTAGTCTGGTTCCTCCAGAGGGGTCTTGAATAGGCCAGAGCACCTGTGGCTCAGGATGTCAGGCTCACACTGAGACACGCATGGCCATCCATGGCAGCAAAGCACTGTTGGCATTATTCATCCACAGGGATCGGGTACAGGAGTGCATCGCCTTGGGGGTGGATGCAGGAAAACAGCCCCCCCAGCCCTTCCCACCCCACATCCCTCCACACTGAGGTCTTCCAGGGATGCAGCTGTAGGACAGGGGGAAGCAGAGCAAAACAAAGGGAGTGGGAAAGGACAGTTAAAGAAGGGGGGGGACATTTAGTATGAGGTGCAGAAAATCCAGGTTACTTTTATTTTTCCCATCAAAACAGCTTTTTTTTTTTTCCCCACAGTGTGGAATTGCTCGGGTATCCTAGGTGCACGCTGACATTCTTCCATAGCACGTGCCCACACGCATGAGTTCAAAGATTACATCTACTGGTGACCTGCCAGGATTTGGTCCCTGCTGGACCAGCTTTTATTTCCCTGCCAGATCCAGAAAATCTTGTAGGTTTGTCCCTTTGGCACTTCATCCCGCACGCTCATGGCACAACTGAGTAGCTGCAGTTACCGAGCGAGCGTCACCCCAAATTTATGTCACCATAGGAGGGAGAAGAGCCAGAACTATTACGTGTTTATTATATTAGTGGCCCTATTTCTAGGCTAACAGCAAGACCAAGGCGTGTTTTGCAGAAGCCTGTGTGCTTTATCCTGGGCAACAAATCCTGACTCAGCCTATTACATAAATTATTTATCACAATCACGAAAAGTTAGAGGAGAGGAAGGCTGAATTAGTCCAGACGAGGCAGTTGATGGAAGTGAAGTGAAAGCATAAACAAACGCAGGGCCATGATGAAGACTCCTGATTTCAAACAGGCAAAGCTCACAAACTGAGCATCGCCAGAGCTTGGCTGCAAATGCCACCAGTGTGAGGACCATCTCTGCCATGGTTTTGGCCCAGGAGAGCTCACACCCTCCCAAAAGTCTCCTGTGCACTGCTTGGGATGGGAGGACAGGGACATCACCTTGTCCCTGGGGGGAATTTGGACAGGGTCACCCCGTGCAAGAGGTTGAGAGTTCATGTTTCGGCTGGGGTCACACCATACTGGCTGGCCCTGTTGCTGTTGAGTTTATTCACCATCTCAAGGATATTAGGAATAAACAATAAGACTGCAAAGAATTAAAGTAAGCAGGGTTTCCCAGCAGCAAGGGCCCTCCCTTGGATGTCCACAATGGGAAGGGAGAAGGGACCAGCCAGGAGTTGAGCTCATCAAATAGGAGAAAGCAAGGAGAAAGACCCACCATGCCACGCAGAAATGTGGAGCTCCAGATGAATACAAGTGCAGCCCTAAAACAGGGGCAGGCACCCAACAAATATTTAACTTCTTAAATTGCCATCCATTGCCCCAAGCCAGGCAATGGAAGCAGGGAGGAAGTCTGGAGGGAAGCTGCAAGAAGATCCTTGAAGTTAGTGCAGAGATGGATGTTACTTCACCTTTCATGAGCGACATATGCTGATGGCACATGGGTGTCCCCGTGCATTGGATGTACCGAGGATGACCCTGAAGCCCGGAGCAGCAGCAACACTGGTCACAGCCCTGATTTCCCACACCACAGCTGGGCTGAGCTGAAGGGGGTCTGACGGGCAAGGATGGACTTGCTCACCCAAGGAAAAGAGGCTCTGGCTTGTGGTTTCTGCTGGGTTTAGCTGTGGCAGGTGGGGAGACGCCTGCCTCCTTCTTCCCACCTCTGCTACAGGGGTGAAAACATCCAGAGAAGAAGAGCAGATGCTTGAGGATGGGAATCCCTTAAATGACCAGGCATGAGTCAAAACCCTGAGACAACCTGACTTCCCAAGCCCAGAAGAAGAAAGAAAAGAGAGGAAATGGATCATGGTCTTCAAATACCTCCAAGAGGGAGCCAAGGGGCAGACAGGGAAGGATAAACATCACGCAGGGAAAATATTTAATTTAGCTAAAGGACCGTACTGACACTAGAGCAAAACAGGATTATCTGTCCATGGAGACATTTAATTAGAGGAAACTTCCCAGCTATTACAGCAGACAAAAGCAGAGGCGAGAAGAAAAAAAAAAAAAAAAAGGAAAGCTGTTTTCAAGATTAAATGTCATTTTTAAAAAGGAAATTTTATAAGATGGTAACAGCAGGGGTGGGGGAAAGGGTTGATGCCCTGTCCTCACACCTCCTTTAGGTGGTCTCACCTCATGTGGGCAGGTTAATTCATCTTTCCTGTCCAGACTTGAATTTTTCAGATGGTTCCCAGCCTGATTTTAGCCCAGGCCAACTCACAGGTTGCCAACCGGCTGGCAAGGCCCATCCAGGGGTGGAGGGCAGGGGGTGCTCCCTCCCTGCAGGGGGGTTTGGAGGTGCCCCCCATCCTGGAGGCTGGCAGAGCACCAGTCCGTGCTCCCCCATCCTCCCACTGCAGAAATGATGGCCAGATGCAGGGCGGGGAGGTCCTTGAGAAAGGAAGAGAAAGAAACACAAAAATGAAAAAATAGCTGGCTATTACCCAGCTGAAATCTTTATTTGCTATATTGCCTTTCAAAAGCTTTAATTCCCTTTTCTCCCTTGGGGGAACCTGTTGAGAAGGTTTTCACTGCTTGTGGCCAGCTGTAATTTCTGGGTATGAATCCCCCACGCACATGGAACCACTTCATTTGCAAAGCCAAGAGCTCTGCTCACCGATTTCGGGTCTTTCGCCCGTCAACAGCTGTACGGGCATCCCCCCATGCCCTCGCACAGGGCAGGGTGAGGAAGCATCTCCACTCCGAGGAGACGGGACAGGCCAGGGCAAAAGGCAGGAGCGAGTGGTTTTCTCTGGGGGGAAGGGGGCAGAGGATGGAGGACGGGACCATTGGCTCAGCTCCGGAGCTGGACCTTCATCCCAGCTGCATGTGGCATGATGGGGGCAAGACCAAGGCAGACGTCTAACTAGGGAGCCAGCATAGCCAGGGATTTATTTCCAGCTTGAAAACTACTTTAAAGGGAAAATTAATTAACGGAAAGCGTGGTTGGGAACACTGCCTCCAACCCTCTCTGTTTGCTGGGGCTCGGCTCTTCAAACTGTAAGCCTTACCCATACGCTCCTCAAGGGAGGCTGGTGTGGGGTCTGATGGGATGACACTTTTCTCTGAATTTCACCCTGATTTTTTTTTTCTTATTAGTTTGCTGATGAGGAGTTTCATCTCCATCCTTTAGTTTCCCCACCTGTAAAATGACAATCATGCTGCCAGCCTCTGCTGTAAGGTACCCAGCGCTCCGCTCACTGGGAGAGCTGTAAGACAACTAGTTATTCTTATAATAAATTAATATTATCAGTAAAAGAGAAGAAGCAGTTACCATGAAAAGCACTCATCAGCCCATTGAAGCACCCTGGAAGATCAATGATTTAATCAATCTAATCCTTGCCAAGTATTAGTCTGGAAAGATCTGAGCTGCCAGAAACAAAGTCAGGCAGATTAATGTCCTGCCCAGAGTTCTGGTTTCCCACTGAGCCTGACAGGTCCTGGCAAAAGCTCCTGTGCCCAGAAATGTATTTTGAGACTGGCATGCTTGACGAGTAACTCATTCCCTTCAAATTAAATTAAGGCGAAGTTAATCTCATCTGTCGTGGGAAGGGAGCAGACAGGTGAAGCTGGTGTTGCAGCCAAGGGTTCCTGAGGGCTTGGAGCAGAAACGGGGTAGCAGGAGGACAGAGATATAAGGGTGTGTTGGCCCGTCTCTGCTGAGCACTGCAAAGCTCAAGGGCTTGCGGGATGATGCAACAACCATGCCAGAAATACCCACAGCTGCCGAAACAGGCAGGTCCTCCACTGTCCCCCCCCAGGTCCCTCAGCTCCCAACCATGCCAGCAAGAAAGCAGGCAGTGATCTGCAGTTTTAGAGCCTTAAACTGGCTCAGCCAAAGGTGTGATGGAAATGAGAACTGGGGCAAGAGGAAGGCTGGGCCCTTCAGCTGGGCAAGGGGTGGAGGGGGAGGCAGAGCAAACCTTCACCGTATGCATGTGGAGTATCGCCACAAATCTGCACCTAACAGACTGTGTGAGATGGCAAAAAGGTGCTCCACGGGGTCCAAAAGGCGGCCAGCTGGCACGGTCTGGCCACGTCCACACCACTTGACTCTTTTAGTCACCGTAGACGGCGTGGCCACATTCAGGCTGCTGCCTGGAGTGGTCTGTGGCCAGACAGAGCTCCAGCACCGTGCCTGGGAATTCCTGGGAAGCCCAGGCTGTGCCCAGGACCGCTCCAACAACACAGAGTTTCGTGCAGGGGACCCTTCCCTGAGACTGTTTCATGTGCTGGGATACATAAACCTGGTTCTCTCATAGCAAAAATGGGAGGAAAAAATGGAAAATTCTGCCTTTTCTGTGGATGGTTGCCTAGAGAAGATGTGGGGTCTCCATCCCCTGAGATGCTCAAAACTCAACTGAGCACAGCCTTGAGCAACCTGATCTCAGTCTGAGAGTAAGGAGGACCTAAATGTACATCTCCCCCATCCTCCCCTGTGGTCTAAGCACCCACTTTTTATACAAAAATTTGGGCAGGAGCCCTGCCTGGCTCAGCTCCCCATCAAGACCTGCTGCTGCTGACCAAGTTGCTCCTGCCTGTGCAGGGCAGTTTATTCCTGATGTTAGGACTAAAAAAGGTCAGTCCTAGGGCTCTTCTCCACCTCCACACCTTTCCCAGCCATCCCCAGGGTGAGGTCCCCAGGTTCGGGACTGATGCGTATCCAGGGAAGAAAAACCCAAAGGGAAAATGCCATAATTTTGCATTTGTGTCTCTAAATCACCCACTGTGAGTTTACGTGGGAGTTAGCAAGGTTTCGGTCATGCCCTAAGTGAAAGATTTCCTTCTTTAGCATCAGGAAAATAAGAAGAAAAAAACGAAAAAGGAATAAAGAAAAATTTAAAAGAAATTTAAAAAAAAATAAAAAGAAAAAACTTGCAGGGTTGCAACACTTTATAAACTTATAAATGTTTTTCCTCCCCCAAAATATCAGAGGAAAGACTAGATTCTGACTTTGAATTAGATCACTACTATGGGTTAATCACACAGCCAAAGCAAATCTGAGAAGCAGAGAGAGGAACAACTCTAACATCACTTAACTGACTTCAGAGTCAGATACTCCAAGAGCATTTTAGGCACCTAAAGAACAGAGATGAGAACCTCACCCGGCTGTAACAGCACCTAAACCTGCAGAAAGGTTGATGCAAGTTTAGGAAATCCCACAAAGTCACTGCCCGAGTTGCTGGCCAGCATCTTCCTCAACAGCTGATCCAATGTTATTCAGATGCTTCTGGTTTAATTTTGGGTTTTTTTTCCTTTTTTCTGGATTACATTGGTTAAGAAAATGCTTGAGAAAGGGAGGGAAGCTGGAAGGGAAAATTAAATTACAGCAGTAGGAAGGAAAATGTAAACCTCAAATGCTCACACAGTGAAGAAGCAGCTGTGTCCTAAAGGCTGGTTTGATAAACACGTCAGGGGGTGCCACCACTAGACATGTACTCAATGAATACATAAATGACGGCTCCTCTTATTTCTCCTCCATCTTCCCATTTCCTACCAGTTGCCCTGGAAACTTCCCTGTCGCGGTACTCCCGGGAGCAAAGTCCAAGAGAAGAAAACCAGCTGCAAAGCCTTCGTGACTTAAAAGCTCACAGCCAAGCGATGCTAGAGGAGGATTTGGGCGTGAGCCGTCCCTGTGCCGACCTGCCTCCATCCCATGCGCTGCACAGCTCGACCCTGCAGCCCTGGGGATGGGCATGGGCCCCCCCAATAACCCCTGCATCCCACGCCTAGCCCACGGGGCATCCTCGGGCGGCATCGCCACCCATCTCCCCGCAGGTTATTCACGCAAAGGCTGCATGGATTCCTCCTACGCAGAGACTGTGTTGCAATTCACCGACAATTAGCTGATGTAAAAGGAGCCGGAGGGCTGAATAACCTCCCAGAAGACCCCGGGTGCTTTTCCAACCGGGGATGCAAGCAATCACAGCCGGAGGGTTGCAATTAATTCCCCATTAGGATAAAATCCAATTAGGCTGGGGAAGGAGGAAAGTACACCAGATGCTTTGTTCTTCTGCAGGGAGCACCTGCAATTCACGGAAAAAAAAGAAGAAAAGAGAATAAAAACAAAAATTCCAAACCTCATTTGCACTGGAGGAATTAAAAGACCCTGGAACAGCAGAGCCATCCAGTCCTGAGGATGCCAGGCCACGCTGGAGGCATCTCGGGAGGGTTTTGTCCCAGCAAACACTGTGACCTTGGGGGAAGATGCAATTTTCACACCTCATGTCCCAGCCCACCGCAAGCAGGACTGGAGCAGCTCATCTTTCGTGTGACCCACACAAAAAATTTTGATCTCTGCTCTGATGCCAGATGCCCACAGCAGGTAGAGGAGGGGAGCACGGCTGCGCTCGTCTTCCTTTCTGTCCCCTCTGGTTTCACAGGCTCTACCATCCAGGACTGCCGCCCCAGCACCCAAATCTCCCCTCCTCCTGCTGCCCCTAGGTGGGAGACAGCACACAAGGAGCAAACACTGCGACTGAGCCAGCGAGGCCAAGCAAGGGACAAAGCAAAACTGCGCACTTTAAACCCCCGCCTCTCGCCTACAATGCACCCTTGAGTACGTTTTTAATGCAAATTTTGCAGAAAATGCAAAATACATTTTTATGCATACTATATGTATTTATAAAGGTCTTTATATTCACAGCTTTACCTTGCTAAACCCATTTAGCCAAAACCTTCACCCATTTGAGTTGCACGCCAGAACCAGTGTTGCAGCATGCAAGGTTTGTGCATTGCCCACGATGTCTCAAATAAGCCACGTACGAGGACAAGGACAGTCTCTCCTCGCTGTGCAGTTATGCCCCCACGTCACGAACCCATCAATCCTACCTGCCTGCTTTATTTTCTTAAGGTGTAAAAGAGGTGGCTCAGAGGAAGGGTGGGGGCACGGGGCTTGTGGCTCCTCACACCTCCCACGCTGCCAGGAAATACCCTGCCTGTACGTGTGGCTCAGCTGCTCTCAGACATTTCCCCTGCACACCCCCAGATACATAGAATATTTTTATATACATATAAAATACACATATATAAATACATAATAAAATAATTTTAAAATGTGTAAATACATAAATAACATAATATAGAAAAATATTTATGTAGTATATGTTAAATACATATAATAAATAAATATATTGCACACACATATGACTACAGCAAAGGGCTGCTTAGAGGGCACAGCTCAGAAATAGGAGATGATGGAGCCAGGGACAAGACCAACATCCAGGTGCGATCAAAGGAGGGAGTGATGCTGGAAGTGTGCACAGCGCAGATGGAGCCAAGGATTGCCCAAATCCTGGCCTGCTCTGTCACCTGTCACCAAGATGAGTTAAATACATCCCAACAGCCCAGGGACCCACCCGCACCCACTTTTACAGCTTCCTCGGGCCTCCTCGGCATCTCCTGGCCAAGGCACCTCCACGACATGCCCACGCTGAGGCATTTCTTCAGCTGGCTGCTAAATCCTCTTTCCAGGACCTTTTTTTTTTTTTTTTTTTCTTTACCTTCAAACCCCATCAGAAAACACGAGTGGCTGCCAGGATGGGAAGCGGAGCTGCGGGATGGGGCCAGCGGTGCCCTGGGAGGGTGGCACAATGGCTCTGGTGCTTCCACCCGTGGGTTTACCTGGGAGAACCTGGACCACCAGAAAAGGACAAATCCCCAATTTCCCAGCTAGACTCACTCCGAGAGCCTGCTAAGGATAATTTAAAGCTGGTGGTTTGTGCTTGCCCTAAGCTATTGATTGAGCCCATGATTGCACGCCTTCCCTCCCCTTGTCCATTCTTGCCCAGGCATATCGACAGCAACCACCGCCGCTCCCAACACAGAGATTAAAAAAAAACCCGCTTGCCAACAAGGTGCTATTAGGCTCCACCTCAAATTACTGCTTTTAGCAACCTGGTGTACAGCAGGCACACCAGTCACGCTCGCTATTTCTTTGTGATGCTTTGAAGACATATTGCAGCCACCAAGAGCTCAATGCTTCATTGCCAGTGAGGGAAAAACCCCACCCCAGCGCTCCCAATAAAGGCTCTTGCTATTTTGCACTGTATTTCACCTGTCCGTGTGTTGAAAAGTTTTAATCCTGTACCTACATATAGTCCTGTAACAGCAATTTTCAGTGCCAGCCAGAAGGAAAACACAGTACCCTAGTTAACAGAAAACACTCTGGAGCTAAGTATACAAAATGACAGTGTAATAAACCAGAAGCATTTGTCCCATTAAGGTTTCCATTTGTAGACAGAATAACAAGGGATGAGTTATTTGGAAGTGGAGATTTTAAGGACATTGGTCATGTAACAGGGCAACAGAAATGCTGTGACTGCAAGACCTTCGCTCAGGAGTGACTCAGCACAGCAGCTGCATCCTGGAAAATTAATACTTCAGCCCCCTCAAAATGCTTGCAAAGCCTTTGAGAGCTTGCAAAAACCAACCCTGGAAGCCCCATCAGCCATCTGACCTGCTCACGGCTACAGGGATTAACACCTGCCCCCCACCCTGGCTCCGTGTGGGGACCTGCCCCACAGGGAAGCATCCCCCCCCCGGCTGCAGAGAGCTCCAGCAGTGACCGTGGGGACTCGAGGCAGTGCTGTCAATGGAAAGCAATCACATTTTAGCCTCAGAGCTACAGGAGACAACCCCCTCACCACCCCCAAACCCCAAAATCTCCCTCTTCACCCTGCCATGGGCACCCTGAGCAGCCCCTGCTCCAACCCAGGTGTCCCCGAGCAGAGGCAGGCGTTAAGGAGGTTAACGCAGAATCATGTCAAGTAACAAACACCTAGTATTTATTAATAAATTAGTACACTGGAAGGCAATTTTTCAATTCATTCCCCTCTTCCCCCACTCCCACCCCTTCCCACGGGCCGGCACACGCCACCCTCGTATCATGATTTCTTCAAATTGAGCGTAGTACAGACTGTTCATTACGGGAGCATAATAGTTGCAAATATAATCAGACAGACTTCTTACGATGCAGCTTTTTTCCCCCACCCCCCAACCTCTTTTCGTTTAATAAAAAGTGAAGTGTGATTTGAAGAGACTATTAAGACCGGGTAAGGTCTTTGGAGAACCTATCGGCCACGTCTGTATAAAAAACAAGAGACACGAGTGTAAAA
Source organism: Harpia harpyja (assembly GCF_026419915.1). Taxonomy (NCBI): domain Eukaryota; kingdom Metazoa; phylum Chordata; class Aves; order Accipitriformes; family Accipitridae; genus Harpia; species Harpia harpyja. The sequence goes on from NC_068954.1 coordinate 6,912,236, forward strand.
GCATAGCTTGGTTTAAGTCTTACACCACGAGGAGAGCAGGACCACCGGCGGCCGCCTTCACCTCCCCACGTCCAGCACCGGCTCCCTTCGGGGCCCCCGCCGTTCCCACAAGCGGCAAGGCAACATAACTCCTTACATTCGACTGAAGGCAAAGGACCTTTTCATCACCTCGAAGGTTGGTGGGACTGACCCTTTTCTTTGCGTTTCAAGCGCTTCTGCTTTAGCTTATAGGAGCGCGATGCATTGTCCGGGTGAAAACCATACAATAAATAACCGTGCTAGTAAAATCTCAGCAATGGATATGAGCTATACAATAGTACATTAAAAAAAAAAGTCAGCTCGAGTGGGAAGCTTAGCTGCTTTAAGAGATGGTAACCAGCAACGATTGGGGTTTTTTTGCGTGTTTTTGCCATTCACCGCTCCGAGGCGAAGGGAAGTGGTGGGAGACGGTCACTCCGAGCGACAGCTTTGACAGAAGATGTGGGTTACAGAGCAATCCCCGATTTGATGTGTTAAATTACACCAGATTTGTGGTCTTTTAGTTCGTTAACTGCATTTTTTTTTTTTTTTTTAAAGTGCATCGACTGATCTGATTGGAATGAGAACAAGGAGAAGAGATGCTCGGGAAAGGGGCAGAGGGTGCAAAGACTTGGACTGAGCAATAGAGTTAAGGTGGAGGGGTGCAACACTGGCAAACCGCCCCCCCTCCAGAAACCAAGGACACCTCAACGAAAATACTGGCCATATATTCTACAACAAAACCTGCCTGCATATTGTCGGTCATCTTAACGAGTGCCAAGCTAGCTCTAGCAGATATTCGGAGAGTGCGTGGTGACCCAGTGCCTACAGTAAGTCGGGAAGGTGGCTATAGACAGAGTCCAGGAGGGTCTGGCTGGCTTCCTGGCTCTTGACTCCAGCGATCTCAAATAGCCTGTCCAGCTTGTCTTCAGCCTGCGGGATCTCCTCTATCACGTGGAGCTCCTCAGGGTTGAGGATGTGCAGCATGTCGTCGAAGATGGGCTGCAGGTCGCAAGGGTCCAAACGCACCTGGCGCAGGACAGTGTCCTTCTTTTCTGCAGGAGGAAAGGAGAGGGTGGTCAAGAAACCCCTCAGGAAACCTCTGCTAACCAGGGCTTGCTCTCCTTAGAGAGCTCGGTCCATCCCCTGGTGCCACCTCTGGAGAGGGACACACCACCAGGAGAATCGAGGAAAAAGGTGGAGGGTGATGAGCGATGGGGAGGGGAGAAAATGGAGAAGCCAGCACTGCTGAGGCACCTAATTCAGGATCCCGCTAGAGCAAATACAGCATTTATAAATGCTGAATGGCCAACGTGGAAAAGTGAAGGCAGGAGGGGAGCCAAAAAAGCTGAATTCTGCTCTTTTGAGTTGTTTTCATTGGGTCAGCTTCATTTCCGCACCCAAGTATAAATTTGGTAGGTTGACTGAGCTCGGTGTTTCACCTTCATCAGAAGTTAAAGAAGATTAAATGCAGCAACTTATATGCAGTAAATTAAACCCCCTCAAAAAAGGGGGGTGACTAACGGTGATTTAGATCTCAAGTCACATGCTGCAGCAAGCAGGACCAAGGGTGAAAAAAAAAAAATTCAATCTTGAAATGACATTTTTCTGGTTCATCTCGTGCAGTAACACACAGGCCAACACAACGGCCAAAATTCAGGAGAAACCCCCTCAAACATCCAGGGATGCTACAACTTCTCTGGCAGCACTTCAAAGAGTTAAAAGCCTTTAAAGGTGTTTTCCCCTCTCAAATCTGTATCATCTTTGCTAACAGGATATTCTGGTCTGGAATGAGGATGTGATAAACATATCTTGGAGAGCCAGTTTTCCCAGTTATTTACTTTAATGGTATCATGTTGGGCAGCTCTGCCACGTGTGCTGACCGCAGGGGACACACCGTGGCATCCCTTTGGTCCTCCCGCTCCCCCCCAGGCTGATTTTTGGTACCTTTGGTAATAAAAGAGCCTGTCCGGCTGAGCGCGGAGGAGCCGCTGGAGGTCGAGTCGCACCGCAGGAGGGGCTCTGCTTCGTCGACGAAGAAGCATTTCTTCTCCGAAGGCGAGGGCTCCACGGTGAGGACGGCCGCCTCGGGGGGCTTGGGGCTGGGGCTGGGCGCAGGGCTGAGCGGGCTGGGGCTCACCGGCAGCGCCAGTCTGTCAGCTTCCAGCTTTGGGGGAAAGAAAAAGAAGGAAAATTAACTCAGAGGGATGCTACGCAAGGGGCTCGCACTCAAACCCATCTGCATCCCGGCTTTCAACACACCCCAGCCCATCCTTGGCAAGTGGTCCCTGCATTTGGGTGGCCTCCTCCTCCCAGGGGACCTGCTGACCCAGAACAGGCACCGGAGGTAACCCGGGGGGGACATCAGTGCTGGCATTTGGCACGTCAGCACTCAACAGGCAGGAGGGGCAACGCAACCCGCGCTCTTGGTAGGAGCAACCGCAGCACCAGGATGGTGCATGCAACCGCAGCAGAGCATTTTAACTTGGTTTTCCTTCTCGCTCTGGGTTTATTAAAGCCCAAAGCACAGCTCTTAGGGGCAACAGGTGATGATGCCCGAGCAGGTAAGGTCCCCCAGGAAACCTGCTCCATAGCTATTGTTTACTAAAAGCAAGGCATAGCCCGGCTCCATGCCTCCAACCAGTGCCAAGGCTTCAGGGAGAGAGCTGCGAGACCCCTCGGGGATCTCCATTGCAGCACACTCCTGTGACCAGCTACACTGGTAACAACATTCTGAGTTAATGATTTATTTGCCCTCATGAGCACCCCATTAAAGCATGATGCAGAAAATCCATCCCACGAGACTCCAAGTTCAGGACTGGGAAGGACAAGCAGGGGCTGGCATTGACCACAGCGTCACCCAAGTGCCTTTGCTTTTTGCTACCCTGATGCGAGCCAAGGGCAAGCGTTCGGCTCCGCGGTCCCGAAGATACAGGGAACAGCAAGCGCTGCTGGGACATGCTGTGCTGGGAAGCCGGCGTAAACCTACTTCCTAATTTGACTGTGCTCTGCATCTTCCTTCTTGCATCTCCTTCCTACCTCCACGGCAGCAGCCAACATTATCTACCCTCCTCCATCTCTCAGCATCCCCTTGGTGTGCAAATCTCAAGCAGAGCATTTCTGGTTCCCATTCCCTGCAGGGACGAGAGGCTCAGGGCAGCATCCCCACATCCCTGGCTAGCAGCTCAGGCACCTCTGCAGGTCACCAGGTCCCCCCAAGCAAGTCGCTTTAAGGACCATCTAATATTTAACTTCTTCCCAAACCCCTCATCCCTGCTTGACCTGCCACAGAGCAGAATTGCAAGGCTTGTCCACATGCAACCCACCCTCCCAACAGCATTTCACAACCCTGTTTTCTCCTTCTACAGAGGGAAGACCAGGCTATTCCTGCTAACACGCTTTTACTTACTACCCATAGATTAAAATGCAAAATTTGGATTAAAGGCTGTGGGACAGGGAGCTGCTGAGCCACCTCCGCGCCAGCATGGATGTGCCTGCGCATTCCTCATCCGTGTCGAGGAATTTGCCACCCACAAATCACATGTCTGCTGAGACGCCCATTAGTTCACATTAAAGTAACATTGAAGCTTGTCCCTGGTAGAATAAAAGTTTTGGTTTTTTTTTTATTCCCCATTGAAAATAAACAGGGGACGATTTGTTCTAGCTCAGCACGTTACGCAATAGGCATGTTAAAAATAAAAGTCAGCTTTAATTTTTAATTAAAAGAATCTGCCTTCTCCTCTGAAACTCCCTTTCCAGTACAGCTCATCAACAAGAATCAGCCTATTGCCTATTGGGGAAAAGCAAGGGAAGGACCAGAACAGCGGCTGGCCACTTTCCAAATTGCAACATGCTCCGATTTCCCCTTTAAAAAAATAACAAACAGGCTTTAGGGGTTAGTTTTTCCTCGTGCAACTCATCTATTTAATATCCAGCCACAAACCCACCTCCTGATTTCCAAAAAGGAGCCCGACGGCCAAGGAACAATTACAGGGAGGGCACGGAGCAGCCGGCTGCCCCAGCTCTGCCTTCCCAGCAGAGGGGAAAAACCCTTCCCAGAAGCAAGTCATTTAGAGTTTAATTAAACAGCTGCTAAAGCAGCTGAGGTTATTCGACTGTAGGCATCCTGGGAGCCCAAAGCTTTCCAAATAGCTGAACGGTTGCAAGCTTGAGGCAAAGCAAACAGGATGCTTGGATGAGTGTTAATATTTAAACCGCGGGAAGAAAGCGAGTGGGAACAAGGGTTTTGAAAGGCCGGGGAAAGCAAAAGGTTGTTGCGAGGTGAAGCCTGTGGAATAGGTGTAAAAATACACCATTCATAGTCCACGCCGTGACTCACTTGCTCAAAACCACCTTGGCCGCCCCTGTTTTTAAGAACGGCAGTGCTCGAGCAAAACCGAGCTCTGACTGGAGAAAAAAAAAAAAAAAAACAAAACCAAAAAAACAAAAAACACCCAAACCAAAACCCCAAACCAACACTCTGAAGCTCTTTTGCCTTTCCAGAGCCACCACATATCTCACCTTTCCATCATCGTTGCAGGGGTCCTGCGCTTGCCACTGGGGCTGCATTTGCACCTGCACAGACAGACACATGGGAGACTGTTAGATGCACGGTCCTGCGTGAAAACCGAAGGCGCCGCGGCGGCTTTGATGCATCAGCAGCCTCCTGCGACCGGTCAGTCGTACCGGCGCACTCTGCCAATTTTTTTTTTTTTATTTTTTTCTTCTAAGCACTGCAGCAAGAGATTTGCAATGCCAACAAAAAAAAAAAAAAAAAATCCTAAAAGCTCCTGTGTACTTCCAGCCCTTTAGGATGCAGCTCAAGCACCGACATCCTCTTGGATCCCAGTGCATCTGGGAGGATGCTCTAAGCAGCTCAGGGTGTCTGAAGGTCCTTCCTAAAAGGAAGAAAAGGGGACAGAAGGGGGTGGGTGCAGAAGATGACATAGGCTTGGCTTTGTTTTCTTTTCACAGCTGCTCCCAACAGCTCTGCTTGAACTGGTCGGTCCCATTTTCTGCCTTTGTTTTACTGTACCGCAATAAAAGCTCAACTTGGACAAAAAGAAACTGCAGCTGCTGTGCTAATGTTAGGAAGGAGCAGTCGTAGGCACTAAAAAAAAAAAACCCCTCCCTTGGGCAAAGCTTCCCTGTAATTCCTCCTGCAGGTGGTAATAAAAGCCGGTGGCAGGTTTGCTGCTGCCGAGGGTGGCTGTGCACCCTCCTGGGATGCGGGGGGGGATAAATTTAGCACCGAGGCGGCCGTTTCCCGGATTCCCTGCCAAAAGATGACACCCAGCTGACACCAGCCCTATTCCCAGGTCTGTTATGCCTCTGTAGGGGATGTAGGAGGAGAAAGCCCAGCACACGGGGCAGGGTGGGCTGGGCGGCAGCCCCACGTGGGCGATGCTGCAGATGCAGGGCGGTGTCGGCGAGGGATGCTCTCGCTGTGGTCCCCACAGGCGTAGGGGGGATCCGCTCAGATGAGTGGCTTCATGGTGCACGTGGTGTTTGGGGGTCTACCTTGAGGGCAGACCAGACCTTGGAAGGTGAAACACCACTGGGCAGGCCACAAGGTCTCATCGAGGCGGCAGAGAGATGCAGCGACGGGGTGCAGGTGCTGCAAAGCAGAAGGCAAGCCCTTCGCCAGGACGGGAAGGGCACGAGGGTGCTCAGCACCCTGGGGTGGGGAAGCCCAAATGTCCTCTCCGTGTCCTTCACCTCACTGGCCAGGCTTCAGAAAAGCACCCGACATCACCTCTGTGGTGGAGCCGGCATCCCTCAACACAAGGCAGCCCTGCAGAAGAGCTACTCACGTCAAGCCTGACGCGACCCGGGACAAGCAATGCTGGGTCTGGGGAGGGTTTAGACACCAAGACCAAAATGCAGCCATCCATGGAGGAAGCAGCTTTTCCCCACTGGCCCCAGCCATTCATGGGCCAAGTGCTTCTCCAAGCAGAAGATGGTGTCTCCATGACAGCTCCTGGTGGCTTCTCCTTTCTATGGATTTGCCCACCCACTTTTTCAACTCAAACCATGATGAAGAGTTGATGAAGCTGTGATGAAGAGTTTTCAAACTCAATTAGAGGTTGAATAAGTCAGTGCCAAGTTCGGCTTGTTATGGCCTCGCCGTCTTCTAGTTTCATCTTACACTCCCAAGCCCATTATACTGCAAATACACAGACCCAAGGAGATGTGGCTACCACAGCAGGGAAACCTCAAATATAACTGCATCTACTATAAAGTTTATATCTTTGTGTTTATATTATTTATATTTGTATTACTTTATAAATTATTAAACTTGTGTATTGCATATTCTCCAGCCTGGTTCAAACCCAACCTCGGTTTGCTGAAAATCAACTCATGGTTTAGAGGAAGCCTGAAGGAAAACAGCGATGCCCACTCCAGCAAAACCCAACCAGCCTTACCCCTTCCCCAGGGCCCCGGCCACTTTATCCCACAGCTTTGTGCCTCAAATAAAACCTGATGCAAGTCCAGAAGGAAAAACTGCACGCAATTTTGTTTTTTCCTGGCTGCCTGGGCACTTCCCAGCCCTCGGACCACAGCCCCTCAGCTGGGTAACCCCTCCAACAACTTCACCCTCGCTCCACCGCTGACACATGAGGTTAACGCAGCACAAAGTTAATTGCTAATTACTGGGTCCAGCCTGGTTCTGCTTTGCCAAAAGAGGAAACCCAGGGGATGGGCAGGAGCTCTTGGGGACTAGATTTGGGGAACACTGCTCCAGGCTCTGCACCCCCACCCCTGGGTTTTGACCTGCAAAAGAGGAATAAAAGAAGCCAAAAGGCGCTGCCACAGCCACATGCCTCGACACGGGGCTGCTTTCACATCCTCTTCCCTTCTGGCACCCCCCAAAAATCCCACAAGTTTAACCTCACACCACACCCAGCCCTGACATATCTGCTGATTCATGGGATTATCCGCGGCATGCAATTAGCCACGGACCTAAATCTCGTTGGGCTTGGGGCTGCAGCCTCCCCCTCTCCATTTTCAACATCTCCCTTATTAATTTATTATTTTTTCTAAGCTTTGCTGAGGCTGCGCTGCTGAACGCCCTGAGCAAGGCTGTCTGCTTCCCCTCCATCCATTCCCTGAAATATTTCAGCTGAGGCCAGCAGAGCCATAAATAAGAAGATAAGAGCTTAAAGCATTGCTCATGGTAGCCAAGGTGGCCAGCTGTGCCAGCAATGCCCCAGGCCAGCCCAGGCGAGCACTGACACCCCTTGGTATCTGCAAAATGCTGTTAGGCACCCCAAAAAAATCCCATTACCCAGTGCCTGCGCTACACTGAATTTTTCCAATTTAAACCCCAAAACGGGGAATTGCAATTTGCTGGGACAGCAGTGGAAAACCTCTCCCTTTCTCCCCCCCCCCTATCCCCTATTTTTGTTGTTGTCAGCACCACTAATTTAGGGTGTGCCTCTGCTCGCTAAACAGTGCCCGGGCTCGCATGCCGCTGCCCGGCAAGCCTGCCTGCAAGGGGAGAAATTCTGCAAACCTCAAGCTGGAGAAGCATTCACGGCTGGGGCCAACCTTTAACAGGAGCCCTGCGAGTTAAATGCACCCCAAAAAACCTTCCCAGAGCTGCTGCACTCTCCATATTTTCTGGATCAGCTGCAAAAAAACGCTAGCAAAGCGATTCAGAGGGCTAATCTCGTTTTAACCTAAATTCATTCAGTGCGATGCAAAACCAGCATAATCTCCCGCAGCTAAAAAAGCCGGCGAGTCTTCAGTGGAGCTGTTCCCTACCCGAAGGAAAATGTTCCTACCACATACCGTAACGCTCCAGAGACTCCCATTAATTCTCCTGTTCCTATCGGGGGTTGTAAATATTTGGATTTCAGAGCTCGCAAGGCTGCTGAGGGAATGGGGCACTACAAGAAAGAGCAGCTTTCAGGTTTCACAGCCTGAAGCCAGATGCCAGATAAAGGATTTGGGACAAGGATACAATAGCTGGTGGGACGGTGAAGGGAGGCTGGCTAGGTTTAAGGTACCAATTTGCCATCAGAGAGCTGTGTCATTCAATAATACAATTTTTACTTATGAGTTGGTGCTTTCTTATGACACAGGATTGTGGGGAGAGATGGGGAACCCCCCTTTTGCACTCAGGGATGTCGGGCAGGGCCAAAGGCATCACGGACAGCACAGCCACCCGTGCATCCCTCCCGGGCTCATCGAGGACACACTGGCACGCATTAGAGGCTCGCTGCTGGCTCGGGTCACCCCAAGGGCATCATGCCATTAGCTGTAGGGAGGATGCATGCATTTGCATTGCTTGACAGTCCTCACTTCCCTCCACAGCACAAAAACCTCTTTTTTTTTTTTGGGGGGGGGGGGGGGGGGGGGGGGATGTTTTTTGTTTGTTTCTTTGGTTTTTTTTTCCTCAAGACCATTTCTGCAGGGCTGGATGCTGGAAAGGTGCAGCGCAGCACCCGTGCCTGTCACCAATGGGGTGACCTGCTCCTTCAGATCAAACCAGTTTGGTACGGAGGGAAACTGCCTCGATTTGTCTGTGCTTGGACAGACAAATCACCGAGAGTCAAACTTGAATTAGCTCTAATTAAAGGCTTTCCAACCAGCAGATTTGCCTGCTCCCGGCATTGAGCAATCGGCTCCCCCGTCTGCTTGTGGTCTGGACCACTGTGATGCAGCTCAGCCACCGGCACGAGGCTCCAGGGATTTGGTCTTCCTTGCACAAGCTGCTTCTCACAGCTTTCTGCATCCCTCCCAGGGCTGTTCCACCACCGCCGGCATCCACGGTATGGGAGCCAGTTCAGGGAGAGGAGGTAGACAGGTTACAGCAGGTAATACCTTGCAGAAACACAATGTGCTGCCATGCTGAACCTGCACCCTGGGGTGCTTTGGAGTTTTGATATCCCACGTGCTGCTTCAGCACAGCAACTTGTCCAGGACCCTCAGGGCAGAGGAATGGCCAACACCCGAGGTTGATCATGAGGGATGCTCATCTGAAAAAGCCTGATCACATACATGGGGGAGGAGGATGTGCCAGCTCGGGTGAATTTTTAAAAACACCTCCTTTGCTGAAATGAGCCCCATTTCTCATGTGGACCCACCTGAGCTGCCTGCTCAAAAGATCAGCAACCCAATTTTACCAATTTCTAGGAAAACAAGTGAAAGCCACAGGGTACCACCAGGCTCCCAGTGCTGCTGGATGCTGGGGAACACAACACACTGCTCTAAAAAACCAAAGAGAAATGTCTTGCAGGAGAACTGGTTGCAAGTCGAGAAGACTTGCATACAATTATCCATGAGATTTGGATCTGCCCGTTCTCTGGAGCATCCGCTCGCTGCATTTTCAGAGTTATGGGCATACGTAAGCAAACAGCTCATGGTTACTCCATCATTGGGAGTCCACCAGCCCAACAAGTCACCCAATAAACCCTGTTCCTGGAGCCACCACCTGCAGTTTTGTGCTGTTTGAGAAGCACCGCCTGATAGCCTTGGCCAAAACAGCACAATGCTCAGGAGCGTTGAGCACTGCACAGCCCAAGGGATTGATGAACAAGCCCCACGTTTTATCTGATGTCCTAGCCCAGCGCTTTGCTGTAGTACTCAAAGTCAAAGCAGTAACTAGGAGGAGAGAGGTTCCTACCTGCTCCGGAGGAGCAAAAGGACAACGTGTCCTTCTGGGACACTGCACATACTGGAAACTTTAATTCACAAGTGCAAAACGACAATTTTCTCTGCCTCTTCTTTTCCTAACCACAGGTTTGCCTCAGGCTTTTAATTTCATTTTTTCCATCTCTGATATAAAAAAAAAATATCTTGGAGCATGGTAGGAAATGAGAAAGCTACGTGCTGCTTAATTACCAGGAGCTGGAAGGAAGAAAACAGCCACTGAATGGGAGCAGGAGCGATCGGGCAGCTGGCAAAGGAAACCTATCCAAAATTTGGGCAGGATGCATGGGGCAATGCTTGGCAGGCACCTGACTCGGGGTCTCTCAAAAACACAAGCCCAGGACTCCCGCTAACACATTGAAACCTGTGATTTCACACTATGGTTACGAGGGACCGAGATGTTTGGTACACTAAATGAAGCCACGCGGGATACGCAACATGGGGAAAAGACCACAGTCCCTCTTACAGGGGCAAGTTTGGGATGGTCAAAACAGGATTTGGGAATCCCCTGCCGTGCCAAGCACCCTGCCCCACAAGCTCTACTGTACACGAAGGTCCACCTTGCCAGGCCCCCACCAAGTGCCCAGAGAGGTTTGCAGGCATCCACCCGTTCCCCTTCGGGTCTGGGTCACTGCTAAGGCCAACGTTTCACCAACTGGTTTAGGGGGAAGAGCCCTCCCTCGACTGCCCACACCTCCATCCAGGTGTTGTCCCACTGGCTTCCACATTCAGAAGAAGCCTCATTCATCACCTTTACCAATGCTTCCAGAAGACCACTGAACTATGAGAGCCAAAAAATCCAAAAGCACACTGACAGGTAAGGCAGGGGTAGCCAAAACAAACTGCAAAGGTCACTGAGGCACCTCCTGACGACTTACACCCCGCCAAGACCCTACTGCAGGATATTCTGCACCAATTTCTTTCTTCTCCCAAAATACGGGGCAGGTTGTTTTAAGGCCAGAGCTGCCAAAGAAGGGCAAAAACTCTGGAGGACAGCACGCGTGGACTCCCCCACGCCACCAGCCACCACCTTGGAGGAAGCAACTCTCTACTCCACAACGGCAACATTTAGTGCTCAAGGGTGCCTGGCCCTTCTCAAAGTCCTGAGCATTTAGTTACAGCATTTCAGAGCAAGTTTAAAGGGCGACGCTTTTTCCTCCACGTCCCCAGCACAAGGGCTCAAGTACCAGGTCCTCCTGGCGACCCTCAGAGATACGTGCAAACCACAACACGCGGGACTCAAGAGCTTGTCAAAGCTTCGATAAGGTTTTGAGCAAACCGTGGCTAAGCTTTGCTCGAAAGCAACGTAAAGCTTAAACATAAGCCCCTGCGGAGCTCCGGGGAGGGGGGGGAGACGGAGTCCAGCCGCCGGGCTATTCGCTAAGCCTGAGGCCGCGGCCGGGTCCCCGGCACCCCCCCGCTCGCCACGGCCTGCCGAGACGCGCGCCGCGCCCAGCCCGTGGTTACCGGCGTGGTGTCCTCCATCAGGCCTCGGATCTTCTCCACCACGTCGTTGCGGCGGTGCTGGCGCAGGGCGCTGATGAGCTGGGCCAGGCTGGCCTCGGGCCCGCGGATGGTCCAGTGCTGCAAGGCGGCGTAGGCGCGCTCGTGGTCGGCGGCGTAGCCGTTGGAGAAAGCCGCCACCTCGCGCTCGCTGGCGTTGCACAGGAACTGGTAGATGTCCTTCCACTGGCTCCCCACCTGGGCCGCCACCAGCTTCAGGATGTCGATGCCTGCGGGGCAGAAGAGCTACAGGTGAGGCACGGGGGGCTGCAGGGCGAAGCTTTAGCGAAGCGTCTCCCCCATCCCCAAACAGCCATGCTTTGCTTTTCTTTGGTCGGTCTTTGTTTGGAGACGACATCGTTATTATTATTATTATTAAGACCTTTCACGAGTCCAGGCTGCAAGGAGCTCTGCAGACAAGCAGCACCCGTAACGTGCTCAACACCTGCTATGCAAGCGAAGGGTGATAGACCCGTAGGTTGCTCCAGTTGAGGCACACGCGCTCTAAAACAAACCACGTTAATTTAACACTAAAATTTCCTTCGGCACAGAAAAAAAACCTGGTACTCAGCCACCGCACGGCTGCAGGAACAGGGGAGATGGCAACGCGCTCGCCCATACACCTGCATCGCAGCCACCGCTTTGAACAGGAGCTGGATTAAGAGGTGAGTCACCAGAGCACGTCGATCAAGACGAGTATTTCCATAACAGAGCACCTACGGCAGCTACGATCGCATTTAGAGCCGTTTCCAGTGCAGACGGGTGGGATGACTCCATTACAGGACGGGAGACCCCGCACCAGCGGAGCGCTGGGTGGATGAAGATCTGGTAAGGGACCTGAAGAGCAAAAAGGCAGAGCTTCCCCCAGAAAAGCCCGTGAGACATGTTGGTTCAAGACAGCAAGGGCTTCCTCCCTTCAGCTTCGGGAGCAACGCAAAAAGCACGTTCATCCTCGTGTCTACTAAGCGATCAGGAGTTAAACCTTCAAATAAAGCCACACCTCTTCCATAACAGCTAATTAACCTTGTTTTATCAAGCCGAACACCGCCTTGTTTTAAACCACCACATGAAGGGTCAGCATAGGTGAGCTGCAGAGATAAGCGAGGTAAGCATACCTTGGGTTTCCTCATGAGCCAGCGTGCCTCTGTCACTACAGGGACTCTCTCTCCTTCCCTCGGTGGGCACAACAGCCGTGTCAGCAAAAATAGCTGCTTATGGAGGAGTATCAGAGCCACAGGGTCTTTCCTGCTGGTCTAAAATTTAACAATTTCTAACGCAGTTTAGACCAGACCTCACAGCTGCACCTTCAGGTCACAGCCCTGATATAGCCAAATAGATATATACATACATATATATAAAAAAATTAATATATAAACTATACAGCCTGATATAGATATATCAATAACTCTCTATATATAAAAAACCCAATATAGCCTGATATATATTTATATCTCTTTTTTAATATATATGTGTGTATGTGTATATATACACAGATATATGATATAGATATTTTATGTGTGTACATATATACACCTTGACATTTTTATATATGTGCGTATATATGTGTGTATATACATATTTCTATATATCTATATATGATACAGATTTTATATATGTGTGTGTATATGCTTATATATATATACACACACACACACACATATATATATGTATAAAAAAAACTACAGAGCCTCAGAGATATTTTTGACCCAAATCCTCACTATTAAAGCAAGCTTATCAAGACCTGCTATATATAGACTTCAGTTTTCACTTCTGAGCTAGATAATGTCGCCATGACCCCATGGTGCTCAGAGCATCTGCAACCGGTGTTTGACCTGCTCTACAGCAGAAACACCAAAGTACAAACAGCATTTTGCATACCCCTACCTTCCTCCCACCGAAATCACCAAACCGCCCTCCCCGGCTGATTTACGGCGATGCGTGTGTACTACCTCACATGGAGATGCAAGGGTCGGGGTTTCTCCTACCATAAAAGCTCAGCCCACCAGCCCAGTGCAGGGGATGCAGCCCCCCAAAAACCAAACCAACCTCAGGGCTTGGTTTTAACTAGGGAGAGGTTCAGGAACAAGGGGGGGGAAAAAAAGGGGTGGGGAAGCCTTCTTCATTATTCAAAATAAGCCCAAGACAAAGACAATGTTCCCCAGCATTAAGGAATAAGAAAAGGCTGCGAACACGCTACTGAGATTTATGATGAGGTTCATTATCTGAGGTACATAAATAGATGCTATCGCCCATTGCATTTCAACACAGTAGCAGGAATTAAGCCTGGTCTTGTTAACTATTCCTGTTACTCAGACAAAGGGCCAGCCGTCCTCAGTTCAAGGTGACACAGGTTGCCTGCAGGCTTCCAGGCAAATCCCAAATTCCTCTCCGTTGATGCTTTTGCATCCAGGCTGGCTGGCAGTCCTGCCCAGGAAGGACAGGCAGTCTGAATCACGCCGGCAACCAAGCCCTGCACCTTTGGATATCACACACCTGTGTCGGTAAGAAGCCCAAAAGCCAACTTGTGTTTGGAATCAGATTCTTTAAATCAGCAAGCTCAACTGGTTTTGGCATAAAAGCAGCAAAACGCCAGGTTTATGCAGCTGATGCTTAATTTTATCACTCAAACGAGGGGAAAAAAAAAAAAATTAAAAAAAATCCCTGAATACCATGGTAGAAAAAGCTCTGCAAGGCTTATGCACCAAGGTAACGACAGAAATGCAAAGAGGGACGAGCAGGTCTGGTACTACCTACTATATATAGATATATATAGATAACGACTTATGCACTGAGATGTATGTAGTGCATAAGTCATTACATCAGTGCATAAATCTTGCAGAGCTTTTTCTACTCTTGTATTCAGGGATTATTATTTTTTCCTGAGTTGAGCGATATGTATAGATATATAGATAATGCTGCCCATTTTTTTATATATATATATACATACACACACACACACACATATATATAAAATGAGCAGAGCCGAGTGCCCCCGGCAGCACTGCCCTGCAGTGAGACAAAGCATTACGGCTGGGTGGGAGCTTTGCCCACACCCACTGCCACACACATCAGTCATACAGAAGCATTAAAAAATAATTTGCTGTTTTATGACCCCCACATAGCCCATCTAGTCCTCCCAGGGAAGGAAAAACCCATATACTACCTACTCCCGTCTACGTATTTAATGCTGATAAATCCTAGTATTTACAGCTGCTGTACTGCTGAGAAGTGTTTTCAGCTGATCGCAACTTGATTCGCACCCGTTTTACACGGTGGCACGACATTTACGTCCTGATGTTCTCACACAAGATTTACGACACAAAGCACTCATGCTCCTACTGACATTTTCAAGTCTAGTATATTTAATCTCACCGTTCAATAAAGTGGCCCCATAAACATGTTTATATCCCTTGGCAATAATATCCCAGGGCACGAGAACACACCACGCAGCAGAGGACTTAATGGCGCGTAATAATCTTTGGAGAACAAATGTTCCATTAAAAACGAATTTGGAAATGTCTACCTTAATACTATAAGAACCTTAAACTCATTTTCTTGCAACTATTAAATGAATTTAAGCCCCATATGTTCGCTACATCCACCACAATATTGTGCAAACAAAACCCCAGAGAGATATGGAAGAGACACAGACGTGAGCGCAGATTTGGCTCCAGTCAGTTAGAAAACTATTGCTCCCTCTGTTCTTGAAAAATAAGATTAAAACCATTACATGACAAGTTGTGGCTGCACGCTGCCAAGTATTACTGCTCAAGCCATTTACAGTAACTTAATTCACTTGTTCAAAACTAAAATAAAATGTTAATGCTTATAATGAGCTTACAGTCCTGCTATTTCCATATTTCCAGAGGCCCTACAGGTTACTCTGCAGAGCAGTAATAGTGCTGGAGCATCCCGTTGGGATGCGAATGTGCCCACCAGAGCGCGTGGAGCAAAAAACCCCAGCTCCACCTTAGGTCCTGGGTCCTCCCCACCCACCGAACCGTGCGGACCTTCTCCCACCACGCTCATCCGCACGCCGAGGCTGGAGATGAGGCTCAAAGCCCACCAGACCCCAGCAATCCCAAGCGAAATGGCTGAGCTCAGCGGGGACGGCGCCTTAACCCACCCGTTTCACACTTCCCACGCGAGGCCGGTCACAGCCCCGTCGGCGCGATGCTAAAGCTGCTCTGAGCTTGCAAATACCAGAGAACAGCCTGAGCCCTCCTCCTTTTTTAGCACGGCGCATGGGAACGGCCTGGGAGAGCTGCCACCACCCTGCTGCTAATGCAGGAGGCACCACCGCCCTCTCCATCGTCGCCATCAGGGACCGTCACCATTCATCTCCCAGCTCTGCTTGCCGCAGACACTGGGATGAAAGAGCAGCCCTTGCTGCGAAACCCCCACGGCTGCATCCAGCAGAGCCGCGCGCGCCGTGGCCGTCCCGGAGCAGGCAACGACGGCGCGTGAAGGATCCAGGGCGTCCACGCGTGTCTTGGGTACCGGGGCAGGTGGCATTTCAATTGCCATTATCTAAACATCGCAATTCGCTAAACGTTGTGATGGGCTACTCCGTGTAACCGCCCAACATTTTAAGGCGGTGATAACCCCGGAGCAACGAAGAACTCCCCTTCAAGCCAGGACAAGACCGACATGTTGTGCACAGGCAAACGCAAAGCCCAAGAGTGGGTGTACACACACGGGAACATGGGCGCAACCAGGCACGTCCACAGCCAGAGCAAACTGAGACAAATGGAGACAAGTCCAGAGACGGACAGACGCCTGTAGAGCAGCACAAGCAAACAGCACTGCTGATGACTTGTCCAGCTCATCTACAAAGATGTTGAGCTGAAGGGAGGACCTTCCAGGAGAGGCAGGGCAGGTCTACAGACCGGTCTCTCGCCTCCAAGCCTACTGCTCACCTCCGCCCCAATAAACACCATTTCAGTTAATTTCAGTGATTTCCATTTGCTTATTTCGAATCTGGTTCGAGATTTTGCCCACCCATTTCCAGCTCCTTTGGATGTCTCTCACCTCATTGCGGTACACAGTTTGGTGTAGACAGAGCAATCACTCCTGCTGCTCATGAACGTCACCGAGGTGGTCATCACACAAGCACATGGGACTCGGCTGAGCTTTAATGACTCTCTCAAGCTTGTTCTGGACAAGCCTCCCTCGTCTCCTGCACCCCTGCTATTTACAGGTTGGACACGAACTCAGCTCTTCAGCAATCGTTTGGCCTCAAGCAGGCAAGAGGCCAGCGTGGTGCGGGGCCATGACCAGCGGTGCCGGCATGCTTATGTACAATACCTGCAAGAGACCGTTTCTCTTCGCCGCCGTTACTTTTTCACATCTTCAAGCAAACTCAAGAGGAGTGGACAAGCTACCCCACCAGAAGCCTACACCCGAGCACCTGGCAGCAGATAACGGTAAAGTCTAACCACAGCCTAGCCACAGAGGAGCTTCAGTTCCTTCCTCTCCCCACCCTCTCACAAACAAAAAGCTGCCATTATTTTCATTTTCGGAGCTCAAGCCAAAAGTCACTTGGTATTTTTCAGAAGAGCGTGCGCTGAGAAGCTGCCGCCTGTTAGGGAGAAATCTCATGCTCAAGTCTACAGAGCCCTCCCAAGCCATGTGTTCTCCCATCCCACTAATAACGAAGGGACACAGCACAGAGAAACAGACTAATATAATACAACATCAGTTCAAGTCTTACAGGCATACAGCTGGGAAGTAAAGCTCAGGAGATCCTCCAGGACCTGTGACACACATGGTCTCATCTAGTGAGCAGCTCATCTGCCCAGGGTTCCAGAGCCAGCTTCGTGCACTTTCAGAAAAGCTGGATTTCAGGAGACTCCATGCTCCAGCCCTTCATCAGCAGGGACAGGTCCCACCAGTCCACCCACAACACCCACAGAAACTGACTTCCACCATCCCAGTACCAATCTGAGCTGGAGCAGCTGGAGCTTTCACCACCTACCTACTCGCACAGGTATCCCAGAGATGGGCAATATTAATTTGTACACCACATGCAGTGACAAATCCTGACCATGACAAGCTGGCTGGATTTCGACACTTGCACAGACCTTGAGGATGGAGGATCACGGGTGGAAAGCAGAGCCCAAGGGCACACGCAAGTCAGACAGGGGAACGGCGGTGATGCAGCCCAACCCTCCCCTACATTCAGATAAAAGCTCCGAATCACTGCAAACCCAGCACTGTTCCTGAGCTCAGCCCACCTACCTCCTCCAAATATCCTCCTGACTCATGCGAAACACAGCCACAGCAGCCTATTTTTACCTCTGAGCGCACACCGAGAGCCTGCATGTACAAGCAAGCCAGGATGCAGCACATCCAAGCTCCAGTTGACAAGACACCACGGCTTGGCCAAACCAGGACTCGGAAATCCCAAATCCCTGACAAACACCTTTCCAAAACGTGAAAATTTCACCAACCTCCACCGAAAAAAGGGAGGAAACTCAATTCCTCCCCCACCCAAATATATTTTAGGTCCTAAACAAGGAGGTTTGGAAGATGCACAAGGTCCTGCACGTGGGTCAGGGCAATCACCAGTATCAGCACAGGCTGGGGGGTGAAGGGATTGAGAGCAGACCTGTGGAGAAGGGCTTGGGGGTACTGGTAGTTGCAAAATTGGACATGAGTCCACAATGTGCGCTTGCAGCTCAGAAAGCCAACCATATCCTGGGCTGCAGAACAAGAAGGGTGGCCAGCAGGTCGAGGGAGGTGATTCTGCCCCTCTCCTCCGCTCTGGTGAGACCCCACTTGGAGTATTGTGTTCAGCTCTGGGGTCCTCAGCACAGGAAAGACATGGACCTGTCGGAGCAGGTCCAGAGGAGGCCACAAAGATGATCAAAAGGATGGAACACCTCTCCTGTGAGGAGAGGCTGGGAGAGTTGGGGTTGTTCAGCCTGGAGAAGAGAAGGCTCCGGGGAGACCTTACAGCAGCCTTCCAGTACCTAAAGGGGCCTTACAAGAAAGATGGAGAGAGACTTTTTACCAGGACAAGGGGCAACAGTTTTAAACTGAAAGAGGGTAGATTTAGCTTGGACATAAGGAAGAAATTCTCTCCTGTGAGGATGGTGAGATGCTAGAACAGGTTGCCCAGAGAAGTTGTGGATGCCCCATCACTGGAAGTGTTCAAGGCCAGGCTGGATGGGGCTCTGAGCAATCTGATCTAATGAAAGATGTCCCTGCCCATGGCAGGGGGGCTGGACTAGATGATCTTTGAAGGTCCCTTCCAACACAAACCATTCTAACAAGAGCCTTTGTCTGGACAGGAAGAAAGGACACACTCATGAAGACTTGTTAGCAATTTGCTAGTTTTCCCATGGAGGACACTGCTGGTATCAGACCCTCCCAGGAGCCAGTGTTTCACATCCTCAGCAAGTGCTGTTGGGGCAACAAACCACTAAATGGTGATTTTTAATTAAAAAAAAAAAAAAGTATAAAAAAAATAAAATCTTGCAGGGCAGGAAAGGGTCTCGTGACAAACACTTCCCACACGCTCTCTGGAAAATAACTCAACCAAACCAGGCAGTCAAGGAAGGTCTTTGATCAGCCACATGCTGTTACGAACGTGTTTCAGACCCTGGAACTTGAGCGTCAGCATGAAACAAGGCCTCCCTTCCCACCACATGCTATGTGGAAGTCACCTCTATAACAGCACCTTTGGTCCAACCCTGCCGGGACCCACACGAGCTCCTGCCCACCACCACCACGGGATGCTTTTCCAGTGTGTCTCCCTACACTGGCACTGGGGACCTGCAGAAAGCACTTGCTCTTCCTTTGGTTTAAAAGGGAACGGCCAGCATAAGTATTTTATGTAATTATTAAATTTTAAACGGCTTTTGCACAGTTAATCTTCATTATAACCCTCTCGGACAGCTGGTAACCCTGAGCAAGCACACTGCCGTGGCCAGAGCCATATAAATATCCAGACATCCGCAGATGCCAACCCGAGGATTAAATTCGCCTCCTGCATTTTTTTCCCCCCAGACAAAGCCTTGGCGAGCGAGGGAAAAAAATCTGCCTTGTTATTCGAGGAGTTATGTGTGAGAGCCTTACTGATGTGAGAAATCACAGCCCTCCCAGCGCAGAAACCGGTGCTGGGGTTTTGGCAAAAAAAGCCTGGGCTCGGTCTGTTTTTCTACAAGGACAACCCTCCTCTCCCCGCAGAGCTGCCCTGCCTCTGACACTCAGCCCTACACCTTAACAGGCAGGCACAAATCCCAATCCCTTATTAAATTAATCCAGAGGCCACCCAGGAATTTTGACCATGCAATAGTTCAGGGTTTTTCTTTTTTTTCAAGCAGATTTGGGAGCAAACATACCAGCTTCCCAGGGCAGCTCCGCACAGCCCTGCACACGTTGCGGATAGATGGCCCCTGTACCAACACACATTAAAAGTGATCAAGCACCGGTCTTCAGGCCTGTTAATGCAATAAGGCTGAGGAGGAAGATATGATAAACTTGCACATGATTAGGTTTCCTCCTCTCTAAGCAGAACAGCAGAGTCCCTTGTTTGCATTTTCGAAAGCTCCCTTTCACCATGAAGCCTTAGTCAGCTCCTGCATAGGTCCTCTGGAAACCATGCAGCTTCCCAAAAGGTGAAGAATGAGTTTGGGGCAAACCTGAGCAAAGTTTTAAGTCGCGTAGTTTGAGGAAGATGGTGTTTCGAACTTGTCAAACATCACCCCAAAGCTCCCATGGCAGAGGTTTGCGCTGCAGATGAACAGTTGCTTCATCCCACCCCGAAGTGGAGCATCGTGCCCATTTTGGAGCAAACGTAGCATGAAACGCAGAGCTCCCACACAGGCAACCAAGCTCCAGTGAGGGAGCATTCCTGTTTTAGGGCTCAGCAGTACTACAGCATCCATATGCCTCACGGCACCCGGCACATACCTGCCCCTTCTAATTTAACAACCTCCCTTTCTGCCTGGGTTTCACTTTGCAGGCTGACATTGGAGGACCAGCAGTCATCTGCAGATCATTAAGCTGATGATGCCAGAAGAGAGACTGCTTAAAAAAAAAAAAACCCCAAAACACCAAAACCCAAACATCTTCTGCCTCTCCGCTTTGGCAGGTAGACAGACATTAATCCCCCATCTCATGCTCTGCCTGCCAGAGTCATATTAGGGTTTGCACACAAGCCCAGGGCTGCTCCTCTCCAGGCATAACCGCAATTACCAAATTACGTTAGCAGCAATGGGCACACGTGCTCTCATGAGATGCTGCTGACCATCTCCGCCCTACCTGTGGTCTGGGCACAAAACCCTGAGGCCACCCCAGTTTGAGACTGGTGAAGCTTTTAACCCCATCGCTCCTCCCCGCGTTCTGCAGATGTGCAGAAGAGACAGAGTCCCCAGGGGTGCGTTTCCACAGCAGCTCCTCCATCCTCACCCTGCCTCCCAGTGTGGTGCTCCCGCCACCACGCTGTGACCCATTCAGGAGCTGATCAAAGGGAAAACTACCTCTACAAAACAAAACCACTACACTAGACAGCTTTCATCTCATATACCCATGCAAGCACTAAGAAGGGGTCCTAAAGCAGCATCCAGAGTCACCCCGTAGACCTGCGAGTGCCATCCCTGCAACTGGGTTTCCTTATTTAGCGTAGCAGTTGAATAGGGAGCGACAACAGGCTTGAGGAAGAATATCCCCTGCTGGGTTGTTGCCATACACTTGCTTCCTTTCATTAGGTGATGGATCTATAGAAAAGATTACGGTTATGTGTGGGCTTTTTTAGTCAATGTGCTGCTGTCTCTTTAAAAGAAAAAGAATCAGTTAATTTTACTCTGATAAGCATCTTCCAACACTAACCATAAATGAGTATCTGATCCCACACGAAGACAAGCCTGCGATGACCCAGACGTCCCGACGCATACTGCCAACACACCCATGGGTTATATTCACATGGGGATGCTTCAGAGCTGCAGTGCAGCATCAGGCTCTCCGAGATACAAGGATGTGGTCCCTTTTCAACACCCTCAATGAGTTCCTTGGGAGCAGACCAACCTTAAGCCTAGCCCTGGTCCTACAACAACCGAGCTGCAAGCCAAGGACTATACCCTATGAACCGCCAACCAAGAAGATCCTGGCTCCCAACGTGCTGACAACTGGGCATCCCAAAAACTGAGCAACCAAGACACCCAAATCCTGACGCCCCCCATCTTTCCAGCATCACCCCTCAACTTCCCACTCTGATCTTGAGCCATTTCAGTACACATTCTTCTACCTGCAGTCAAGCCTCAGCTCCGTCTTGGCTGCAAACAGCTTTTGCAGAACAGTTTATTTTTCTGATTATTTAACCAGAGGCTTCCTGGCTTCATTCTCACCACCCACTGCAATAATATGCAATTACAAGACTTGAAGAAAAATAAAAGGGAAGTGCCACCTCATGCCAGGCCAGTGCTGCCAAGACCTGTTCTTCAGTCTTTCAACTTCGGGGGGAAAAAAAAAAAAAAAAAATATCACCAAACTCTCTTCTTGCCTCTTAGCACATCATTTCAGGCAGCTTCTTCTATACACGGGTTTTACCCAAAACCATAATGTTTTACACAGTCTTTGCCTTTCATCCTCTGCTACTCAACGGGTGAAAGTCAAAGGCCACACTATCAGCAATTTCTGTAAGAAGATTTCAAGCCCGTCTTCATGTTTGGCATAGACTGATGCCAAATTTGGCACTTCCAAGACATTCAAGAGACAGGCTTCAATTCTCAATTTTTATTGAAAGGTTTCTGCAAGCTCAATTCCTTGTCTTTAGAGACAGCTGAAGAAAGGAAGTGGGTATTTTCTAAAATAAAGGGATTGTTTAGAAGAGAATGTTTCCAGTACATGGGCTATCTTTTAAAATAAAGTAGTCATTCATACAAGGTTAAAACCACAGAGCACTATCAGCGCAGTACCCGTGTCGTTCAGGCACCACGCTGATAATTTCTTTGGAAATCTTTGGCAAACTGCCTTTCCCCTTTGGATTCCCATCTGCAGGGCTACGCCGTAAGAGCCAGCTGAAGGAGCAAGAGGTCCAGCTTCTCCAACCACAGCTGCACCATTGGTGTTGCTCTACCTTCTCAATCTTGCATAGATGAGACCTAGGGGCTCTTGGGAGAGCCCCTGTCGTGGGGACGGACACAAGGACAGACGTGGAGGTAGGCTGGCTGCTAACTCAGGCAGTTAGTCATCGCAAGCTCTTCCCAGACGTCCGAACTATTTAATCCAGTGAGAATCATCAGCATCTGCCGTCTTGGCTGGAGCACGTCCATGTTAAGGACATGGGTCTAGTTTTAACACCAGCCTCCCAAGCTACTGCTATTTTTAGGTTTGGGCTGTTATTTAAGGCATATATTAAGACCAGAGAGAGCACAGGGCATAGACACCAGCTCACGGGGAGATGAGGACAAGTGACACACCCTATTACAACAACCACTGTTCAGGATCGCATGCCTATCTCGACTATTTAAGCAATTCAGTATATCAAGGGCCTTCGGGCACTGGGCAAGAGTTTGAGCCACTGCTTTCACCCTAAAATCTTCTTCTTTCGGGAAGGAGCCCAACCCCAGTGAGATGTCTTTGCTCCAGCACCGAACGGTGCTAGTGCCACCCTGACCATGCTTCACCCAGAACCGACGGGCTTGAAGCAATCAGTAATAAAATCCTCCAAACGGGCAAAGCCTTGGATGCCCGTCTGGTGCCACGGGGAGGCTTGAAGCGTGCCGGGGCGAGGGCAGCCGCCCAAGCACAGCTCCTCCGAGCAGCGGCTGCTGCACCTACGTCAGACTCGGTCTTCCCTTTCAAAGGTTAAAGCTGTTTACTGAAAGGATTAGGAGGGAGGAGATGATAAACTAGGAGGAAGCAAGGGGAGACTGTGCGCAACAGCTACGTACACAGGCTTTGCCCCGGCAATAAACGCGCCCCAGCCCCTTGTTGGCGTGGCCAGCCAACATATAGGTGGGGAGGTCATATGGATGTGGGTGCACCACCAGCACCAGACCCTGGGGCTTCACCCCCAGCCCCAGAAGATGATTTAAACCTAATTGCTTGCCCTCCACACCCGTAGTGCAACCACAAACCAGGCTGGCACCTGAAGACCTCGGGAGCAGCTGTGGTCCTCACATCTACGGGGGCTTTGCTCTGGCTGGCTACCATCGAGGGATCTGTGCAAGCAGCACGGGAGGGGAAAGATTTCCTCTCTGCAACAGCCTGACGTTTGCTCCTGGCTATATTCACCCTTATCTGGAAGGCTGCTTTCAGGATGAAGTGTGATTTGGGTGCAAACACTGCCGGAGCAGCAGAAAGCTAAGCCGTGACGCTGCAGCTCTGCAGTACACCTTACCTGTACGGCCAGTTATTAAATAAAAGGTCAATTCCTCCATGGCACTACATCTTCTCTAGTTTCAAGTAAACAGTCTTAAGAGCCAAATGTTTCGATAGGAAAACCAAAGAGGGATTTATACACCACCACAGAGGAGAACAATTTCCATATCTGACACGACAGAGCACCACCACCAAGAACTAACGAGCGGGGCCCTTCCAGCTAACACAACGCAATCTAGGCAACATCAGAGCTGTACTAAAAGCAAGACAAAGCATTAATTGGTTTGTGCTCATCTGTCTGCCTTCATTGCACAAAGTTCAACTGAGGACATTCCGCAGCAGGAGGAAGTCATGAAGCCACCCATGCCAACACGGAACCAGCCTGACTATTGCAAGAACGACGGGGAGGGATGTGCAAAACTGCCCAGCCAGGAACCCAGAGTAATGGGGCAATTCGCCTCCAGACCCGAGAGGCTTGATCAGATACTGGGCCAGTTCATCACCTAAGTGTGGTTTTGCTGTTACGCCCAGCTTATTTCCCAAGACAAGGGGAAAACTTAACAAATATCTTGTGAATTTGATGCACTAGCTTAGGTTATACCTCAGCTGGCTAACATAGTCTCGTTGCTCGCTACGTATCACCTTCTCTTACCTGCACGGTTTCTTTAACCTGAATCATGCCTGCTGACAAAACACCCAGCACTGCCCACAAAGGCAGCTCTAAGATGGTCTCCAGGAGAAGGGCCAGCTGCAGCGCAGGTATTTCAGCACGGGGTCTGAAACACCAGGTTAGAAACCAGAGCTGCACCCGCTCAAAGCAACTTGGTCCGGTCCCTGCATTCGAGCATTCCCTGCCCTGTACAAACTCAGCCCCTGCTCTGAGATGCTTCAAAAAGCAGGTAAGAGTCAGAAAGTCAACCAGCTGGTAATTAAGGTCTTGGGGGAAGAAAAATTAGTACTAGTAACAATCAGCCACTTTTGGCCAATGAACCACGGCCAAAACCATGTAGTACTTCTGGTAGCCCCCACAAATAAGGATGTCTAATAAGGTTCTGCAGCCCCATTGCAGATCACTCACCACAGCCACAAGGACCACGCTTTGGGTACCGCAGATTTTAGGGACAATGGAGTGCAGGGGTTACTGGAAAAAGTTCCCACAAATGGAAAAAAGCTCAAGAAACTGCACCCCGAGAATTCAAAAGAGTTAAAAGGAAACTGATAAGTAGCACAAACACAAGCGAAGGCACAAAACTAATTCCAACACCACCTTACTGGTTCTGTAAATGCATTAATGAAGGCAAACAAAGTGTAGGTCTATTAATCAGCAGGAAGGAGAAGGGAGTACATAACAGAAGACACCCTACTCAAAGCGTTCTTTGCTTTGTACTTAAGCACTCAAGGATGACTTACATCAAGCACTGATCTCTCTTAAACCTTCCAATCTTTTTTCAATCCATTCTTTGTTTGGCCTCCCTTGTTAAATGTGCTTTTCTAAAGGTTAACTGTGAATGGATGTTTAAGGTTGAGCAACCTCAATCCAAAGTAAGGACTTGTCAGTGCTGTCTGCACAGGATAAGGGGGGGTCAAAATTGCCACTGTAGCTTTGCAGAGGAAGAACCATGCATCCTCCTAGGGAGATCATGGCTGCTCGGCGCTCACGTTCATGCCACCATTAATTTACCATTGATTTTTACAAATTTCAATTTAATGACCACAACGGGTCATCTTTAAAGTCTCATCAGAAAGCTGACAGCAAGTCATCCACCAAAAGAACAGAAAAAACTACAAAGCAGAGCCTCCAGGAAGACCTTGCGACGTTCATGGAGCTGTACACCTCCGTGACACAGCCTTTAAGGACAACTTTCCTAGCTCCAGCATGGGCGAAGGGCTGGGGACATAAGCCAGCAGTCAGGATTTAGGGCTAAGAACCTGAAATTGAGGTGCTGCCAAGAGGCGGGGGACGGCTCAGCCTCCCAGAAACAGATGGGGTGAGGGAAAGGACGACATGAAAGACAACCAGACCCGTGCCTGAGTCACGGAGAAAATAAGGAGTGTGAAACAGAAGAAAAGTGGAAAGGGAAGGAAAAAAATAAAAAGGAGCCTTCATTCAAGATCCTTCTACCAAGGATGGGTGGGAAGGAGAAAGAGAGGAGCTGGGGCAAGCGGGTGACATTCCCTCCATTAACCCTTCCTTCAGGAGCAGGGACGCACCGTGGGAACAGGAAGGGGGAGAAGCCAAGGATGAAGAAACATCTGAGGAACCAGTACATGGGCTCTGTCCTTGCTACAAGACCCAGCAAGTCAGAAACGCAACCAGTCAGTGGTCACGGGGGTGGCCCCTCCGAAGCACCGCACGGGACGGTGGAGAGGACACTACCCCCCGCAGCCCCCAGTCGCTACTGCTCACCATGCCCGTTGCAGTAATAGATCCACTTCTCCCTGTTCTGCGTGGGGGTGGTGGACTTTTTCATAATAGCTTTTTCCACAATGGCACTGGGGTCTTGCCTGGGTCCCTTCTTCAGAGTCCGTGAGCTCTTTCTGACGCTGCAGACGACGATAACCACCAGGACCAGCAGCAGGAAGAGGACGATCATCCACGGCAAGTGTTCGTTGATGTCGAAGTGCTGGTGGACGTTCTGCGGACCTCGCCGGGGGGGCCTGTATGGGACGCTGGACTTCTCACCCCCCACAATCTCCAGCGACGGCTGCTTCTCCAGCGCTTGGCTGGTCTGCTTGTGCCGGTAGCTCTGTGCCTGGCCGGTGGCACCGGAGCCCGCGAGGGTCCCAGCGGCACCGTCCGTCTCGTTGGCTGAGGTTTCGTTGTAGTAGCCCGCCAGCTCCGCCATGCCACTGGACGCGCGTGGCGCTGGAGAGGGGACAAAATCGGGAACTGAAGAGTTCAGACCTGCGAAAGGAGAAGAGAGTTCAGCGTCACGGCACCGGAGACGCGATACGGCATCACATCACGGTCTAAGACCTGCCTGAGCGTCTGCTTGGCCAGCAGACAGAAACCCAACGCCAGGCAGCGAGAAAGGGAAGGGGTGAAGTTGAGGTTTGGCTCTGGGAACAGATGGGTACGGTTACAGAGGTAGGTTCAAGGTAAAATTGACCCCTGCTGGTTAAGACTAGTGGCAGCTCATTAAAAAAAATGAGTTATTAAAGGCATGTTGTCAATTTGTGTTTGTCCCACGTTCAGTGTTTCTCAGAAAACCTGCAACTTTGAGGGAGTTGGTTTAGGAGCTTCTTAGGTTTATGAACAGCAAGCAGCTGTGGATGCATCAACTACAAAACAGGTTTCTGAAGCGACAGAATCGACCAAACTTCCCCCTTAGAGCTACTTTCCATCTTTTTTGAGTTTTCTTATCAACCAACAGCTCTCAGGTCCCAGCCAGATGCATGACCAAAGCCTGGTGAGAAGCGGAAGGAATGTTGTGGCAAAAACTAGAGCTTACTTTGGAAACTCGCCTTTTGAAGATCATGTCTCATCCCAGTTGGGCCAGAGAGTGGGTGTAACCATCGGTAACCTGATTTTGCCTCTGGCGTGGTTACCCAAAACACTCTGACCAGGATACAAACAGGGAAAATGCTTTAACTTTTACCTAATTGTCTACAGTTGATTTCAAAGTTCAGGGAACACCCTCCTGTCCTCTCCCAATGACACACCAGTGGCATATCAAGCTCTGAGACCTAACAACAGAGAAGCACTGGGAGTCTACCACTGTCAGCGCTTCCCTGCTATTGCATTCACCAGCTCGGGTGTACAGGCCACCAGAAGTTGCTTTTTTTTTTTTTTTTAATAAAATGCCCCCTTTGAGATACTGTAAGGAGGCTGCTTCCCAGGCAGTGCTGAGCACCACCTCAAATGGGGTCCCACAGCACCACAGCAACCAGCCATGGCTAAAACATCTCCATAAAGACTGTGATGATGTATCATTTCCGATTAAACAAGAGAATGGGGAATTCAACCCGGTTCTCCCCACCAGTGATAACTAATAGAAATCTTAGAGGTTAAAGAAAAAATTTACGGCACAGCCTAGGCTCCTGGAGGGCTGTTTTGGCAACGGTTCCCATTCAAGCCAATACGCTGGCACAGTACGGGGCGAAATGCAGCAGGGAAAGCATGGGCAGGAGAGCAGTGAATTCATCAGGCAACGAGTCTGGTGGAGCAAAGCTCCTCTCCTGCCGGGGTTTTCCTGCTGCACCCTGCTCAGGTTTGCCACAAATGTGCAAAGACTTGTGCCAGCACAACACACAGATGGGAAAAGCGGCTGAGGAACGTGATGCCCTTTCAGTCCAAGCAGTAGGACAGCCAGGAGTCCAACCATGACTACAGACTCGGTGAAAACGTTATTAAACGTGGTTTAACACAAGCGAGGGCAACCTGATGCGCTCTGGAGCTGCCTTCTGGCCAAGAAGCAAAAGCACCATCCACGCTTTAGACCAGGTGGCCCTTTAACAGCCTAAAGCCAACCCTGACCGAGGCAGGAATGCAATCCCACAACCAAAACCACGCCTGTGTTTCAGTGGTGGACATTACCTTTGGGAAGATGAGCGGTTGGTGGAACTTCGTAGGGCTCTTCACCCGTTTCGGCGCTTGACGAAGTCAAAGACGTGTTCGGAAGAGACGCTGGAGAACCACAGATGTTGTCACTCTCCTTCGTCCCCGGCTTGATGACCACCATGTTTTTTGCAAAGCAGTCAGTGTATGTTTTGCACTTCATCACACTAGAAGGCACATCAGAAAAGGTACCACGAGGGCACGGCTTGCACCTAACGTCTTCCGTCTCCGTTCCTTTCTTGCGGACGCCCCAGCCGACCGGGCACACCGTGTAAGGGACGCAGGTATCGTTCGTCTGAAACGTACCAGACAGGCAAGTGCACTCGCGGTCAGTCAAGGCAGTACAATGAGTTTTCTCAATCATTGGCAGTTCACAGGGTTTTCTACAAGGGTGGCACCGCTCTATGCCGTTCTCGTGCTTAGTAAAGGTCCCATCCGGACAAGGGCTGCACTCTCTTAAGGTACTCTTCGTACAATGTTTAGACACGTAGGTTCCTGCGGGACATTTGTCGCAGATCAGCTCTTTGTTGGTGGCACGGTCGAAGTGGCGGTACTTGCCAGGGGAGAGGCTGATGGCATTCTGCTCGGAGGTCAGCTTCGACTGACCATCGGCGGTGCCAAGGAGCACGAGCAGCTGGAAGACAGGCGGAAGGTATTAGTCAACAACAGCGCGTGACCGGAGCCCTCTCTGCCGGCAATCCCTTGCAGAATCCCAAGGGATGTCCCAGCGCCGTGGGACTACGGGGATGTTTCTACACCCAGGGGTGGGAGCTCAGCGAGGTCGAGGTGGAAGAGAACCGGTGCAGACAGCAGCACGGTCCCCAGACACATCGCCAGCTACGATTATAATTCCTTAAATTTGACACCATGCTTCTCTGCGAGACTAAGCATCATTTACACTGCAACCCTGCCAGGGCGGTAAATACTGCTAATTGTGTTTCAGCAGTACGTGCTACCTGGCCACCCCAGGAGAATTCAGACCAGCTTTGCATTTCAAGACTGAGAGGCTCCAGCACGAGCCAGGCGCTTGCCGAGAAAACCAAAAACACATGCAGGTGACAGCTCTGATCTGTAAAACTTTCCTCCTCTGTATTTGTTAATCTCCACTTGTTCAAATAGTTACCCAAATAATGCAAACCAGGATGAAAGCTGGGCCAGCAGCCGTTACTGGACTATTTCTCAGCCCCTCTGCCCTTCCATGATTTTTTATGACCCTGCACAAGCGTAGGGTTTGGTGAGACCTCAAGAGATGTTCTGCTTCGAGCCTCCAACCACATCTGAACCCACTTTAAACCAGATGCATTAGCAACAGGAGAGAAAACCCAAAGCTATTTTTAAGCTCTTTGAGGAGCTCTGCTGTAACTCATTTCCTCATTGCATCAGATACAGGTAAAAGGTCTCCAGTTTTTAGACACTGAACTGCATCCAGCTGGGCTTCACTACATGATGACTACAAATCTGTTTATCTCTACCTAGTTCCA
Organism: Harpia harpyja; assembly: GCF_026419915.1. Classification (NCBI taxonomy): domain Eukaryota; kingdom Metazoa; phylum Chordata; class Aves; order Accipitriformes; family Accipitridae; genus Harpia; species Harpia harpyja. The sequence goes on from NC_068954.1 coordinate 6,941,783, forward strand.
ATCCCAGGGCTTTATTCACTTCATTCCTTTGCATCGAGGCTGCTCCATTCCCAAGAGAAGCTCCATCTACCAGGCAGGACCTCTGCTTCCTCCAGACCTCTGGTCCATGGATTTAGTGTCAGTTATGCCAGCAGAGATAAGACACCAAGAACAAAAGGCATATCGAAAGAAAGGCTGACACAACCTCATACAGCACGTAAAGCAACAGAAAAAAAACATTTTCAAACAGCCGCAGGCTAAGTGAGGAGGGAGAGAGAGGAACGAGCCAACGTTACCGTGAATTCCTAAAGGTGCTTTCCTACACCGAAGGTAAAAAGACCAGAGACCCTAACGCTTTTCAGCTGCACAGACAGGCACATAAATCACTTGGCTATGTTATACAAGCCCTTGCCTCTTGCTCTGCTACCTATTCTGGGCTATCAGCCAGCAAGAATATATTCAGAAGGGGAAAAAAAAAAAAAAAATCCTCCCAACAACATGACTCTGCAGAAGGCACATCGCAGCAGAGCCGCAAGCCGCGCCGCATCATTTTTGGTGCAGTCTCTTGCTTCCTGGAAACACACAGCACATTTCTGTTTCACCTGCTAAATAATTTATGGCTTGGGATTTGTACAAAACACTTCAATTTTTGGTTTTCTTTTTTTTTTTCCTCTCCTGAAGCAGCAATTACAGAGCAGGCAGAAGCAGGCAAGCCCACAGGAGTTGACAAGGATCTTGCAGCGGCCAGGCTAATTACAGCACGTCAAATTAAAAAGCGGGGCTGCCCTGGCAGGCAGCAAAGGCTTACAGGATGCATTTTATTTTTCCCCTCCCCTAAGACATGATTTAACGAAGCGCTTAGCTGGCTCTAAGGAAACCTGCCGCCCGTAATCTTCATGACGCAACCCTGAATTAGCAAACCAGATGCAGCAGGATCCGACCTCTCGAGGTTGCGTGGGGGGTCACCTGCGTTACTCATCTTTCTCCCCGTGCCGGCGCTGAGCGGGACGGGGCATCGGGAGAGGCAGGACAGGCAGCGGCTCTCCTGCCTCGCTGGGAATGAGCTGCATGCCGCCGCCTCAGATGCCGATTTCGCCCTCTGCATCGAGCCAGACCTCAGGAAACCCACGGACAACCCTGCTACAAGCACGCGCCACGGGTCGCATCCTGCTCTCCCTTTTCTTCCCATCTTCAGCATCTTTCCATCACTCATCTGGGTAACTACAGCCAGCGGGACCTCCACTACTGTAACAGCACCAGGTTTGGTTTGGGGTTTGGTTTTTTTTTTTGTTTTTTTTTTTTTTTTAAACCCCATCTCAAGCAAAGCGGCACTGGCGCTTTTGAACACCTCCAGATCTTCAAGCGCACGTGCACTTCCAAGCTTAGGGACAACAGCAAGTCCCAGTGGGAGAAGGCTAAGCAGCGTTGAGCATCTGACATTTATTCAGATTGGCGCTTCTGGTCCCTAAAAAAAAAATCCAGCTGCTCAGGTTTCTTGGTTGGCATCACTGAGATCTCTGAAAGAGAACACCGGGAGCAGGAGGACATCTTCAACAAAAAGGGGTGTCTGCTGGTTTGGTCCCTCATCCTCAGGACTGCCCAGCAGTGAGCAAAACTTGACCTTTCTGGCTGATACACCCAGTTTCAGTGGCAAATGCAACAGAGTAATGAAGTGAGCTCTGCTTAGCCACTGAATTTTGGTTCATTACTCCAATACCAAAGCAAGCGGATAGGGTAACAAAAAAAACCAAACCAGAAAAAAAGGAATCGGTGCGAGACGACACTAAAGAGCAGATGAGGTTTCAAGCAGTTTCGGTGCTGCTCTCCACGCCCAGCGCAGGAGCAGCTCTCGACACTGAAGCCAAGAGGGTCAAGCGGGACGGGGTGGCCGCGATCCCAAAGAGCATCCCCAACTCGGCCTCAACGCTCTGCACGGCACGGGCAAAGGCGCTTCGCAGCCACCTTCACCTATTCCAACACGTGGAGGTTTTACGGTACGAGGAAAGCAGATCAGGCTGGGGAACGCTCTCATTTTCACCTCCCCACATCGGGGAAATGGCTCAGACAAGGGGACCTGCGCGCTTGGCTGCAAACAAACCCTCGAGCCTGCCGCCGACGTGGGCATGACCCACCTTACCACCACCCAGCTTGATGACTCCAGCTCAATGGTCACGTCTATGCTGTGCCTCCATCACCCTCTTAAATAACTGCCTGCTGCAGGAGAGACCCCGTGGGCAATCTGCACGGTAAATAGCTTTTAGGGGGTCACAAGCTTCCCAGGCACATGCACGGAGGATGCGGCTCGGAATACAACAGCTCATTTGGGACCTAAACGCATTCGGTGGCCCAGTGAGTCAAAACACCAGCAGAAAGTTGGTGGATCAACAGGCATTTGTGTCCTGAAAGGGGGTGACACCTCGAGACAGTCATAACCTCGGGTTGTGTACAGTGCCGCCCTGCTGCCAGCCCTGCAGGGGAGGCAGCAATAAACCTAAAAAATTTAAAAATAATTAAAAAAAAAATAAAAAAAAAAAAAGAAGAAAAGACAAAAGCCAGCTAAACGCAGGACACTTGACCCCGGTAGAGAAGAGCAGGAGCAGAGAGCTGTAAGCAAACAGGGATCGACAGTGCTAAATTGATACTCTGGGAACCAGCAAAACCAGCACAATTTGGTAGAAACGGCAGCTGGCTCCATGGCAATGCCTTGGCACAGGTTGGGGAAGGGCTGCACAGCCCGCCGCCCTTCCCGAAGGTCAGCTGCACCCTCCACCAACCAGCACCAGGAAGTCACTTGCGACATTAAAGGAGAAAAATAAAATTATAAAACAAACGCAGAAAAACAAATAAACTGGTCTGGAAGTTTTATGGTAACTTTGCAGACAGGAGGAGCCCATCTCCTGCCCCGCTCACTGTAAAAAGGATCAAGTTACTCTGAAAAAAGTTGCCCGTGAGGAGAGTATCAAAGAGCAAAGCAAGTTTCTGCTTCTTGCAACGTGACCAGCTATTTCGGCTGGTTTGGGGTTTGTGAAACCGAGAGTCCGGGGCTTACCCTGCTCAGCAGTCTCTTTACTACGTCTCGAGCGCGAAACGCAGGCAGCCGAGCCTGCCAAAACAGCAGCACCAGCACATCTGGTCCGCATGAAGGAAAACCCAGCAGCTACTCCTGCAGCCAGCACCGACCAGAGCTTGCAAGCATCCCCGGCAGCCACGGTTTTGGTCCGAGCAGATGAAATCCCCCAGGCTCCCGAAAGCCCCGAGTCAAAGCAAGGAGACATCACGCCGGTTCGAGGCGAGAGCGTGGGGGGAGATGGTGGAAACTACCTTGCGGCAGCTGGCGGCTGCCCACAGCCCCCGCCAAGCAAGGCAAACCACAACCAACGCCGCCTTACGCAACCGCTGCCAAGCGGCTATCGCTCAAAAACCAACCGGCCGGGCGGATTCGGGTTTGCTGCACCAGTAAGAGACCCACCAACTATTGATTTGAACGTACTTCCATCAGGCTGGAAAGACATTAACTCCTTGTGGGGCGCCAAAGGGAGTTGCCCAAAATTTTGAAAATGAAGATGTCGGATGAAGAAACCCTGGCCAGTGGCCACGGGAGCATCCTGCCAGCTCATGAGCTAACGGGAATTTTGTCTTACGGCTCGTTCGCGCATACGATGAGCACAGGCAGAGGTTGAGTACACGCGTGCACAAGCACTATACGTGTGCATTTGCTCAGAGTCTCAGCTTCACTTTGCAGAACTCACGGTTTATTTCCCTACACCTTGATATCACTCTTCCCTCCCCGCCCCCCTTCCCTCTATACCTGCCATTCCCGACTGACCTCCAGGATCCCAGCTGGAGCTCCGTATCTCAAGCTCCCCATCAACATCTCATCTTCCAGATGTGCAGCAGCACTCTCCTCTCCCAGTGGGAAACCGGCGCTCGCTCGGGAGCACCCAGCCAGCACCGTGCACGGACCCCGGCTGCTCCGCCACGGCGCGAGGTTACCCTTCGCCTTCAAAGCAACGAGGCTGTTTCCTGGCTAATGCTCTCCCAGCTTTAGATTATTTTTTGGTTTACTGGGATTCCTGTCGAGCCAGCACCAGCTTGCTAAGATCCACCTTGAGTTCAAGAGCAAGTGGACTCCTCGGTTACACAACCCAGCCGCAGCAGCTGCGGCATGTGCCTGACATACCGAATTACCGTCTCTCCCCCAAAAAAGACGGGATGTAGCCCTAAAGCGCTGATGGGGAAGGGCCCTACCTGGGCAGGTAAACCTGGAGGCGAACCCACGGGAAAACATTTCCGTGTTAAGCCAGGGCAGCTGCCTTCAATTCGCAGCAGTGAGTTGTGCTGCCTGTCCAAGAAAAGCAGCTGGGAGGGAGGGACGGATGGATGGATGACGGACGGACGGACCCCAGCCCAGTGCGGAGCTTCGAGAGCAGGGCAGGGGGACGAAGCGAGGATCCGCTCAGACCTCCAGGTGCGGGCACAGCCCCGGGAGAAGAAGCCTCCGGGCAGGATGCCGCCCTCCGCCCGCCTGCAGCGCAACGGGGGACGGAGAGGATGGAGCAGGGGACATCGCACCCCGCCAGGCTTGGGGGTGCAGGGGCCGGGGCGGGCAGCACCCCCCGCGGAAGGCACGGGGGAGCAGCAGGACACCCAAATACACGCACAGCCCCCCAAAACACCCCCCCCACACCAGCCAGGCAGCGCGCGTGTCCGTGTGTGTGTCGTCCCCCCCCCCTCCCCGCCCCAGGCAGGAGGGGCGGGCGGGCAGCCCCGCACTGCAGCACATCCCCACCCACGCCCCCGCGGACACGCGGATCTTGCGCGGGCGCGCAGGGACGGACCCACCGCCCCCCCCCCCCCCCCCCCGACACACACTTACCGTGAGGAAGGCGGCGGAGCTCCGGCACGCCGCTGCGGCCCCCATGCTGGCGGCCGGGGGCCGAAGCCGAAGCCGGGACCGGGCCCCCCCCCCCCGCGCAGCGGGGCTGCGGGCGAGGCGCTGCCCGTCCAGCCGCGCTGCCCTTACGCGGCGGCGGAGCGGGGGACCGGCGGCGGCCGGCGGCGGCGGGGAGCGGTGGGGGGGCAGGCGCCCATGGCGGCGGGCCGGGGCCGGGGCCGGGCGGGGGCCCTGCCGCCCGCCGCGCTCCCACCTGCCTGCGGGGCCGCCGGCTGCGCACTGCCGCGGCGCGGCGTGGGGCGGCGCGCACGTGGGGCGGGGCGGGGCGGGGCGGGGCGGCCTTTGTGGCGTCACCCGGCCGCGCAAGCCGGCGCGCCAGGGCGCCCCGCCCCAGCCCCGCCCCCTCCGCGCAGCGCCGCGCACCCTCCGCTCCCCCCCCCAGGCTTTCTTCCACCCGCGGCCCGGGGCGATGCCCACGGGAGGCGGGTCTCCGGTGCCGGCAGCTCAAATCTCAGCCTTGCGCTGAGCGTCACGGTGGCGGGGGAAGGTGGCGAGCTGGTGGGAAGAGGCCCTGGGCTATCCAGGGAGGCGGGAGGAGCGGGAGATGGGGCCGCGGACAGGGCTGGAAGGGCTGCCGCGGAAGGCCGAGGTTCTTCCAGGAGACGGGAACGGGGATGAGGCTTCAGCGTGGGTCCAGGGTCCGACCGGGAGACCAGGGCTGGGGTGGGGGAGGCCCCAGGTGAGGCCGGTCGGGGCCTTCGGGGTCTGCGAGCGCGCCAAATCGAGGGATTGTACGACTCTCTACGTTGCTGATTGTCTGTAGAGGAAAGCATTCGAACACCCGATTTCCAGAGCCTGCAAAAACCCTACTGACCAACAGTCACCTTCTGGAGGCATCCTGAAGGCAGACGAAACAAGGGAGGGTTTCAGTGCCACACCAAAGCGAACGGCACAGAAGCCCCGTGAATGACAGAAAATCTGGAAAAAAAAAAAAAAAAAAGTGGTGTTCTTGCTCTACGGGAGTGTAGGTTTCATCCAAACCCTTCTGAAGCCCACAAGAAGCCTCCCCCTGACTTCAGGGAGGTCTGAATCCAGCTAGAAGGCTCCTCTCCCAGCCAAGGCAGACTTTTTCTCCCCGTCCGTTCTCCATATCTAATCCTGGAAGGGAACAACGACCCTCAGGAGCCTGGGAATGAGCCTGGAGAAGAGCTTCCCTCCCAGAGCCGGGGTGGCGGTGGCAGGACTGCTGTTCCCAGGAGGGGACATGACAAACCGTCTCACACGTGCAGGGAGAGGACCTTCTTCCCTCCACAGCTGGCCGAGCTGCTGTGCAAGTGCCGCAGAGCCCTGCTTTGGGCTTTGCCTTCCCCCGGGGCCACCAAACCCGGGAACAACGTGCTCTTCCCAGGAGGTCAAGGAAGGGGAGCCTCATCCCAAATAGAGATCACGATGCAGAGCAACACCCAGTAAGGCTGCCCAGAAGGAAACCTGGGATGGCTATCGCTACGTTTAATTCAAAATAAATTGGGCAAATAATAGGCGATAACGCCACTGGCTCAACACCGGACTTGTGAATGGTGGAGGGGATTTTAAGTTTTAAAATGCGCAGCTTTCTGATGAAATAGGAAGAAGAATAGGAATGAATGGAGAAATCTTGTCCCACTGGTGCAGAGCTAACCGGGCTGGTTGTGTCTGGGCTAGAAGAGGGTTTGAAATGCCCCGGCAGCATCAACCCACGCTGGATCCATCGGCGCTGTGAAAGGCAGTGTTCAGAATGTGTTAGGGAAAAGCAGAAAAATAATCATCCAGAGGACGGAGTGACTCAGGGGATTGGCAATAAGATGGATCATGTTACTGCCATGGAATGGATTCCAATTAGTTACATCCGCTTTTAATTAGTATTATTTATACAGAACCTAAAGGCAGTCCACAGATTACCCAAAAATGTGTGGGCTGATCTGTAAATCTCCCATCCCACCCCCCCTTGCAGCCCTTGTAATGAAAAACACCAGTCACGTTGCCTAGACTGGTTCATACTGGCTGTCACATAAATTGCTTATTAACGTCCAACTTGCTGCATGTCCACTTTTCTTGATCTTTGGAAGGAAAATAGGGAAGCAGTTGACTGAGGTTAGAGTTTCATGTTAAATGTTTTCGGTGGCAGCCGCAGCTCAAGAAGTTCCTCCTCGCCCCCGTGCATTCGCTTCCTTTTTCCCCCTTGTGCCACCCCGTGAGTCATGCAAATACAGGCCCGCGGGATCAAGCAGGTCAGCAAACTGGTAACTCTGTTAAAAAAACAAGAGGGAGGGTATTTTTAATCAGAGTTGGTGAACCTCGCTGCTCATATTGACCCGAGATCCCTGGGTCTCCGCTAAGACGGTGGTGGGACTCCGAGTGAGTGACGGAGGAGCATCCACTGACCTGCTTTGCCACCAGAAACCATCTTCTCTTCAACGGGAAGCTCTCCTCTCTTGCGAGGAAAAGCCAGTGGTCCTGCTTAGTCATCTGAGGCTGTTTAAAGCACATTCATGAAATGGGAGGAATTATTTTGCCAAAAGAAGTATTTTGGGAAATGTTAAAGAACACCCTACAGAACCATCACTTGCTTCATCCTGTAGAAACCGGAAGCTTGCTGGCAAGCAATTTCTTATCACTCATTTGCAATAAAAGAAGCCGGGCTAACGGGGCAGATGTATTTTACTTTTGGACTTTCTCATTCTCTCTGTACGTGGACAATCGCTTCCACATATCCGGTAGAAACAGAACATTCCTATGTTCTGTTGCTGTTATGGGAAAGTAGCCACTGCGTTGGAAAAGTCACAACTCCAATTCATATAGAAACCACAGTTATCACTTGCATTAACATAAATTGGGAAGTTAAACCAACAAAGCCCGTAAACTTCCCTGGGTGAGGGAGAGGAGAGTTTGGGTGAGAGTTCTTGCTCTTCTGGCCCTCCTTATGATCTCCAGGAAATTGGGAAGGGAAATGTCTACCAAAAGCAGATGTTCCCAGCAGGAAAATATAGATAGATATATACACACACATATATATATAAACACAGTGGTTTCTAGCAGGATCCATGGCAAATGCAGGATTGCCTGCAGGAAGGTCTTTTGGGTGGTTGAGGTGAGATGAGAAAACGTTGGTCTTCCGGTGTGAGATGGCAACCGAAAAAGAGCATGAGAATATCCTCCAGATCAGCAGACAGAGCAGCTCCCCCGTGGCCGTTTGTCCAGACTGGGACAGAGTGCACTTCTGCCATCTCCTTATGAAATGAGCTTTTCTCATCTTATGCTGCGGGAAAACAAAATCGCGTTCTCTGTTACAGAGCCAAGATGAGTCTGGGTCTCCCTGTAGAGAATCCATTCCCTGCCTAAAACTTTTCACCAGCAGCAAGTTGCTTTTATGTATTATTTTGATTCCATTGACCGAGAGGCATCGTGAAGGAGAGAGATTTCCTTAACGAAGGTGTGTTATCACTGACGGATTTCCTGCCTAGGTAGCCCGCGGGATGTCAGGGCAAGGAGTCGGGGAGCCAGGGGTGGCGGGTGGGAAATGAAACGCGGCACCGTTCGGTGCAGGTTTGGTCACCATCACTCCTGAGCTCATCTCTCTTCTGGAAAAGGCTGATGCACAGCTGAAGAGCCTCTTTTCCCAGAGGACCTTAAGAAAGGAGAAGCTCAGCAGCTGATGGCAAGGGTAAGTGCATAAACAAGACTTTAACCCTGCGTCCAGGGTAACGGCTGTGAGATAACCAGCAGGTAAGATGGGGAGATGAGGCTGCATGTGAAGCACAGCTGGCGCTGCATCTTTGCCCCTGGCGAGAAAGGGGAGAGTGGCGCGTGGGGCTGGCATGTCAAATCCTTTCCAGGTCAGCGACTTGCTGTAAAGAAGCTTCCCTTCTGCCCCCAGAGCAGTACAGTAACACAAAAGCTGTAAAGCAGAACAGTTTATCTCTGAAAGCTTCAGCGTTCAGTGCAGGTGGAGCAAGCCCAGCAGTCATGTCTGCACCTTTCAGAGGAAAAATAATGAATGTATGCCTCTTTTGGGGTGGGTTATCCCTTTGATTATATGGAGTCCTGTTTTGCAGGACCTCCTTTGGCTCAGCTGGGGAGCGAGGCCCAGATTTCGAAGCCTGGAGGCTAATGTCAACCTCACCAAAACCACTATGACTCTGGGCACATCATGCAGTGCCCTTATTCACCTTCCTACTGCTCCTTGGGTGCAAGTGCTCTGGGGCTGAGGCGTGAATGGTGCCTAACAAAGCAGAGCCTTGCTCTCAGGTGGGCCATCTTGATGGTCATGAAGTTGCAAATGAAAAACTATGAAGATCATTTTTACGCCTGCGTCTGAAAGCCTTGCTATGTCCCTAAGCTTACACTGGAGAAATCAAAGCAGCGAATTAAGTGGTATAGCCACTATCAGAGAGTTGGCAGCAAAGCCAAGAGCTTCACACTAAGCAGAAGACTACATGTTGTCTTGCTCATTTGAGCCCAGCACAGCCTGAGCGGGATGGGGAGGTGACAAGGGTGACGGGGTGGTTTGCAGAGCTTTCGGAGAGCACTGCAAAGCTCAGTATGAGTTTCCCCAAACCAATTGCTTTCCTGGGAGGGTTGTGCGCTCATGTAGGTCCAACATCACAAAAAGACACCGAACAAGCCCCCTGCAAATCTGTGATTCATGTCAGCTGTGGACACAAGGTCCCTTTTGTGTCAGATTACCCGGCACTGGTGATGCTGCCAGCTTTACACTTTGTGTCACCTGCAGAAGGACCATCGGCCACTGCCTAACCCAGCCTAAATCCTTTTGGTACGGAAATGAACCACCAAATAACTCTCACCACCACTATCCCAGCAGGCTTCATTTCGCTCGGCCCTGCACAGCGCTTTTTTTGCTTGAGCGAGAGCTCAAAGCCAGCCTTGGGGTTTTTTCCCAAGTGACCTTGCTCAGCCACCCCAGCTGTACCCAGTGGGGCGGACCTCGTTACCAAGCGTCCGTAGATAATTGTAGTCGCAGCTTAAGGTCTCCTCCCAACCCCCTGATGTAAGGGGAACCCCACGGTTCTGTTGCCTCGGGGCTGAGGGCACGCAGGGCTGTGCACGTGTCTGTGCCAAGGGGCTACGGCCAGCAGATAACAGTGTTCATGGGGGGAGGACGGATGGGGTGAGAAGTAAGTCAGAGGAGCTCTGCACTGTGCATCATGTTTGATGTGTTTGCGCAGGCTACGGAGTTATCCAGGGCAGTCACTAAGGGTGACTGCAAAGAGATGCAAAAAGCTTAAAATAACGCCTGACCAGGCAATACAAACACACGTAAAACTCAGTGTCCTTGAAGAGGGGCGAGGACTCCCTCCACGTGGGTTACTGCCAGCCAGGAACGAGATCCCAGAGCCTTTTAGAGGCTCTGCCAGATATCAGGTCACAGCATGGCAGTGGGCGAGGAAGGCAGACAGCCTCCCCCGCATCTGTGAGGATGATGATGGGTGTGGAGGAGCCCCTGGGTGGGGAGGGCTCAGCAGACACTGTAGCATGGGGGACATGAGGCTGAAATCACGGACAATACAGAAAAAGCCAACAGGGAAATTAGTAACGTATCACTCACAGCATACGTAGGTGACGGAGCCTGGGAACATGTCGGGTCTCTGAATCACCGGGATTTGTGCAACATCAGTCCCAGCAGCGCTGGGTGTTCCCCGCTGCGAGGCAGCCTTTTCCCCGGAGCGGTGGGTGGTGGATAGTGTGCACGGAGCAGCCTAATGTGACTGTAGGCATCTGCCTGGGGTCCAAACGGTGGCTGGATGTCCTCGGCACCGTGGGCTTGGAGCCATTTTTGCATCTTTCGTGAGCTCCCACAGCCCAGCACAACTTTAAAAGCCTCACCCAAGTTTGGCTGATTTGAATCAGTTCAGGCTATTTAATCATCACATAAGCAGACATAGCTTAAAGACTAATGTATAGACTTAATGTTGATTAGAGTAGCTTGGTGGGTTGTATAAGGAGCTGGTTACGCCATGGATAGCTTTCAGTGGAGATGAAGAGCCAGGGAGCAAGACCTCCAGCACGAGGGAGCTCAAGCCTTACTTTAAGCACCAATTTAGGAGGCAAGAAGAGCCTGCAGGAAACTCCCTGCAGTCTGGCACTCTCCTGCCTTCGCACTTTTTTACTGCGTGCAAATCCTCCTCCAGGAAGTTTAGTATTAGCCCTGGTGCGAAATTACTCTGGAGGAGAGCATCTTCAGTGCAGATCATTGCTGGAGAGATTAACGCCCCTTCTCGGGGCTTGATGTGCAAAGCAGCGCAGAGGTCACAGGCCAGCTCACGTGAAGGACACGTCCCTCCCATTTCACCAGCCTCCGGGTCCTTCCTAGGGACTCGGCAGTTTTTCCCTGTTCCCTGGCACCTTTTCAGACCCTCTCCTGTGATGGTTTCTGGTCCTGTTTGCCACCACAGTTATACTCAGGCTGGATAACAGGGAGAAGGGAGGATAAGTCCCACTCCCCGAGCTCAAATCACCTTCAGCCACGGCTCAAACGCATCAGCTTGAACTGACCTAAGAGCTTGCCACTGCTGACCAGGGAAGTCTCATTCCTGTCCTTTCTCCTGCAGCTCCAGGCCACCAGCCTCTGTCCTCTCCTCTGTCTTAGCCCTCATACTGGCCGATTCAGCACTGACTTAGCAGAAACCTGTTCCCTTTTCTCACTCATTATTTTTGTGCCAGATTAGTAGTTTGGGTATGTGGAGGCTGTGCAATACCAAAGCTGATGCAAGGGAGAGCAACGGGGCAGGGGTGGGAGGATGGTCCCAGGCAGCCCGTGGGTGAAGGATGCACACTATGGGTGCGAATGCTGCATCAGAGCCAATTCCCAAGTTATATGGGATCAGAGAAAAAGCAGAGATGGTCATTTGGGGCTACAATGATAACTGGGGCGAAAGGCCTGAGACTGGGGGCACTGGGCAAAGATGTTGGCAGGTTGCTGGGACAATCCCAGCAGCAGCTGGGGAAGGACCACCATGGCACGGCAATGGCTGGGAGGTGCCATGGGAGTTCTGGGGTTGCTCCAGGCCTTGCTTGTAGCTCACCTCACCCTGAGCTCTGCCCCATCACTGTGGGGTACTTGCTGTTTGAGTAGCAGTGGGACGGTGGGATGCCCAGTGCCATGCCTATGAGATAAGCTTGGTTAGAGGTAGCACAGGGCTGGATGTGTAGCCACCACGTTCCCGCTCTTAGCCCAGTTCTTTCCATTTCACCTCTGGGAACCTCCTCTTCAAGCTCTGAAGTGTCTATGGAGCAAGTTGTCCTTGAAAATGAGCCAGGGCACAGCCCTAAAAGCTCTAGATGCTGCCCTGTCTAGCGGTAATGCTGTAATAAATGCAACCTTTCTGGCAGCAACAAGAGGGCAATTAAGGAACCTTTCATTCCTGAGGGTCCTTACAAACACATCACTAATCTCCAGTGAGAAACCTGGGAAAATTTGGCCAAACCAGCCTGGGTACTCAAGGGACTAGCCTGCCCCGCCAGCCTTTCCCCACCATTCTGCCTCTGTTCTCCTTCCCCCACCGCCATGCCGCAGCCATCCTTCCCCTGCTTCCCTTCCCAGCTATCCTTCCCCACTTGTGAACAAAGAAACTTAACAAAACAGTGCTTCACTGAAAGGAAGAGAGGCAAGGGAAACAGGAAAGCAGATAATATAACAATAAACAACCACCCCATCCAAAGTACACAGAGAAAAGTTCAACTCTCCCTTTCTCTTTGCTTTTCCGGGGCCCCCTAGGAAAGTTGGCTACTGCCTCCGTCCCGCAGCCTCCCGCTGTGTTCAGTTCATTGGTCTCAAGCCTCAGGCTATGCATTTCTCCCAGGCAGCAGATATCCATCCATCTGTCCATCCATCCATCCATCCATCTGTCCATCTCCATCCAACCATCCGTCCAACCACCCCCATTAGCCACTACTCATCATTAGCTATTCAGTGATGCCCTTAGCAGAAAACCCATATTGTCCTCTCTCAGAAGAAGACTCCCTATATAAAGTCAAAACCCAAGGGCAGCCCATTTTTTATGCACAATTTCTGATAGCGGTTGTGTTGAGCTAAGGTCTCAAGGTCATGGAGCGAGAGGAATTCGACCCAGGAACAGGAGTGCTTGTGGACCTCCAGTTTCCATCGCCGGGTTAACCTTGCGCTCAAGCAGGAGTGGAAGAGGAGAGACTCAGAGCAGGAGCACGGGGAGGTGCACTTCTGGCCGCATCGCCTCACGAGTGATGTGATGCCGGGCAAGGGACGAGCTGTTCCCCGGCTCATTATTGTTACCAGATGAGTGGGGGACTTTTACGATCGCTGGTTTTGGATCATGAAATGCTGATTGCGACAGAGAAAGGAGGGCTGTACTCCTCGACCCTCCTGCGCCCCGCGCGAGGCAGGGAGGGGTAGCGGGCACAGCCCCCTGCCCTCTCCCGCAAGGCTTTGTTCCTAGGGGTGACGTGCGGCATCCAGGACGTGACTGTGAATCCCACCCCCCTGCGACGCCCTGCTCCGTCTGGGGCTATTGTGTGATGCCCAGAACAATATGTTGTGGTTAGGGATGCCTGGGAGAGCGCCGGGAGGCTCCCCGCTCCCCCTGCCTCTGCTAGTGCTGGGGGGGAGGCAGCTTTGGGCCATCTGGTAGCTGTGGGTTTGGTGGAGGTCCCACAGCAAGGGAGAAGAAGCAATCGCCAGTCCTGTTCCTAGATAGGAAGGGCAGCGTTTGGCACCGACTCGGCCACGGATGCACGCTGTGTCTTGGGCGCAGGATGCTCTTGGGCACTGGAGGATTACAGGATAGCTCATGTGGGAAGGGGTGTAGGAGGTCTCCAGCCCAACCTCTTGCTCGTGCGGGGCCAGCTCTGGGGTCAGACCAGGTTGCTGAGGGCTTTACCCAGTCGGGTCTTGGAAACCGCCGAGCTTGGAGGCAGCACAGCCTCTCTGGGTGTCCTGTATCAGTGCTGAACTGTCCTCATAGTGGGAACATTTTTCCTCATATCTGGTCTGAACCTCCCTTGTTTCAGCTTTTGCCCGGTGTCTGTTGTCCTCCCCTCATGCACCACTGTGTAGAGCTTGCCTTCATCATCTTCATATCCTCCTTGCAGGTATTGGAGGTCACTATCAGATCCCCACCAGAGCGCTCTCTTCTCCAGCCCTGCACCCTCAGCCTGCCCTCCCCAGCCATGTGCTCCAGTGCCCTGACCATCTTGGTGGCCCTTCACTGGACTCACGCCCATGTGTCCCTGTCCATCTTGTATCGGGGGCTGAAAACTGGATGCAATATCCAGACGTGGTGTCAGCAGGGCTGAGCAGAGGGGAAGGATCCCCTCCCTCGACCTGCTGGCAACGCTCTGCCTAATGCAGCCCAAGGGGCTGTTGGCCGCCTTTGCTGCAATGATGCATTGCTGGCTCATGGTCAACCTGGTGTCCACCAAGACCCACAGGTCCTTTTCTGCAGAGCTGTTCCTCTACCAGTCAACCCCAGCCTGTGTTGTAGCATGGGGGTTATTCCTTCCCAGGTGCCGGACTTGGCATTTGTCCTTGCTGAAGTTCATAAATATCCTTGAAGTATCAAGTCAAAGAGAGTGACCAGCCATCAGGTGCCCTGTGGGCTTGCCCTAGTCGCATGGATTTTTGCTTTGAAATGGTTTGGAAAGTCCCTTCCAGGACCTACCTGCGTCTTAGGGAGTTCTGCTTATTTGGGAAGTTGTGATGGCTGGAAGCTAAGGCCGCGATGCAATGTAGGCCAGTGAAATAACCAAGAACAGCAGAACCACGTCTCACAAGAAGACCTGCTGCACCACCCAGTGCCAAGGGGAGGACTTGTGGGGGACATCAGATAGGACTTTTCCTGCCAGCGCTTCACTGCAAAACACTCAAGAGTTAGGGGCTTCTGTGTCCTCCGGTGGCCAGAGGACTGTCAGGAGGGAAGGGAAACTGTCCTTTCAGGCTTTGGGAGTCCATTTGGCTGCCTGGGTGAGATATCCCTCAACACACATCTTGTTTGTGCAGCCATTTTGAGGAGGCAGGGGACACATACTTGTGTGTGGCAAGGAGCGGGTGGTCTGGACTTCTCTGTCCTTGCTTGATGGTTTATTCCCCTCGTTACGCAGTTCCCCCTGGGCTGAGCTGACCCTCAGAGCCAGTTTGGTGTGGAGTATGTTTGGCCCAGGATCTGTTAGTCATCTTCCTTTGCCGTGTGCAAGTCCTTTGGCCGACAAGTGTGTTGGGAGATGGTCATGGCATTTGGTAGAGGCAAGGCAGAATAACGTTCTTCTCCACTAATTACCCAAGGAGCAACTATCTTTAAAGGCCATATGAAGCGAGACATGTGGGAAGATACCATTTCTTTTCTGTGGATGAAGACAAAGACCCCTTTGGCTCCTTTGACAAGGAGCTCCCATTCTTCCCCAGCTTACCACGGCAGTGGCAGGGTCTCACCCTCGCCATAGAAAGGTCCCTTCCTCCTCGGACCAGAGTATTTATTCCCAGGACTTCCCCGCCCCAGGGCTGCTCATTCATCTCTCGCAGACAGAACGGAGCCTGTCACAAGAGCAGATGCAGAGCAGGCAGAGCTCCCCATGAGATCCTTCACCACCAGAGATGATAAACAGATGGGGAAATCTGCTGGGAAATGCATTGACGTAAGAAGTAGGTGAGAGGCTGGAGCATTGTCCCCAGGGAGGTGGAAACAAGATGAGAAAGCTGGACACAGAGACCAAGGCACAATGGCTCTTTGATTCCCCCAGACGGAGAGCTGCTAATGGACCATTTCCTCTCCCAGCCCTCCCTGTGGGTCGGAGATGTCTTGCCCCGACTTCTTCTCTCCGGGATTTCCTCTGACCCCTTTCAGCAAGCTGCTGGGCTCTGGTCATCCCAGGCGAACGTTCCTCGTAGCATCCCTCTGTCACCAGAGCTGCTGCGGCCGGAGGCATGGCTTTTCAGAGGATAACGTGCTGCTGATACGGAGCGTGGCCCCATGGAGAAGCCTCAGCCTTCCCATCCGGAGGGAGAGGTGGGCTCAGGCACTTCTCCAGGACCTCAGTCTGACCTGACAGCCCTCCTGGGAGGGGTTCTCACACCAGGGCTGCACCCTACTGCATCAAGCCTTCTTGGAAGAATGGAGCCATCCACGCAGTTGCCATCCACGCAATTGCCATCCACGCAATTATTTGTGTGTTTTGCACCATATATGTCTCCCTTTCCCTCCGAAAATTAAATGGGGAGTAGGGCCCCCATGACAGCCCACTCTCCTGGCAAGGCAGCCAGCTGCCAGGAGAGCGGTGCCTCGGGCCACCGCACTGGGCACACGTGGGACAGGAGCACGCCCAAGAAATTCATCCCTGCAGCATCTGGGTGTTGAGCTGGTCTTTATTATTAAATTTTAATTACTGGGGCTGAATTTTAATAGAGAAACTGTATAATTCCACTTTACATCCCAGCCCCAGGGCCACATCGCTAGCATCAAAGAGTCCCTAATGATGAGGTTAGAGGTTTTTTGCCTAATGCAACAAAAATTCTTATTGGATTTGGAAATACAGGAAACAAGTTGCCCTGGGGGAAGGGGAGGCAGAGGGCTGCCTGAGACGCAAAGCTGCCGGGAGGCTCTGACAGCCAGACGTATATTGCTGTTTATAATATTTAATAGCGAGAAACACTACAAAGTCCTTTCTTTATTCATTTCTCTCCCTAGCACTTCACAGCATGCAATAACTTGGATTTATAAATTAAACATGCTCCTTGTTTTAATATATCATCTACTTCTTATTCCACGATCCTATCATAGGTTTTTTAATTGCCTGTCATAGAATCATGCATCCTTCTCGCAGTCTGGGAGTGCGAGCATAACCATGAGTTCATTGGCCCATGTCAGTATTAAATGGTGCATTTAAATCTTCACATTAACAAAAGCGAGGAACACGAGCGGGAACGTGGAACAGTCATCATTAAAGAGAATTGTTTTCTGTGGCAAAAAATGAGGAAAACCAGGCCAAAAATACAAACAGATTTTCTTTTTTTTTCCCCCCAAAGGGAAAGGCATTGCACAGTGTTTTAATTATTGCTGGGTTTATTTTCAACTGATGCATATCCAACAGCTTGAACCCAGATTAGAGTCCGAAGGGCTGAGGCAGAGGGCTAGAAGACCCACTCCAAGGGTGGCCGCACACCCATGATCTGGTGCTTAAACCGGACCATCCAGCTCCAGACCCCCATCCTGCTTCATTCACTGCAAGAGACGTGGCTGTTCGTCCCCGCTTCTGTGCTCAGCAGTGCTAAAATCCGTGCCACCGGTTGAGTCCGTCCAGCTGAGCTGAGCCTGCCAGAGCCTGGGAAGCCCGGGCAGGAGAGGGCACCGAGGAGGGAGATGGAGAACGGGGCAGCGGGTACCGTTCTGCTGCTGTATTCAACCTTGGTGCACCCAAACGGTGAGCACTGTGCTGCTCCGGTCTCTGCACCCCAAAGCGGGTGTGCTGCGGGGAAAAGAGACAGAAAAAAGCAGCTAGATGGTTAACAGGGATGGAGCAGCTGCCCTGTTGCAATTTAACGTGATTTCCTCTTGCGACACACTAATATCTGCTCTTTGTAACAGTTGGCTGTATCCTACAGCTTTTATCACAGCTTCTCCTTCCTGGCAAAACAAAGTTAAGTCCTTCAACCTTTCTACTTTTTCATATCTTAATCTTTTTTAATTAATTAACATCTTTTTCAAAGTGTACCCTAAATAGGAGACTTCGTCCAACTGAGACCTTATCAGCACAGAGGAAAGTTGAATAATTACCTCCTCTGGCTTACACACAACAGTCTTGTTATTGCATCCTGGAAAGAGATTTGCTTCTTCTGTTGGTGTTTTCCCAATGGCAGATTTCTCATCCTTGTCCTTGGCGACTTGCAGTACCTCCTCCGTTTCTGCCGTACCGTCACCTGGTAAGAGCTCCCTGGTGGGTACCGTGCATTTGGTACGCTCCTCTAAGAGTCGCAGTTTGTGCTGTTATTTATTGGATTTCATCTTGTTCTATTCAGGCTTTTACTCCAATTTTTTGAGCTCATTTTCAATTCTCATCCAGTCCTCCCGGGTGCTTGTGGTCCAGCATATTTTAGAAGTGCATTCCCTAGGCCATCATTTAAGTCAATAAATGAAAATATTGAATAGAAGCACCTTTATGCCTGATCCAGGAGGACACTGCTTAAAATCTCCTCCTTGTCTGGCTGAAAACCATCAGCAGTGACTCCAAGTGTCTTTTATTCAATAGTTCCTAAATTCACTTTCCCATATTTCCTTAATTTAAGAGAATTTGTGAAATGTCAGATGGGACTATTTCAAAAGCTTTACCTAAATCACGGCACATTTCAGCTGCCCAAGAGGGAACCTAAGCTGAACATTACTTTGGTTTGGGCAATTTACTTCTGACAAATTCACCTTCTCTTCTTATACCCATATTCTCCTCTGGCTTTGTATCAACTGTTTGTTTAATAATTTGTTCTGGGAGTTTTCCAAGGTCAATGTTAGGCTCCTGGTGTATAATTCCCACTTTTTAAAGAGAGAGAGATTGTGCCTGCCGGTTTCTGCCCCGCAGGACCTTTCCTAGCCCAGGGTGGCTGGGAAAAGCATTGCAATTGCTTCCTCCGCTCACCTCCTGCGGGACCGTCCTCCGCCTGTGCTGACTCCGTCTCCTCCGTCCCACCTAAACTGTCTCCAGCCGGTTTCTTTCTGCACCGCTCCTTGGTTTGATTAACGTGTAATTAAAGTGAATCAGCTGGCAACGAGGAACCTTTTTTGTAAACGCAGCACTGGCCTTTTCTGAGTCATCCCTTGGTCACTCTCTTTCCTCTTTCTTTTCCTTCTGACGTATTTATAGATCCTCCTGTTGCTTTCCCACCCTTGTTAGCTGAAACTCATTCATGCCTTCCCATATGGTTTCGCAATAGGGCGGTTTTGGCTGCAAGTATGTAACGAGCTCCCGGGGTTCCCACCTCCCTCTGCCCTGGGTTTGCAGAAGGACCGCTGGTGTCGGGGTCCGTGGTCGTGTTTTCTGCCTTCCTCCTGGCAGGATAAACCACCCGGCGCCTTTAGGGCTCTCCCCCGCTGTGCCGGCCCTCCTGCTTCCCCAGGAGCTACTCACGCCTTCCCTGCGTGTGTCGAAATCAGCCGATTTGGGTCCAGAGTCCCTCTGCCCTTGCTCTTGCATCTCCCTGTTTGTGAGAAAAATGAATTCTGCCACTTTGTGATCGCTCTCCCCAAAATCACTCTCCCCTCCGGTTCCCAGCCGGCTCCTCGTGGTCACAGTCCGATCTCGGTAGCTGTTTGTCCGTCTGAGCTGAAACTTTATCCCCAGCATCCTAGGGACCTGGTAGACTGTGTCTCTGCCTGTCTCATTTCCAGTTGCAGGTCATTAAAATAACATCCTTTGCTTTGACTGTTCTTGATAGTTGGAAGAACCTCTTCTACCTCCTCCTCCTCACATCTCTTGCCATGGCCCCATCCCAGGCACAGCCGTGTGCCCTCCCAGCACTGCCTTCCTTCCCTCTGCTCTTCCCAGATTACCTCTGTGAGGACATAAGTAGGTTTCTGTGCTGTGAGTTCGTTGTGCGTAATGTCATCGTTGTGGCTGTGTCTTAAGAATTCATGTTGCACTTAATTCTTTCCTAGATTCTTGGGGGAGGTTGTATAGACATGGGAGGTAATCACTGCGTTGCCCTTTTCCCTTCGTCAGATCGCCCTTAAACCAGCACTGTTATTTCTTCAGGAAAACTGGACTCTCCCCCACCTCCCATACTGATGTACCCCTGCCCAGGGCGGGGGGTTCTCAGCTGTGAAAATTCAGCCACCAAAATCTTCATTCCCAGCCAGAGCTGGCTGACATGTCTTGCACCGCTCGTCCCAATGACCGCTCAGTCTGAAGGCTGAGTTTGCTCTGTTTGGGGGGAGGACCACGCACCTCCCAGCTTTGATGTTCCGCTGGCATCCAAGCCTCAGCACTCTTCATTTCCATTGCCACCCGGGGAGCCCCGAACCCCTCCAAACCCCACAGGCACCAGGGGCTGGGGCTCACAGATTTCATCTTCCGCCCAAGCCAGCAGGTCAAGCCAATCTGCATTGCAAACAAGAGACCCAGTATATAGGAGAGGGGTATTTAAAAATGGAAATTGCGTTCTGAGATTGGCCCCAAACAGTTCAGGAAAATGTTATAATTAACTGTGAGATGCCACTGCAAATACTGCTGGCTGGAGCAAGAGATTCGAGCATCCTTTCTCTGGTCTTATTCTGCAATCCAAGAGTTTATTATTTACTGTACATCGCAAAACAGAGCCCTTCCTCCCTCCCATTTTGTTTTGAACAAACAATGCTATGTCTCTCCTGCCGCTGCAGTATTAGAAAAAACTGGGTCATGCATATAATTCTGCAGAGGGAAACAAAAGGCCATTCTGCCCCTGTTGGATCTTGTATTTATGGATGCTGCGGCACATTATGGTAATTTTCACTTGAATCCAGCATATAATTAATAGCTAATAATTTAGCGGTGGCATTTTTACATGCAGATTTGGGGAGAGATTCATGACACAGTGGACAAGGCAGTAAAATGTGACTTACACGTAAAACTGCTTGCAGACCTTCCGAGGCACCAGATTCACATCTCTACTTTGCCTTCTGACTTTTCACACACTCTCGTTTTGGAGGGCGTTGTTAGTAACTAGTTCTTTCCTCTGTTTTTATTCTGTCACTTTCTTAAAAAATTACAGCATGTCTGCATGCAAAACTGGATGGTCAATGAATTTATTAGAAGTATAATGTCGACATCTGTTCTGTACTCACAGAGGGACAATTTCAGGAAGGTGGTAAATTGTGGAGACACAGGAGCATGCTCCCATATACTTGCTTGTAGGTTGTACGTGTTGATTTTGTAGATGCTTATGTACAAAGTGGAGAAACTCAACTTTGGCTTGGTGAACATGCTGAAATCACCAGGAGTGAAAACTGGTGTAAATCTATTGATTTCTGGCACATTTTAATGTTTCTTTGTGCTCCTCTGTGCATTTAGCCAAGTATTCTCTCTTATATATGCACTCAGTGACTCATTGCAGTAAGAGCAATCTCAGGCTGAAGAGATGAAAATAAAAGCAAAAAAAACCTAGAAAAATGTGTCCATGGCTGTGACTGAGAACAGAAGCGTTCCTGCTTTGCTGAGGTCAGGATGTGACACAACCACTCCTCTCCAAGCAAGGCTGAAGCAAAGAAGGTGATGAAGCAAAAATCACTGCCATTATCACCCTGGGATTATCACGCTTAATTCTGCGGGGTGAGATGAGGTCTCAGGGAATAAATGTTGTCTTCCAAGCGTGTCCATTCCTGCATGCTGCTGCCTTTCTCTGGCAAATCTGGGGTAACATATGGTCTAGGAAAGCAATGCTACAGACCCCCCCTCTAACTTCCCCAGGTGCACACACAACTCTGCATGATTACACATCACCTAAACACTAAATATCTGCTGCACCTTTTTGTTTGTGTGTTTAGTTTTCAAATAACAGCCAGCTGAGGTTGTGAGTCTGCACTTCCCCATTACAGCATCTCCTGGTACTGCAGTGCTTATATACGCCTTACCAAAGAAAGCCCTATGTGTATTATTTCTCCTGACACTCCAAATAAATTGTGTGACTCAAGGCACTGGTAGGACTTGTGGAGTAATTAAGAGCACCAGCATCAGAGCTGATATTTCCCTACAGCACCCCATTCAGAAAGATTTTAAGCAGCCCAAGCCCTGGCACACATCCCTGTAGCCTCGGGTGCAGGGCAGGATTGCTCCTCCTGGCCTGGAAAGCAAAACAGCGGGACAGCACTGGGAGCGATGGTTACAGCCCTCCTGCTCCTGGAGGACCACGGCAAACACACACGGCATCCCTGCCACCCCTCGTTACACGTGGGTCTGGGGGATGCGGTCCCTCGGCGGTGCGGGTGGGCATCACCGGGGAGAGCAAGAGGCGCACGGGGCTGCGGCGAGGAGCTGCAGGACCGGCCAGCCCCTGCCCACCCTGTCCTGGAGGGGAGAAGACAGGTTGGGTCTGCTGATGATGATTCAAAATACCTTCTAACAGTGTTATGCTGGCACTGAAATAAGCATTTTGCCACTCTAACTCATGGGCTTTTGGGGCTTAGGCAAACGACTTGATATGGCTTGTTCCCAGCCCGCTGTCTGCCCAGTGCCTTCCTGGCTGGTTTTCCTCCTGCTGTAGCTGGTCTGCTCTAGATGCAAAGAAAGAAAAATGTGAGTAGAAAAGAGGGAGGGTGAGGCATACACACATTTCATTTTTATGGGCCTTTTACTGTATTTCATATGTCTTTCATATCACACACTGTGACATTTGCATATTCCCCGAAATGCCACCTAGGAAAGAAAACACATTAAGAAATAGCTTGACATAAAGAGTGAGACGTCCTTCAACAGGGCTGACTGGGAATGTGTAAGGCAGCCTGCAGGCACAGGCATCCCTCTGTGCCGAGCCATCCCCCGGAATCTCTGGGCTGCGGTGGCGAGATGCACCGGCTCCGCACTGCAGATCAAAGCGGCTCCTGCTCTTCGGTTTTGTCTTATGTGATCCAGCTGCCACTTGCAAGCAAAGCTGACATCTGGAAAGTAGGAAACATTTTTGCACGGAGGTGCTCCCCCGCCCCCTTCAGCTCTGCTTGCGCTGTGCTCTGTTCCTCCAACACTTCAATGACTTGCCATTTCTAGGAAACTGCAGGCAGACATACAGGAGACCATAATAATAATAATAATAATAATAATAATAATAATAATAATAATAAAGCTGAAGGTGGTTAGTGCTGGAATGCAGATAGCTCCTGGTTCTGGGAAGCTCCCTGGGCCAGGCACGTCAAGGCAACGGGAACCTGGACAGGCTGGTGAATGAATTCACCCTTCAGACACATGGACTTTGGGGCTAATATCACACATCCTTCACCGAGGAACTGCTGTTTATAACCTTAAACCGGGTGATCGATGGTCTCTGCTGGGAACAAAATACCTCTGCAATTGTAGCTGACAAGTTTGGTACAGACAGACAAGACAACCCTTCTTATCCCCTATATTGTAAATGGCTTTAGACCTGCTGTGGCAGTTTGGGTGTGAAGCTCAGCCCATAGAGGCAATCAGCCCCAAAGCGTACGTGGCACTTTGTACCCTAAGCCTTACCCACCACTTGTGTGTGCCCTTCCCAGGGGAAAGGGGGTGGGATGCTCCAGAAGTAAACGCTTGGCCTGAGCACAGCCCTGGGGCTCTCCGGCTCCGGGCTCAAGTCCAATGCTGGAGCTGACCTGTTTCATGCTCTTGGGCAAATCCCTGCCACGGGGATAATCATGCCCGATGCCAGTCTCTGAGGGGAGCGTGGAGGCTTCATTAGCTGATGTTTAGGAAAGGCTTTGAGCAGGAAAAGTGTATTCAGCATTAAAAATGAATGAGCATCAGCAATGCCAAAAATGTCTGTGATAGAGAGAGGGAGAAAGACAGTATTGGAGGACAAAATGCTCAGGGAGCAAAGAGCTGGCCCAGACAGAGCAAAAGCTTCGCTAGAACCCAGGCGGAGGGCATGGCTGCAGCGGTGGCCCTGGCACAGTGTCCTTCAGGGACCAGTGGCCCAACTGGCTTGTCCCACCTTGCCCTGGCACATGGAGCAGTGGAAATCTCTCATAATCTTCCTGGGGACAGGCAAGCGGGAGATCTGCCAGTAGTGCTGTCTTGCCATCATTTCCACGTCCCAGTCCTGGGACTCGTTGGGCTGAAGACACCTCCCTTCCCCTGAGGAATGGGTAGTCCAGCAAACATCTCATGCTTCCCTCCCCACCGCTGCCCAGTCTTACAGCTCCAGGCTTTCCCTCCCCGCAGGCTTCCCGTCCTGAGGCTGAGACTCTGCCGTGCACAGGAGGACACTGTCAGATGAAAGCCATGGCTCAGGTTCACAATGAGCTAATAGAGATGGTAGAGTAGAATGTCGGGTGACATTTGTGTCGCCACCATCATAGATCTGAGCTTGGCCTTGGGTCTGTAACAGGCTCGAGGGACTGAGTGAGTGTGAAGAAGGCCTTTGTCAGGTTATCTGGGCCGTTGGTCCTTCAGCTGGTCCTGGAGGACTCACCCATACTCCATGGCGCTGGATTTCCCTCAAGAAGAGATGACCGGCAGCTTGTCAACTGTTTTGTGATGATTGTGTCCCGGTGCTTAGGAAATTCTGATGGAAGCTAGCAGAGTATGGGATATACCTTATCACCCCTGGCTACTCCCCACCTGCTGCCCCTCGAACGCTGCCCATCAGCAGTTTCTCCTGACATTTGATTCTGTTTCACACTCACAAGCTTTACAGTCTCTCCTGCAGTGTCTCCTTTTCTCTCTCCCCTGTCCTCCAGGCCATCCCGTAACAGCTTCTCTGACCACATCCCCCATATTGCCGGTTTGCCACTTTGGTAGAGTCATTACTCATCGTTCCCCGTTGCTGAGATTTTCTTCATTTCTTTAGGGTCTGCCTGGTTTTCACCTGCAGCCAACCTGACTTGGTGTTGTGGGAGCTTAGTTTCAGCTGCATCCATAAGTTGCTCTTTCTACATTGTCATAAGAAGGGAAAGATCCCAAACTTTCCCATGCTGGTGGATGGTCACGGCAGGTTCTACCCAGGCGTGGAGAGCATGGGAGCATGTATGTCCTTCTCCTGTCCGCAGCATTGCTTTTACCTGCACACAAGCTCTGCAGTGTGTTCCTCTCTGGCTAAAATCACTATCATCACTATACCTGATGCTTCCTCATTATTTCACCTAAAAACCACCACTCTGAAGTGGGTGCATGCAGCCTGAGGGACACCTGTACTGCCCAGAGATAGGGGAGCCTCAAACCACACTAAACCTCCACCCATTTTGAGTTTTCCATCCTAGTACTTCTCATGACTTGAGCCGTTCAAGTCAGCATGCTTGGGCTGGAGCAGCTCTTAAAGTGCAGGAGACCTTAACTCACCGATGGGACAGGCTGTACAGCTGCGTGATGGCCACATGCAGGCACAAGCAAGAGGTTGGATGTGGAGCTGGTGGGAAGGGGGAATGGGACATGCCTGCCCCTTGCAGAGGCAGCCTATTGAAGGCATATGCCAGCTGTGCAACTGTGTCCTCAATCCAGCTCAGCAGAACGATGTTAGCCAGTGAACCCTATGGAAATCAGCAGACATTGGGCATCTGAATGTCTGGGGAAATCTTCATGGCCATACAGGATGTCTTGGTAAAGTAGGATCTTCCCTGGTGGGGGTTAATAATGAAACAGCTAGGCTGTCCTTCCAGTCTGGGAGCAAAGATGGGGATGGCTGAGGCCACACTGAGGAACGACAGTCATACAATAACTCTGGCTACCTTGAAGGGGGAATACAGGCCTCTACCTATCAGGTTCATCAAGCAGATCTGCTTTTACAGGGTCTGTAACAAAATTATTGAGCATTCAGCAGGTCCCATACAAGAAACAGCCCTGTGAAGCCTGCCTCATTCCTCCTCCCACTTCTCTTAAGACTAAATGTCATCCTCAGTCCAAACCAGGAGGATGGACCTTCCTTGGCTACCAGAGCAGGTCAGCATGGAGGTCTCACCACAATGAACCTCAACTCTCTGGGCTTTCGTTGCATTTGCGGTGACGTTAGTTCAGGCTTTGCTGTGAAAAGCTGTATGTGAAAAGGCATGGAAGGAAGGAATTTTCCTACAGCTGAGAGCCTGAATGCAGCCATGACTGAGGAGGCAAACCTGCTGACTCACACAGTTTCCCTGCTGCTCTTCAGGCTCCATCTCACACCACAGGGAACCTGCTCACAACCCCGTCCAGAGCACTCCTCCATGGAGCTCCTCCTGTCCCTCCTAGGCAGCTCAGCTCTTGGCCAGCGGAGACACAGAGGCTCTCTCTGCAGCTCCAGCAGATTTCCCAAAGGCTTGGATGGGAAAGGACCTTATAACCCTTCTCTTCCCAGCCCTCCAGCAAAAAACATCTTTGATCTCTTGAGTATTACTACTATATCTCCCTTGTGATGTGGTTCTGTGAGAGGGAAGGAAATGTCCTTTGCTCCCAGTACCCAGGTGAAGGTATGGCTCTCATGCACACACGCTAAAAGTACACTGTGCCTCGTGCTCCCGGGGAAATGAGGACACTTCCTACTCTCTCCCTGAGGAGCACAGCTGAACCGCTTGCAGTGAAAGTACTGCCAAGCTTCCCAGATGATCCGCGTGTCACTTCCCACGTCTCTGGAGTAGCAGCTCTGACACCAAGTTAACAAGTGCTGCCAGCACGCCAGGAGCAGTCACCCTTTTTGATGTTTTTCCAAACCGAATCCTAGCTTTGAGCCCCTTTGAACTGGTGACCCACCGTTACTGTAGAGCAGTGAGGTGGAGCAAACTATATGAAACCCAGGACAGTTATAGTAGGGACAAGAAGAACCTCTGGAGCAAGTCCTTGGACCCTTGTTTCACATCACAGTGGGTGCCCACAGCGGTGGGATCTGCAGAAGATTGGTACTATAGGATCCAGGTAGGATTGAGCACAAGGTGCAGCAGGACAACAAGGTCGTGCTGTGATCAGAATTTCTGCTCGAAAGCAGCTTTCCCACTAACAGCACTGGGTGCAGCCTTACACAACCATAACTTTCCCAGCCAGCCCACTCCTTATCAAAGGGGAGGGGAAGGAAGGGAAAAGGAATGAAAACTGTTTGATATTTCTCATATAAGGGAGAGAGATTCAGAGGATAGACATTGGCCATGGGGCTTCAAAGACATGTCTTCAAGTTTCTTCTTTATGATAAACATCATGTGTGACCCTTGGCAAATCATAAACTTACATTCTGTTGGAACATCTAGTTTGATTTCTTGTTTGACACTGAATTATAACATGTAACCAGCTCCTCCTGTTGAGTTCAACAGCTTGTGTTTGACTAAAGCACAGATTTCCCATCTGTTCTTCAGCCTCAGTCCTTTTTGCTGCAACGTCGCACTGCGAGCTGGTACAGATGATCCCCCTAAATCCCTCAAATCCTTTTCTAGGATATAGCCATCCTATAGGCACTGGCTGTGCCCCTCGTTCGCCAGTATATCCCACTGCATGGAGTGATATTCATCCTATGCTGTTGGAAAAGATACAGGCCACAGTACAACTGCTCTGTCACTGCAGTTACTGATCATCCCACCAACCTTTCTGCAGTCCCCTTTTACCAGCAATGATATTTATTTTTGCCCTCAAACTAGTGGCAGAGTTGAACAGTACTGGAATTAGCAGCTGTCCCTCCAGTTTCCAGTTAAGGAAACTAAATATTTTATTTTGCCTGGAGCTATCTGCACCATTTCAGGCTAACTAGGTGTTGCACAGGTTATTCCTTTTGGTAGGCCTGGATTATCCCACGCCCCGTGAGGCTCTGACATGTGGGCTACTGCCCTATAGCAGCCGCTCTGTGGGGAGACCTCGAGAAGAAACCATCCTGTCTTTAACAGAAAAAGGGAAGGAAGCTGCTGGGAGCAATGCAATAGAAGGATATGGAAAGTCTTGGGCTTTGGCTTAGTGTAAGACCTTGTTGTCCTTTCCTACAACCTTGCTTCTTGCTTTGCTGGAAAATGGGCACAGTGTTCCCTAAAATTGGCACAGCGGTCCCTCCATGTCTCAGCAACCAGAGACACGACAGAGGGCAGGTAAGAGGGCTGGCGATGTCAGAACAGACAGGGAAGCCTGATTTCCTTAATATTAGGCTGGGATTTGCAGAGTTGTTTTCATGTGGAATTGGAGGCAAACCTCAAACAACATTAACGGAACCAAAATCCTGCACGGTTTTGTTTTGGAAACACAGCAATTTTTGAAGGCGA
Organism: Harpia harpyja; assembly: GCF_026419915.1. Taxonomy (NCBI): domain Eukaryota; kingdom Metazoa; phylum Chordata; class Aves; order Accipitriformes; family Accipitridae; genus Harpia; species Harpia harpyja. Next base: position 6,969,524 of record NC_068954.1, read on the forward strand.
ATCTGGCATCCAAGATACCTGGCAGCATTTAGGTAAAAGTAACCAGATTCCCAGTGATCTCAGGGCTGCTCGGGGGGGGGGAGCTGCCAAGACAGACCATGGCAAATGCCTCCGTTCAATACAATAGATATGTGGAGAATTGTTACTGATTCTAGTATTTGTTATTTTATTATAGAGAGCCTCTGAATTTGATGTCAGATTTTGAAGAAGGTCAATGGTAGAGGTCATTGAGAGGGGAAGGAGGGCTAGCAGGAAAGCAAATGACCAATTTCATACCCTTCAAGGGGGCTTAGCCAGGCCCACCTCAAATTACTGTGAGGCTGGCAGAGCACGTAGGTGCAGACAAGGCTGGGAATGAGACCTGAATTGATGAACAACCATTTCTTTCAGAGGTGGCTTTTTTCTTTCATTCCCACACTCAGGAGCAGCCAGTCCGTATGGCCATGGAGCCAGAAATCCCCCACCCACATCACTGCCCTCATTGCTGAGGGTCTTTCCGAGATGTGTCTTGTTCCGACCATCCAACACGTGCAGGAGCTGCCGTGAGCACAAACCCGAAATCCAGCTCTGCCCTGCACGCCACCACCCCTGCCTCTGCTCCTCCGCCCCACGGGCCCTTGTTGTGCACAAGCTCAGGGTATCCTGATGCTAATTTGAGGCTGGGGGCTACTGCCAGGAGTAAATGTCACTGGTTAAATAGGGACAGGGGTTCTACTGCTGAGAGAAGCAGCTCCAAAGGCCCTTTGCTTCTCCATATCAGAATTTAAAATTGCAGCCGTGCAGGGGTATGCTGGTACTGCTCAGCGATGAAGGAGCTGCTGTATTCCCTGCTGCCATGTACCAGCAGGCTGATGTGAAGATGATGCTTAGGGAGGGAGATATTTTAAGGAAAGTAGAGGCTCAGCTGAGCTTTTGCTTACAGATTTCAGCCCTTGAGTGATAACACAGTCAGGGTCTTGAGATGAATTGCCATGTCAAAGTTTTTAGACATAGGATATTATCCTTTAGTACTGCTCTGAAACACCTCTTGGGGGCTAATAAAGATCATAATTCTAAAATGGTGGAATCCATTGCACAGCAGGGTAAAGTAGGCATTAATATGTTAAAGCCTAGTCATCAAACACACCGTTCATTCAAAAATGCCTGAGAGGCTTTGCCATTTACGAGTCAGCCCAGCCTGGGATACTTTTGGGATGCCTTTGTATGCCACCCCAGGCCCCAATACTGAGAGCAAGGCTCCTTCTTGTTGCCAAGAGTCATGAAGGCATCCTTAGGTCCTCCAAAGATTTTAGTCCCCCCCAGGTTGGCCCTTTACATGGCATCAAGCATCTTCCTTGTGCAACCTTCATCCTGTTCCATCCTGCCCAAGCTGAATGAGTAATGACAAAACCCAGCAAGGAGGCCAGTTCTTGTTTGCTTTTATTTTCGATTAACAAGACTGAGCCCGGGCAGAAGGGCCCCAGTGCTGGGTTTGGCCATGGTGTCAGTGTGGAGCCTGAAAAAGCAAAGGCAAGCCAGTGGTTTGCAGCTCAGCTCAGGAGGAAGGAGACAGGGACCAGAGCAAGAGGAAAGGAGTGACTGGAGGACACGTGGAGAGACAGCCGAGGAGATGGACGGGGAGGGAGGAACTGCTGTTCTTTTCTAAGGCTACTATCCTCTAAAGCACTGCCCTAGCGCTATGCAGTGCTGTCCCGGTTTGAGTTACAGGGTTGCTGAGCTCTGCCTTATTCCTCCTACACAGCCTGATCGAATGGTGCAAGGATGTCTCCTTCCCTGTGCTCAGGGATGAGGAAATACGGCACGGAAAGGTCGAGGACTGCAGGGTGCCGACAGCCCCGGGCAGCCCCCGCCGCAGCAGGTTGCACGTGGCTTGGGCAGCCCTTTCAGAGCTACGGGGCTCCTCCAGAGGAGATGTTGGGGCCTTTTGCAAATGGTTTGGTAAAAGCTAGAAATCAGAGCAGCCATTGAAGTCCCCTGGGTGATTGCTGACACAGGCGACTTGCCCAAATGACAACTGCACTTAGGGGTTGGACCTCCTGGGACGTATCCTGCAATCTGGGCTCTCGTGACACACGAGCTCTGCCCGATGCAGCCATGGTGCCTGACGCTGCCCTTGTGTCACCCCGCTGTGACCGTGCCTCCTGCAAAAGCAGAGCAGGTGGGACAGAAGGGAAGGCACCTGGTGCCTTTCTTGCTCTAGTTCACAGCTTCACATTTCCACCGAGCTGGTCTGTGAAGGTGGGTTTGCACTAAGATGCTTGTACTGCAGTGCGGCCCAGCCAAGGTACGGACACAGGTTCTGCGCAGTCAGATCTGTTTGGGGAGCTGCAGCTCCAGTGAGGACATGGGGCTGAGTCGAAAAGCAGGGCAAAGACTCTGTAGATGGATGCAGCTATTTTTTCAACGCGTGTGAGCCGGAGCTCTTTACGTTTCCCTTCCAAATCGTGCTACGCAGTGCCTGCGAGACATCCCCCGGAGAAGCTGACCCTGCTGAATGCTGGGCTGCGTTGGGCAGGTGGCAATAGGCAAAGCGTGGCTTGTTCTGTGCGCTGGGCAGGCTGTGCCAGCTTCCCTGAAGGAATGGCTTTCAGCCGGGAAAGCGCTGTCTGTCCAAATGAGCACACTCTTGCCTTGATTCGCCTGGAATGTGTCAAGGGACACAAAACTCAGCATTGCTGCGAGAGAACATTATGATTTCCATTTTGAAACATCATCCCTTTCAGTTTTGTCTTATAAGACTCTTCTTTGCCTTTTCTCTGACCTTGAGGTTGCCTGGTGTGCTAAGGCCACATCCATACTATTAACACTTTTACCCTTTAAGGGGGTGGGTGCATCCAATTTGTGGTTAGGGATGGACCCTGTGTTGGGTTATGTCTTGAATCCTCCCTGGGAATGGCTTGGGCAGAGCTAGGGCCAAATTTGTGCCTAGGACTGTCCCACCAAGATGAGCATACTGGCAACAGAGCACCAGTGGCCGGACATTGCACTCGTACACATGTGGCCTTTGTGTCCCTCTTTGGTACCAGGCACACTGCCACCAAGCAAGTTTCTTCTCTGGCACCTCAAGAGTAAGGATTTTCTTTTGAGGAAATTCAAGTGGGAAAGCTTCTCACTTCACTTCTCCATGGCTTTGATCTTCATAAATGCAAGCACTCAGACACAGGGAAAATAAATAGAAAAGTGGAACTAGTGGGAGGAAAGGCAATAAAATTAAAACCAGCAAAATATTGATGACAGTCTTGTAGTGTCAGTTTAAGGTGAGGTCCCAGCTGTGGAACTGCTCTGCACAGGCAGAACAACATGTGCCCCCTGGGGAGGGAAGGTCTCTGAAGGGGCTCAGCGTGGGAAGGGTGGACTTTTCAGCCTGGATCTGATGACATGGCTATGCTACCAGTTCAGAGGCAACCTCCTTCAGATCAGTTCTACGTGTTTCAACCACCTGAGAAAAAAATTTCCGTGCCTCTTCGGTACATGACAGTGTAGAAATGGCGTCATCCACTACCTGAGCAACATCAGAGGCCTCTTTTAATCATACCCTCTGTGGTAAAGGAGAGGACACAAAACACTGTTGCAGGTGTAGTACCAGAATTTTAGAGAACAAGCCCATCTTTTAGATAGCAGGTAAAGCTGCAAGCCCTTATGCCCAGCCTGGATGCTACTGTGTAGGTAATGATCTGTTTACATGATTTAAACTCCCCAGGCTCCCCAGGCTTGCCGCCCATGACAAATCTTCCTGCTATCTCCATAGCAATCTGCTGCAAAGGGCTCTAGCTGGAAAGGATGCACCTTTTCCCTGACTGTTCCAAGCCTGTGCTGTTCAGATTTCCATAAGAGTGCTTTTTAAATTGGCTTGCATCCCCAACCTGAATGTATTATCTCTAAAATGCAATTTTTGACTGTGCACGGTCACAAGAGAGAAACGCCAGTAAAACCGAGTTGCCGGATAGCAAAAAAGTCAAGCAGATTGGACCTCTAGAGGCTTCCAGCATCAGGCGTGGAAACGAGATGATAAAACACTCTGTTCTGAGTCGTATTTTCTGCAGTATGTTAGATGGCAGCTACTGACTTAACCTATTCGGTGCCTGATGGCACACCACAGCTAACAGCCGTGTCTCCGCTGCCGGCAGAGATGTGATGCAGCGTGGGTCGACGCGTGTGAGGTGGCCGGGCTGCAGTGCTGCCTGCCCAGGCCCGCAGTCATACTGATGTACTCACCCAGCTAATGTCATCGGAGTGCAGCTAAAGGCATCCGAGCGCAGCTGAGGTGGGGTACGACTGACCGGCCGCGTGCTCATCGTGGGCTGGACCTCCGGAGACAACAGGGTGGGATGGATGTCTGTCAGAAAAGAACAAGGCGAGGGTGGGAAAGATGTCGGAAAGAACAAGGGTTAGACAAAACCCGTGGTTGTTTGCAGGTTTTGGGCCACCTCAATTTTCCCCAGCCAGAAAGCAAGAACTGCAGCCCCAGCTGCCTCCACGACGCAATGGTTAACCGGGCAACACTATGGCTCGCAGAGCCATCTGCTGACAGAGGAATGCAGGACAAGGAATTATTTTTTTCCCCCCAATGTGTAGGTTTTTTCTAACTTTGTCCATGCAATTGAGGGGTTTCTTGAAGTATGGGCAGTATGGCCGGTATAGTCTGGCTCTTGCACACAACTCAGCAGAGGAACTGTTTTACTCCGCCAGTCTGATATCTGCTCTTTTCAATAAGAAATGTTCAAAAATTGCCCCATTTTTAGATACAGATCTGTGGTGCAAGACAAAGAAGGAAGAAATGAAAATTATTTTGAAGTATCCTTGGAAATTAGGAGGCAGACCCTTCCCTCCTCAAATAGGAGCTCTGCTTGAAAATCATGATGCTGTGAAATAATACATATGTGGATGCAGACCTGTAAGTCGGTCAAGGGCACAGCAGTGTCAGGAGTGAGAGGGACGAGCTGAACAGAGGTGTGCCGAGGCCACAGGGCTGCGGATCCTGAGTTACCGGGAAGGCAGGGGTACATCTGCTCTAACAAACTTTCTTTCCATGCAGACACCCCTTCTCAGGCAGGTTTTTATCTGCTGTAAATGTACACAAGCACTTTTGTTTTACATCAGAGGTTGTATGGATAGAGGGCTGGATCTCTGCCACTCCACCTTCTCTCTGACAGCTGTAGAAACAAACCTTTTCTGCCTGACTTGAGTCTGCAAAACAGAGTGCATGTTTATTCCCCGACAATACCAACTTCTTTTATTTGTGTGTGAACAGCAGGCTTTAGAATAGGTACGATTCCTGTTTTCAAAGTGCTCCATGCCTTTGGGGTAGAAATGCACCTTTTCTTTAAAACTGTAAACAGATGCTGTGATTCTTAGGTTTGCAGAGTTGATGCTTCACGGAAAGCAGAGCTTACAGCAGTCTAGAAATACAAAATCCTACCACACTAAAATGAATCACGGCATTTTTGGTAGGGAAAACTGTATTTTTTCCAAAGCATTTTATTTTGTCTTCTATTTTAACATAAGGCAAAATGAGAATGAACTGCATGGCTTGATACTATATGAAAGCATTGAAATTTTCTCCTTGCAGAATACTGGCGATCATGGGTAAGACCAAACTTCGAGATGCAAATGCCTTCACAAAATGGAGTTTCTGACCGCAGATCAATTTTGTCATCGTCTGTCTTGGTGAAGAGCTGCTTTTGTGGCAAAATGTGGATGCTTCAGCACCACATTAGCATGATGGAGTTTGAGGATCATAGAATGATTTGGGTTGGAAGGAACCTTTAAAGATCGCCTAGGCCAACCCACCTGCCATGGGCAGGGAAATTTTTCACTAGATTAGGTTGCTCAAATTCCCATCCAACCTGACCTTGAACTTTAGGATGACTGCCGCTCTAGTGACTGCTGTAGTTGGCACTCATCATGTCCCAGATGAGCATCTACGGATGGCCCATCACCTCTCTGCTCCCACCCTGGCCCATCCCGCCGGTTCCAGCACTCTTCTGATACCAATCCACTGTGTCTACTTGCACCTAAAAGCCTCTTTCCTGGCAGGATCTGGGCTTGCTTTTGCAGTTTGGAGGACCCCTGGGGATTCCGCTTGTGATGCTTTGGCAGAGGTGAAATGAAATCAGAAATAAAGATGAAAAAATAGTAACCAGGCTCAAAAAGTTAATGGTCATGATAGCCATTCCCCAAGGAAAAACGGGGGGGGGGGGGGGGGGAGAAGAAAGCTTTTAAAAGGAAGATGGTCGAGAGAGCTGGATCTTTGTGCTATTTCGGGGTTGCCTAGCACAGTGCAGGGTGGAAGAGTGCCGCTTGCTTATTATAATATGCAGAAAAGGTGAAACGCGATCATGACACTCCTGACACAAAGGCTGTCCCCATGGCACAGAGCAGACATCTGACCTCTTTTCCCTGAGACTGGCTTTCACTCTAGCATATCTACACTTCCATGGACAGGGGCCGACATATAAAACAAATAAATATTTCAGTTCTGTGTTTGTACAGTGCAAATATGGGATCCCTGATAGGAATGGCCAGATGCTATATATTACACAAATAATAAACAAGCTAATTCTCTCCAAAAAAACAACCACGTGTGAAATAGCATGCTACATACTCCAAAAAAAGAGCCTTAACTCTGCCCATCATATTGAAATGCACCTTCATTATGTGTGCCTACATCTTTGCATTTCTAGACCGAAGTGTGCAGAATGCCCTTCATGTGGGGGTTACTTGCTTATAACTTTTTATTTGTTTGTTTTTAGGGGGGTGGGTTATGGTCCCATAGCAAGCCTGGCCTGAAACGTAGCATCTCTGGAGCATTTTGGTTAAAGCATCTGTCACTAGAGTGCCTTATTTGCCTGACTGATGTGAAACATCCCTCTCTCTCTCTCACACCACGTTCCCTCTAAGGTTTTATTATCTTATTTGGTGTTACATTAAAGACCACTTACAAGCCAGAGACATCCTTCAGTACCATCTAACAACAGGCCCACTGTGACAGTGCTGTTCTCAGCCTGCTACCAGTGGGAGATACCCAAAGGGACATTGATGCTGCAGATGAGAAGGTACTCTCCTTTGCTGGATGATGAGAACAGTCTATATTCCCCTTCTGGGAAGGCCTGTATGGCTAAGGAGAAGATGGAGCTGGTAAAAAACTAGGATCAGAAAAATACTGGAGCAAGGCAGACACCAGATCATAGAATCATAGAATCATTTAGGTTGGAAAGGACACTTAAGATCTACTCCAACCGTTAACCTGACACTGCCAAGGCCACCACTAAACCATGTCCCTGAGTGCCACATCTACACGTCTTTTCAACAACTCCAGGGATGGTGACTCCACCACTTCCCTGGGAAGCCTCGCCATCAGTCTGAGCTGGGCCAGTCGTCTTAACCTGCTTTGTATCAGCTTGGTCTAAACTGCGAGTACAGCCTTGTTTTCCATTTTCACTTGACACCCTTCCCCCTGAACTGCTGCATGGCAAGGACATGAGGTGACAAACACTTGGTAGGGCCACCTGCTTCCCTTCAGCCCCACTGAGACCCTCCTGCCTTCACAGAAAGGCAGAGAGCATTGCAAACTGGGTCACCACAGCCTGCTGTGATCAGCTGTCAGTCAGCTTGCAGCCTCCTGTCTCTTCTTTGTCTCTCTGCCAGAATGCAGTGGAGAACATCAAGATGACAAGAAGTAAGCGTTAGTCAGTGGGGGAAGCACAGGACATCTTTTCAAGCACACACACCCCCCCACCCATATTCATTTGCAGCCAGCCCTGTTCGGCTTTCATCTTAGATCTACACGGACAAAAGCCCTCACTTTTCCTGCTGAACTTCACTCAGTCTTCCCCAATTAAGCTGCAGCACTTCAAGACAACCATCAGCAATATCAGATTCCTTTCAGCCCCGACCCAGTGCCCCACGCAAATCAGACGGCTATAGTCTACACAGAGCTGTGCACCCAGACCTTAACCAAACTTGGCGGCTCTGCACGGCGGGCTGCATCAGGTTTGCCATGCCAGCCTTGAGGCAGGTGGGTTTTGATAATGTGCAATGCCACACGCAGGTACATCGTAGGGCTAGGTGACACCTAGAGAAGATGGTCTCTCCTTATCTCTGAGGACATCTTGCATGGCCAGAGTGTTTGTGGGTAGGTAACGATGTTCATGCAACCAAAAGAGCTTGGCGCTTGGCTTCACGTGCTTGGATGGAGGCTGCGGGACAGGCAGGGTGCAGAGCTCAAGAGGAAATCAAGAGTGGGGATGCTGTCCTGCTTGCTTCATCATATTGACAGGCCTGTGGGGAATATGAAAAAGGTGAATGCTTCTTGTGACTACCTCTCCTCCTTGCTTAAGAGCTAGGGTGAACCTTGGTGTAAGAAATATAACTCCTTTGATTTTTCAAAGATCTTATTCCAGGCAACTTCTCTGTCTAAAATCCTTTCTGAATGAGTGCCATGACCAAGAAACCAAGGAAAAATATGGTGGATTTTTTGCCAAATGCTTCCTTCCTCAGGGGAGTCCTTGTGAGATCTTAAGTTTGGCCTGGTTTTGGATGCGTTTTTTGAAATAATGTTATACCATCTTGGACAACGACCAGACTGGGCTTTGTGGACGAACCCTCCTGCTGGGTCTGATGGATGTGCAAAACCAGCTAAGTGTCTTCTTAAAAGGGGTTGTGATCACATGGAAAGAAATTTTGGCATAAGGGTAACTCTGTGGATCTAGTTTTTCTTGGAGAGTTTTCCCAATATTTACACATAGGAAAGGATGCACAGAGAGAAACACATCTCTCTAGAGAGCCATGCTGGAAGGCAAATTATTCATGCATTTCCTTAATACAGGATCTTATGTATATTAGAGTAACTTTAATATTCCTACTAGAAATTTCCCATTGAAAACATCAGGTTCTGTAAAAACCCCGTGGTTAATTAAGGGTTGTGCATGTCAGCATTAATTATAATTTGTTAGATGATAGTTGAAAAGGTTTCCTTTCACAAGTGATGTTCTTCATGCAATTTACTCTTTGGTATGAGTTTATTAAATCATTCTGAATAGGAAAAGTATTTTGATAATTAAAAAAAAAATTAATGTTTTTCATGCTCTTTTGAGATTCACTGCCTTCCAATTTTACTTGACTGAATTATACCAGAACATATATATTAGAAAGAAGATTTCAAAATGACATCAACTTGTAAAGTTGAATTTCTAGAATTGCGTTTGTATGTGCAAGCATTTACACTAAAAACATGTATGATGCAAACTTTACCATCAGCTGTCAGCATAGTTCAAATTCTTCTGCACCACTGGCATATGTAGTGGTATGAATAGTAGATATTATTTTTTATATCATCTAATCCCTAAAAAAAGGATTTTACTAGTGTGTTATCCCTTATGACAGGAGTATCAAATATATGGCTGGAGAACAATCCACGCAGACTTTTTACAAAATGTGACACAGATATTTTGTTAAAAATTTCAAATGAAGAATGAGTCTTGTGAAATTTCACTTTGGCATTTAGTGAGGAAAAACAAGGCCAAGGCTTGATACAATGTATTTTTTTTTAAATTATTTTCTCCCCTTTTGCAATTATGCAGTGAACTCATTATTTCAACCATGCTGCTGAAATGAATCGGAATACACACCTGCCAACATCTCCTGCTGAAACACAGGGGGCTGAAGTGAGCATAGTTTAAAACTGGTTTAATCTGAACACTGACTAGTTTTTTTTCCCTGTGGACACACAGTGTTGATTCATCCTTTATTAGTTCTGCCCTCTTCAGCACATCATTCGTTAGTTGTATAATTCCCTATGAACTTTGCTCCAGTACAGAGAGTGGCTTTCCAGGAATGTAGGCTCTAGCATGGCTCTTCACGCCTCCAAACTTTACCTTTCTTTATCTATGTAAATTAGATCAGCTTTATTCTTCCCCTCCAGCAAACTTCCCATCCAGGCTATTTATTTCCTTCGTTTGCTGACAATTCAGTTTACTCTGAAAGAAACATGTTCATTCATGGACTTTCCCTGAAGTAATAAGGAACGTTTAAGAACATTCATGCAATTATTTCAGACTAAGCTTGTATGAAGACAAAACTCAAAGATTTGCTGAAAAGACTATGCCCTGTGCTTCATGAACATATTATACAGACATGGGGCGTGTAGAAAAAGAGAGCACACCTACCTTGTATAATTTAGAAAATATCTACTTTACAGGAATGGTGATTGAATAGTTAAGAATTTAAAGACTATTCAGATTAGAGCTGTTGCCAAGGGACTCAGCATTAGTCAGCTGAAGCTCAACAATCCTGTCAACTCCAACTGCTGCACACCCTGTATGAGCATCATGTAGGGATATGGCTTCTACCAGAAAGGAGGAACAGTTCCATACAACACCCGTAGTGTGTGCGCGCTTAAGTACCTGTACATGTATGACCAATTGCTAGCATGACTGAATAGTCCTTTTCCCCCATGAACACAAGTGCTAATGCTATCAGCTAGCCACGATACAGAAAAATAGCCACATCGCTGAGCAGCCCACCTCTGTACTCTGAGACTGGACTGCATCTGGCTGGAGACATTGGCTTTGTGATCCTGATCCACACGGAGTAGCTGTAGTTAGAAAATAAAGCTCAGCTACTCCCATGAGCCACCCCAGAGCATGGGCAAAGACGGAGCTAGAGAACAGAGTAGGGCCATGAGGAGCCCAAGATTTTCCTGCTCCTTCTGCATCATTTCTCTGCCTCGGGAAGTTCTCAGTGTCAGCCAAGGCTGACTTTGTCTGTGATGAATTTGAAGATGGGCTGCATGGTGGCAATGGATGGGGACTCATGAGGTAAGTTTTGTCTGTGATTAATAGCACTCAGGGCTTGGAAAGTGATAAAATTTCAATGTTCCTGGTCATGGTTGATTCCAAATAGCACAGGGATTTATTTCCATCAGATGATGGAAATCTGGCAGTTAAAGAGTTAGCATGGACACCTTTAAGATATTTCATGCCAGAGCTGCCAAGCAGGTGGGAAATGATGGCTGGCTAGCAGTGAATCCTGCGACCAGAGGGGAGGAATCACTTTTCTTGGCTCAGCCCACGTGGAGGTGCTACAGACTCGGGAACAGACCAGCTCACCCAGAGCAGAGACAGACCATATGCAGAGACCCAGCACTGCAAGTTATTACTAGTTATTTTTCAACAGGATTTTTTCTGTGAAACATTAGAATACTTACATTTTATCCTTTCCCATATTTATTTTGTAACGATGCATCCAAAAAGAAAAGGAAGTATTAGCTGGTGTTCTTTGCCTCAAATAATATACTTGTAAAACCTCACAAGCAATTCATATCTGATTAAAGTTGGGCAAAACATCTTTTTCCCTAACTTCAGACCTGCCTTTCTATTATGCTTCTCATAAAGGAAAACGTTTGTTGTGAACAATAAAAGGAAAGTCCCACTTTCCTGTGAATAGCTGTAACATCAAACCTCACCCTTTAATATAATGGGTTCTTATTCTCTCCCTGGACTAAAGGGCAGCCTAAGTGAAACATTCCCAAGAAGAGATGGGCAAAAAAATCCCCTAGAAACAATAAAAAAATTTCCCAAACAACCAAACACTCAGCCTCTGTCTTGTGCCAAAGCTCTCTGCTTTGCTTTCTACTTGACTGCCTGCCAAGAAATGAAAAGATTATCCAAAAGCAAGACACAGGATCCTTTCCCCTGGGCCAGAGCTTTCACGGGGAAAGAAGAGATCAAGCAGATGGAAAAAAGAAACAGAATTGCTTTTGTAAAAAGCAAGGGGAGAAAGATGTGTAATATAGATGAGAAAATGTGAGAGATGGATGACACATTGAGTGAAAGGGAAGATGCAGTCATTTTTACCATCATGTAAAGGTTAATTAAATCATGTTCTGAATGGGGGCACTGATGGCGACTCCATCTGCGGCTCTTTGACTCACTGTATCGCTTTGTCTCAGTTTATTGTCTGCAAGACAGGAAGAAAGAAATCTACCTGCATTGCTGAACTGTGAGAAATCAGTTAATAATTGAAGAGAATTTTAAAGATGGGAAGTGTCCAGCATTAAAATTGGTTGTGGGTAAATACCAGGTAGCTCAAACTTTGCCTTCAGCTCACATAGGCAGCCAAGCATCTGGGCTTTTTACATTTTTGCTCATTAGTAAAAATATTTTACAACAGGCTCACTTTGTGTTTTGAATCATGCTTAGAGAAATGTTACAAAAGTTACTGTCAAAACTCTCAATTCTGTTTAAACAAAAACATTTTAAACAGTAGAAATGAAAGGTAACAAAAAAACCCAGTATTAAGGAAACACTTCAGAACTGTCAAAATACTGTTTCCTGGTTAGGGTGGGAAACAGGCAAACATGCAGAAAATACTTGGGTTTAGGTTTATCCAACCTTAACCAGAGCAGCTGTTTATTCATACTGTTAGGTTTCAGGTATTCAAACAGACTAAAAATATGCTTTAAATAGTCAAAATGTTCATCTCTCTCATGTTTATTAATAATCCTGGAGCAAAGTACTACTTTCACCATTAGCAATTAACCTTGAGTCTTATATTTTCTTTCAACAACTAAGTTGCCATTACATCACAGTAGATGCAATATTCCTTTTCCTTTTACTGCACTTAGCTGGCATCTCCCTGCTGACTTTGCACACATTGAAAATAGTCAGTGATTTTACTGTGCGAGAGAGAAACACTCATGTCTTATTTTACTGAGGCTCAGGATAACTTCACCTCCCTGGATGTAACGAGGAGTTTCATCAGGAGCTCAAGGGGAACAGGACTAGTTGTCCACTTGAAAAAGAATATAGAAGTGACATAATTGCAAAAAATCTGTGGTATTTTGCTTAAATGGTATTTGCTTACTATTATCTAACAGACAAAAGCTAAGCTACTGCGCTCTGTGACAGAAGTCCTGTATCAAATGGATTTTGGCATAATGTAGATACTGACTGTATTCCTATGACTAGTATAATCCTAGGGACAAAAAGGAAGAGCAGAATAAGATACAACAAGGAAATGGAATGAAGAATAACATGAGGACATTCTCCAAAGATATGAAATATGAAAGAGTTAGTCCACCATGTGATGGGAAAGGAGAAATAATAATGGGTGACAGGTTTAATGCCTTTTTTCCTTCAGTAGTCACTTAAGAAAAAGGAAGTTCATTTAAAATGCTTAAGTAGCTGGTGTAAGCAGGATGAGACGTTAGTGATCATCCTTGAGAAGGTGGTGAGGACATATGAGGTTCCAGGGCATGGGAGAAGAGCAAGCACAGCGAGTATTTTCAAAAAGGAAGGAAGGGAGGTATGTAGGAATTGTCACTAATCAGTCTGACTGAATTTTCTAAAAAAATATCGAAACAGTGCTTGTAAAATGCAGAAAACATCTAATTAATAACAGTCAAGGCAGGTTTGTAAAGAATCAATTTGTTCAACCAATCAATGTATGGCATGTAAGATGTTGAAATAATCTTTCCAGTCTAGATAGTATTGCTAAGGCTGCAGGTGGAATAAGTGTGCTTGGTTTGAGAAAAACACTTCAGAAAAGATGTAGACAATTAATCCTTTTCTAGAAACTTCTAGATAATTCTAGAAAAGAGAACAGATGGAGAAGATTGTAACAACCTTTATATGTACAAGAAGACTTCTGAAAAGAGGAAAAGAACTTTTCTTCCTGTATGCTATGAAGGGACATAAAATAATCAGCTTAAATTACAGAAATTACACTTGCACTAACGTTTTGAAGTCCCAAGTGACTGAACTGTTCCAGCTTGCGTTCAGTGTAATAAATTCTGTCCTGTTTCTCACTGCAAACTAGTCAAAGACCTGCTCTACAATAACTTACTTGTTTATGCTAAATGCTCTCCTTTGTTGGAAGCTGATCTGGCAAAAATCAGTATGTTATACCTCAAACAGTGAGTCACCGAGCTTCCTCTTTAGGAGGACAAATGAGACACCGTTCACAATAAACTACAAATAATCCCCACGGATCATAAGTTCTGATTGTTGGAAATCCTTGCAGACAATCATTTAAAAACTTTTTTCCTCACTACAGAGGCTCCTTCTGAATAATAAAGAGTGGTACAGAACCAGGGTATCCATACTGTATTGCTGCTGGTAGAAGAATATCTTCCTACAAGCACTCCACCATCTGGGGAAAAGCTCGTCTCTTTGAACTGTGCACAAGAGGGTAGAAAATGGCAGAAATAGGGGTAGGGTAGTAGTCTGGGAATCTAAAGATCTTGGCTTGCTTTCCACAGCATGTTACTAAGACAGATCCGCAAAGGCAGGTGGTAGCAACTGATGCTTCAGGCGCAGAATTCACAATGCCCAAATTCTCTCTGTGCTAAATGGGGAAGTTTCCAGATCAACGCCCGGATGGTAACCACCAGCAGGATGCTCACGACGAGGGTGAGAGCTGCCTGAAGGTCTCTCTGCTCTTTACCAAATGGTGGCTGTATAGATTCATGTGAAAAGCCAGCAGGCAGTTTCCTAAGGCTCCCCAGTCCCAAATAAAGACCACCCCAGTCAGAAAAAGTGTTTTGGTTGCATGCAGTGTATGTTTATGGGCCCATAAGGGCCTTAACAAAGGTAGAGGAGGAGTCTCTGCTGAGATAAGCTAGTTAATTAGAGTATGGTAAGGTGGGAATTCAAAGCATTTCAGGAAAAAATTGCAACTCTAATATGAAGTCTTCCTCCTAGGCAAGAGATCTGGGCAGTGGGGTTCTTACAAAAGGCAGGCATTGCCTTCAGCTGTGTACGGGGGAACACAACATTGTAGTGTATGTTACGCAGCCAGAGAGAATCAGCCCTGCCAAAGGTTGCCTAATTTCTAAATTCTAAGTAGCCTTTGGCCAAAAATTAGGTCCAGAGAGGTTTAATCCAGACAAGTGTTTACTCTAAAACATGTGAGTAATCCTGGAATTCACATGTACCAGGTTCCCACTGAAAACGCTAAAAGCTCAGAAGCAGGCTGTGTACTTCAGATGTCCTCCTCAGTGCCAGTGAGGCTTTGCATTTTTTAAACATCATAATTTTAACTGAGCTTGCTCTGGCATGGAGCTCCTGGTAGTTAATTTTAGATTGTGCCACTGTGAACAGAAATGTGCTGTTCTGATGCAGCATGTGTGCAGTGTAGATATGGGGCAATTTACTGCTGTGGCCTATTGCCATATCACAATATTATTATCCCTTGGGAGGGAAACAGCATAGATTTATGGCTTGCTTGAGTTCTTTGTTTTCATTATTTTTTCCTGCTAGGTTATTTTTAGTGCAAAATTGTTCCAAATTATGTCGAGAACAGGAGAAGCTGAACCAAAACCGTGATTGGAAACACTGCTATGTATGAAGGATGTTTCTGTAGATAACAAGAACCAGTGATATGTTGTATTGCATAACCCTAAAGAAATCTCTAGAAAGCAATATGTTACCTCTATTATCTTCAGACAGTCTCCCGCTGAACCCGTGTGAAGAAGCAGCTCCACTGGCTGTCAATTTTAGCAGCCGCAGGATCAGATGCTTTGAAGTGAAATAGCCACTTTCAAGAAAAAACACATCTCTGTGTAAGTACATAAGCTAGCTGACACAGTCCCTCCACTTCCACTGCTTTTGAAGAATACACAATATTGAAATCCTTAAATCACTTGCAGGCTTGTGTCCTCTGTTCAAGACATTTTACATCTCCCTAGGCCATTTGCTTTCAGAGACAGAACCATGGTGTTTCTCAGAAATTAATTAACAAATTCACAACCTCTTTTGGGTGGCTTAAGAAATAGCAGCATGGATGAATGCTCCGCTGATACGGTTTTAATGTTGAGCTGTCAAGAGGTACAGGTACCTGACAGTTCCTGAAGCCTAATTATGGAGCACAACTTTCTCTGTTGCCGTCTGCCTGCTCCAGAGACAGCTGTGTTTCCTTCCCTTTAATGAAAGAGTGCTGCAATAATAGCTTGCAAATATTTTATCTCTGGAAGCAATTATTATTTTGTTTTAAGAGCTGAGCTAACACTAGAGACATGTTTATTCCCCAAGTAGACACCCTATATTTGAGCTATCAAATTTCTTGTTACTATTTTTAAACCAGTGTTGTGCAGTTGTGATTGCAAATTGCTTCATCTGCTACAGAAAACACCCTAATTTTTTAATGAATTAACAAAAGGGGAGTTGAGGGAGAGGTTTCAAGAGCAAAAATTTATGTTGGGAAATCACCTCAATTCCAAATTAAATTAGAAATGTGTGACGCTGCCAGAAAGTCCCAAAGCCATAATTAGCTGTATAATGCTCACAGCCCCTCTGCTCCCCTCCCACTCCACTGTCAGTCTCTATCCCTCTGTGCTCCTGCTCGCTCCACAGCCAGGAGCTTTCTGTCTCCTGTGGAACAACGACGGCAGCAGCCACGGCCAGGGCTGGGACACGCCGGCCTCCACTGGCACTGCCTAATCCTTGCTATAGCACTGTAAATCTTAATCAAAAATGAGCTGTACAGACTAGGGCCAGTCTCACTTAGTCTGCTTTTGTGAGTGGCCTCAGCAGGGTTTTGTCCTCGGTTAATCATTGCCCCAGGCTCTTATGACAGTGATTGCTCATTTGGTGGAGGTCACCATTGCAAGTGTCTGCTGGCAGGAGTCTGAGTCACAGGCAGAGTCAAATTCAAGGGAAGTTGTTCTGTTCTGAATACAAGAGAGCTGAGGAACATGCAAGATAGAGACAAGGTAAGTTATTTCCATTTTTTTCCAGGCTGCAGTTATTTTTACTTCCTTTCCTGGGGGAAGCATGGTGTCAAATTCCTTCTCTAGCAGTTATGAACTGTAGGTAGTTGTGTTCAGGGCTATCTGTACAAGAAGTAATACCACACCTTTGAGAAGTAGCAGGCAGCCTTATATCCACAATGGGTGATATTGTCTGAATTTTGTGAAGCGATATCCCCTTCCCCCTCAAAAATACTGTGCTACAACTGGACGCTGTGACACTGTAAACCTGCGCACCAGTCTGATTTGGGCCTGTGTGGGGTTTGTCTCTCTCCTTCATCAACTCTCTGCAGATGACCTGGTCTCCTGAAGGAGATGCAGGACCAGAGTAGGCTGCAGGCTAGCAGAGCGTGGGAAGTGTTAGAACCACCTCCTCGCTGCCACCACCCTTATACATTCAAGGTCAGGTTGGAGGGGGCTTTCAGCAACCTGATCTAGTTGAAGATGTCCCTGCTCATTGCAGGGAGGTTGGACTAGGTGACCTTTAAATGTCCCTTCCAACCTTCCAAACCATTCTGTGATTCTATGGTTATAATATCAACCCAGTACAGCCCTTTCCCTCCATCCTTCCTTTGCTCCTTCCCCCACTTGGACCCCCCCGGTCCCTTTTTGCACCATTGCTCTTGTCTGCTTTGGCATTTTGGTGAAGGCAGGAAAAAGGACAGCAGATGGAAAATGGGGGTGCAGCTCCTCTCCCGTCCCTGGGCCTGCCTGGAGCAGAAAGCTGGTGCAAGTAATACAGCCCTGGTTCTGTTTTCTTCCTCCACTGGGGGAGCTTAGGATCCTATCACACAATAAAAGTACAAAACTGCTTCATTGCTCCAAAAAGCCATGTAAGAATATAAAGCCAGTTTTTGCACAATCAAAGTCAATGAGAGGTCTTCCCGCTAAATTCAAAGACAGCAGGATCAAGTCTGTACGAATAAAATGGGAGCTCCAACATCAAAGTCAGGCAAAGAAAGAGCACAGCATGAGCTCATGGGATTGTTTACTATGTAACATGCTCTCCACATTTTTTATACCTTTTGCTTGGATCTCATTTTCCTTTGAACTCCAGACAACGTGCACATTTAGGCCCAAACCCGTTCCCACTAAAATAAGTGGATGTTTTCTTACTAACTACAATGCAGATTAGATCAATTCTTTAATCTCATGTTTTCCTCTTGAACACTATAATCAACCATTTTATGCTCAGTTGGATATAAAATTAACTCAGGCAAATTAGCTTCATTTCAGAATGTTGCGTATTCTACACTATCTAATTTTGCTGGGAATATGCCAGGGTCTTCTCATCCATAAAGGTGAACATTGGCCAGCTCTAAACGGGAAAACTGCACAGCGACTTTTCTGTGAAAATATTGGGTGAGGTGGGAGCATACACCATTTTGATAGATACTAAAGAGATGCTACACTTATAGGCACTTTTGCCCTGGGACAAATCAACAGCACAACACAGGGTATACTGGTGAATCTGATTAAGCGTCATTAGAAGAAAAATTTGCTTAAGATAACATTTTAACGATCTGAAAAAAACCAACAATAAAAAAACCCTTGACAACGTGAACCACTCACAGTCACTGTTCCAGTTACTCTCTGCCTGTCAACGTCTGCCTCAGCCCTCTCCTATCGGCAGTGTTTTCTTTGAGCACATGTATAGCGTATGGTAACAGTCAGAGCTCTTCTATCTTGTAAAATAAAGGTCTCAAAAGTAATGGGAAGCTTGTGAATAGGTCCTCGTGATACTGGAAGGGAGACAGACGCATTATGTAGTTTACAGGAAGTGCTTTTGGCAGCTTTGTGACTACAATTTCTATAAATATCTGTTGTAGAAAAAACACAGGGACACAAAAGAAGCTTTGTCAGAAAAACAACGATACACTGTCGTAGGGAAATAATGTTACTAGACTTTGCAAGAAGAACTACACTCTGAGGCTGTTGGTTTATATTTTGAAGGAGGAACCTACAGCCTCCAGATCCTACTGGGCTAAACTCTGCTTTTCTACAATCTGCCTGTGGCTGGATCCCTCTTGTTTGATTAAGTCCTTTCGATTCTCTACCTGGGCTGAATTAGCATTGTTGTCTTGTACTTCTTGGAATAAAGTTTGGTCCTGGGCAGAATTGTGACCCCACATCATCTCCCACAATTTGGACTCAAAGTTTTTGGGGGATGGGTGTTGCTTTCACAGCACTTAGCACAGCTGCAGCCTTTTGCCAACAGCCAAGTAAATCATGAAAGTACTATCGGCTCTTCTGCAATACTTCTGGAAGGCCCTGGTTGGCAGCCATAAGGGCTGGCTTTGATTATCTCTGAAGGTCTGTTGTGAAGATTGGTTTGAGCCCCAGCCCAGACACCTGGGAAAATTTCCTTTCCCATCACAATAATGAATCACAGTGTTTAAAATAATAGTAATTTATTAAACGTGGAGAAGAAAAGATAAACACAATAGCATATAAAGGCTGGTGCACTTTTCCCAAAGTCAAACAATAAACAAAGCAAAACAATTTGAAGTCTTCCTCTATAATTCCATGGCAAGCAAACTGCAGGTTGGTTTGTGTCTCCAGCACTAATACCCCAGTGGCAGCCTGTGAGCCCCATCTCTCCTCCCAGGACAAAAAACCTGGTGCCTCAAGTCTGAACTGCCCTTCAGCCAACCTGAGCTCCTTCTCTCTTCTGGCTCCTCTAGCAAGCTGTCCATTTTTGACCATTATTGCTCTTTTTCAGTGATTCCTACCCCAAGACCCAATTTTTCCAAAGGATCCTCTTAACTATGGTTCCTTCTCTCTCTTTTTAAAATAGGTACTTTCATGCCCTAAAGCTACAAACTATGTGAAAGATCAGACAGACCAGTCACTCCAGGCCTGTTTTGGCTTGGTTGATTGGCTCAGGTTTTTTTTGTGTTATAGTAACTGTGTAATTTCCTCTGCTTTCACATGCCTATTTTTATTTTTTTTTAACAGAAATGCTCCAAATATGAAAAACTTAAAGGAAAATCCAACATCTTTCAGATGCCTGCCTCAAACATGAGCATTAATCCATTTCCCTAGGTCCCTTCCCTGCTACCAGACTCCAGCTGTTTGCTCCCTCCTTCCAGGCTGCCACCCTTTTAGAGCTTTCTGGATGGGGTTCCCCTTCTCCTTTAGACCTCAACCGTCATCAGGCTTATGGTTCAGAGGCTTAGGTCAGATCTATCTGATACAAAGACTATGTATGAGGTAAGTTTCTTCCTGAACACTTGTGCTCATTTCCTGGAAAAGGCATTTGTTTACCTGGCCTGTGTTTGCTGTATTGGCTACAACTCCGTATCAGCCTTCTCCTCCCTCTGACCTCAGGCTCCTCTCTTTTCATCTTCTCTCAGGTTTACCTCTGTGCCTGGGGCTCCTTTGCCTTCCCAGGCCACAGACTTTCTATTCTTCTGCTCTGGTATTGCCCCTCTGCTGCTTTGATCAGGCTGGGCTCCAATGCCTGGACCATCTGAAACTGGCTGTGGAAGTTACTATATGAAAGCCAGGTGATTTTTAAGATAACCAGTTAGGCAGTCAAAAATAGAGGCAACTACAATATATTTGTGACTGTTATAACTTCTTTGGGGAAATGACTTGAGTGGCTTTTTAAGGCAACAGGTATATTGCTAGTGCTCCAAAATCAAGTACCATCTCAAAGCCTATTACGAAGAAGATTATCAGCATCCTCTACAAATAGGCAAGATACACAGAACAAACCTGTGGATTAAATACCATCTCTTTTGCAAATGGTTTTACAGAATTAAACAAAATGGATACACAATTTAAACAAAAATAAATAGTGTATGTGGAGGTGAGGAGGAGGAGAAAAGTGGTATGGGCCAAGGGACAATAAGCTCCGTTTTAAAAAAAACCCAAATGCACATGAAAGGAGACAAAGTAGGGGAATACGAGACAGAGGACTGAATAGGGCAGTGCTGTTGTACATAAAAAAATAAGTAAATGGAAGGAACAAGGATCTTCTGTTCTAAGACAAGAAGGTACCATATAAAAATGACATCATGGCTCTTGTTTTTTTCTATCTCCCTCCCTGCAAACACAGCCTGGGAGCACAGAAGAACAGGATTACTACATCTCATGCATCATCATTTCTAGTAGAAGTTACAATGCTGTTCTCACATACAGCCCTGACACTTACCCTACTACAGCTTTTTTCATGGACCTTGTAGAGCAACACTCCAGAGCTTCCTTCAGTTAGACACATTTGGTGTCTGTTTGCTGTCTTTGGCAGAGGTGAAATTCAACCTCGTGCATATTTTATGTGCCTTGTAATAATATCCACTCATTCATTGCAGAAGATGCATTCTATTGCCTTCCTATGACACTTCTTTGGGACTGCAGCTGGAAGATGTGTCACTGGGACTTCCCTTTGTTTCCTCACTATGAACTAGATGCTTGTGACAGATGCTGGATTGGCAGCCCCATAGGAACAGATACTCCAGGCCACCAGCTTGCACAAGTTGTGATAGTTGAAGCGTCTAGCTTCTGTATGGCACCTATCACTTTGCTGCTAGACCACACAGGTTAATCAGCAGCTGTCAAATAGCACTGTTCAAGCACTTCTTCTGGGCCAGGGTGGTAACTCACCTGGTTAATGTCATGGGAGCACAGCCAAAGCTGATAAAAGATTTCAGTTCTGTATTTCAGTCTTTTTTTTTTTTTTTTAGGGTAAAAATGAGAGTTGCACTCCTTATTACTGCAGGTCTGCGTTTCTACCTGCTCCTTTAGGGATGCCCTTCTGACAGTCTGAAGACTGTCCTGCCTGAAAAAGAGAGAAACAGGGTGAAAGTGAGACCATGATAACCCACTCGAGACAGCAGAGCTACCTAGCTCCTTGTGGTCTTTATACTGACTACTGTCACCAGTACTCAGATTTGGCAATGCTAGGTTTGCTCTGGCATCTATGTGCTATATTGCAATCACTCCTGAATATTTGGACGTCAAAGGCAAAATGGTAATAGTGAAGTCCATGCCATACAAAGCATTGTATCAGCCTCTAAACGTACATAGGTGCCCGTGCCCTCTGCTTCTCATGGAATGGTAAGAACTTGACCCTTGTGCACAGAACTTCTAAAAAGTAAACATATATGTATATACATACAGCACATGCATGCATACATGCAAACATACATTATATATGTGTGTGTGTGTGTATACATGAACTTAGGAAATAATGTAATCAAGTCTTTTTTCCTGCTAGTAAAGCAAATCACATAATGATAATAATTCATCACATAAAATGAGCAAGCTTCATCCTAAGAACTGTTATGTCGCTTCTCTCCAAACTCCTGTGTGTTGTTCCAGAATATCATGGCTGTGCTCTGCAGTAATATTTTCTTTCTAATTTCCACTCTAAGCACATCCACCACCATATTGTGCCCATTGATTCTGAGCAGTGCTGCTTGTAAGCTTTAGTGATTTCCTCTCCCTCAGATCTGCCCATGGATGTATTTACGGAGAGTGAATCCCACCCTTCTCAGTCTTTGTTTTGTGAGACTAAACAACCTCTTTTAGACTGCTCACACTCCAATACAGTTCAAATGGCCCTTTTCCATACCTGTTTCAAGGTGAATTTACTCTTCTTGAATGTGGTCTTTGCATTCATTTTTCAAGAGTACATCTTACTAGTTAAATGATGGCATCAACATTTCCATATATAATGGAAACACCTCTCCTGATAAACCAAAAAACCATATTTGTCATTTTTGTGGCTGCATCATGTTAGTGGGTACAGCCAATTACTACTCTGATTTTTCTCCTCAACACCTATCCTTTCGTTCAAGTAACTTCTCACCATTAGCTTAAATGCAGGACCAGTACAGGACCTTGCACTTTGAGCTACTGTCTTTCACACCAAGAGGCTTAAAAACAGAAGGAGCATAGTTGGATTAGGCCAGTATTTTATTACTTTCATTCCCCTTCAAGACTTCCTCTTTCAACAGCTGTGTCTAGGTCTTGTCTCACTTTTGGGTATATGAAGCAATCTCCAGAAACATGAACTAAATCTAACTCTAGATTGTCCAAAATGCACTGCTGATTTTGTTTGCAAGGAAAACATTTTAACAGCAGAACATAAAGGCAAAAATAATACAGAGATGCTGCAAGAGGAATATGTATCCATCTATTCTAATGATGGCATTCACTTTATCAAACTTTTGTTGTCAAAGTCTAAGCTAGTTGTGTGGTTTCCCTCTACAACCGCCAGAAAGATGCTGGCACCTCTCCAGGGTTTTTATCACTCATATCTTAGGCACTTGTTTTAGGATCTGATGAACTGTTTCCTATCAGTGCCTGCTTCTTCCTTTCCACAGATTGTCAAATGAATCTGCATCAGCAGAGTAGCTGAAGCATGCAGCTAAAATCAGGTGAAATGAGCCTCTCTTCACTGTTTATCTTAAAATTCAGAAGAATATTCCAGTCAGTGACTGAAATGGCTGGTACATGAAGTACGCCATGCTGCATTTTTCTAAAACTTATGGATGGACATTAGCACTTCTCTGAACATTGTAACAAGGGTAGATTTCATGCATGGGTATTCCTGTGTCCCTTTTGGCCACTAGCTCTAGAATAACAAAATGTTCCAGTATAACACAGGAGCAGATCTAGTCAGCAAGAATGAAAAATGCTGAGGCTTTGGCACTTGGATTTTTCACGCACTGAGAAGAAAACAGATCATGGAGCAGTCACCTGGGATGTCAGAGAGCTGTTTAAAAGAACTAAACTCCCTAAATCCGATCATTACCAACATGTCATGAGACAAATCTAAACAGTGAAAGAAAAACACAGGACATTTAAAACACTTTTCTCCAGAAGCAAGTGTTTTCTACAATGTTCATTGCAAGAATTGCTGTAATTTCAGATTGGAACAAGAATAAGTTTTGGAATTCTGATTTCCCATGAGAGAGCTGATTAATTGGTGTAGAAAATGGCTGAGACAGGAAATTGCCTCTGACCAATCCTGTGTTACCATCTGTCCTTATATCAGACCGATCCTGTTTTCTAAGAGCTCACTTGGAAAAAAATATGGTCTTTCAGCAGACTGGTGTGTCTAAACAAAACTATTGTTTTAGGTCTTGTTTGTGCCAAAAGGTCATGAAGAGAGATTGGGGAGTTCCTGAGTACAGCAGGAGCTCTGGAACAATTATAAACTGGAATTTCTAAAAAGGAAGGAATTTGATGTGAAGGGCCAAGTCATCAGGATTAATTAGATTCAAGAAGGGATGCTGACTTTCAAGTAGTCTGGGCTGGAAATAACACCAATGGAGAAGTGAAAAAGAATAGAAAACATCAGTGTCTGCAAACTGTTTTCTGAGTGGGTGTTTTGGGGAGAGTGCCAGCTGAAGGATTCAACGTGTGGTAGGAAAAGTATGATTTATCCATGCCCATATCTTTGAGTAATCAACTCACAAATTGGCTGATTAGTTAATATTGCTTCCTTACAAAAAGCACTCAAGTTTGTGAGTATATTTGGTGATACACTTTTGGCAACTCAGATACCGTTGCTGGAACACGCTCCCCTTTTCTGTCACACATCCTGCTCTGCACTTTCTGGTGGGCAAATGCAAGTCCAAACAATACAACAAAGTATTCCGTATAATTAATTTCTTTGTGGTGTTTTTCTCTGTACACAAAAAGCCTGCAATTCTTTGCACCTTAATCGTTAAAATTAGAAATAATCTCCATTCAATGTCCCACCTAAAATGGGAACTGAAAAACATTTTTACTTGTCAAGACATAAATCCAACCTCCTGTTTGCCTCTCTAACGTCATTGTTTCTGAAAGCAGAATAGGAGCTGCTTTTCCTCCTTCAGGTTGAGATGTTGATAGCTTAAAGTGGAAATACAGAGTTAAAACTTCCACTTGTAGCCAGTGAGTGAAACAGAAAACTCATCTTTTGCTGTTTTTGTGGGAATATGCTTTGGTAAAATGAATAATCCCCAATACTTTAACTTCTTAGGAGGGAAAATGTAAAGCAATCAGGTGGTTCTGAAGTGCTCAGTCTGGTGTTAGGTTGAGCTTGCTGTCTCTCTAGAAAACCTGATGTGCGTTGTTGGCAGCAGGCATCAATGCCCCGGGGGAGAGGATATACAAGCCTGCAGGAATGTAGATAAATATCTAAGTTCTCAGTCTACATGACAACAACAACAACAACAAAAATAAATCAGTGAAAGCCTCCAAAGCTGTGCCAAGGGGCCCTTCTTCACAGTCACAAGTACCTTACTAAGACTAGAGCTAATCCTTCTAATTGAAAATATTTCATATTTATAAGATCCAATCACAGTTCTGACTTTTTTTAACAAACAAAATTGATAGGGTTTGGTTTGTCTGGGGATGGGGAGGGAGAAGTGTGTGTCCTTTCTTGATCTGGGCCATATTTTCTCTGCAGTACTGCCTAATGGTCTTGTCAGTTGTGATTTACTTGATAACTTTCAGAACCAAAAGTGCAGGTAACCGATTTTTTTGTAAAATTTAGTAGCTTGCTGGAAATAGTTATACACCTTACAGAAACATCTACTGATTATAGCAACACATCTTAGAGTTCAGTTAGTATAACTGAAGGTGAGGGTGTGTAATTGTCAGGGGAAGTGGCATTTTATTATAGAATTTTCTGAACAGCGGGTATTTGGTCAACTCTGGCGATTCCACAGATGTACAGACTGCCCCTTGGGAATGCTATTTATAAACTCAAAAGCAGCTGAACAGCACTCACAAAAAGGCTGCCACTCTCAAGAAAATTAATGACAATCTTACATTGTTTGAGAATGAAGAGAGAAGAGCCATTGTGTTAAGCTTAAAGCATGAAGAGATAGACAAGTACGTTTGCGCTCCTTTGTCTTGACCTCTCTATCAAAGATCGTGATATTGATGAAAATGCACTATTCATTGCATTGTCAACTTAGAAAAATCAATACAGGAAAATGTAAACATAGAGGTAACCCCACATCCCTTTCTCCAAAAGGCTCCCAAGAGTCCCCTATAGCAGATCACTATAAAGAATACTGTGTCTTCATGTCCTGGAGCTTGCAGGGTGTGGCTTTGCTGTACTTCCATTACAAAAAACAAAACACAACAAACCCGCAAAAAAACCCCCAAGACAATCATACTCAAAATAGTTCCCTGAGTGCAAGTAATACATGCAGAGTTTCTGCACCTGATCAGTTTTTTTGGTGACAGGTTTTATTCAGAATTTTAAAAATTACAGTTGAACGTAATTTAATTGCAAGTCCAAACTGCTCTGAATAATTAACAATTCCCTACTTCTTTAAAAGTTTCCTGCTGGGTTTGAAAGCTGAACTGACTGAGCAAAACCATCAGATGAGCACTAGAACTAGCACAAGAGCGAGAGCGCCAGAAACAGAAGTTCAGTGTCAAAGAGGGACACTTTCTAATTGCAGTGGCAGTGACTCAGCTGCTTTTAGCACTACACTTAGAGCACAAAGGGGCTGTACAGGTATCAGCGACTGCCATTTGAATATAAGAGCACTTTTAGTTGACACCATTGTCTTACCTGTGGCACAGAAATGCACCCTAATACATAACGTGTGCATTACAGTGATACAAGTACTCATGATGACATATCAAATGCTTTAATAACACTTACTACCTTTTGAGCAAACTTTATATCTTTAGATCATTGCAATTAAGGACTACATTGCTGTTACTGATGGAGCGAGGGAAAAATTACATTGCTAATACCGTACGTTTTGTGTGAAGTCGTCTCTGCAGAGACAAGGCTTCTTATCCTCCCTTCGGAGCATGTGTGAGAACTGTTACAACAACAAGCAGTTTTTCTGTTACTTTTATTTTGGTAAGACAAAATGGCTGAAGGCCACAGCTGTTGATTTATTCAGATGCCGAAGGAAACCATTAGCCCACTGGACCCTGAAGATGAGATTTCTTTGTGCTAGATGTTAATATGAGGAAGTCCCGAACAGTGGCTGCCAAAGGGACTTAATACAAATGCAAAATGCCAAACGTACCTAAAAGGGAAGGAGGAAGGGGGTTGCTTATTAGAGAAAAAATAAATATGCCAATGAAAAGCACAATTTGCTTTTTTTCTACTTCTTCTTAAGTACAGTGTGATGTACTGCAGCCAAACGGCGAAGATGAAAACTCTCCTGTATTTAAATCAAATAGAGTATCTTTGAAACTACACGTATGGTTACACATCTGGTTATACTGTTAATGACTACGTGTGCACGTGAAATGGTTTTTATCAGCACGACGGACGGAGCTTCTCCACAAACTCCCTGCTGTTTGCATCTTTGTATTAATTAGTTGTAATAGCCCAGTATAAATGAATTGAATCCTCAGAAGAGATGTCAAAGAAAAAATGTAATAGCTGCCATCAGGGTAGGTAACTACTCTTTCAGATTACTGCTACAATGGCCTCATGGCAGAAAAACGATTCATTGTTGCCTATACTTAGCCTGAATTTCAGATACTCCTCCCTCTCCCCCAATTCTTTTCTTTCAAGATTCAACAGTTACAAGTACTTTACTTCACACCTGTGCAACGGAAGTGACGTTTCTGATACTTCATTCAGGACTTTAAAAGTATTTAGTACTGGACAAGCTGTCATCTACAATAATGCTTTAATCAACATTGGGTCCTATTTGAAGGATGTATTTTTATACAATAAAATGAGGCCACAGCACTGAAACTTGTCCTGGCTCCCTGTCTTGTGCTCAGCCCAGCAAAATGGAGTAAGGCATAGGGGTTTTTGGCATGAGGCAAAGGAATAAGACAAACTAAACCCCAGTACTTGCTAGTCAAGGCTAGAACTGATTATGGAGAAGAGAATGGGATCGACTAAAGAGGTTGATAATAATGGAGGAAATAGATCAAGCATGGTTAAACTTGAAACAAAGGACGGGAATTTGTTTCCACTGGCTGATGTTCCTCAACCTTTCCAACCAAGAAATTAACCAATAAACAACAATCCATTTTTGTGGTGTTGCCACAACAATTTCCAGTTAAAGACAAATAAAATTAGGATAAACTTCCAGTGTCCATATTATTTCCCTCATTTTGGTTGCTTGCTTGTTCGACGTGTGAGAATGCAAGTGTAGGTCGTTTACAAAGCCATTTTCAATTATTTTGCAGACCAGCTCCTGAGTTCTCATAGATCACCATAGATCCACACTCCACGGTTTGAAAAATGTGGCACTAGTGCATGATTCTTTCAATAGCCTGAAAACTGGCACCTCAAATTCCTTAGTATCACCAGCTGTCTGTAGTGACACAGTATTTCATCCTCCTCTAGCAATAATCTGCAAGAAAGACTATGACTAGCTGCTCTTGACCTGGATGGAAGGAGCCGTGTTGTAGTTGCGAAGGGTCCAGCCTTTCTAAGAGCCCTGCATAGCTGTCAAGATGTCACATAACGGAGTGTCTGTACAGGGGTAGGAAGAAAAGAAAGACAAAGGTGCTTTTGCATCTTAAAATAATGCAATGCCCTGTCAGTTAAAAGAAATAATAGGATTAAATTTTAGTGTGCAAGTTTAATTTGCCCCCTCCTTGAAAATCTACATTTTGATACAGTTTTTATTTACAAAACAACTGCTCTGTGTTTTTATATTTTCTCTCTCTTTCTTTTTTTTTTTTTTTCCCCAAAGAGTCCTGCCTCATTCTGTGGAATAAGCAGATTCACCCTCCACTGAGTATGCAGTGAAGGGAAAAATACTGTGCGTGCTGAATGAGTATTGTCCCACACTTTGTATTTTTTTAAATGAAATATATCTGCTGCTTCTTCAAACCAGCAGAGGGAGTTTTCTGATCTAAATAACTTTTTAACTTCTGAAACACAAACCTGTCTTTTTTTTTTAGTAATGTTATGTTACCTAGTAGGAACTGCTACTGATAACAAAAGGTGAAATTTTACAATCAATCAGGACTGTTTAACTCCTTAGTGCTAGAGGCTGTATGCTTCCAGTCAATTTTTATGGGTGCAAGAAGTTGCTGTCATGAAAAATGTAATAGAGTATTAAAAGCATGAAAAATTGACTGGGCTGGAATGTTTGGGAGCAAACTATTTGGTTAAAGGGGAATGTAGAATTATTGCAGTACATGTGCCACTCAAATGTGCATGAAATCATAACTTGGTAACAGCTGACACGTGATTTCTGTTTGATAAAAAAGTCAGTTCCTTTATTATTTTGCACTCTAGGGAGAAGTTTTGAAAGTTCCAGGTTTAGGTTTCTTTATTTGGAAGTAATGGAGCAATTTTAAGATTATCACAGTGGCAAAAAAGTTTAAGGAAGTGAAATGTTCACAGTAGCACTACCAGGAAAAGAGGCTACCATTATTCCTATTTTTTTTTTGCGAGAGAAAAAAAAGCATCTCCTGTGGTGACAATCTGTATCACTCTTATTTTATGTTATAAACCTACATGCCACACTCTATAGAATGATCTCTCTTGTAAAATAAAATTATAGCAGTTACTGACATTAATAGTGAGTATTTTCTTGATCTGTGAACATGTCACAACTCTTCCTCTCTCAAAAGCAAGAAATAAATTCAGATATTCCATTAGGCTCAATCATAAAGCATTTAAAATACTAGCCTTTCATTTTTAAAGGTTTTGTTGAACAAATTCCACCTCCGGAGAAAATAATCACAGTTATTTTGGGGAACCTAATTGGATTTGAAAATACTCTGAGACATACATGCACTTTTATAATTCCGTAGAGTCAGAATATCGATGCTCTACATTCTGCCTGAACTGAAAGAAATGACTGAATAAAAAGCAAGATCCAGTATTCCTTGTGTATCTATCAATATAGCAGCAAGACTACATTTTCAAAGGATTGCATAAATACCAATCATTGCATAATATCCAAGTGAACATGGCTAATTAAATGTTTTCAGCTTTTATTGAAGTGGAAAGTGAGGAAGGAACACATTGTGGGTGATTTAGAAGGTAATTATTGCTAAATAAGCATTTAGCACATGACATCAGACATAGAGCATATAGAAAAGAAACAAAGTAGTCACATGGCCTAACGGTTGAGCCGTAATAGTTAATAGCCTAGCACAGATGTATTTTCCTTATATGTATTATACTTGCCAACGCATATAAGACTGCTAAATACAGGTCCCTATGCTGCTCTGAGTTACACATGAGCGGACTCTTGCATTTTTGCAGAACTCACTGCAGCAAACTCTTGTCAAACTCAATGAAGCATGAGGCAGACACAACTGTTCAGCGCCACATAACTCACGGACCAAAGCCCCAAAGAAGGACGAGCTTTAGACACGGGCAAAACAGAAATTGTACAGGGCTGCAGATGATGGATTCGGCAGCATGGCAGCCAGTCGTCCGGAGAGAAAAAGACTTTTGGACTCAGCAGCCACAGGGGCTCCCTCAGGAGCCATCCCATTTCTGCCTCACTGGTACTGAAAAGGAGTGAGGAGGCTAAAGCCCAGGACTGGCCGGATGCTGGTGCACTATCATCGGAGCAGATGGGCTCTGAATAAAATTCAGTTTTTGTACTCAGACTGCTAAGAAGCTTTGAACCAGCCCTGGCCACAGTTATCGAGACTAAAAATAAAAGAGACAATTTCAGAAAGCCAGCGTCTTGCTAGTCCACAGCGTAAGAACCGAGAACCAGTGCTTTGCCCTCCAGCATGTTCTAGACTGAAGAGGAGGGCAAAGGTAGCTTTATGTCCGCACGGGTATTCATTCAGGGACAATCCAAAGGTAGTAATGAAGCTTAAATAAACTCGAATGAGTTTTTGCCCTAGTTCAGACCAGCTTCCTGAAAGAAGGCTACATGGAGCTCCTTCAACTCTCTGTAAAGGCATACACTATGAATATTTTATTTCTTACCTCTCGTTCATGCATACTTAGCCTTGTGGCAGGGTTTAAATAGGTAAAAAATGCTACATTAGATCAAATTTATAATTCCTCTCATCCTTTATCCTTTTTTTAGCATGTAGCTCTTCAGAGGAAGTGGAAAAAAACTATAGAGAAGACAGATGAGGATAATTCATCCTCATGGAAGTTATTTTCTGAATTTTTGTTGGGAGTGACATCCAAGGACAATGTTTCCTTTCTGTCCCAAATCTCCTATTGGAGATTGGGGTTAATCTCCTATTAACTATTGTAAATCTGGCGGTGTGGGGAGATTGTATTTTTAATAAAAAAATCAGTTCTCCTTTTAAGGGGTGTATCACGGGACTGTGTATCAGCACAAAACGCTATACCTGCTTCAAGGAAATTCTGACTATCACTTGTATGTTTCCAGTTCTGCTGTCGGAAGAAATGGAAGCACAGTCTGCCTCAAAGTACAGTGAAGGAGATAAAATATCATGCTACAATATGGTATATGCTTGTTTACACGCTCAGACTTGACATTTTGTCTTCAGTCCTCCTTATCCGACTCATTTTCTGTTTATATGCCATGAGAAAGATGCTAAGCAAAAGCTGACTCCTGGAAATACTTGACATTCTTTTTAGGCTAATTTTGTCCTGAGCTTGGCTGAAATGGCTCATTTTGAACCACTCATAAAAGGATGTCTGCAGCAGGGAGGACAGAATATTTTCATTTCAGAGAGCCCTGCTGTGTTATATTCCCTGATTTTCATCAAAACCAGACTGTGTTTACTTGTCCTTTTGGCCTCAGGGTCACTGTTTTATCTTTAAATTGGTTTAGTTCTAAGTAGTCGTTTTCACTCATTCCCGAGTTTCCCACAAAAACCTAAACAGTGGCAGCCTGATATAGCTTTGAACATTTTCCTCCTTTCTCAAGTACATCTTAAGTAAAAAACAAACAAACAAAAAAGCAGCAAAAAATACCCCTGCCCTATAAACTCTCCAAAAGCAATGCACCAGCCCACGAAGGCACACGAGGTCAGCAGCCTCGAAGGCCAAGGCGACGTGCCCCCTTTTCCCCCCCAGGCCTCCCTGCGTGCACCCCCCGCCACCTTCCTTGAGCCAGGAGGAACGGCCGGGCCCCTGCAGCCAGAACCGACCCCGAATCTCACCACTTTTCTGCCCAAAAGGGGCTTCCCGGATCCATCCCAGGGCGGGTGTTTTTGGGCAAAGGGCTGGAGGCGGGAGGCTGCTGGGGGAGGAGGTGGGGAAGCCCCTGGATGCCTGAGGCAGCTCGAGGGTCTCCCTCGCAGGGCCGGGGTTTTGCTGAGGGGCTGGAGAGCCGTGAGGCGGCTCCTTCCCGCGGGGGAGCGGCGGGTGCGCGGGCCGAGGGCAGGGGGAAGGGAAGGGGCCATCGCCCCTCTGAGGCGGGGGGTGCCTCCTCGGGAGGGCCTGAGGAGAACTGACGGCGGGGCGGGCGGCAAACCCGGCAGAAAAACCGAACCGGGGCAGGCACAAGCGGGGCGGCAGCGGGGCAGCCGGCTCCCGCCGCCGCCTGAGGAGAGCCGCGGCTGGGCGGGAACGCAGGCGGGGAAGCGCCGGCGACGTCATCCCGCCTGGCAACGGCGGCACGGCGGCCCTCGGCTCTCGCGGGATTTGGAGACCCCCGCCGCGGGCGGGGCGGGGCTGCGGCTGGGGCGGGGCGGGGCGGGGGCGGGGCCGCCGGTGCCGGAGCTCGCCTGAGGCGAGGCGGTGAGCGGCGGGACGGGACGGGTCTGCGGCCGCCTCTCCCCCTGCCCCGGGCCGCCTGGCGGCTCGGAGCGGCCCCTTTCACGCCCGTAGCGGCACGGATGGAGCCGCCGTGCCCGGCTTGAGCGCGTCGGCGGGACCCGGAGCCGCTCCGCCGAGCCCGGGCGGGCGGGCGGGCGCAGCATGGGTAAGCGCGGCGGGCAGGCGGCGAGGCTGGTCCCCTCTTCCCGCTCCCCCCGGGGCCGCCGCCCTTTGTCTGAGGGGGAGGGCGCGGAGCCGGGGTGCCCGGGAAGCGCCGCCGCTTCGGGGCAGCCCCCGAAGTCCCCTGGGGAAGGAGCGTTGCCGGTGCCCGCTGCCTCCGCGGAAGGCGAGGGGGGGAGGCCCGGGCCCGGCGGGCGGGAGCTGGCGGCGGCAGGTGCCCGCAGGTGCGTGGGTAAACGCTGCCGCCGCCTCCTCCTCCTCCTCCTCCTCTCTCCTCGGCGGGACGAGGAGCGGCGGCGGGGCTGGGAGAGGCCGGGGCCGCTCCCTCCTGCCCGGCCTGGCCCGGGGCGGGAGGAGGCGGGGGTTAGCGCCGGGGGTTACGTGGTTTTATGATGGGGAGAGCGAGGTTTACAGCCGTATAGCGAAAGCTGACCCGGTGCTGGTTGGAAGGAGCTTGGTTGGAGTGGCTTGGTGAAGGGTGGAAGTTTTTCTGATTAAATCGAGCGGTTTCACCTTTTTTTTTAGCTAGCTTCAGTTTGAGCTGCGCCTTCAGCCATCTCTCCAGCAAGGTGTTGGCTTAAAAAAAAGCAAGCGTACAACAAAGTATTCCTATTTTCGTAATGTGCTAGGTCAGGCTTACGATTAATTGAAACACTCAGTTGTACTGGGTCTAATTTTTAACGTAAGAGCATCTGCACAGGGAAGTATGAAAGAGTGACTCGAACACCTCTTCGGAGCCCTCTTTCCTTATGCAGAGTTCCCCCACTGGGGTCCATGAAGGTCCACTGACCATTTTGTCTGCGTTATCTCCACTCGTATTGTATCCCTTGCTGTGCCATCCTATATACCATCAGCTGCTTAATGTACTTCTGGAGGGTGTGCGTGAGAGCGCGTGTGGCGTGTTGTATGAAGAGGCGTCTGTGTGCTTACGCTGCAGTGTGCAAACATGCTGCATTTGAGCACGATTTAAGCTTTTAAAGTGGAAGGATACCTGAGATTTGGATAGCTTTGCTTCTTCCCCCTTGTGCATAAAAAGAAGGGAAGAAGTGCATGGTGTGCTGATGAAACGTGCACTTAGTGAAGTGATACACACTCCTCCTGGCTTGTGTTCCTCCTGATTATAAAGAAGTGCTTTTGATGTTTTCATCTTGGTGAAAATTGTCTTATGTGGTCAAAGCACACTTAAAATGAAGTCTGAGAATATAAAGTGAAATTGTTGGTTTAGGTTCTGATACAAACCAAACTCTAAAGAATTCACTTTTTGATGCTTCTTTTGATTGTCTGAAATAGGTAAGAATTACTGTTTCTTTCTGGGCTGCACTGCCTTACTTGCAAGTGAGAATTGTGTTGAGGTCATTGCAGTGACCTGTGATGGTATTTCCGAAAGCGTAAAGGTTTAGTGTGCTAATTAAACATTCTGAACTCAGACTGCATAATGCTGAAATGTGAAATACCTGAGGATTTACATATGGTAGGTCTGGGTTATTAAAATTATTAGTATACAGTTAGGAATACTGTATAAGACTGTTAATAAAAGACCAAGTCCAGTTTATGACTAATGATTACTATATGACATTGTTTTATGTATTTTTTTTTTTTCCCTCACCTCTCCTTTTCTTAAGTGTGGCTTCTTTCTCTGCCTCTTCTGATTACAGTAGTGAGCATATTATTACTGCTCCAGAGGTGACTGAATTGAGCGGGTGCATACACTCTGTGTCAAGTATTGTTATTGCATGGGTTGTTATAACCATAACGATTTGTGTGCATGTGTGGTTATAGAACTGTTTCTGCCAGAATGCTGGCAAACCTCTATAAATGATTGCAGGATGATCCCAGAGCCTTTTAAATAGATTTTCTATGAAGGTGTCATCCTTTATTCAGATTTTCAAGTGTTTCTCTCTTGTGACCAAAAGTGGAGAGGAATGTACAGTAAAACATCTCAAAAAATAGTAGTGGAAAAAAACCTACCTGTAATTGCACTGTACTCACTTTATTTAGTGATGGCCTCACGTTTACCTTGAGAAGTCATTAGTTGATTGTTTTATTACTGATGACATGGTAGAGCTGGCTCTTGATAAGAGATTGTTTGTCTTTTCTGTCAGTTTATGGAAGAGCTTTTATGTGTAAGAGGTGGTGTAGACGGGACCGTTGAGGTATCTGTTTGACAAACTCAAGGGTTTCTGAGATGTATGGAGAAGAACGAGGCAGTATGACTCTGGAGGAACCAAAAGGAGAAGGGAAGAAATACAAAATGCCTTAGAACAGGTTCTTTTATGTTCTTGTAGTAGCTGGAAACTAATGTTGCAAGAGCATGTGTCATTCAGGTGCTTGAAAGATGAGGAGGAGTTATCAGAGGTGACAAACACTAGTTGCTAGTAATGCCCAGTTACACGCTTAAGCTCTGTCATTGTAATTTTTTGCCTTCTGTACTAAATTGATCATGTGGATTCAATATATGGCTGTACAAATAGATAGAGAAATAGATTAATTAAAGTAAAAAATGTATTCAGATGTTCTGGGGAAAAAAACTTTATTTGATTGAATTATCTTTTTCCTGTCTTGGCTTGATATCCACTTAAAGGGAGGTAGAGTTCCATGTCTTGGTGCATTGTAACATCTGTCCAGTTTACTTCTGTGGCTCAATAACAGATAATTTTCCTAATGATAGTTAAGAAATGGTTTGACTATACAACTTGTATCTTAACAGGAAGGTTGAGCTAAATTCGCAGTGTCCCAACTGATTTTTGTATGGCTTCACAACTAAGAGTGAAATATTCTGGCAACAGCTGAGAAATTGCCAGTGGTACACTGAAATCTACTGGCCCTCTGTCAGTATCTTCTTAGCTATATGCATTTTTCACCCCCCCCCTTTTTTTTTTTATTTCCAAGAATTTGTGCAAACTTTGATTTGTGGTTCCCGTGAGGTAGTACATTTGAATTTGCTGCATTTCTTGTTTAGAAAGTTTTATAACTTTGGAATACTTTAAGACGCCAGACATACTTCTTTGTTGCTAACGGAATGAGTATAAATATATGTAAATATATTTGGTCTACAGAAACTATTTAGTAAGTTCATTGAACGTTAAACATGTGTGAAGCCTTTTGCTTTCTTCACCTTCATGTTGGCAACAGAAAAAAAAATCCAGAAGGTTTTTGTACTTTTAACATACTGTCACAGGGACAGTGACAGATTGTTTCAGTATTCACTAGTCATAGTACAAGAACCAATTAAAACATTACTTCAAGGTTTGTTCTCTGATAAAAAAACCAAACCAAAACAAAAAAACCCCCACCCAAACAAAAAACCAACCCAACACTCCCACCCCCACCCCCTCCCCGCCAAAAATCCACTCCAAACACCCCCAAACAATGGGATAGGATAGATGGAGAGTCCTTCCCCTACTATTTTTACCAAGAAATACATGATGTACAGTTGAACTTTATTCACAGTAAACTACTGAAGAATAAAATGACTTAAGTACAAGTTATTGCAACCCGTCGGTACTAGGGTACTTGACAAGCCTAATGTTCACAGGCCAACTGTATTTGTAGTAGCAATGTGCTTTCTTATTATCATTTTCTTTATTGTAGACAAAACTATAAGGGAAGATGGTGGAAGGTTGACCTCTGGAAGAGAGGTGCCTAAGCTACCGGGAAACCAACTTACAATAACTGAGAAGAGTTGATGGATACTGGGTTTGGGTCAAGGTAGAAGAGAAGTACCATCAAAAGGTGCTAGAGATTCTGTCTGCTCGGCTCTTGCCCTTTTGTTTTTCCAAGAATGTAAGAGAGCTGCTGTGCTGAGAGTCCTGTCTGTGGGGCAGGTAGGGAGGAAAAGGATATGGAAAGCAGGTCCATCATGGAAAGTTCCTTTTTTTTTTTTTTTTTTTTTTTTTTTTTATAAAAACCCATGGTCTGGCAGTTAGTAATTTACGGACTTGCTCAAAGGTGTTTGTAGTTTCACCGGACCTTTTTTATAGATAGGGGTGGACCATCAGGGACTTGTACAAAGGAGGACAAAGAGGAACGTGGCTCTTGCCCCCCACAACTACCTGTGGCAGTGAGAGTCCCTGTTTAGCATGAATGGGCGTGTGTGGGTAAAATATGTCCTTTCAGTGTGAGGTATTTTCGCTAAAGCTGCTGCTTGTTCTGCCTGACTCCTTTGTATTTTTTGAGAAATGGTGGATGATTGTTTGGTGGCTTCAGACTGAGAAGTCTCTCTACATCTGCTTTCCCCGTGTGCCAGCCATTCTGGGTGCTGGTCCCCTTTACTGGATGGTTATTTTAATTTTGATAGCACTTTCATCTTGTTGTGGAGAGTTGTTCAGGACTGTGTATGTGTTATTCAAGACTTAACTCCATGCAGGGGTGTAATTATATTTGCTGTCTTGGTTTCTTTTGTTTTCCTAACAGTTCTTAGAGTTTTTGTTTCAGCTAGGTAGGATCTTCCCTTTGAAGTCTCTTCACCTTCACTGGCCTTCTTCAGTCTGTTGTCCACCTGTGTTAGGGCTTTTTTGTCCCTTAGTGGGCTTTTGTTGCATAAACAGAGGAAACACATGGTTGGGCACACTGTACTGTCTGGGGCTAAGCAAGGCGGCTGCCCGGTCTGCCCCGTTCTGGCTGTCATAGCTCTGCTTTTCCCATCCATTTTGCTTCCTTGTAGATGCTGTCACATATGACTGCTGGTCCGGTATTTCCCTAACCTGTTTTCATAAAAATGATTTGTTAGAAAAGAGCAGCAATGAAAGTGCTTAAAGTTACTTGGGTCATCTTGACAGAAGTGGGTAAGTCAACCAGGTGAAATTTGTTGCTAGTGGGTCTGGGGTGTAGCAATTTCTAGCAGCTAGTCCAACCTGTGATCATGTCCTGGGCACTTAAAACATGTCTCTGGTCCACTACAGGGGTTTAGCCCTTTTCTTCTGTTCCTTGTAAAGTGGTGTGTTCGGTTTTGTTTGTTTGTTTGTTTAACTGCCTTCCTGTATTTTCTAATGTAGTTAAACTACGTTCAACTTTTTTTCCCCCGACACTCTTCCTTTCCATGAACACTGCTTTTATCTTCTACTCTGAATTGTGAATTTGCTACTGATCTAAAATGTGCCCCACTCCCTGTAAAGGGGATGCCTGTGCCTTTGTGTCCTTTATCTTCTTGGACGTGCAGTGATGAGAAATCGTTTTACGTAACTTTGTCACTGTGATGGTATGAGCCTAACCCTGCTTGTGCATCACCCTCGGCTGTCCTGTCGCAGTGGTTGTTAGCAGGACTGAAGTATACTGAAACTGCCTGTTCAGTTGCCTGTTTTCTAGAGTGATCCCTTGCTATGTTAAATAAAAGTGTACCAAAGATTTAACTTTGATGCTAGCCTTGCTTTGAGCAAGATCTTTGCCTAGATGGCCTCTGTAGGTTCCTCTCACCCTAAATTATTCTGTGTTTCTTAGCGTAAACTTCAATTCATTTGAATAATGTGATGCCAGCACAGCTATTTACTTTCTCTGACTAATGCCAATAAGTATTTTTGGGTGGGATTATGTTTTTATTGCTGTAGCCATATGCAGAATTGCCTTTCTTTATATAAAATCAATATGAAATGTTGCTTTTTCAGAAATCTTGAATGAAGAAAATGAAGCATTGTAGATATTTTTGAATAGTATATCTGCATTTCCTGAAAAATTTTAAGACCTGTCACTCCCAGAGTCCTAAATCAGACTAAAAGAGAAGTCACAGTATGTGTCTGTCTGCCAAATGAGTTAAATCTTTCCACTTTTGGGGTGATGTACACTGGAGAGAATATAATATGAGGTCATTTAGAATATTAAGTTAACTTTTCTTAAGGGAATATATATTGCCTATAACATGCTCAAGGTATTAGGCAGGATTGCTTTCAGTGGAATAAATTAGAATCTAATATTTTGAGTTACTGAAAAAAATGAACCATTTTCCTTTAATTTCAGCAATTTGGACAGTGCTGACTTGTGATGTTACAGGGAAGGGTTGCAGCTGGAGCTCTCCACTGAACTCTGGAGAAGGAATCGGGGATCTGTCTGCTTGTGTGCCTTAGTGCTGAAGAGCTTTCTGATAGTAAACTTTGAGTTTAAATTTGACATGACTGTTAGAGAAACTCAAAATGAATTTTATCACCTTTATTGCTTCAGCCAGATAAAGTATTATTCTAAATTATTTAAATGGCTTAAGCTCAGCTGTTTTCTTAACAGTACCTAAATTGCCATGAACATGATACTTCTTGATAGTAGAGGAATATGTAAATGGTTTTGGAATTAAGCAGTACTAGGTAATCTCTTTTTTTTTTCTTCCTTTTTTTTTTTTTTTTTCTGCAGCAGCAGCCAAGTCTCGGCTGCTGTGACTAGATTTTTATGGATTGGAATTATTAATGATTTTTATTTTATTTTTAAAGAAGGCAGTTCTGCCCAAGTTCCTGGAAACTTGCCTGGCTTATCATTTAAAGAAGACTCTTAAGTCATCAGTTTCTACCTCTTGGATAAAATTACTAAGTGGTCAGTCTTAGTTGAATGTTTTTGACTGTATATGTAGCTTGATCTTTTTAGGCTTGCGCTGAAATAAAGTCTCACCCTTCCTTCACTTAACCTCTGGCTAGTGAGTATTGTCCTCTTCCCTTGCTTGTACAAGCTGAATCTTCTGAAACTTCCCTGTCTTCCTAGATTAGCTTTCAGCCAGGCTGGCTCTCCAGAAACTGAGACTAAGCTCATGGTTGCAAAAAGAGTGAATGGAAGCAGGAAGAGGATGAGGATGCTACTTAACGCGGTGTCAGCCGCAGCACAATTACAGCAGTTGTCAAAGTTGTGCCTGTTGGAAATAACTGTCTTCCAATTTTAATTCTTCAGTTCCGTTGTGGATTTATTGGAGACATACCAGTTTACCTTAATTCCGCTTAGTGTGGGGTTTTTTTTGTTTTTTTTTTTCCAAGCTGCATTGTTTCTTCATTTTGGGGGGAAAAATACAAAAGCAGAACAATAAGCAAACTTCTCAGAATGGTTCAAGTTGTTTCCGCTCAATGCATCTTTGGGACTGGGGGGAGAAAAGTCTCCATCTTTGCTGCTTGAAGAAATGAAACTGCTAGTTTCATGAAGTTTGCACTCTCTAGTGAAGGAGAATCACATCACTTAACTCTGAGCTTGTATCTTTAGTTATGAGAGGATTTGTTTTAAGGCTACTTTGCATGTAATCTCTCTTCTCCTGAAGTCATCCTGTGGGTGCGGTTTCACATTGTGCTTCAGCAGAGATAACTTTAGGCTGCTGCCAAAAAGGGCCAGAGCTTTGCGATGCCTCTTCCTGGCTTGCCAAGGCTCTAGCGGTTGTGAGTCCACGGTGTGAGCTGACAAGCTGGCTGGTGTGGAAGAAACGCTTGTGCCAGGTTTGCCATCATGTCAGCAAGCTGAATGGCCTTAGTCTGACTGCACAGTCATTAGCTCCTGTGCGGGAGAGTGGATGGGACTGTACTTCAGGAGCCAGGGAACAGAGTGTGTTTCTCCTTTTCCATTTTAGCCTTCAGTTACTTTGCACTAGATCCAAGCTGAAATTTCTTGAGTTCCTTCTGAGTGTCTATACTAATTGCTCTCCCTAAGCGTTCATGATCCAGCAAACTGATTATTTCACAGCTTGCTTGTTCCTGATCTTTAAAATGCTTTTTTTAGAACTCCTTGTCATCCTTTCCCATCCATTTTAAGCCAGCCAAGTGTCCTTTTTAAACTGTGCCTCTCACTTGCATTCTTTTTTTTTGTTGGTTTAATAATACCTTTAAAGAGAAAATAGTTCCTAAACAGCTGGAACTTGTTATTGAGGTGCTTTTTGTATTTCTGTGGATTTTGGTTTTGGTTGTCCTCAGTAATGTGTATGTTTTAAGAAGAAGACTGAGCACAGTATGTTAAAAAAAAAAAAAAAGCCTCTGTGCTTCTATATCCAGTTTTTCCACAGTGGGACTGGACTTTAATGTTCCCATCACTTTTATGGAGTTTGGCTTATTTAGTACTGTCATGAATCAGTAAATGCAAGATTAACTAGAATAAGCCTGCCTAAAACTTAGGGTAAATTATACTGCTGTTTGCATTCATTTTAACATCTGAATGTTTCTATTGGGGAAGTTATTAACTGCTAGAACAAATTGCCAAGGGAAGTGCTAGATCCATCATTTTTTGATATGGTCAATCCCCTGGATGATGCCCATATCAGTGTGGTGTTTAATCTTCCCTTTTGGCAGATTTATTGATCGTGTGTCCATGGGATGATCTAGTTCAAGACACTGGCCAGAGTTGAATCCAACTGGAAGAGCACCAGCTGGCTGATTTGGCAGCAAACTAAACCGGCACACCCTGGAGCAGCACAACTGTGAGACCAGCACAAGAGAAGAGGCAGTGGTATGGGAATGAGTAGGGAGAGAGTGTGCAGGGTCACTCCTTCATCCTAAGATTGTTGGAATCATTGTAACAAACTCCATTCTCTGTAAATGACTAAAGAATCCGTTCCTGAAAAGCAGAGCCGATCTGATTGGTTTCCTAAGTGTTTTTTTAGTACAAGACTTCACAAATTTAGCTAGATTTGCAAGCTGCCTGGGAGTGTCGGTGGAGTTTCAGATGACTCCCTGAAGAGTAGGCCATGGGCTGTTTGTTTGAAACCTTAGTGTCCCAAACAACACTTCTTTTTGTGTTTATCTGAGTTAGTGCTCTTCTGACGCCAGGTAAAATGAGAAGCTGTTCTGAAATGGGGGCAGTGGTAGAGCTGAGGGGAGTAAGTCTTTTGTAGACATGAGGACAAGAGCAAGTATGTTAATCCCATACTATCATGGGTATGATAGATAAGGAGACAGCAGGTCTTTCAGAGAAGTGCAAACAGCAGAATATTGTCCTTTTATTAAGCATAAATTATTATAAATTGTGCTTTTTGGCTCTTGAAAATCAAATACGGTGCTTTGTTTGCCTGACTCAAACTATGCGTGCTACTGAAAGTATACCTTGTCCTTCAGCACAGGGAAGGAGAGTTTGTCTGTGAAGTGGAAGATCATAGTTAAAAACATTACATTAACATTTTCACATTATGAGAAGCCTAAGTATAACAGGATCTGCTTTTACTGCATACCAGTATCTGTGTAAGGCTGTGGTGCAGGGAAGCAGAGAAATTGAAAACTGTCTTGGATGAAACCCTTTGCAGCTTGAGGAGAGCTTGAAAGCATTTCTTGTAGCTGTATGTGCTATAGGGTTGTATGTGAATTAACAGTGTGGTTTTTCTCAAGTAAAAGCACAATTGAAAGTGCATAAAATTGCCTCTTCATTTTCACCTATTCATCATCTTACTAGATGCTTATTTGTTGGAAGAAGGTTTGCTCTTTCAATCTTAATGCTTCATCCTTACTGAGAGAGAATCATAAAATATATATATATGGATTATAATGTAAATGGCCTCTAATGTGTAGGTAGTAGAAGAAAACCTGCCCTGGTGGATAACTAGTAACATGAAGCCTCAGGCTTGATGAATAGCAGATGAAATAAAGCTGTTTATGAAATATGACATGTGCTGTCAGTAGAATAAGACAGAGCCTGCTGTCTCCATGCAGCAAGAAGACCGTGCTGATTTCCTATGTAGACAGAGTTGCTGGATCTTGCTATATGCTGCTGTATCATGCTTTTGTAGTTCTGAGCAGTGATTGAAGTGGTAAACCCTGACCTGAAAAGCTGAGGTTATATTGCTGATTTTTTTTTTCTCTTGATTTTACTCTTTATTTTTGTGTGTTGTGTCACCAGGGTTGTGCCTGGTAGTTGTGAAATATGTGAGGACAGTCAAAATGATTTCCTTTGTGTTTCTGAAATCCAAACTGCTACTTCAAGTTAATGTGTTGAGAATGGTGGAGGTGAGGGTTAGCTTTTTGTGAACTTGTGTTCGGGTGCTTTGTCTCCTGACCGCAAGGACTGGTATCTGTTGCCCCAGACAGCTTTTCATAACCTCCCGTAATGCCTCTGCTCCCTCCTCAAATTCTTCAAATACCGATCGTTCTGTGTTACTATCAATTAGCTGTGCAAGACACAGCACATGCTGTAGCTGCTTCCAAGCTGCATATTTGGTGATTAGCCAATCATCAGGTTAAAAGAACAGGAGTGTTGGGGCAGTTCTTAGGTCTTTTCCTCAGGGACGACTGTGATTTGGGTGCTTCAGTGCTGAGTCTGGAGAAAAAAAAAACAAACAAAAAAACCAAACCAAATACCAAAAACCCCCCAAAACCAAAAAACCACCAACTCTTATTTTTGAGATGCTCCTCTTCTGGCATGTTTCAACCAAATGGGTGTATGGGGGAAGAATTATTGGGAGTGAAGCAGGAGAATAGGCTGATAGGGATGCTCATGCGAGCCTGGTTTCTTCAAGTGCTCAAGATTATGTACAGGTACCTAAAAAACCCCACAGTGAATGAAGGGGGGATGGTTGATGTACCACAGTAGTACTGGGAGAATGGTCCAGCAGGAACCTCCTGCAGTTCCAAAAAGACAAATGCATAATCCAGCATCTAGGAAAGAACAACCTCGCTGTCTACCAGGTGGCACGAGCAGAACAGTAGCTAGCAGGTCATGGGGAGTGGTTGTTCCCTGCTACCCGGCACTCACA
The DNA here is from genome assembly GCF_026419915.1 of Harpia harpyja. Classification (NCBI taxonomy): domain Eukaryota; kingdom Metazoa; phylum Chordata; class Aves; order Accipitriformes; family Accipitridae; genus Harpia; species Harpia harpyja. Next base: position 7,012,679 of record NC_068954.1, read on the forward strand.
AGGTTGTCTTTAAAATACCCTGTTCAGTTTTGGTCCTCCCTCCCCTCAGATGCAAGGGGGATGCCAACAAACTGGAGAGTTGAGTGTGGTTAAGAGGATAGTGCATATAGTGTGCAAGAAGTTGATCTAGCCTGGTGAAGAGAAAGCCATACTCTCCTTGGAGGCACAGTGGGAAAATGTAAATGAATGGCTGCAAGTTAGGACAATGTTAATTCCTATTGAATATAATGGGGAAAAATTACTATGAGAATTGAGTACCAGAAAAGGTGCCCAGGGTGGCTGTTTTATCTCCATGCTTTGAAGACTTTCAAAATTTAGCTGGACAATGCCTTGAGTGACCTGATTTGACTTTTGAGGTTAGCCTTGCTCTGACCAGTTAGGAGTAAGTGACCTCCAGAGGTCCTTTCAAACCTTGTTTTTCTGTGATTGGAAGTATTGCAAGCCATGCAGGTTTAAATCATGGTCTTAATAAGATACGCTTAAATCCTTCTAAATTCCAGTTACAAATGGATGTTTAAAGGACCCGATCTCCTAGCTTTTAGAACATAATTGAGCTAATGAAGCAATTTTATTTCCTTTAAAACTATCTGATTGAAATTGTAGGGTGCCCTTGAGCATTTGCCATTTTGACTGGCTTTTGTAAAAATCCATTGCATAAGGATTTCTCTCTGTGCTTTTTAATCAATGGTTCAGTTTTTTGTATTGACTAAAATGTCCACACTAAGAAGTAAATTAACTTTATTAATGCCATAATTAGTATGGACTCTCCTGACAGCCTGGAGTCAGATAGGAACACTTGTCCCTGTTTTAATGCTAAGCATATTTTGTGGTTTTTGCAAAATCCCAATCTGGGACCATTCAGACTATTGCATCATGTCTGTTTTTAAAGATGAAGGGAACACTTTGTGCATGCTCCGAATGATGCTTTTAAGTTTCCCTAAATTTATTTCAAAGCTAGATTCTTGCCATGTTTGCAGAAATACTAATTGTCATTCTAAATTAGATATGTACCAAATCGTAGGCCATCTATCAAAGCATTTTTGCATTTTTTTTAGAGCGTGAAAGGAGTTTTCTTTTGGTTTAAGCCCAAAAAGCTTTCAGAGACTTTCTTGTTTTTGTAACTCATGAATTCATAACCGGGAGCTATGATCATGCTATCCTTTTTGGCTAGAAGAGTCCTGAAAAAAATCTGCAGGAGGACCTGAAGCTTTTGTAGTAACATGGGGTCCTGATATTGAAGGAAGGGAACTTCTATAAAATTCAAATACAGATTTTTTTTTTTTTTTTTTTTTTCTTGGCGGGTGGGGAGGGAAATGACTTTGTAAAAAGAATTCTACCTAAGATAAGTGTTGGAGTCTTCAGCTTCAAACATATTTTCATGAGCAAATTATCTGGCGGCAGTTTTAAGGGAAAAACCTCTAAATATGGTGTTGACCCTGTGCTACTTTTACTGCTTATTTGGTGCTTTGGATTTGAACTAAATCTAAATGAGGTATAATCTTTTTGTTCTTCAGAGCTTTTTGGCATGGCTTTGTTTTAGCAGCTTTTGTAATTTGATGTTTTGTGACTCACCTTGAATGTTTTGCCAAATAGATGTTATAAAATTAACTTAAGGGAAGGAACGGAGGAAGAGGCATAAATCTATATATGGAACAGTGTCAGAGTCATGACTTAAGAAAATGTGGGGTGCTTTTTTTGAAGTACATTCCCCTGTGCCCTCTAAGATCCCTGGTTTTCTCTGCATATTAAATTAATAGTGGTTTTTCACTTTTGCTTGTGAAGACATTTGCTACCTTTCCTGCTGGTGTCACCTCTCATTTCCAGGCTGGTTTCTTGCAGTGAGCTCTACTCAGGAAGGAAATAACAGGTACCACAAAACATCACTTTCTGCTTAATGTAACTTCCCAGGTAAAAACATTTTGACCTCTTCTGTCCTTACAAGGTAGTATCAAATACCTCTAGGTGGTAGAGCTTTTACTCGAATACTTCCTATTTCATGTCTTCTCTTGCTGTGAAAGGAGGAGTCTGGCAATTCCTGCTCATAGAATCGAGAGGGTAAATCAAACCCACAATTTTAACATTTATTAAATTTGCAACTGATTTTAAGAAAAGTATTTCTGATAATATTGGAGAAGACGTGATCAGAGTCAGTTTAACATTCCTCACTCCAGGTCTATATCACTAAAACGCTTTTTTCCCAGCTGGCTGGTAATGATGACTTATCTACAGGATACAGTTGTAGAATTATGAGGGTATGTGTGGAAGTGATTTGATTTAGGAAGGTGAAAATTGACAAACTTAATTTTTTAACTGTGTTCTATCATACACAGTGGTAAGCACTAGAATGCACTCTATAAAATCATGGGAGCCTGGAGTAGGAAAATGAGGCATGCATGGTTTGCATCTTTAATGCTTCAGGGCAGGCTGCTGGGCAGGATTTCTGCTATACTGTTTAATTTTCTTCACAAAGTATCTTGCTAATAGTACTGGAGCCAGCTAGAGAGGCTGGTGTTTGAGATGGTTACTGTTAGAATGCAATGAGTTTCTCATTACTTGAAATAGTTTGGGAGGAAAAGCGTACATTTTTACAGTTTTCAATTGTTCATTTTCCTAATTACTTCAGCCATTCTTATTGGGCTGTAAAACTAGGCATAGTCTTTTATTAAAAATGTGTGGTGAGTCATTCCTTGGAGAATGCACCATTGACTTCCCCAATCTAAAAATGCCAGGCGGATTCAGGGCAGCTTCCAGATGGACCAGTTCTGTGCTGACAGAACCAAGGCTCCTGGCTTTAGACTGTCTCAAGGGTAGACTGCTATTTTTGTTTTTATTTTACTTTTTTTACGCAAGCTATTGATGTAGAGGGATTGTTGCTCTAAGCAGAAAATGTTTGTGCTAGAATGGGGTGATGCAGCATAGAGCAAGTTACAAAAGGAGTAAGGAAAGATAGCAGACACTGCAGGATGGAAAAACAGAAGAAAAAGCGAAACCTTACTCAGATTGCCTTGTCACTGCCTTTGACAGCAACTGGAGCTGGCTGAGAGTTCATGACTGGGACGTCAATGGCATAGCAGCGAGAAGGTATTTTTGGGAGAAGTGTTCAGTGGCTGAAATTAATTAAAGTTTGGCCAACTTCTGCAGAGTTGTGTGTCAACTGTAGATGTAAAATCAAAAGTCCAAGAAACTTTAATGAGGGGTCTGACAGATCTTGTGGATCACAAGAAGTCTGTGAAAGTCACAGGATGTCTCTGAAAGAGAACATGCTAAAGCCAGTTACTGATAAGTTCTTTTATTTGTATGGTATATCTAACACCTAAGTAAAATCTCAATAAAAGATTTTTGTGTCTGAATCACAGAATGGCTTGGGTTGGAAGGGACCTTCAGTGATCATCTAGTCCAACCCCCCTGCCATTTGCAGGGACGTCTTTCCCTAGATCAGATTGCTTAAAGCCCCATCCAACTTGGCCTTGAACACTTCCAATGATGGGGCATCCACAACTTCTCTGGGCAACCTGTTCCAGTGCCTCACCACCCTCATCATAAAGAATTTCTTTCTTATGTCCAATGTAAATCTACCCTCTTTCAGTTTAAAACCATTGCCCCTTGTCCTGTCACTACAGACCTTGGTAAAAGGTCTCTCTCCATCTATGTTATAAGCCCCCTTTATGTACTGAAAGGATGCAATAAAGTCTCCATTATCATTAGAAAGTATAAAATGTGGTGGGACCCTGGACTTCAGGAGAATAACAGAACTACCTTTTATTCCAGCTTGTTCCTTCCCCTTTTCCAATGGTAATTTTTTTCCCTTGAAGCTCATGGTGTTTAATCAAAACGGGAAGCTGGTGCTGAAGTTTGGGCAAGCAAAGGCCCAAATGAGATATTGGATATTGTGAGACTTAAACAATATGTTTGAAAGTTGTTTTGTTGCTGGGTTTTTTTAAGTGTTTCTCCCCCCACCCCGTGTGTTTATTCTGACTTTTTTTTTTTTTTTTTTCCTAAAAGCTATCTTCATAACAGCTTAAAATACCCTCACTGTAAGCACTGGAGTGTACTCATTAAATTTTTAACTGATCTTGTAAACCGTCACATATATCCAGCACCTTTTTGGTGGCAACTTGTAATAGAAAAGATATACTGTATTCCAGAAGAATGATGTATTTTCTTAATAACCCAGTGCTATGGTCTTTGATTGGAAAGACTTTGATTTTTAAATTCCCTTCTAAAAAGTTGGTGTGGTTTTTTTTGGTTGGTTTTTTTTTTTTCTTATCTGATAGAGGAAGGGGGGCTGGGGCTGGAGGACTGAGCTGCCCCAGCACAGCGCTGCATGAATGTGAGCTCAGGCGGCGATGGTGCTCTGTCTCATCAGCTCTTATGCTGGGGAGGTGGAAAGGGGGCTTATTGGGAATTTGGCCTGACTCTGTAGCATAGTGGCTGATTGCCATAGCTCATGTAATGCTGCATCAAACCTAATGAGCCTTCTGAGATGTGGGGTGTGTTGGAGTGAGTATGAAGGCTGTTGCTTCAAATGGAGCAAATCCTGTTGGGATCCAAACTGAGTCCCTGCTGGGTGGCAGCAGGGTGTTTGTAGTGCTCCCAGACTTTGGGTGGACACAGCTGAGCTGGTTTTATGTAGAATCAGCTTGGGTCCAACAGTGCATATTTGTTCCTATTGAAGGTGTCTTTAGTGCCTGAAAGCAATGTTTGTTTGCCCAGCACCTGAGCTAATAAATTCTACAGATTTAGGTTCTGTCTTTGAAATAATCTGCTACTAGAATAATCAGCTTACAGCAAATTGGGAGTTAATTGTATGTGCTTAAAAGAAAATGTACATAGAATGGCATGAAAATCTTTCAATTCCATTGGCATTATGTTGTTTTATTATGAGCTAATGGAAGAATCCTGATGGCTCGGGGCACTTTGCTTAAAACAAGACCTTAAGTTAATATTTGAATATATGAGGTCAGCATTATCTTAAACTGCAGAGTACCTCCTCTGCCACATCCTTTCCTTGTGGCAGCAGCAGTTTGCTTGGCTGGCATATAGGGGATCAAAGCTTCAGGAGCAGGAAGCAATGTGACTGCTTTGGTACAGAGCCGTTTATCAGGACTGGAGCTGGCATGACTGGTATGGCTCACTTGGGAGTAGGCACAGGTAGAAATGGCTCTGCTGTGTGTCACTGCTATTTCTGAGGCCATACAGGAGGCGTCTGACCTCCTTTTGAGCTACTGTGAAGGTAGAACATCTTACTTGTGATGCTGAACACTTTCAGTAATCCTCGTGATGCAACTGTTCTGCAAGTCCTTCATGTGCAGCATTAACGTGATGGCTCTGCATGGCTCAGCTTGGTTAAGTGACTGCTGTTCTGTATAGTGTGACTTAAAACTATTGACTTATTGAAGGCTGTGGTGAACTGTACTGTAAAATATGTGTAGACTGCATGGTCTCCATTGGTTAAATATACTCTTTCCTTGTTCGGTTTCTTAATAGCTTGGAACTGCATCCCTACCATCAGAGTTGACAGGAATCCAGTGGCCTCATATTGTTTATGCATTATGTTAGGATGTGGTTTCATGGCACATTTCGGCTATGTGCAAAGCAGCAAGTGGTGAGGGGCAAGATGAGTGCATCCGTAGGGGGAAACTGCTGGTGTTAGGGACCTGCATGTTTTGGACGTTTATGTATCATCCTAGTTCTAGTCTTATCCCACGGACTTAATGCCCATTAAAGATTAGCATGCATTAAGAGTGTTCCTGGGCTGCATGTCTTTGATTTAGTTTCAGTGAAAAGAAATCCAGGTTGCTTGCTCTGAGACTGTTCCACACTGGGAACTGAAGCACAATAAATGAGGACGGTTTGGAGCTTCACTGAGAAGCATGTTGCTGATCTGGACTGTAACAATGATGTGGATGTTGATCTAAGTTGGGTTTGATGCAGTCCTGTGTCTCTGACCCTGCAGTGAGCCATCTTAGGGAGATAAACTTGCAGAAAGTTGGCACTAAATAGTTTTCTCTTGGGCTGTTTTCTTTATCTGATTCATCAGTAGTATAAATAAGTACTAATTTAAGCGCAGAGCAGGGGAAAGGAACTATGTGAATGCACACAGAAGAGAGGATGGGATCACAGCATCCTTGGGTTGAGATGTCTTAGAAGTACAACTTTGCAGGTTTCCCGCTTTCCATTGGTGATGTAGCTGTATTGTGCACCATGAGAAAGAAAGTAGGAAATACTATGTGTTTGATCTGTTCAAGGTTCAGTCCCTAGGCTGCTTCTCATGCTTATTGGTTTTGGGGCATGAAAGGAAGGGAAGCAGCTTTTTGCACAAGACCAGTGGTCAGAGCGGTTTCCCCAGTAGTGGGAAATGAGGTGCTTCCCTACTCGGTGTGAGGAAGACCAAACTCACCTCTGTATCCCCAAAGAATACTTTGATCTTTGGGGAATTGGTTATTATGGTCATTGTGGGTTGTTGTGTAAACAGGAGAGTGAATCACCCGAGCAGATGCAGAGTGCAGGAGGAGCCTGGCAGCAGAGCAGTGGAGGCTCTTGGCCAGGAGGGATTTGTCCTTGGTTGCCAAACCCTGGTGCTCACCTTGTGCATGTGTCTTACCAGTAGAGCTTCAGGGGGACAAAACTCTGGCAGTTTTGGAAGCAGGGGCTAGAATCTTAAGGGCAATGGGGAGTCCACCTGTTCTCTTTATTAGAGCATATGGGTTGTCATTAGTGACTCAGGTCAGGGTACGGGGAATTATGTGGTGTTGAAGTGGAAAAAACCCATTCTTATAACTACTACTTGTGTTTAACACTTACGGAGGTGTTTTCATTGTTCAGCATTTAAACACCTGAACTACTTTTTCAGTGTTAAGATTTGTCTTCAGTGGCCAAATGTATACTATGGTATTACTATTAAAAAAGCTGGAACTCATATCTCACAAATTGTAGGAAAGTTTCTGGGGAAAGCAATTGGAAGGAGCTTTCTCCTTCAGTCCAACACCTGATTTTGAGATAGTCATGAAGAAAAGTTGATAGTTAAAAAGTTAAGATTGTGTCTTCTGTTGTCTTTTGTCTCTAGTGTAAGCTTGCTGTCTGCTATAAAACTAAATACCTTTGTAACTCTGTGTGTATGTATTCATACATAATAACAAAAATGTTAGCTTGGTTTTATAGGAGACTAAACTTTGTTTTTTTTGTGATAGGTGTACAAGTGGAAATAACAGTACTAATAAAGTTTGTTTCGGGCATCTAGCAACTGTCTGTTACGATAAATTGGAAAAGCAAAATCTCAGTTTCTAATGTAACTGCAGTTCTGCTGGCAAGATGCTTTTGGAGGCCACACAACTTTCCAGGGTTCACATTCCAATAAATGACTTTGAATCTGAACTGACCTAAAACCTGCCTGAATAAAACCTGCCTGAAGAGACCTTTATGGAGCATGGCATGCAACTCAAGCTCCTCTTGCTGCTTGATGTTGGACTCTGTCCCTCCAGGTCTGCAGCAAGTTTCAGCAAGGCTTCCTGAATAGCTTGAGATTTATATGCAAAGATTTCAGTTATCCCACAAATGATTTTTTAAATTTTTTTATTTTATTTTATAAGCTATTGAATGTGTTTTTTTTCATGAGATTTATTTTATATCTGGTTTGTGTCTTTTTCTGGCTACTACAGAAAGGTCACTGGATTCTGACAGTATTGTAATATCCTAAACAAAGTACCAAGAACGTAAAATTGTGCTTTTTGCTGGATCAGTGTCTGATACTTGGTTATTTCTACTGAAGACACAGGCATGCTAGAATTTCAGTATATTTTCCACTCTTTTCCTTGCTTTATTTATGTATTTTTTTTGTAGGGCTCCAAGAGGACCTTAGTTACCTATGATAGCCAACTTCAGAAAGAATCTGACTAGCTGAAGACTCCCTTTGTTTAAAATCAGTGAAGATGGGTGTTACATGGCCATACTTATCGGGAGGCTTGGCTTCTGCTTTGGCATTGGGTTGTGGTTGGCAGAAGAGCCGGTTGTGTAAGTTTTGGAGAAGCGGAGAGTCCACCTGTGCCAGCAGTGAGTGAATGCCTTGTACAGGCAGCATTGCTATGTTGGCTAACAGCGTGAGCTATTTTGTCAAAGATGCAGTGCTGTTAGATAGGATACTTTTTGTCTTTGCCATGGGGAACAATGTAGTCTGTAGTTGTTGACTGGGCTGACTGGCTTTGACATGTTTGGTCTGTTTTATTGTTTCATTAGGCAGGCTGTCATCTTACTTGAAAGCAAGAGCTGAACAGACCACTCCCTTAAAGCCTGCTAGAACCACCTTTCCCCCAAAGATGTCCAGTCAATATTTTTTTACTTAGCACTGTTGATTTAATCGATCCCCTGCCCCTGAAAATGGGTCAAAACCTTCAAAAAGCACTGTCTGGGAAGTTCTGAAATTATGTTAGAAAGCTGTCATGGCTGGATGACAGAAAGCTGCCACCTAAGGTATATCTTTGGATCGAATCAGTCACAGAATCACTGAGGCTGGAAGGCACCTTTGGAGATCATCTAGTCCAACTCTCGTGCTCAGAGCAGGGTCAGCTACAGCAGGTTGCTCAGGACCATGTCCAGTTGGGTTTTGAGCATCGCTGACTACGCAGCCCCTCAGGACAAACTGTTCCATTGTTTGATCATTCCCGCAGTGTGCATGTATGTAGATGTATGTGTGTATATGTATGTTTAAGTGGAATTTGTTCTCTTTCAGTTTGTGCCCATTCTCTCTTGTGCTTTCACTGGGCGCCGCTCAGTCTTTTCCACACCCTCATCAATAAGATCTCCTTGAGCCTTCTCCCAGTGCTTTCAGCCTCTCCTTGTATGAAGATACTCCAGTCCCTTAGTCATCTTTGTGGCCCTTTGTTGGGCTCACTCCAGTATGTTTGTGTCTGTCTTGTACTGGAGAGCCCAGAACAGGACCCAGCACTCCAGATGGGTCTCACCAGTGCTGAGCAGAGTAGGAGGATCACCTCCCTTGACCTGCTGGCAATAGTCTTCCTAATGCAGCCCAAGATGACGTTGGCCTTCTTTTGCTGCAAGGGTGCATTGCTGGCTCACGTCAACTTGGTGTCCACCAGGTCCTCCTCTGCCAAGCTGCTTTCCAGCCAAGCAGTCCACAGCCTGTACTGGTTGTTCCTCCCAAGGGGCAGGACTTGGCATTTCCCTCTGAACTTCCCTCAGCCTGTTGAGGTCCCTCTGAATAGCAGCACACCCATCTGGTCTGTCAGCCACTCTTCATGGTTTTTTATCATCTGCAGACTTGCTGAGGGTGCATTCAGTCCCATCATCCAGGTCATTAATAAAGATACTGAACAACTCAGCATTGACTCCTGGGGCGCATGACTGGTGACTCTCTTCCAGCTGGACTATGTGTCATTGATCATTACCCTTTGAGCCTGGCATTTTGGACAGTTTTCAGTCCATTTCACTTTACACTCATCTGGCCTGTACTCCATCAGTTTGTTTATGAGGATGGTATGGGAGATGGTGTCCACTGCCTTCCCCTCATCCAGTGAAGTAGTCATTTCATCGTGGAACGCTGTCAGGTTGATCAAGCATGATTTCCTCTTCATACATCTTTGCTGATTCCCATTATCACCATGCTGGTGCTTTTGGGTGGCACTGGCTCAGCTGCCTCTGATGCTTCATTGAACAGAGCTTCCAGCCCCTCGACTGCTACCAGGGCACTGAATGTAGTCCTGTGTTTCTAAATCTGTTCTGTCAGTTCTTACAGTCTGTTATAATTTATTTTCTATAATACCCTAATCGACCTGATTTTGATTTGGCTTGTCATTTTTTTTGTTTCCTTCCCTCTTTTCTTGGTTGGAAGCATGTGCCAAGTGACGTCTTCTTTTTATATTTGAATTCTTGCCAAAACAAGATTGCCACTTAGAGATCTAGGATAAAGACATCTTCTTTGCAAACGGTGTAGGAGGTCGTTTGTGATGGCCCATGCTGCCTGTGAAAACTCAGGAGAATGTCGTCTCCCTCTCAGGTGAGCTTTGGTCCTGCTGGATGTGCAAGAAAGGCATGGTTAACCTCACAGTGTTCATGCTCAAGCTTGAGAAAACTATTTTTCATCCAAGACTCGGTCATTATGGGCTTTTAAGCTACAGATAATTGATTTGAGTTGGTTTGAAATTGAGAAAGCTGTGTAGAAAGCAGAGGGGAGGTAAGATAGGTGGTTTTGGTAGTTTGTGTTGCTGAGGTGTTCTGCTGCACCTTCTATGAATTGAGACTTTGCCGTTTTTGAAGGTTTTGACCAGCTTATGCTACTGCAGTCCAACTTACTGCTGACTGATTTTAGTATCACATTTGCTCTTGAGTAAAGCTTTTAAGTGAGAACTTGAAGCATTCAGATGTATAATTCAGAACTACTTCAAGCATTCAGAAGTGTAAGCTGTGGACTGACATGATTCCTAATTATTGTTGTTATAAGGAGTTGTGATTCCTTAAAACCATTTCCGTCACCACTGGACACTGTTTTTTACTTGGGTGAATATTATGCTTGAAGACTTTTCAGAGGCTTGTTTTACCTGGACTGTTTCGGTAGTAGAATGGTTTCTTGCCCATCACATTGCAGTCTGAATTACCTGGACGGTTCATCTAGTGCTACTTGCTAATATTGAAAACCAAAACTGTTAAGTGTTCCTCTTAAGGACCACATAATAGTGAGGTGTGTAGCTTCTTGCTGTTTCTGTGTCATCACAGGAAAAAAAATATATGGGATGAAACTATCTTGACATTCCCTATGACCCCTCCCACTTTACAGGTGAGAAAGCAGAGTTTAGATCTGTTTTGTGTACATATCCATGAGAGTGAAGGTAGTATTATGTATCACTGACAAATAAAAGAGGAAATTCAGCACCTAAATTTCAAACGTAAAAAGCTGATGTTCATTTACTGCTATTTGTCTTTGGAACACAGAGACACATGGATGATGACTGGGAGGTCTTGAGATCCTCCTTTGGTTGTTGGCATGACCGAGTCCATGTTTTACAGTCTGGAAAGGTGACCAAAATGAATGTGTTGTGCATTTCAATCGCAAATATAGAAAAGTTCCCTCAAGGAAATAAAGAAGCTTTCAAAATAATTAGTTCATGTTGACATAGTGTGGGTATGATTACCTACTACTTCAGTGGAAAAAGGACCAGGCGTTTGGCAGTTCGAGTTGTAGTCTATGATGCTGTAAGCATTTACTATGACTGACACTGTGTTCTGATCCATTTTCCATGTTTAACTTCGTAAAACTGTCCTGTAGTGTGTATATTGAAATATAATACCTGCTAATGTGCTTAAAAACAGAGTTTATCATGAGAGAAATATGTGACATGGATATTTTTACTTTTTAATGCATTTTTAAGTTTCCAAAATGGTTGGGTTGAGTTGGTTAGAAGATGACATTTTTATTTCTAGGCTATAGGTGATGAATGGCCATTGTCTTTATGATCTGTGGCTGCCAGAATTTCCTATCTGTTGGGCAATATTTCATGTCAGCCACTCAAAAGACAACTAAGTGCAGAAGCAAGACAAAACTACTATGCTTGCTGCAGGCAGTAATGGGGAAATACGATGCTTTGAAGCAAGCTTAGAGAATATGTTTGGCAAAAATAAATGTATACAGTACAAAAAAAAAAACTATGTTAGGAGTTCCAGAGTGTGTATCACGAGCAGATAACTCTGGTGATGACTTCTGTTCATAATGAAGAAAACAAATTTTCTTTCTTAAAGGAAAAAAAGCAAACTAAGTCTTCATGTTTATATTCGACTGGTTCCTTTGTTAATGGGCGTATTCAGAAAATACTTTGCCAGACAGATCATTCTAGCTTCTCTTGTATTCATGGTACCATCATGTAGTTCTGTTTTTTACCAAGGTTTTTCTGACTTCATCTATAGGCAGCAGAGGGATAAAGGCTATGTTGCAACATGCGTGCCACAGCACTTCTGATATGTGGAGAGTTTTGATCAAAATTATACATTGATTTAATGGAGCTGTAAGTTCAATACCAGGAAATAATACTTCTCCCATTTGAATCCTTAATTTGTGAATTAATTGTTGGATATTATTATGCACTGATAGAATAAAGAGTAACCTGGGAAAAAACTTATACAGCCATTCAGGATTTCTGTCTTTTAACCCTGTTGTGCTCTTGGCTTTATGCATGTTTGCTGTGGTCTGCAGAGGAGAGGGAGGTTTCAGTGAGAACAGTGTTAAGTTTGGTAGTGCCTGGGTATCCTGACTGGATTCGAGGGAGAGAGAAGATTATTTGATTGCTGCAGGTTTGTGGAAATTTCTGGCATAAACAGAATTTCTTGGTGAACAAATGAGCCTTTATTGCCAAACAAGCCTCAAGCTGTCAGTAAGCAACTCTCATGGATCTTGTGCAACAGATGGATAAGTATGTAAATACATTGCTATGCTACTCTGAGTAAACTTAATTATATTAAAATTAAAGCTTGTGTGCTTATTCTTCTTCACACAAAACCAGATGAATCTGAAGGAGGGTGCCTTTTACATGTCTGTGGAATTTGTGTGATCTTGTCAATTGCACACCTTCTGGCTGTATTACGTTTCTTGGATCAAACTTGCAAAAATATCGTGTGTGCAGCAATCAGTTTTTTGCAGATACAATAGCAGATGCAAGCATAAGAATTGACAAAGCGTTGCATGTACATACCATACATGCATAATTTGAACCTTTCTCCCTCTTTGGCCCCAAACATGCATTGAGTAACAAACGCTTGCCCTGTGGGGAGTGATTCATAATCGGTATATCTTGGATTGGGACTTGGTGGGATGGGGGACAAAAACTACTGCCAGCAATCCCTTCCACCACACATGCGCAAAAACCTACCTACCACCACCGAAATATGACCTGGTGTCATATTCCTAAATTTACTTTATACTAATAGGTGACTGTCCAGTTTTTTTCCCCTCTCCAAAATGGCTGGAAACACTACAATTCACAAATGAATGTTTCTGTAAGGGACACACTTGTTCTTAGCATTTGTTGTTAGGTCTGCCTTTTTGTACCTGCATGGCTTTCACATTGCATTTCCACGTCTGAGTTGCATTCACTGTGGTTTTTTGTTTTGTTCTGTTTTTTTTCTTTTTAGTGGACTATATTGTGGAATATGATTATGATGCAGTGCATGACGATGAGTTAACGATCCGAGTTGGGGAAGTCATCAGGAATGTGAAAAAACTGGAAGAAGAAGGATGGTTAGAAGGGGAACTAAATGGCAAAAGGGGCATGTTCCCTGACAATTTTGTCAAGGTGAGTTTTCTGCATTGACTTGGTTTTACTGTGATTGTACGGGAGGCTGGTTACTATTGAAATGGTTAGAATATGTTAGTTGTATTTGTAACAAGATAATTTTTTTCACTGGAAGACCTTTTGGATTATCTTTTTTTTTTTAGTACGCTTTTGAAGGCCTTTTTTGTTTGAGTAGGTTCTGCTGTCTGTTCTTATTCACTCTAGCATTTCTTTTGGTCTGTGCCCTTGCACTGCATGTTCTGTCTCCTTCCTACTGCTGCAGTGCACTAACAGTTGTCTGTAGCCATGGTTACCTGCTTTAGTGAGATGAACTGATGCAAAAACCAAAACCACAAAAAACCCTCAAACCTACCCCTACAGAAGACATCAAGTCATGAGAGAGTTGGAGAAAGTGGGGTCACAGTTCAGCCAGCTCGGCTATAATGAAAAACTACATCCTCAGACTGTGGTTGTGTGGGTGCTTCAGCCTGGATTAAGCTGCTTAAGGAGCAATTCTGCCCTACCCTGGACTCCGTGCTGCTGGCACTGCCTTTTTTGTGACCCTGCAAAGGGACAGGGCAGGGAATGGAACATGTACAGCTGAAAGGTAACTGTGCAATCAGGTTGGCTTTCAGCTTGTTTGATTTCCTGACTGGGCTCCCCATGTAAGTGCTCTATTGGGCTGCAGCACGGTCGTGTCTTCGGATTAGTCATCATCTTTCTAAATATGATTCTCTTCTCTGGGATCTCTATCTCGCTCAATGTGCGACTGACTTGCAGTAGTTGTCTTCTGCTATGAGATATTGCTTCTCAAACCTTTTATTTAACCTTTTATATTTATTCTGTGTTTGCGTCCTGTTTTCTCTGCAAATTTTCTAAATGTAATACTGAGTATGCACCTATTTATTAGTCACTTGTCTAATATTTTAAACTTGTTTGTAGTTTAGTTCAAAATCCATTTCCAGTTTTGAGTCCTGTATAAATAGTAATTTTACCTTAAATGGTATTTTGATGATTACCGTGTTGATGTACTTAATTAGCACTCAAGTGCCATAGAGGGAGAAAGCATCAGACATGGCTCTTGTCTGGTTCTTCTGTCATCAAGACTGTCTTTCTACTGAACAGCAGAGTGATCAGATGTGGCATGTTTCCATGTTAAATACTAAACTTGTTGGGTGTTTTCTTGCCCTTCTGCACCTGTGGCTGTTATAAACTTTGTTTTAAATTATCTCCACCCTGAAAAATCTTTATGCATCTCTGCTCCAGGTATTTTTAACTATACAGCTGTTCAATATGTGCATGGCATGGTCAGATATCCTGAATTACAGGGGACAATCAGTTTTCTAGAAGGTATAGGGATTTGGAGAAGTAGAAAGAAGTGTACAAGAAAATAATCTCTTTGGTTTCATGACAACAGGTGATAACTTGCTTTCTTGGTGCTGGAGTTGATTGCAGTTATGAGGCTGATCTTGGGAACTTTTAAGATGGTACGCAAAGGCTAGACAACTGTCGTGCAGTGATGAGATGATAGGGCAACCAAAATGTCAACAGGAGGATCATGGCTGCATGCCGCCTGGATGTGCTGGGTGCCCCGGATCCAGACTGTATCATCACCGCTAAAGCGGATCAGTCCCCTTCTGTTCCCTCCTTCTGGGCTCCGCTAACACATAGGATTTACTGACATTGTACACAACTCCTCATATTTCGACTTTGCATGCTTTGACAAATGTGTCTTTTTCTGTTTGAAGTAAGACCAAGTGCTATCAACTTCATTTTGAATTGTTAAAGTCATGCAGCAAATAGCTTCATATGCAGAAGGGAATGTATGGAAGCTTCCTGTGGATACTGATGTGATGCTGATGCTTGGTACCTTATAACATCTGTTGGTAGCTTTTTGGTTGGGCTTTTTTGGCTTCTACCCAAACTTTTTGCCCATTGGCGGTGAGATCCTGCAGAAGGATCGGAGCTTGGTGGTGCTTAGTTCCTAGTGCCAGCTGGGACCGGGGAATTTTCTGTGAGCTCATCACTTGACGGGTTAACCAACAGTCTGAGACGGTCTGTCCCAAAAGGTGCAGTTCTTGGTGCTGACTTCCACTTGGTTGTTTTGCATTAAAAGAAAGAGAACAGGTACACTCAGTTAAGGGGAACCCCATAAAGCCTCCAAAATATCCTCAGATACTAGTGTGACGGTGTCACTGCACTGGATGGAGATCAGGAGGTATTGTAAAGGTTGGGAGGCAGGTCAGGGGGTGGGATGTCCAAAACAGTCCTGAAACCAGAGCTCAGGTATGGTGGAGAAGCTTGCAGTGACTATATAGTTGAAAACAAGTAGGTTAAAAAAAAAAAAAAAAAAAAGTACAAGCAACTACACTGCCCACTTGTGAAGCTCATTTCCTTGAATTCACTTTTCAGTACTAGGCCTTTTTAAAGATTTTTCTGCCTGTATTGCAGTGTTGGATTTTGGAGTGCATAAATTTCCAATTTTATTAACAAAACCTGATTTGAAATTCATGTTTGGACTGTGTATATATATGCTTTTAGTGGGCTTGAAATACTTGAATTAGAGTTCTTGTTCCTGACATTGTTATTGCCATTTTCCTCCCTCTTCCTGTATGGCCAATTTAAAATAAACAACTTCACAAATTCCTGAAAGGAATCAGCAGTGGAAACCTAGCAGACTTTTATTGTTTTCTTTGAAAGTGGCTTTTCCTTTCTAAAATTCACCACAATGCAAAATGTGCACACATTCATCTCCAGTATGTGTTAGAGCAGTGCAGTAACCCTGTTAGATTGAATGTGTGAGGTTTTGGGGAATGTTAAGGGGTGTGATGTGGAAGACTCTTTGGTTTTTGGGTTGTGGTTTTTTTTGTTTGTTTGTATTTTGTTGTTTGTTTGTTTGTTTATTTTTAGTAGCTCTATTCACTCTCCAGCCAACTGTTGTGTTGATAAGATGGAAGTGATGATTTGGTGTTCATCCTTTGGCTCATTTTTGAAGGTTGTTCTCTGTACGTAGCTTAAAGATTTTAAGAACTTGCTATCTTAGTTTTGTAATTAGCTATATTGTGAGTAATATGGCTTTTCACAGTAGTAAAACCAGTTCGATCATAAGCTCGAGGCTGTAACTTGAATGAGAGAGGAGCAGCGGATAGGTTAATTAGTAGCTTTCATCAGTTAAGGTAGAAAAGTTCACCAGTAGGCTTCGGAGGCATTCTGGTGAGCAAGCTGGACGCTTCTACAAGTGTGTTTGGAATATGCACCATTTCAGCTGCCCGCTTAGCGGAGGATGTGTCTGTGATAGAGCTGGTTCAGAGAAAACTTTTTGCCTGTGCAGGTGTGTGCAGCTGCTCCTGCTTAGCTTATCGCTGAGCCTGGTTCCTTTTCAGGTTAACACGTGAACTTTGCTCGCTGTGACATTTTTCTTCCTCCCCCTAAATAAAAAAACCTGTAACACTGGGTGTGTTCGAGCAAATATGTCCTTGGAAGTGGTAAGCTTGCTTTATTTTCCATATGTTCTTAATGTCAAACGTAAACAGACTTTGCACTTCAGGGCAATGAATGTGAACAGCAGCATAAATTTAAAAGTTGTGATTGCAATATAATTTTTACATTTTATTTGATATATAATGTAAATTGTTGGCCTTAGAGTTGTTTGTGTAATAAAATTACTTGAGTTTGGTTTAGCTTATCTACCATGCTGTACTGTATAGAGATGCTTAGGAACTGCAAACTAGGGTGCTTGCATGAAGAATTTCTTTTAGAAGGGGTGATTTGGTTTTAGGAGTTACTTTCTCGTTCAACTTCCTGGTCTATGTGTTTGTCCATGTAAACAAAACAAAACCCAAGCCCCTTTCCTTCCCTTAAGAGCCCCCCTAGACCAAAACTTTAGAGTATTAGCACAGCTGACCTACCTTCTTAAGACTGCATCTTTGCTGCCTCCTTCCTATGTTCCTGCTGGTGGGATGCTGTTAAGCACTGAGCGTGCTGTGAACCGGTGAGAGAAGTTTTGGCTGAAAACTCCTTCAAGCATAGCATCTTCTGTAATCCATTTTCAAAAATAGAAAATTGACCTCGCCCAGAACTTTAAACAGGAATCATGGAGTCAGAAGGGATTGCGGGTGAGACAGTGTCACTCTCTTCTGAGTTGTTCTTAATTCTAACCTAGGCATAATTAAATAGTGTAGTAACATTAATTAAAAAAACGGATTAATAACCGCAAGCTTTTAAGCAATGTATATAGGATAAGCCACATGCATTTAGTTTGAAGTAAGTAGGATGTTTTTATAGAATGGAATAAAACACGTATCTATTTCTAGAAATTTGGGGTTTGCTCCTCTGCTAGGTGTTCTGTCTGAATTCTTTGCATCCAGGTAAGGCTTGGAGAAAATTAGATATGCAGTAATTTAACAATCCTATCAGTCAAATGATATTTCAGTTTATACAGCTTTTTCCTTTGCTTTATTGTTGTTTTGAGGAAACTGTCATTGCAGTGAGTTGTGTAGGGAGGTGAGACTGAGGAGCACGGAGGTGTCATTACCTTCCCAGGGAGAGGTAGGCAGCTCTGCCAGTAAGATGGTCATGCGTGCTTTGAGGTTGGCAGTTCTTGGTTTTCAGAAACAAAGATAACATGCAAGATAGAAAGCCATATTAAGTAATTTTGGTTTCAGTGCTGAGTATATGAGGGAAAGGATGGGTGTAAGGTGGCTCTTTGTCTCCTGGCAGGGAGTGAAGCTGAGTGTTCAGGCTGAAGCTTTAAGACCTGTTGCCGATATGGTGGTGCCATCCATTGTACCTGCTGATTTTTCGTCTGGCTTTTGGAGAAAATAGTGCCACTGGAGAGTGTGTTATCAGGGGGTGCCATGTGGGTTCGCCTGAGCTGCTCCCACTAATCCTGTCCATTGGCATGTGTCTGGGATTTGCGAGAATGGTGATAATGATTCCTGTGCTTGTGGGGTGAGAGACAGGTCTCTACTAGCCAGCTATTTTGGCCTGAATAAACAAGGAAACAGGTTTCTTCCAACCGGAATGTCAGGATAAATGGCTTGGGTGAGCCTTTCTTCTGATGGGGGAACCATTGTTTCTAAAAATACTAAAAAAACCAAAACCAAAACCAGCTGAAAACATTGCAGATACAGCCAATGGCACCAATATATAGGCATATAGTCATATATAAGAGCTTTTGCTGGGATTCAGAGCTCATCATGTATTGTTCTTACTCCTGTGACTTTTGCAGTTGAATCACTGGATTGACTGCTTGGGTTTATACCAGTCAGGTTCCAACCCTGTGAATTCCTTCTGCAAGCTGACAGTATCTGGCATGAAGAGGGGCAAAGCAAAGTCTTGAGGTTGATTTGAGTCTGCAGATGGTCTGAGACTTTGCACTGTAGAGCTGCTGTTGCTCACACAGGTAGGCCAGCACAGCCCCTTGTGGGCACCTGTGTGCCAGGTGGTCTTTTTGTATCGTCACTATGTCCACACTGGAATTTTACTGCCTTATTGGTTTTGGTTGGGGATGTGTAAATTATTTCATATTCCAAGGCAGTATAGGTATGTTGATTAGAAAGATATGGTGTGAGAAAGTTATGTGGCTATATGTATTATTTATTTTGATGGATTATTAGATCTGAAATGTCATAGATGCTTTCCTTAAAAGTTAACTACAAACAAAAAGTTAAATACAGAAAATTTGGTGAAATGATGTGGCCCATTCCCTGTTCTAGATAAGCACCTGTGCTTTAAAAAGTTTTAAAAAATCACCTGTCAAGAAGGTTTCAGTTTGCATTTGCAAATTGTTGTTTCACTGCAAGAGTAAAAACCTGTAGCATTGTGAAGTCTTTCCGTGGCTGAATGTGAACACAGAAAGAAGAAAACACTGGTGCTTCTTCTAATATTTAATATTTAAAAAAATATTTATATATTCTGTATTTTAAAATACTGTGTTGCCAAGAGCACGGGAGAAATGAAAAGAGCTCCTAAATTTTGCCTCGGTGGCAGTACTGGTATGGAAGAGAACTTGAGGTACTGTTCCGAAGGTTGGCAGGATAAAACGTGATTAATGACTTATGAGAATCCTGCTTGATATACTAATTATTCTCTCTGATTTGAGTTATCCAAGTTTCTTGATTGTACACGTGCCTCTTGCTTCTCTAAATGGCATATTGGCTTGTGATGTTACTCTGTTGTAACTGCACACTCCTGGATATTCATCGTGCTGTTCAGTTTGGGTGTAATGGTTTGTTGCACAAGCTAGTCTGGAAGGGACAACAGGTATGTACAAATAGTTATTCCTTTAATGACATGAAACAGTCTGCTCTTTTGTCCTTCCTTATTTAGTTTTTACACTTGATTTGTGCGTAGCTTTATAACTTCCTCTCTGAGCAGCAGGGAAAGGTAACCATTCTCTGGCTGGAAGCTTGCAAACAGGGTGTGTTCCATCAGATGGTGTTTGCAGCCATCACTGAGTTAACTCCACAAAGCATCGCCAGCATCTTGGTCAGCAATAATTGACTGGACGTGTGCAGAAAACTAACCTTGACTGTATATAGAAGTCTAAAATACAGCCATAAATATGTACTCTGGAATTAGCATATGTAATAATACCAAGAAGGTCAGTTATCCAGGTACTGTAATATGTAATGTTTGTTACATCTTGGGAGGCTCTGGGCATGGATTTCAGAGCTGTATTTTTAGTACTCTGCCATATGTCTAATAAATCAACATGTGTGTACACCCAACATGGTTAATATTAAATCTGTTCTCTTGCTTTTTTTTATGAGGTTGAATGGAGTAAGCTACTTGTGAACTTGAAACTTAAACTTGCGTGAGGCTAGCTTATCTGGCCTGTCATCTTGTAACATTTGCACCACTTGTGAATTTTTTTTTTTTTGGGTGGGTCATTGTTTTGGAGGAGGGAAGTTAGCTCTCTTGTACCGTAGTGTTTTCAGTATTAAATTTATTTTTGAATGTATGTTTTCCTTCCTTGAACACTGGGCTCTATCTAATGTTATGAGCTGATCTCAAAGTTAGGTGTGGTAAATGTTTTTTATGCTGAACAAGCTTTTTGCATACTTTTCATTTTCTAAAAATATTATTTTAGTGTATGTATGTGAGTTCATGAGCTTTGGACTTGGTGTAATAAGCTTTCAAACTTAGAAACTGATGATGATGGGCAGTTGCCCTGTCACCTAGCTGCTTACAAAACAGGAGCAGAAAGCAAGATGCATTTTCAGTTAAAAGTGATAGTTAATGTGTGAATCTTTGATAAAACTTAATCTTTAAACCTCTTTTAATCTCCACTGAGATTTTGAGATTTATATTTTTAGCCCTTATTCAGCAAATCTCTTAAGCATGTAATTTTGTGTCTTAGGCAAGAGTTCTGATGGGACGTAGATGTGGCAATGTTTTAACTTGCTTTAACCTTTGTGCAGAGGTGGCCACGAGTGAAGTGCTGGAGGTTTTACAGGGATTGGAAAGAGATGGGTGCCCTGGAAAAGGGATGCGGGGAAGAAAAGCTGAGTACGACAGCAGATGCAGGAAACCAGGAAGATGGTGAGAAGGAACAAAGGATGTTCTGAGTTAAACATCAAAGTGGACCTGTGGTGGTTAATGGATCACACATTTCTCTAGAGCAGCAATAGAGGCACTTAACTGGGAAAAGGGAAAGAAATGTGTCTTCCTGCCTGCCCTTGTGGGGGAAGCTTGATAAAACATGATGTGCTGCGGGAGCTGGATCTATGTCTTGCCCTCTGCCATGTGCGATTCTTGGTTTCATTGATCTAAAGCAGTATTTTGTGACTGGTGGTTGACAGGACATTAGCTGTTAGTCTATAAAACAACTACAAGAAATATAATTAATTTTTGATATGTATAAGCAAGTAGAATAGAAAAGAAATGCAATTAACATTTTAAGAAGTTTTTATCTGGCTGTGAATGTGGCAGCACCATAAAATGTTATTTAGGTATTATTTTTTAGAAGTATTTTAAGACTAACTTTTTTTCCTTAATTAAATGGTTGGGAAACATTGATGTAAACATCTGTGCTTCCTTTAGTTACTCCTGTTAATTTAGGATTCTTTGCTCCGCTGTTGGTAGGCCTGGTGATCTGACTGCTGTGCTTTTCAAGTTTTAGTCTGTAAGTCTGAAGTGACTCAGTAATTTTCTTATGCTTCCCAGCGATCCTGCTTATTCCACGTTATGTATTGTGAGAAAGAAGTGATAACTTGCGTGGCTGATGATGCCTTTCTTCCTAACAGGGAGGCAGTATGATTATATGATATATATTTAGCATAGATTATAACACATGTAAAAATATTGGTAACTTGTTAAACTTCATGCTGGGTGACGTGATGCGGGTGTGATTTAATAGAAGGAAATGCTGGGGTTCTGTCTGCAAACCGGAGAAGTGTGAGCCTGGCTTGAGTCACTTCTGTAGCTAAATATATTTTATTCTTGGGGGGAAAAAGTTAGAAATTGTGACTTGAATCTGAGCAGACACAAATATTAATAATTCAACTTTCTAAAAATACTTCTCCAAGCATTTATGAAACTCTGCTATGCACAGAGACTGTCCACAGATGTCTTCTGGCATCGCTTGATGGTAGAGAAGTTTATCTACCAAGACTTTGCATCCTTGCTTTCTGTACTCTTATGTTCGAAGCATGCGAAAACTTTGGATGCAAATGCATAGCTCTGCGTAAAACTCTTAAAAGAAACATTTAGGGGAATTTCCAAAGCCGTGCTCAGCCAATAATGGCCTTTGAGCGAGTGGTGTGCTGTGTTGAGGAACTACAGCAACAGTTGCTCCCATAGCAGTATGTGTCTGTAGCTCCTGTGAAAACTGCTAGGGATTCGTGTCAGCTGGAAACTTTTTTCTAACCTTAGACTTGAACAGAAATGCCTTTGACTGGGGTGTACAGAAGTCAGAATATGAAGCAATTTCAGTTTTGGAAGAGGCAAAGACAAGGAGTGATGCTGCCTTACTGTTGGTTCAGCCTGATCATGGGTCAGCACTTAAAAAATAAACCCAGTGATTTACTGTTAAACAGTCCCTTCTTTGGCCATAAATTAAGCCAAAAAAACCCAACCCGTAACACATGTTAAACTGCCCAGGAGGTAATTTGTCTTGCAAAACAAAGGTTATCAAGTTTGTCCATTCTTCAGATGGTACTATTTTCATCTTTAAAGTGATTTGTTTCTAGTTTCAATAATACATTTAATCCTCTGGGGAGTCAAGGGCAGCTTGTGACCTCTCCCAGCTGAGCTCTCCGGTTGGGAGGTAGTACCTGCTCTGACCTCCTGAATGCTCCAGGGAAGGACCTCAGGAGCATCTGTTTTGGTTCGTAAATTATCTTGAGTTGTCCCCTTAGTTCATGGCAGGTGTGGCAAAGGAATGGGTCAGACAGGAATAGCTGCAAATTACTTATCTTTCCTTTTTTGCCTTTATTAAATATTTCACCTCTGTGGGTGCCTGCATTGATGATGAGAAGACATCTTTTTCTATTCAAGGAGGAGATACTGGCAAAATGAAAGGACATGGGATATCTTAGATTCAAGAGACTGGAGCTGTTAAAGCTGCCTGGTGCCTGCCTGGCTGTTGCTGTAAATAAGACTATAAATGCAAGAGGTAATGGGTGCTTAAATAATTAGCTATGTGAAGACTTTTGTGTTCCAGGAACCACGGTGTTTCATTGCACTTGAACAGATTATGGCTGACAATATCTCATCTGTATGCAGCTGTACAGATTTTTATACGTATTTGTATACTGTCACACACATATGTATGTGTTATTTTTCAGTGATGGGGTTTTGCAGGCTGTGAGGGGAAGAGGTAAACTTGTACAAAGCTATTGCCTGTAGATTTATCGCAAGCTTCCAATTCCTCCCTCTCCCCTAAAATAAGTGACAGGTTCAATTCTGACTTGCTTATTTTCTGCCCAGTAAAATATGAATTGTAATCTTAATTTGCCAGTCCATGGGTTCTTTATTGCTGTTGTGATGGGGAAGAAAAGAAATGAGAAGAGGGGAAGAAAAGAGATGAGATAATCGTATGTGGAGGCTCAGACATTTACCTTCATGTATTATTCATCTCAGCCTCTTTAGAGATTGAGACCATTTTCTGCTGCTTGAGGTCTTGCTTTAAAGTGTACTCAGCCAATAACAGAAATGCACAGTGCTGTTGTACAAGCTGATGTTTTGTAGTTTGCAGTGGAAATAATGTAAGAAGTCTAAAGATGATTGTTCTTGGTATAATGATATATATAGAAGGAGATGGGCAGCTAAAGTCTTAATATTTATGCTTGAAGAATCTAGCTAAGGATTTAGGTTTGCTGGATAATGAACTTCTCTGTGCCCTGTAATTCAGGAATAGACTTCGTATTTACAACCATCTATTCCTGATGGCCTTTCAGACGGTCTGACTTGCTTCTCTATCTCCAGTGCCCCACTGATTTTAGTGCTCTTTGCTTCTGGTGAGGGAAGTGGGTAGGATCCTGCTGTCCCTGCTGGAGCGATGTGTGGGCAAGCAGCTGATGGTGGGAAGGCTGCTTGCTTGTTCGCTTAAAAAGTAGGTCAGGACCGCCTGCTTATTTGATTATTTTAATGGGCATCATGAGGCTATAGATGAATTTAGATATGTTAATCTTTTGTCTGTGTATAAAGAAGAATAATTCTTGTTTCACATGTTGCTGTACCTAAGTGATTTTGAGATTTTACGTATATATAAATACATACATTTCCCTGATGAATTGTTAAACTGTGACAGGTGCAATTAAAATAATAGCCCCTTAAGATCACCCCAATCTTTTTTTGCTATTGAGTTGGATTATATGCATTTTTGCACGTCAGCCTGTAGTGATTTCAGCAAATCTTGCAATTGTTGTGAAATACACGTTTAGTGGAGATTATGAAAACTTCAAACCTTTATGACTAGTGTTGTAGTTTGCAACAGAAAGAGTGGGTGGTTACTTCCCAGTTGAGTGCGTTTTATGCCAAGAGACAGTCTGTATTGACCTTCTACTGCCAAGTCATAAATGCATAAAATCTATGTTGCTAATGGAAACACTGACAAGCCTTGAACTGCAGCAGGCTGGCATAATAAAAATATTAAAATTTCCAGCTGCAGTTAATGTCATATTTTCATTTTGGTTTTGCTGGCTGGCAGCTGGTGGTGGCCTCATCTCAGAACAAGCTGAAGTGTCCCGGAGGTTTTTTGTTGGTACTGTCACAGCACAGACTCTCTGATAGTTTGGATGTATGAGGCTGACTTAAAAAAACAATAAAAACAAAGAAAGAAAAATGCCTTACTTGTTGTGAAGCCAATGAATAGGAGTCTTGGGCATGTTCAGGTTGGTTATAGTGGTACCTGGGAGATGAGACCTGTGGGCAGTGTTGTTTTCCAACCACTGAAATTCAGGCCAGCTGTTCGGGCAGAGATGTAAGAATTGTAGACTCTTATTAACATTTAACGTTAGTTGCAGACTCTTACTAATGTTATTAATGGGGCATCTGTTAATGTTTGCATCAGTTGGTGTCACTTTTCAGAGATCCAAACCGATATGTGTCTTGTTTAGAAATTACTTCCTGTGTAAAAACTTAACGTGTCCAAAAGGACAGAGTCATAGCAATGATGCTCAGGATGAAATTGCTGGCAGTGGTGATGGATACATATGTCAGGATCCTGATATGTGCTTTTGAAAATGAATCTTAGAGCAGTTTCCTACTGTTAGAGAACTGATGTGAAATACAAGTTTGTGGTGTAGTGGACCACATGCGGGTATGGAGACCAGGGATTCCGGAATTTGCTTTAACTTGGTTTGGTTTTAATGTGGGTTTTAATGCCCTGAGGGAGGATAATTAATGCTGCAGTTCCTCTTTAACAAGAAGAAAAAAAAAATTGTCCTTACTTTACAAGGATGTTCTAAAGGTTAGTAGGTTAAAGATAAAGAAAGCAGTTGTTGGCTTATCCATTCACTGCTTACTAACGCCTTCTTCTGTAGTTCTTTGTCAAAACTAGACTTATCACTGGTTGCTGTAGTGGTAGACTCTTGTGTAGTTATTTTTCTTTCCCTTGTTGCAAAGCTGCTTCACTTGATGCTATGGTCACGGCGTGCTTTCTGATATGTGAAGTAAAATGTCACCATCCACTCTCTGATTCAAGCATGGCTGGCATCGGTTCTTTACCCGTGTGTATTTATTGCAAACCTTTTCTAGTTGTTTGCAGTGCTCTGCTCATGGTTTTTTTTTCACATAGGCATATTGATTTTTCCTTGCATCCTCTTTCCTTTTATATGTATTAGATTAGGAAGGTTTCTTTTAACTGCGTATTGAAGTATTCAACTTTCATATCTTAGCTGTATTGGGAAGGTCTGGTGGTACCAGTCTCGCCCAGTGCTCGATCATTCTTTCTGGTTTCTGCTAATGAAATTCTTAAATAAATCTTCAGCTTTTGAATCTGTTTGCAATATTTTCTTCATGTAACTGTTACTCACAGAATTATTTTAGATATTATCTTTTAATCTAATTCCACTATATTTTCTGTTATATTTGCCATTGCTAATCTTGTGTTTTAGACTTTGGGTATTTCCTACCTGTCACCACTTCAATTACTGACTCAAGTCAGGCAAGAAAGTTGTTCAAGCATTCCTTCTTTCATTTTTGGGCCTTTCGTCTTTTGTTGTGGTCACTGCTTTTTGTCTCAAATAGTTTCCTGTTGTTTGTAACCTATCAATTACTTTGCTGCCTTTGATAATACTGCTGGACTTAAAAGTATGTTGTCCATACTACAAATTACTGATAGTGATGCTTACCTTACAACCTGTTCTAGCATTTGGAAGTGGTTTGTGTTTTTTCTTTTTCTTTTTTTTTAATTTATTAGAAGTAGTAGGTCATGCTTTTGACCAGGCCACCTGTGTATGTCTTCCCCATTTCTCTTTTGCATCTCTGCTTTTCACAAAATTATTGCAGCAGCAACTTCTGAAGTCTTGTGTAAGTGCAAACCTGGGGAAGGAGCCTGGCACTGACTCCTTACCGAAGAGCATTATGATTGAGAAACTGGTTAACTGGGGAAACATTAGTTCTGGAGCAGCTGGAAGCTTTTGGAGGTTGTATAAATTGCATAGCAAAAGGTTGTAATTTTAAAAATCCAGGGACAGATCCATTCTAGGAAAATTTTCAAGTGCCAGTATGTTTTTCATTTGAGCAGAATGGCCTTGTCAGTAAGGCACCTAGAAAGGTGTTTTGGAGGTGGCAAACTTTTCAGCTGTAGCCAAATTGAATTCCTTATGGTTTATCAGACTTGCAAGTAACTGGCCAAAAACCAACTATAAGACTGAGAATGACAAAGTCTTTGAAATGTGAAATGTCTACTCAAATGGGAGGTAGACATGATGCTGCGCTATTCTGGAGTTTTGGGGTTTGACTTTTGTTTTTTGTTTTTGTTTTTTTTTTTTTTTTCACTTGCAAGATGGGATCTCAGCAGAGCTAAGATTTCTGGGGCAGAAGTCCTTGTGGATGAAGGAGAGTAACAGCAGGAACTACTCACCTGTTTTCTGAAAAGCCTCTTTATGTAATGTAGATGAGTGGGAGGAAAAATTGTGCTGTCTGTAGTCTTGCTTCTACTTGCTCTGCTCTTTTGGGAAATAGGAAGGTGCTGTGGAGTGTTTGACTTGAGGTTCATAGTATGTTTGAAAGCATCAGTAGATTTCCAGACCTGCTGAGTTTTCCAGCTGGACAGCTGCAGTAAGTAACCTGGGTGTTAATGTTCCAGAAAGCACCGGATAGGTCCTGGTGAATATGTTTCTCATATTTCTGGCATTTCATCAATGCATGGGTTTTGTTGTCTTAAAGCTCATGTTTAAGAGTTCACACAACATTAGCAAGTGTATATATATGCATTGCCAATATTATTTTCAAATATTATTAAATATTTTATTGCAGCTACAGCTTCAATAACTAGTGGAGTTGTTAACCAGTGGCTACTGATGGTGGATGTAAGAGTTGTTCAGAAGTGGATTACAAAAAGCTGCAAAGTACTTATGGGTGTTTGCTTTCCTCAAGACATTGTAATGCTGTGGTGGTGGGATAGCTGATAGGCTTTGAGGGTCTTAGCACACAGGTGCGCAAGATTCAGCAGAGGTAACACTTGGGTTGTCAAAGTCTTTGATAAAATTCTCCAAGTTATTGAAGGCATGAAGTTGCTGTGAGACTGAAGGAAAAATTCTTGTATGGATTGGAAGATACTTAAGAAGCAAAGTACTTCTCCATCCTGACAAGTCACTGATGAGAGTCAGCATGAAGGGGAGAGAGGAGGGGAGGTATCTCCTTAATGAAACCCTTATTGGTGCACTGGGAATGTAGGAGGATCTGGGTTGTGGGCTAGCTCTCTAAAGAGTGTCTGGGATTGCGGCTGCTGGGAGCTGTGTTCTGCACTAGATAGGCCATTGATCTGACTTAATGGGCTTTTTCTTGTGCAAAGTGATGATTTCTTTCTTTCAGAGTATCTGTTCTCTGGTGGAGTCTCATTTAGTGAGCTGATGCAGCGGAGTAACTGCTGAGTACATGGCCGTTTCTGTGAAGAACTGATGCTTTCTTGTTTATAGGCTTCTTACTCGATTGGCACATTCCATTCCAATGCTAACACTTTAATTTGGAAAGATAGGAAGGTGGGAGAAAATTATCAGAAAAATGATGTCTCTGTTACTTTCCTCCTACACCTTTCCCCTCACATCCTCCCACTCTTCCTTGTATGTCACTCTCTTTTCCACTCATGTCTTTCAGCTGTATGACTGCATCTTGTCAACAAACAACCTTTGAGCTTTCTGAGGCAGAGTTGATCACCTAATACAGTTTTAAATACTAAAATATTTTTAGTGCCCTACCCTATGGGTCTGTCACTGAAGTAGCCTGTGACTTAAGAGTTGCAGTATGGGACTTCTGGCCTCAAAGTTACTTTTCTTAGGGTTGGAATAGATGGCTAAAATACTGCCCCTGTTACTTGAATTTTCCCAGCACATCAGCTTACCTGCTTACTAATGTGATTGTATGGAAGGGTCAAGTTTATTCAGGCCTTTAGTGTTATTCAGGCCTTAGTTGCAGAATGCCATGATTTTTGAGTATAATACATCATTACACACCAAATGGTAAGTACCTGAAATCTGTTAGTCTATGGAGTGCCTGTCTAGAAACACTGACCTCTTGGTTAATTTAAATGGCCTCTCAGTCTTTTAAATCTCTTGTTTCAGGAAGTTAAGAAGGATGTAGAGCCCAAGGATGATGCCATACCAGTCAGGAGAGAGAAATCTGGCAATGTAGCCAGTCTTGTGCAGCGTATGAGCAACTATGGGCTTCCAGCAGGAGGATTTCAGCCTCATCCCCCGTCCAAAAGCATCAAGAAGAGTATGTAGTCTTTCCAATTCCTTCAATTGCGTAAGCTGCTGACGTACTTTTTTTTTTAATAAACATGAATTATTTAATGTCTGACTTGGTTTTAAAGTTGTATGGAAAACTAGAGGCATAAGAGCAAAAATTTTGATTCTAAGCCAAATTCTGCTCCTAGATGCACGGGCAGAAAGCTTATATGTAGTTCTTAACAGCAGCAATAGGGATAAATTTTCCTGGGAACAGGACTTAGATCCCTTCCAGATTCCAGAGAGTTGCTCTGTAACTTCATGTGAGCTCTGCTCATATTGTCAGGTACTTGAATGAGAACTGCAGGCCTGTTCACGATAATCAAAAATATTCCTGTGGTCATTTCTCTTAAATGTAAAAGTTTTGCTACAAATTCAGGGCTTTGTGGCAAGGAAACACTCTGTAGTTCAGGTTCCTCTTGTTTGGTAGGCTTGCTTCTAGTATGAAATAAGGTGGAGTTGGTGGTGTCTAAGAGCAAGTAGTGGTCTTCCTTTGATTGTAACTGCAGCCCCCAGGATGGTCAGGAATGCAGACTTGGTGCCTCCATATCTGTGGTTTCTATGTTTTAATGCCAGTATTTAAATCAAGGTGACTAAAACCTAGAGCAGAAAACTCAGCATTCCCTGCATCCAGAAAATTGACTTGTGATTTGTATTTGGACACCTCATTCATACAAGAGACATTGCTCTAAATTACACTGGCTTCCTCTCTCTTATAAGAGATTGCAGGCATTTATGATTTAAGCTTGCTTTTTTTAAAAGAAAGAATTCAGAACTTACTGTTTCTGGTATGTTTATGCTTTGAGTTTTTGCCCATAAAAGGAGAAGAGCCACTAGTCATCTTTTAGAGCCCTGAAACGGGACCACCAGATTTACAGATTTGTTGGAATCTTCTTCTAGGCAACTAAGGATGTTACCTTCAAAATCACTTTAGTAAATCTGATTTGTATATGCATGTTGGCAATAGCACGTATATGCCTGTTAGATGTTTCTATCAGCAGGCTTTTGAAAATCTAGCCTGAAAGATTAACGGTGTTCCTAGATTAATGCAACCAGGTTCTGAAAGGGAATCAACATGATCCTTATGGGTTCTTCCAACTCGAGATATTCTAGGATACTGTGGTTCTGTGAACATGATCTGATACTGGTTCAGGTGTTGGCTACTCATTCTGGTTTCCCCAACCTTGCAACAATCCCATATTCAGCATGTCTTGTCCTCATGCTGGTGGCTGTGGCCAGGGTAGTAGGTATGACTTGGTCTCAAACACTGTAGTGCCCTGGCTAGTCTTATTCTCCTACAAGAAAATGGTGTTCAAGCACCTTCTTTTAAGCACGCAACCGTTTACTTGGCGCAATGACAGTCTCTGCGTTTCCATTTTACTTGCTGTTCCCTCTTTTGTGAAAGACTGTTTAAACAGCTCCTGCAGATCCTGTTTGCTCTGTGCCTGGGCTGTCGCTCACTCCTTTCAAAAGGTTTCCAGTGCTTAGGAGTCTTTCTGTTTCAGGTTCCTAACCTGGTAATATGAGGTTTACAAAGTTAAAAACAAAGTTAAGCTGCTTTAATAGCAAGTTTCCAATGTGCGCTGAGGTAGGTTGTCTCTGCCTGGGAAGTCCTTTGTGTTGTTCTCATGTGCAGCTCTCGCTGAATTCAGGTATTTTATATCAGGTGTGTAGTAAGCTGCAGGCAGTATTCCTGTCAGTTAGATGACTGCTTTTATTCAGGAAAAGGAAAATACAGAAGGTGTGCGAAATTACTGCAACAAAGGGCTAAATTTGGTTTACACTGTACAAAACAAATAAAACCTGAAGCCAGACAAGTTGTTTTGGAAACAGACAGAATTGCCCTGGCACTGCCAGCCCAGCAGTCCTGTGGCACCACATGAAGCTGGAGTGTTATTTTCTGTGCGGATCGGTTAGCTTCTGAGGTTAATCTAGGGACTTTCAAAACTGGAAGGCAGTACTTCCTAAACTGGGTATCACTCAAAACAGACCTCAGGTGAGAGAGTTCTGGATGTGAAATTCATCTGTGGGTTTGTTTTTTCCCCCTCTTCCCCATTTAGATAGAATTCTGATATGAAAAGGAATGCTGAGATCGGATTTATACCAAATGGCCATGACTTTTTAATTTGCCTTTTTTTGCTATCAGTTAATCTCATACAAAAGAGGAGCCCTTGAAAGTGCTGTAGGAGGTAGTAAAGGCCAGTGAACCGTTTATTGCAATTACTGTTAACCCAACAATCCCTCTTGGCTGATGTATGAGTTTCAGTGGAGTTAAAAGAAGGGTGTATTATGTGGGCAATTATGTGTTATTAGAAATAATCCATAGACCTTCGTACTTTTGGTTTATTTGTTTCCTGCCCCTTTTAAGCTCTTTAGAGCACAGACCATAAACCAGCATATAGAAAATTCTTGATTTGGTGAGCCCTCTCTCAGAAATTTCAGATGCTGAATATTACTTAGACGCCTGGCATGTTTTGTACTGAGGTCGCTGGGTGTGGCAGTCTTCTAAATGTCTGACTTTGGACTTTCAATGCTGCTATAATAAGACAAGGATCAATCTTGGAGGCAGTATCTGTATTTTGAAATGTTTTTACACAGCTAATCTTAATTGTTGAAGCTTGAGTATGGAAGGAGTGCAAAGTATAAGAAAGAATATGGAAATTATACAGCTCCTATAAGATTAAGCTTTACCATTTCAAGCTTTTGATTCATATTTTCACTTAAACCGTGGCAGACTGTTTTTGAGGAGGATAGGGAGTGTGTGGGTCATAGCTCAGGATGACAATTTCTTTCAAAAGCATGCTGGCTGCTCTGTTGTGGAAAATGTCTGAAGGCATGGCCTCTTGTTTGGAGAGCTTAAACCCTCCAGGTTCAGCAGTAGCATCACTCCAGGATACGTACAGAGTAATTGTGCAATCATAGGTTCACACTGCTCTGGCTGGAGGGGTTGTTGGAAGCCACTTCAATGCTCTCCCCTTTCGTGATGTTATTTTGTCTTTTTAATGCCTGAAAAGCTTTAATGATATGTGGCAAACTCTAAAGACTGCACTTTATTTTAATTTTGCCTTTGTCAAACACTGCTAATTGAAGCTTAGGTTGAATTTCTTGACTCCATACTGGCACTGAGAAAAGGAAGGTGTTTTGCATTTGCAGATAAAAATGAGTTTGGATTTTGAAATACGAGCCAGGCAAATGTTAGCAATGTTAGCAGACCTGTGGTTAGCAAGGTCTTTGTTAGAGAGCAGAAAGGCTATCCGCACTTCAGTGTTGTGCAGAACAAAACATGTGTTACTTTTTCAGGATTGCTTAAAGACTGGAGGTGCAAACTTGCACATTTTCTTCCAAGCAGGTGCTAACACTGCAACTGGCAGTGGTTGTCATTCTTGCAGATTTTGGGCAGGAAATAGCTTGAAAAGTCATTGCAGTGGGGATTTATCTGACTTGCTTGTGTCAACATGTTTTTTATAGCATGTTGGTAATTGGCGGTGTAGTGTGTGTTTGTTTGTAATCAGCATATCTGTCTAAGATATGGCTTACTAGCCTAAAGCGACACAAGCAAACTGGAAAACCAGCAGCAAAAGCTACGTAGCTTTTTGGGATAGTTTATGGGTCTTCTGGTCAGATTTGATCCTCAGGAGCTGAGTGTAGGGAAAAACTAGTTTTCCTTTGCAAATGTTCTTACTTTTGCCATTTCCCTTTAATTAGGGTCCAAGAAGCGGCAGTGCAAAGTGCTCTTTGAATACGTCCCACAGAATGAGGATGAGCTGGAACTCAAGCTGGGGGATGTGATCGACATCAATGAAGAGGTAAGCTGTTTTACAGAGCTTATCATCTCTTTGTGGCCAAAAGTCAAATTGTTTTTTTGGCTGATTACTTGAATTAAAAGGATGTTGGAAAAATAGCATGGAAAGTAGCGTTTCTGAAGCTAATAGTTTTAGTTCTTTCTCTCAGGATCTAATCCTAAATCAATGAATGCTAAATGTTTAGGGGAAGTATTTGATCATTGCAGCAATAAGTTGTGATCTGTTACACAGATTCCTTTTTTGAAAGACTTTTACAGTCCTTTGGCCCTGTCTATGTGATCCTTGTTTTTAGGATGCTTATGCTAAAACTGTTGGATCAGTTGCCTTGAAGTTGACATACTCTAACTTGGTTTAGGTGAAAAATGTTATTTGACCTGATTTTCCAGTTTCATGCTTTCTTGCAAACTTGTTGAAGCTTTGAACTAATAGTAACAGTATTCAGCACAGAAGCCTATACATGTAGTACAATATACTTCAACCCACTTGCACAAAAATATGCAGCATACAAATGCACTCAACAACATGTTGTTATTTCTATTGCCTTCCTTTTCCACTGGCTAAGACATACAGTTAAAGATACATCTTGATGTTCAGAATTTGATGGCAATGGCCCTATGTATTTGAGTAGGGGTTTGGGGTTGGGAGTTTCTTATCTTTTCCTACCTACGTGTTTCCTTGGTGTCTGTTCCATTCGATAGCAACTTGTGTTGTGGGAGGCTGGAATGTCAGAAGAGTATCTCTTACAAGAGTGAAATCTGTCAGGGAACCTGCAGAAAAGACCAGAGCGATCGTGGACAGAACCTTTTCAGAACTAGGTGGAAAACTTCTGCACAGCATGCTCTGACCTTCACTGGTGCCATCTCTTCTTACTACCTCCCTGAGGGTCTGAGGATGGAGAAGATTGAACCTTTCTTTCTAGCCATGTGTCTGGTGGTGCTTTTTAAGTAGCTTTATGAGATTGTGTTTTTCACATGCATGACTACTTTTGAAGAGAGTGCTAACTCTCCAGGATCCCGACAGTTGCCAGGAAGGACTTTTCCATTCTTCTAGCAAGGAAAAAGTTATGCTTTTAGATGCATTTGCACTAATGACTTCTAGAATTTGTTCTCTTTGAATAAACAGAGCAAGTGACTTGTGAAACCTGCTCACTAAAATCAGTTTCATAAATACCATTGTGTGTGGGTGTTTTGTAAAGGAGTGCCCCAGATAACCTCACCAGTTTAATTTGTGGGTAGTGCCTGTACACAGCAGTAATGACTTTGAATGGTCCGACATATCCATTCAGAAGAGAGAGCATGTGCAGTAAACTGTTGCGGAAGCTGCCATTTCGGGTCGTACATGTCAACATCTGGAATTATTTGGGGAGGGGTGTTCAGTGTGATGTATCAGAGATGACCAAGTAGCCAAACAGAATAAAAAGATCAAAGCGTTTCCTCATCTGCTTTCTTAAGGAAGCAGGGATTTTATTTTATTCTTTTAATTTTTTTTTTGTCTGTCCCCATGTTTCTTCCTTTTCCTAATGATTTGAAAATACATGTTTGTAGTACCCAGCCTTTGCTACTTCTGAGAGAAACTGTTAATCAAATTTTTAAGCAAATGCTACCCGGTAGAAAAATATTGTAGCTAACTATTAGCACAGAGCTGTTTACACACTGTATTTATGATGGTCTAGAATAGACCTGACAGGTGTGGGCTAGGGCTGCTTCACAAAACTGTACTCATGGACCAGAAATGTGAAGAATGGTAGAAAATACCATCCATTGGTTGTGCGATACGCTGGGGTAACTTGTCATAGGTAATTTGTCTTCGCTACTGTGAGACTATCTTTGCTTCCATTTATATATAAAAGGTGCTGTTTATATATATGCAGATAACTCATAACTGTTACTTCAATGAAAGATCACTTAGTCACTTTTTTCATGGAGAAAATAAGGTAAAATCAGCTCCACAAGGGGGTCAGTTCTACCAATTACCTGAGAATAATTCAGTATTTAACCCTTGCAATTGTATTCATGAACTGAGTAGTTACAGCTGACACTACTGATTGTGAAATCAAAGGTGGAGGCCAATGGGTTCAGAAATTAAATGGCTAATATTGAAGAGAGCAGACTACAAGAATCAGAAGTAGCTTTTAGGGAAAAAGGCTCTTGTTGTGCTGGCTGAATCCGCAGGGTTTTTTGTTTACAGAACATGTGGGTTTTGTGTGCATAATACACGCATAAAGTACGTGTGATAACTGTGTCAGTGCTGCACAACTTTTGTTTCTTCCTCATATCTTTCCCCTGCTCCTGTCAGATGCAACACTAAATAGCAGATTTATTTTTGTAGTATTATATTTTTAGTATTTGCATGCTGTGTTATCAAGCATAATTGAAATTCATATGACTCCATTAGTGGAGTTTTTATTAACAAAAAATAAAATCAGATTGGCAAAACTGCTTGTTTCAGCTCCCCCCCCCGCCCCTTGTTCAGAAGTTTGAGTTTTTGTCATCTTATAGAAATAAGTTGATGGAATTCACGCTCAAAAAAAGGACTGATGTATGTACCAGAGCTGTAACTCCCTCTTGTGGAAATTGTATCATGTGGTAAGATTTTGAAATGGAAGATAACAGTTGTGAAATTGTCATCTGTATTGCTAGCGCTCAGAGATGCACAGATGTTCTCCACCAAAGCATGCAAAAGGTTGGTTTTTTTTTTTTACCTGTTTTGTTAATGTCAATTAAAGGTACCTTTTCTGGTAATACAGTAGTCAGTTTTTTTAAAGACAGTGTGGTGAGGAGGCTGAAGCAATTACACTCAAGAAATTTTTGTTTTATTCCTGGCTGTCTCTGAACTGGCATCGCTTTGCCTTGCAAGCCTGTAAAGTGCTTTGCTGACCTTATTTTTTGGCAGAAGAATAAATGGATGCTTGAGTTGCTTGCTGTATCGTAAGCATTAAAAGTCCCTTTCTCATGGCTCATGGGTGTAGTATGGGTGAGTCAAGGCATTTGAATTTTAGTTTTCTGTAGTGTATTATGTAAAGCACGAGGTGCCAGAGCCTGGTCAGCGCTTGCCAGTAATCTTATGCTTAAAATTTGTTTCAGAGGACCAGACTCTGAATTTGAACCAACCAGAGCAAAACTATATTTGAGCACCAGGATGTCTTTAAAAATAATCATTCTCTTTTCATTGCCTGTCTGTCTCTGTAGCTGCCAGGCATGCATTCTGCTTGCCCGGAGGTAGGCTAGCATTTAAAAACTATGCCTGTGTGTCAGGCATAGTGACCTACAAAATAAGGCTAAAAAAAGATTTTGTAAACAACTGCTGGTTTGGGTTTTTTTTCCTGTTGCTTTTCTTTCTTATCTAAAAACAGCTTTCCAGCCACAAAACAGCAATCAAAATGAAATATTTTGAAAATTTATCTTACAGTTTTTAAAATAGTGCTCATTAGGCAAATACATTTGATTTATTTAAGACATTTTGAAAACTGTTCATAAATTTGAAGAGCACAATTCTTAGTCTTCTGACATTGTTTTACACCTTTAGCTATGTATGCCCAGCTTTTGCTTGTTCTGCTTTGGACCGTGGGGCATTCCAGATAAATGTTCCATTAAACTTTGAAGTATTGCAGTGTAAATGACACACCAGGAATACAAGCACATAACTGAGCAGTAGAGTCATTATGTTCCCTAATTCCTGAACAGGTTTATTTCCAGTGCAAAAATGAAAAATGAGTTGTTTTGTGAATAGCAAAGCCAACAACAACAAAATTTGGCATCCAACTGACTTCTGTCCCTAGGACTGCTGTGTGCCACCACAAAATCCTTGTGCTACCTTTGTCAGCTGGCCAGCTCTGATGGGAAAGTATCTGTACCTTTTGACACATGTAGAGCTAGGTATATGCTGTTTAGCCGGTTGCCTCCTGCCAGAAGGAATGGATAGCTTAGTTTTCTGTTTCACTGTGATGTCCTTAAGGACTTTTCTCTATTCTACCCAACATTATCTGCAGAAATTATATCTTTGAAACTTGTGTCTTTTGATCAAAATTGTTCAAAGCTGCTCAACGGATATGAGGCCAGTGGGAATAGGACTGGAGGAAGCTGGACAAGACAGAAGAAAAGACAGATGGACAGCAAGAATACATAAAAATTTCCTTAGAAAGCCAGGCTAAAAATTGCATCTCTATTTCATAAACAGTTTAATGTTTTCTTCTTCTGTTAGATGTAAAATGCCAGTTATTCTGTCTTACCTTGAGAAAATTGATGAATATTTTGCTGCTCTTCTGAATTAATAGGCATGAGGCTAGTCTCGTGTTTCAGGATCATTGCTGTAGTGATAGAAGTGACAGTGAATTATTTTCTTGCTCTTCTTTTTGCCTACTGTTTCTACATCTTTAGCAGGTTTCTTTAAAGAGAAATCGTGGTCATTTGAACTTTTGAGAAAGCTGTTTGTAGAGTTTTATAAGTGAAGTATGGATGGAATTGATAGGAATTTCCTTTTGCTTTATTGGTAATGTGCAAAATATTTCTATACAGGTAGAAGAAGGCTGGTGGAGTGGAACACTAAATGGCAAGGCAGGGTTGTTTCCTTCAAACTTTGTGAAAGAATTGGAATTGATGGATGATGGAGAAACACAGGACGCTCTGGATGACACAGGTGGTATTCTGTTTGTTGAAAACCCTTAGCAAAGTCATTTTAGATCTCAGGTATGATTTGGAGTATTACAGTTGTAGTACAACAAAAGTTGTAAAGAATTCAAGCTTCCTAAAAATGGTAAGTATTTAATTTCATTCTAGAAAATATTGATGCTGAGTATGAAGATACCTGTCTTGCTCCCAATACACTTTTTAAATAGAATTGCGATCAAGGTCTTGATCTTGCAAATGTATATCTGGCATTTTATCACTAGAAATTTTAGAATATTCAGCACTGAGCTTTTTTTTAGTATTGGATATAAAATTATTCTTCTGTTTAATAGCTTTTTTCCAGTCTTATTTTCATAGACATGAGTACTCTAACATGGAAAATGTAAGTGTTTAACCATGTCAGTTGAGAATTAAAACTTGAATTGAATCAAAACAGCCTCAACTTAAAATGAATCCTGGGAAGGGGGCCCTGGTTCTTTATTATTTTTTAATTGAACAATAAAATATTTTTAAGGCAGTATTTACATTTAGTCATTCCTTTGTGGCTATGACTCTGTAGGTTGGGCAGAAGCAGATGGTCTGTGGCTGAACAGTAGTTGAGGGCTGAGTGGTGCCAGGCAAGTGCGTGCTTTACAGGGAATTACTTTGTTCCCTTGAAACTGCATTTCAGAGGCATTCTGTCTGTGAAGACCAGCTTGAAGGCTCGGACTTGGGATATGATACTGCTGGAATGGGAGTGTTCTTTGGGAACAACATCTTGACACAAGTTAATCAATGCTTAAAGATAGTTGTGTATATTCAAGAGAAAAAGTGATTTATCCCGCCCCGCCCCCCCCCCTTGTAGTAATGTGTGCCCTCATTTACAGGATGTTCAGTATTGATTGTTTCTAACAAGGGTTTGCTCAGAGATAAGAAAGAAATGTCTGGCTTGGATTTTTTTTTTTTTTTTTTGGCAAATTGTGGAAATAATTGCAGTAGTGTAAAACAAGAGTTGTTTGACTTGAGCAGTCCCAAATAGCTCAGTGGCTGTCACCTTGGAGGTCAAGTTCCCTGAGTTTAGTGGGGTCTGGTGAGATGAATTTACAAACGGGTATGTGTTGGTTTTAAGTCCTGAATACTGAGATCAGTGGGACTGAACAGTAATTTGAAGTAATTGTATCTTCTGTCAGTAACTAACAGGTTACGATTTTCAGCCCCTCACACCCCCAGGGGTTATATTTAATGCTCAGTACTTTCACAGTCAGGATCTCAAATATCTGCTAGTTTTCTCCTCGCTCCTGGAAAACAGTAAATGCCCCATTCACTGAGCCATGGTCTTTCAAACATGCAACCTGGACTTTTTTCATCAATGAAATGTCTAGCTATTCTTTTAGGTATCCAAGAGGGATGTAACTAGGTGAAGAGTAACTTGGTTGAGAACAGGTGAGAAACTGAAGTCAAGAGCTATATAACTTCGTGGTATTATCAAAGCCCCTTAAATTTATGGTAAAGGGAAGAGGCTTTAATTTTTATTGCAATTCCCAGGCGTGCATACACTGAAAAGAACTTAACTGAAAGGCTAAAAGATGTGGAGGCTATTTTGAATTTGATTTATAAAAGCTGTCTATTTTCACATGACTATCTCCTGGAATTCTGCACGTGGAAGTAGTTTGCCCATGAATACTAGCTTCTAGGTTTTAACAGATTTGACTGTAACTTAAAAATAAAATAAAAAAAACCCCAAACCCCAAAACCCCAAACCCAAACAAAAAGAACAGTCTTAAAAAGCTCCTAACACCTAAATTAAGTTCTTCTCTGAACTACATTTTTTGTGGGTGGATAGATGTTGTCCCTTAAAACTGAAAAATACTTTTTCAAAGTATATACTTTGTATATGTAGAAAATATTAAAAATACTTGTGTTATCTATCAGTGATTAATCTCAAACAACTATATCTGATTTTAATGCTTAAGTCATTTAAAATAGGTTTTAAGTGTTATCAGATTAAAAAGCTATTTAAATAAATTTGCAAGAAACTTCTGGTATTTTCAATAGTGCATTTTGAGCAAGAGGAAAATTTCACTTTGGAGCCTTGAGAGGCATCACTCTACTACTGAAACACACCATTTTTTCCTGTGGCTGTTGAAACGTCGTAGGACTCATTATGGACCTTTATTGATTATTGCTTTCAGCAGCTATAGTTGTGCAAATGACAAGCTTTTAAATGTTGGACTAAATACACATCTTCAGAGAATGTGTAAGCAATGTTTCATAAAACTGGAGCCTCTGTGATAATTGAAATAGCAAGAAACGTTAGCAATCTAATGACTTAGTTGCCAGAGTATTCAGTTGCAATACCGGTGTTATTTCAAATGGTCTTATGTTAAATATAAAACTAGAAAAAATGTGAGGTATTACAGCTACAATAATGTTCCTAGAAAAGCTGTTTAGCAAGAGCAGTGCACACAGCTGTGTTACTTTCACTTTTTTCCCAGAAGAGCAAATAAAAAATTTCAGATATTAAAACAAGTTATTCTTTCTTTTTTTTACTTTCAGAGCCTGTTTTCAGTGGTCCTACCTCACCTGTGGCCTCTCCAGGAAATGGGAGTGAAGCTGGATCTGGACCAGCACAGCCAAAGAAAATCCGAGGTATTGGGTTTGGAGATATCTTTAAAGAAGGCTCAGTGAAACTTAAGACAAGATTATCCATTAATGAATCGGAAGATAAAAAGCAAGATAAGGTTTGTAGTGGTTCATATTGTTATTTCTGGGTTTACTGTAAAAATAATTTAAAAGATGTGGCATCTGAAGACGTAGTATCTTACAGATGCTGAATACGGTGGCCATTTTAAAATTTGTCAATATTGTTCCATAATCAGACCATAATCATCTTGCAGGGCTCTTGCCTATAAAACAAAACAACCCCCCTCAAACTTCTTTTATACTAAGTTATATTTAACATTGATTCCAAAAGGTCTATTTGAATGTCTTGGTATTTAAAACATTAGAGAAGGAGAACCAAGCTGATACAAAAACTGTCATTTCAAAGCCATATATTGTAAGACTTAACTTCACAAACACATCTACAGTATGAGGTCTCTTGTAGTTCTCTTTGTAACAGACTTTATATATAGTCTGGGACAAGACTGTTAAGTCTTCCTATACAAGTTAAACTTGGCCTTTAAAACAAGGAATTTTGGGGGTTTCTTGAGGTTTTTGGTTTGGGGTTTTTTTTCAAGTTTTAGTAGATGTTGAGTTTGCTGTTCTGGGTGTTGACCATCATAACCAATGTAAATTACCTTCAGTGAATGCTGCTGAGCTTTGGTCTTGTCTTAGGTTAATAAGCTACATAAACTGCTGATTGTGTAAGCCTGAAAAATACTGTTCTACAGTTTTGCATCCTCTTTCATTTTCTATTCCCTCCTTTTTTATGAGTGAGTGGGGAGAAGGAGCACTTCTGTTCTCTGTATCAAACTTAAAGCTTAGGAGAGAGCAGATAATGTGATGCTGGTGGAATTACTTTAGTTTGAGTTTTATTTTGATTTGAACCCAAGAGCGCTCTCACCCCTTGGAAGCACAACAGCGATGCTTAGTCCTTTATCTTGAACTTATGCATCATTTATACCAAGAGCTTATATATGGATTTTCAGCTTTTGATAAATTAAAGGCAGCTGAGATAATCAGGGTTTCAGTTTTTACTCGGGTGATCAATTCAAGAAAGCTTTTAAAACCTTCTCGTCTGTGGGTTGTGGTCATTAAAGCTGTTTTGCTGACTGATTTGCTTTCCTCTGCTGCCATGGAAATAATTGTAATGGTGTAGGGCAAAAGGTGGGGTGAGTCCCTGGGAAAAAGGTAGGGACAGAGACTTCCATGAATGTGTTTTCCCTTGGTAGCAGTGCTAAGAGCAATGCTTATCCACCTATAGACGTGGTGTGTGTCCTCCTTGTTTGTGGTCCAGTCAAAACATCAGATGATTCAGGAAGTGAAGGTTATGAGTGTGTTGCCTTCTGTTTAAGGCTTGGGGACTGTTACCTCCTGAGGAGGAATGTGTTCAGCTTGGAGAAGAGAAGGCTCCAGGGAGACCTTACACGGTCTTTCAGTATATAGGTGAAGAGAGACTTTTTGCCAAGGTCATTAGTGACAGGACAAGGGACGATGGTTTTAAACTGAAAGAGGGTAGATTTACATTGGACATAAGGAAGAAATTCTTTATGGTGAGGGAGGTGAGATGCTGGAACAGGTTGCCCAGAGAAGTTGTGGATGCCCCATCATTGGAAGTGTTCAAGGCCAGGTTGGATGGGGCTTTGAGTAACCTGGTCTAGTTAAAGACGTCCCTGCAAATGGCAGGGGGGTTGGACTAGATGATCATTAAAGGTCTCTTCCAACACAAACCATTCTGTGATTCTATGAAGGCACATTGATTTTCCTCGGTTCTCTCCAGGCTTTGTCCCTTCAAGTAGGAGTCTGTGGGATCACTACATCTTCATGCGAATGCTGTTAGAGTAGGGTTTCAGTACCTAGCTTTCAGTTTGCTTTCTTGTCATGTGATTGATCATTCAGAAGCACATTTCCATACTTTCTACCTTGTAACTTCAGAGTATAAAGAGCCTATCTAAAATATGTTCAATTAATACAAAGTCTGCTCAGACATTTTGAATTGTGTTATTTGACTGTGTTTAAACACTAAAATATGTTGGCACTCTGTTTTGTTGGTTGGCTTGTCTGGAAAATTGTTGTAGGCCATTTCTCAGCAAGAGGGGAAATGAAGTGAGAGAACAATTTTGCGTAACTTAAAGACAATGAAATAAACAGTCGAGTTTAGCACTTAATATTCTACTTAAGCTTGCTGCCAAAGTCATCCCAAAGGTGGACAGACTTACAG
Source organism: Harpia harpyja (assembly GCF_026419915.1). Classification (NCBI taxonomy): domain Eukaryota; kingdom Metazoa; phylum Chordata; class Aves; order Accipitriformes; family Accipitridae; genus Harpia; species Harpia harpyja. Next base: position 7,054,637 of record NC_068954.1, read on the forward strand.
AAAAACATGGAGAGCCCTAGGGACATAATTCTTATGAAGGTCTTGTGAAAATGGATGGCTTCTTTGGATTTGTGCTGAACTCGCTTTGGAGTTAGATGGAGGGATGCCTCAAGGGCAATCTCAGTCTTTAAGCCAGTAAGAAAAAAAGCTGTCATCGGGAAACTCTATAGAGTAGAGAGGGCTTTTTTTCCCTTGGGGAATTCCGAGACTGTTCAGCCCAGGAAGGCTGAGCACTGATGTATCTGAAGTGCTCAAGAGTATATATGCTCCTGCAGGAGGTAGTTTCAGCTGGTCCCAGCATCCTGCCCTGTGCTCAGGCTATTTATACCCCGCCTGCCTAAACTTCCCCTCATACTTCTAATTGCATCTTGTTTTAGAAGGGGGAAATGTAGAGAACTGTTTCCATGTTGGACTTGTTTAATCTCATAGGTGGGTTATTTTAGTGCTTCCTTCATATAGCATTCTGGAGCGAGTTAAATTGCATATGTACTCCAAGAACGTCCCAAGTGACTGTGTCTTCTTCTATGGTATGTTAGAAGTACCAAACACCAGCCCAGAGGCATCACCTGGTTTTAAGGAGAGTAAATCTAGTTTCTTTGACAATAGAAAGTCTGCAAAGTTTAACTGTAAATGAAAATGAACAGAGTTACTAAAGGCAATGGGATTTTTCACATCAGTAACACTATTAGGGCTGCTCAGGTAAGTACTGACTGTGAGATAGTATTCTATGATTGTAGCTTATAGGACTGTGAAGAAGTGGATGCAGCTGAAGCTGTCTGAATCTTCCTGGCAGCTTAGTAAGTCTCCTGGGGGTGTGTGTGGAAAATAATATATATATATATATATATATATATATATATATATATATTTTTTTTTTTTTTTTGGAACAATTGTTTTAGTTAGATGTTAACTCTGAAACTCGTTGCTGGTTACGATGCCTCTGTTTTTTTGGTTCAGCAGAAATCTCTAGTGACACTTAGCTGTTCTGTTCTGTATGAATTGCTAAGAGTGAAGGGAAGCTGGGATGGGTTTTCATGTGTTCTTACAATTGTCTGAGTAGTTAAAATCTGATTGCTTCTTCAGCTGAGGTGGTGTATGGCTACTGAATATTCCAGCTTTATTCCAGTGCAAAGTAAGTGTGGTCAGCGAGTTGCTTTCAGCAGAGCTGTTAAATAACTGCTTCTGTTCTGTGCTAGAGGAGGCAATTTTCAGGATACTGGAAGAGTGACACTTAGAACTGCTGAAATACGATTGCAAAAGTATATCTGGCAATGTCCTGAGATTGGCTTCCGGTTTGAAAGTTGTGCTCTGTCTTCAATCAGTGGACAAAATTCTAATTGCAGGGGCTGTAAACAAGTAACGACAGTAAATTAAGTACTTAATGGGAAAGCTCAGTGAATCTCTTGGAGGTGGTCATTTGCATCATCTCAGCTAGTAAAAACCTGAGTATGTTCTGTAGCCTAATAAAAATTAAAACTCATAAAAAATTTTTGTTAACAAAGTTCTTTTTCATTCATATAGCCATTACCTAACCACCCTTCTGGAACAAAGCTAATTAATTTTCCCAGTACAACAAAAACTGAAAGCTCATCAGAAGTAATAAAATCAGAAGCTGAAAGTAAACCAAAAGGTAAGGCTAATAGAAGTTTACATCTATTACTTGGTAGTCCTCTCTAGAGAAGTATTTGGTTGTCAATTTTTTTGTGTTAAAATCTTAAACTTTTGTGTATACTGGGTTGTTGTGTAATGTTCCATACCTTTGAGGAGTTATGCAAACGGAAAAGAGTCTAAAAGAATTTTTGTTTGCATTTCTGTGGAAAATAAATCAAAAACATTTGTAGCATTGTATCCCAGAACAAAATAAGGCTGGGGTATGAAGTTTTATTGCAGCAGTCCCTTTGCATTAATTTTCTATTTTTACATGCTCAAACTGACTTACTTTCTGCCTAGTTTTTAGTGTTCAGATGGAATGCTGGAAATGTATTGCTATGGAACAGTCCCCTAACTCAATTTCTGTTCCTAGATTATAGAAGTTACTTTCTAGGCTCAGGATTTACTGTGGAGTTGCTAACGTGCTGTCGTAACTGTATGCAAAGTTTCTTGCATCAGAAAGTTGGTGGTTATGTTTTGTTGAAGTCTGTTCCCTAGATAATCCAGTTCCATTATGGTTCTGTTTATAACAACTTCTTTTTTATTTTTCTTTTTTGTTATCTTGAAGAATGTATGACTTCATTTAACTACCAAATTGCATAGTTCTATCTAGAGAGATATTTTTAAGCCAACCCAAAACATCTTGTAGGAGTGCCAACCCCATATAAAAAATTAACTTCAATTATGTGATGTGTAGAGAGCTCATTTCACCTGGTTCCTGAGCAGACATTTTTTTTTGACTTCTGTATTGTAATTTCAGGTATATTTTTGTTTTATGTGCAAGTACCTTATTTTGGTGTAAGTGGGTTGTTTTATATGGAATGCACAATTTGCAGAAATAAGAAAACTGCAACAAACAGTTGACTTTTTGCCTGTGTTCAGGCAGAGTTAAGAGGAGTTGTGTAATCTGTCACAACAGGGCACTTGAAATGGCAGGTTTGTTAGTCAGAGCCCTAATTTATCTGTATGTATAGCAGTATATAGGGCATTCCTGCCATTTGAGCCATATTTTGGCTTTATTGAATTGGATAGCTATAAATAGCATTACCATGTTTACAAACAGCTGATTATTGTCAAGAAGTGTTTGATGTAATGGCTTGAGAGTAGTTAATACTTAAGTTTCGCAATTGCAGAGCATATATCAAAAGTTTATGTACCATGCATTCGATGGAAGTTGATGCTTACTTGCAACTTTGACATCTTTATTAAACTTCAAAATTGGGATAGTCTTGGGATCTTGCTTTTAAACCATTCCAGTGCTATTGCTGGAAGAGCCAGGAAGACAATGTGCAGCCCTGACCACTGTGAAATTTGACTTGTCTAAAACTTTGCATAAAAATTAACTCTAGTCTACTTAAGGAATGTGAACATTCAGTATTGAACACTCAGAATATTCAGTATTTAGCTCTTTTTCATAATTTCAGGTGCGCCTTATGCTAAAGGCATAGAAATTGGACTAATCCAGTAGCCGTGCTGAGTCTCTGCTCCCCAGAGAAATGAATACATCAGAGAGGAACTTAAATATAGTAGTAATAGATGCTGTAGGAGAACATCAGTAGATAATACCTATAGACACTATTTATGAACATTTTGTAACCTTTGGAAGAAAACTAAGCTTTCTTCCTTACTGTTTTTATTTTAATATAGGCCTTATTATAGTTTATGTATATCATCCTCAGTTTTGAGAGAGCAAGATTAAAATAAACTGTTCAATATGTTAGCAAATAAACAGAGATCTCTAGAATGTTTAGACTAGTGTGGCTTATTTTGGTGTGGCTCCGCTATTTCTGGAAAGCTTGTTTTGGGCTTGTGCAAGTATGTAAAAATATTTTGTTTTTAAAAAAAAAAAAAATCACAATTTGACCCCTCTTTCCCCTCATTATGTTAGTATACAACATCTGTGATTCCTGCTACTGTATTCTTAGTCCCGAGTCTTTGGAAAAGATTCAGTTTTAAACTACCTTTTATTAAAAATATTTACTGAAGTTCAGATTTACTGTTTTGTAAATAGCATCATAGATTTAAGTGCTGGAAAGTTAAACTGGACTCCTTCTTCATCTTAACTACTGGCAGAATATCAGGCTCACAAAATCAGATGCTGAAGTGGCAAATTGAATGTACTCTTAGTGTCCGTGGCTGGGTTTCTCGGGTGGTGCTGATTGCTGGGGTGTGCAGCCTCCACATATAGGGAGCTCGGCAGGGTGCAGGGTTCCCTGTCTCCTGCCTTCCTGGCAGCTGGAGCAGAGCGCAAGGTCCCTGTTCTGGCATGGTTTTCTGTCTGGGTGGGACTTGGTGTATGTGAGGAGGGGAGAAGTGCTTGGAGGAGGAGGAGAGAAAGGAAGGATTTAGTAGTTCAGCTGTACTGACCAAATCCCCAGGCAGTAAGGAAATACATGTATTTTTACAGAATCAAGATGTATAGAAATGTATTCCACTTGTGTTACACTTACTCACTGCTAATGAATAAAATCCCCGAATTTGATAGATATTTGTACTGTACCTGTTGAATTTTTTTTTGTCATTGTGATTTCCTCCCCTCTGCCCCAGACCTTGATTTAAACATTCATCTTTTTGACATGGTTCCGCTTATTTTTCTGTAATTCTTCAAAAACCACAATATAGTCAATCTATAGTTGAGCATTTTTGATCATGAGATGAGGCAGTAAAATAATGCAAGTTCTTGTACCTAGGATTACTCACGTGGTTACATATATCTATATATCTCTATACATAGCTAGATATGTATCTATCTCTTAAGCTTGGCATACTTTTGCATTTAGCATAGTGGTTGGCACTGACCAAGGTAGATTTTTATTTAAGAATACAATTTATGCATTTTTTTAGCTAAAGATTTGTATCTTGATTAAACAAAATGCAACAACAAAATGATTCAACTGCAACTCACATTTTCTTACCATCCAGCAAGAGGCAGTCGTTAACAAGTTGACTTACAGACAATCCTAATGAGGGCTTGATGTGCTGCTGTCTAACTGGGGGTTGATGCAGCTGCTCACCTGTGTGTATTATCAGTGCCAAACACCTGATAGGTTATGGCAGCATGTTAGAGTCCTTTTTGTTTGCTTCCTGTTCCTTAATCTGTCAGATACAGAAATCCAGCCTTTTAATCCGCTAAATAATTTTCAGCGTGGTGGGGTTAAAAAAGGTGCAAAAAATGCTTTGCAATTAAGACTTCTATGTAAGGTATTTTGGCCTTTCTCATGTTATTTTTATTCTAGCATTGGAAAGGAAAGCAAATCGTCCTGCTTTTTCACCTGAAATTATCTCAATTTCAAATGGATTAGTTATTGAACTGTACCAAATGGAAAGAAAGGAATTATTCTTTCTACTTTTGCAAATGAGGCTGTAACTTGTCTGAGTTGATCACTCAGATGAGCTCTGGTTTCAGGTGCTTAGCCAAGGAATTCCTTTGCTTCAATTGCTTGATTTCACTGCAGAATTTCAGCAAATGTGCTGCTCGAGTACTTGAAGTTTCTGTAGTTGTAGGTGTTAATAAATGATGTCAACGTGAAACAATTGCATGTATTTAATTATGAATGTAAATTTGAAATTTAGATTAATTTTGAGATCATAAAAATCTCATATGAACTCTCAATAAAAAACTTGAAACCATTTTTCTGTAAAGCAGCTCAAAATTGAATATATAATGCTACGGGATGGTTAGATAGGCTGTTACAGAGAGGAGGCTCCTCTCTTCTCCCTCTGAACTCAGAGTACCCAAATTAAGTTGCTGTTGTGGATAAAAATGTTTTAGAGCTTAAACTACTGACTGCACAAAGATTTCTTTCTATCACTCTGTAAATGTATGATTTTATTTTTCTTGTGATATGAATGGCATAGTGAACATTTGTAAAGCAGTCTCAGATGGCTGGTCTAGAAGGGAAGTGTGACTATAGTGTTAATTTCTGAGCTCTCCTTTCACACAGCGCAAGTGAGCTAGTATTATGTATGTTACTACCCATGGTATGAAATGTAGTTAATTGCGCTGCTTTGTTTCAGCCAAGGAATATTGCAGGACAATATTTTCCTATGAAGGCTCAAATGATGAACTCAGCTTTAAAGAAGGCGAGATCATTCAAATAATCAGTAAGGTAAGATGTTCGATCTGCTGTAACAATTCATATAGCTTTTGTGGATTTTTGTACAGGTAGGTAATGTGGAAAATGTGAAAGCAGGAGAGTCTGTTGGAGTGAATATTCCTGTAGACTGATTTGTCTCATGTGAGGGTCAACTTTTCACCTCTACACTTGGTGGAGATACAGATGTCCTTAAAGATCATTCCAGAGTGGGAAGCTATCTTATATTTGTCACAGGCCAGTCGGATCAGTATACACCCAGTACCAAATGCCTTTTCAGTGAGGAAATTGGAAAAGCTTTGCAAATAGCCCTTTTACCTTCAGAACTTGTACTTTTTATCTGGTGAATATATCAGGCTGACCTAGAGGTAGTGGTTGGAAGTATTACTGTGTCAAAAGGTGAGAAATTAAGTTGTGTACTTACTGATTTTGATCTAGGTACTATGAAAAAAAATAAGCAAATGTTTTCAGTAGGAGAATGAAGTCCAGGTGTTAAGAGATGCTTGGCATTTCAGAATAACCATACAGAATTTAATTATACTGTCTGGCTCTTTAGAGAAATGTGATTATTTTGTTGAATGTTCTTATTTGTGTTGAATATTGAAAACACCTTTTTCAAAGGTCATCTTGTTGCAGAGATGGTTTTAGACAAGTGTCACGACCCAGACTGGACAGACCAGGGTGTCGTGTTTAATTCGAAATTCCCTCGGGCTAAATTAAGGTGAAACGACACCAATCGATCAGTTAAAGATTTTATTCATGACAGAAGCAAACTGAACTGAGGAGGCGTGGTAGTAGGTGGCAGGGTTTCTCACAACAGGACCTGGCATAAGACTACTTCTGTAAACTGTGTAACCACATACATCGATTCAGGGAATAAGGAGATCCCTCCCGTTGAGTCACGAGGTTCAGAGCAGACCCCCTTGCTTTCCAGACTCCTCCTCAGAGAAGGGTCTAGGGGTGGCTGGATCTACTCTTAGTCTCAGACTTGGTCAACGGTTTATATCTTGAAACGGATGAGGTGTGGGGATTGTGGAAAAGGAGAAGGAAAGAGAGAAGACAGAGAGAAAAAGGAAGAGAGAAAGATTTCACCGGTCCTGGGTGCAGCGTTGGTTCAGTCAGCCGAGGGGTCCAGTCCCGGCGGGCTTGCCCACCCGGTGCTTCAGTTGGTGTCCTTTTATCATCCTTGCCCCTTCTTCAGGCGGGCACCCAAACTCCTCAGGTTAATGAGCAGTTTGTGAGCCTTTGGGCTTGGGGGTCCTTTGGGGAGTAACTTCTCCTTCCCTGCAGACACGGCCATTGTTTGATCTTTGTATCAGAACAGCTTATCAGGACAGGGAGCTGCGCACCCTACAGCACGCCCTCCCCCTCCTGTTGCTGATGTCTGAGCTGATGGGCTTTTCACCTTGGTTCCTTGCTGGGCAGGGTTTGTCTTTAAGCAGAACTTGCCCCACCACAATGTTTGAGACATTAACTCTTTCAGTCTCTCACAACAAGAAATGAACCTACCCATACTTAATTTCCCTGCAGTATTCTGCAGTCTTTTGTTGGTTTATATGCTGCTATATTAAGGAATAACAACTTGCCTAAAAAAAAGTGGAAAGTTGTTTGTTTTTTTTTTTTTTTTGTCTTCAGCTTTCGCACAGTTGCAGAAGAAAAGTAACACTTTTTTTCTTTAGGAGGATTTTAAGGGTGATGGAGGGAGAAATGAAAGACAACTTTAGCAAACTTATTTTTAGCAGTAATCACCTATTCAGGTTTTTTTCCTGCCAATTCCTTCTTCAGTTTAATGTGGGGTGGGATTTCTTTTTAAATTATTTTATATTTTATTTTTCCCCCTCTCCTTTACCTGTTCAGTGTCTCAGCTGAACTGATTGCTGAATTGTCCTTGTTTTGTACTGGACTTTGGCATGAGCTACTTGGCGCTGTTAACTGCGGCACATTATCAGCAGTGATCCACTTGGACTTGTATGCAGGAGTGACATCTGCAGTATTTTGGATCTGAGGCACAGAGGAAAGTTGTTATTTATGCTGCTAAAATATTCAAATAACATCATAGTTTCTGTTATGGACAAACTAAGGCCTTGATCCAGTAAGATCATGTAATGGATTTCTCTGCCACTGAATTAATTCTCTGTTTTGTTTTGTTTTTCTTCTTATGTCTTAATGTGGTTATTTTTTCCCTCAGTAGGGTATGTGCTCTTGCATCTTCACCCTTTTCAAACCAGTGGACCTGATCAATCCCATCAGAATCATTTTTATTTAGTAGAATTGTGTGTTAGTCCAATGATGCTTGAAGTATTTACTGAATAAGTTGCCAGTCAAGGAAGTTGAGAATATTGAATATTGTGCATTAGGTCATAACTGGGTTTATGTACTTTCCTTCCCTTTGCAGATCTTATCCTTATACCCTTATCTTATATATGATGTAATATCATTTCATCCTGCTTTTTAGAAAACAAAGTGACCAAACCTGATCTGTTCTGTAGCTGTTGCCCCTTGCTAAGGTGGCCAAAGTATTCCTCTTATAAATGTGATATTTCAGACAAACAATTATTTTATATTGTGGGTAAAAGCAAAAACGTTGTTCCTGTAACTGTATTTGTTCTGGGGAAGAAGTAAATATTGATTGAAATGTCCTGTTGTTTGTTTTAGGACACTGGAGAGGCAGGCTGGTGGAAAGGAGAACTCAATGGTAAAGAAGGAGTCTTCCCAGATAATTTTGCTGTTCAAATACAAGAGTCTGATAAAGACTTCCCTGTAAGTTCTTGCATGTATCGTTTAGTATCACAAAAAAGTATTGATGGAAATGCAAAGAATAAAAGACTTCACAGCACATTATGCTGCTTAAAATATTACTACTATTGTGGCAGTTTTTGACTTTATCTTGAAATAGCTATATCAAAAAAGAAAGATTTAAAGGTTAATGTTTGTGTTTAAACTTCTTCTTAAATATTAAACTGAAGCATGCTTTTTGAGGTTAACTGTAATTAATGAGGATGATTAGGCCATATAGAAAAGGATATAGTTCTGATAACATGCTGTTACGTGTAACTGATGACTGAATTAAACCCTTACTGTTTTGAAAGGAGATAAGCAGTTTGTCTCTTCCATCTGTAGTCCTGTAAGTAACTGTAATTGCAAAATGCTGAATGACCCCTGTGGGACTGACTGGGATTTTTCTATGTTAAGACTCGCCAGTAGGTTGCAGTGCATGAGGGATAATCTTTGGATGGGATCTAGAAATATTTTTTTACCATCTCATGTGCTAACTTATGGAAATTCATGTTTTCATGTGGTACTTCTTGGTCTTGTAATTTTGGTTCTTATTTTATAATTTTTTTGTTGAGATTAGTGTGATGTTTTGGTTTTGACAAGTTTGTGTAGCAAAGATGTTGTGTTAATTCACAAATGTACATCATCCCCAGATGGGACAGATTCAGCTCCAGATCAGGACATCTAAATGTTGAAGCCTATATGTCAGTAGAACAGTTTCAGAGTTTCATAGTTAGTGCCATTTGGTCTGGAATTGGAGACATTCACAGAGGATTGCTAGATACAACCTGACAGATAGTTATTAACTTAGCATTTAACCTCAGCTACCTAACATGCACAGAAAGTCCAGTTACTCCAAGTCAACGTTTTCTTTTCAAATTGATTCTCAGCTTTGCAAGGATGGCATAAATGCTGTAACATATGGCTGACTCAATTTGAGGGGTGGGTGGGTGGTATCACTCTTTTGCAATACAGAATTGATCTCTTGAGGGAGAGGAAAAAAATTATTCTTTTACCATAAACAATGTTTCCTATAGACAGACCTTGCTTTGATCCTTTATTCTGTTCTGTGTAGTGTGTTTCAGTACAGGGATTCACCTTGCACTGAGCAACTTTGAAGTTCAAGGCATTGGACAGCTGATTATTGTAATCAGCTGTTTGATACCGACTTAATAAAAACACAGTTCAGAATCATATAATGGCAAGTTGATGCTGAACTCTCAGTGTAATTGCTTTTGATATAGGCAGCAGTGCTGTACAGCTGGGTAATGTATTTGCTTTTTTGGGAAAGAAAGAAAATATGGTCATGTTACTATAAGTTCAGTAGTGTTTGTGTTCTCTGAAACTAGAGAAAGAAATTTAATATGGGTTTTCATGCTTGCTTAATTACATTTCACTTGTCAGAATAAAATCTTTCTGCATTAAGAAGAACTTATTCAATAGTGGTAGGGGCACAGAATTGAAATCTGTCCATAGCAACTTTTTCAAAAATACCCACTACAAGGCATTTTTGTAGGGGCTATATTAGACTGAGCCCAAATGGTTTCAGCAGTGTTTGTATAAAGAACAAGTGTTTTTGTAGGCTTTTGTGACTGTTTTATCAGTGAGTCTTGTCCTTAATACAACCACAAAGATACCTCTTCTGGAGCATTTTCATGAATCAGATTCTGAGGATGAGGTTGCTTGAGATATCTGTCCTGAGAGGTGCCAGTACTCCTTCAACAGGAGAGAGATTCGGGTTGAGTTTTACCAGTTTAAGGAAAGTGATGAATGACTGCATTTTAAAATAGAGTTATTTTCAATGTACTAATTGTAATACTTTGTAAATTTTTAATGGCTGTAGTTTGTCCAACTCTCCCACTTAAATATACAGTGATAAGGAAGCTTAAAACAATGTTTTTCATGCAACTGCAGTGTTTGTTGCAAATGCTGTGAACTATTTTTTTTCTTACATTACTGTAATTTAGAAGTCAGTTGAAATAGTTCTTCTGATACTTAATTTAGAACTTTTTTTGTGAAAGTGACCATTTTTGGTTCAAAAATTTACCTGATTACTCTTTTAAACTTGCATTGTACTAACTAAGATTGAGGTTTACATACTGAAATTAAAATGGGTGCGATCAGAGCAACTCTTCAGGCTGGAAAAGATGTAATTCTTAGTTTTTAGTTCTTTGTACCTCTACTGCTTATGCATGTTGCTGAAGCACTGATCTTATTTGAAGAAACCTGCATTTTGTTCCTGTTTTTGCAACTGGTTGTCCGGGAGATACCAGAGGAATTACTCCAGTTCTCTGTTTCCTGTCTGTGAATTGATTGCCTCCTTTGTGAAACACTGTGAAATCAGCTAGTAAACTAGCTAGACATTACAGTATGCAAAGCAAAACACAAATAAGTCTGTCTTTGATAGAGAATATCTGTCTGCTTATTTATTTGACTTTTTTTTTTTTTTTCCCCACCCAGAAGCCAAAGAAACCTCCGCCTCCAGTTAAAAGTCCAGGTATGTAGTGTATGTATGGTGGTACGTGTCTGAGGAAATATTAAATTTCAGAAGCAGTGCATGACCTCAGAAGAAAATTCAGAAGTAGCTTTGTATTTCCTAGTAATGCAGCCACCCATAGTCGCAGTTTAAGGTTACTTTTTATGCTTTATGTATTTTTCTGCTGCTATATATTTTTCAAAATTATGATGGAGCGTACCTACTTTGGAAACATTTTAATACAGGCCTACCATTTTCTGGGCTTAAATGAGTGTTTATAGCTGTATTACACTCCTTGCAAAGGAGAAAATATAAACACAAATTGGTGTACGTCATATTTTTAGTTAGTGACTAAGATAATTAAAGCTCTTTGAGAAATGTCTATCATTTGTTTTTTACATTCAGCTCCAAAGCCTGAATTGCCAACTGGAGAGAAGAAACTCCCTACTTTGAGGCCTGAAGAAAAAGGTGAGACCAGTTTTCTTCATAGTGAATTTCAGACTATGCTCTTGTAAATGAGTTACAGTTTTTAGCTTGGCTGCTTTGTGCATTAGGTACCTATTTGAAAGACTTCACACAGATTCTCTTGATATCATCTACTGAAGCTGTCATGTCTGTGATGTTATGGAAATGTCTTCAGAGTGATTAGAAGAACTACACTTCTATGAAATGTGTATTTCTTGTTATTGCATTACATTCTGAAAAATGTTGATTGCACTGCATAATAACATAGTTACTATTGAATTAATTTAAGTATAGTTCTGTGATAGTGACTACAGTTTGAATAGCAATAGTAAATTATTAGAAATGAAAACATTTGCTGCTGCTTCTGAATGTTTTGGCCAAAATCAGTCTCTGATGGAAAATATTTTTGAAAGAAATACACACACTCCTTAGATGGATGTTACAGTCACAGTGCTCAGAAATTGAGATTTCTTGTCCTGTTAGTTCTTGCTCTATTCCATATTTTCCAGTTCCACAGAATATAGGGATGCTTACCACTTTATTCTTAAAATTTAAAGGATACCTTTTTTTTCAGAACAAAAGCTACTATTATCACCCAAACACATTTCTAAAAGGCTTCTTTTCATATTTGAAAAACTTGCCAAGTCAAACTGTTAAACTGTTTTGATTGTGTTTAAAAGGTAGAAGCTTAAACAAACATGCTGGTTGGGTCTTAAAGAAGAAATTCTGATGTTACTGCAGCTCAACCTTATTACAGAAACATACTCTGTTCTGTGAATAGTGAACTGTGGCTGACCATGGCTAAACAACATTTCGACAAGTAAGCCTGCTCGATGGGTTTCTTGGCTTCCTTGGGCAGTTTTTATGACCCACATTTTAAACAAAGCATGTTCTTGGGTGTTTCATATGAAGAATACTTGTTTAAATCAGCTATGTTTCCTCTGCATGTGAGCAAACCAGTTATTTTTATCTGTTGGAACAATATCTTCAGGTGTGAATTGAGATCAACTGTATGACTAGAAATTTTGATCACTTGGCTCTTTATAAGTTTAAGTTTATTTAAACTGAAGTTTAATTTTAGACTGGTTCTGTTTGTATTATGGTGTTAACCTTTGCATAGTTGAGCTCAACTGTTTATGGTGGAATATAGGAAAAAAAAATTGAGTGACGCCATCCAAAATGCTTAGGAACAAGAAAGCTTCTGAAAAATTAAGTAAGGTGGAGAACCGTCCTTTACTGTGGTACAGGAAACAATGGAGGAAAAGTTTGTCTTGTGTTCAGTTGAAGGTCAGGTCTTAAAAGTTGCTTATTTAGGTAGCGGTAGTGTTTTACTAGAAATGCCCATTTATCAGTACAGTTTTACTTGTGGAAAAATAACCATGTTGATACTAGTGATTAAATTCGTTAAGTATGAAATTGTACTGTAATTAGTTTTCAAAAAAAATACTAATTGAGCAGCTCTAATCACAAGCTATCAAGCCATGTAATTTTTTTATGCCTATTTGGAGACTAATAAATCTGCCTTTAATTGTCATCAAACATTGATCAAAAATTAACAGCAACACTCCTATAAGTACTTCTGTGTTTATAGTGAAGGACACTTAGTGGTATCACGTAGAAATTTTTGTCCAGCGTAAATGTCTTCAGATTAGTATTTTTATTTCCATTACTAAACTGCTCATTTTTAGCCAACCCTTTTATTTTTCACTGCGGAGCAAAATCCAAAAAAGAGGCATGCCATTTTGTCCATCAGAATTGTCTGACTTCTGTGCTCATGGTGAATCTTGACCTTTGGTATTAACTTCTTCCACTTAGCTGTGGACGGTTTTTATATTTGGATTTTGAGTGGGAGTAATTGAAGGGAAAACTGACATGATAATTCAGGAATACGATTTGATGACAGTATTTTTTCAGACCTGTTTATGAACTCACTTATTGTTAAAAACAAAAGGATTAATTCTCAACTTGTGTTCAGCATAGCTAAAATAAAGCTAATTGATCTTCAGTAATGCTAGCTGCTATTGGGCATTTAAAATTTAAATCTTCCATATAGGATCACTAGTCAGAAGTGGCTAGCACTGTTAGCAGGCTCTTTTACAGAGGACAGTTAGCACCACCGTGTGGCAAAATCCTTCCACTATGTCAGGATTTTATTTTTTTGATACTAAGAGAGACTGGAAGGGAATGCCAACCAGTTCAGGTTTTTTGTTCATATCTTCTTCAAATGTTCCAAAGCAGGAAGACAATTCTGCCCTGGATAATGCTTTTTTTTTTTTTTTTTTTTTTTTTTGCAGAGGTATATCTCTATGATCTGTTTACTTCCAAGTGTACTTGTGAAACAAAATCGGTGTTTTCCCATTTTACAGTTGGAGGGCTGACGCTCAACGGCTGCAGAACTTGTCCAAAGGAAGTCAGTCATAGAGCCGGCAGTTCAGGCACTTAGCTGGGATGGAGCTGAAGCAGATTTCCAATTCTACCCCAAATCCATAACATATGTAAACATTTTACATTAGACCAATGCTTGATTAAAAGCTGTCATAGGAGGGGAGGATGGGAAGAAGTCTCTCCATCCCAGTTTACTATTTACTGCCCTGTAAGGGCAGTAACTGTAAAGGACTGTAACTCCTTACTGTACCCTAACAATAGTCTTTTAAATCCTCAGTACTTTATGCATGCCTGACTGAGCTGTAGTATAGTGTTACAAGGAAAAGTAGAAGGTATACTCTGGATATCCCACAGGGTGTGGTTAGGGAACATGGGTTGAAAACTATTCAACTAACATTTGTGAAGAAGCTTGAATTTTTCAGTGTCCCATATGTTATATGTCAGCTTGTCTGGGCAGAATTCAATTAGGTCATGCAGTCATTGAACAATAAATTTAACTTTTTTTGTTTGTTTGTTTGATCAGCCATACTTAATTTGTATCTTGAATTTGTAGGAAGGTAGACTTTATCTAAAGTAAATTCAGTTATTCAGATAAATATTCATTTTTTCCCCTTTTGTCCATAGATAAATTATGCTGCTTGTGGGTACGTAAGAAGTCCAGTTACAACAAAATAAAACAAACCCCTGCCTTTTTAAGTGGAGATAAGGTGAATTCACAGAAAACAGAAAGCACTAGCAGTACAGAGAGATTCTTGGTTCCTAGCTGTCATTTTTAGTGCAATAATGTGAATCCATAATTTCTTACTACTGTTTCATGTCAATAGAAAGACATTTTGCTTGCTTTAACATAATGTTTTTTAAGTTCAGGTAAGTAGTTAGTGTGTTTTGATAAGGTATCACTTAAGACACTTGCATATCTATTTTTCACTTTGATCTTCAAAGAAAGTATTTCTGACAGCAGTTGCTTTCTAATTTATTAGCATTGTAAGAATTCTAGACAACATGCATTTTTTTAAATGTTATGGTGACTTATTTTGTCAGATGAAAAAGGAGCTTTGGATCAGAAGCCTTTGAAGCCACAAGCTCCTCAAGTACCACCCAAGAAGCCTATTCCTCCAAGCAAGACTAATAGCTTACTGAGAGCAGGGCTTCTGCACCCAAAACGTCCAGATAAACCTGTTTTGCCATCATCTGTATCCAAGTCAGTATAACTTAAATTTTATACCCCAAGTATATTTTATTTGGTTTGTTGTTTGATCTTCCTTCATGGATGAGGTGGGAAGAAACCTATTTTTTAAGGGTGAAAATGATGCAAAGATAAGTTTTGCCCTACACCTACCAGTGTCTTCATTCTCCAAGTCTTTATCAGTGTGAACTTACAACTTTTTAATTCTTTGAGACATTGGATCCATCTCAGAGTAGATAGTACAGCATAACTAACCATGGGGCAGATGAAGTTATAAATCTGTGGGCTGCTTTGCTTTTAGCCTTCCCCATAAGAAAGAAGTTGTAGCTACAGTAGCAGTAAGGTGTAAAAGAATCTGTGGACATGGCACTTGAGAATTATTGTGTCGGAAAAAACCAGAAGATTTGAGCTGCATCAACGTTCAATGTTTCAGCACTTTATATAGAATAAGATAGATGGAAAGGAAGAGTTTAGCACAGTCAGGACCTGTGCTAAAGGTACTCAGTATTGCTCATGTGCTCTTCTGGGGAAGAAAGCACCTATTACAGAACCACATCCAGTCTGTATGCTCTGTCTTGAATATTCTCAGTTGAGCTACTGTACAAATAGGGATGTAATTGCTCACTATTTCTTAGATCCACTTTTAAAAATGTTTTTTTCTCATGAGTTTGAAAGAATTATTTATGGTGTTTCACTAAGACTCATTTTGCATCAATACAGTCCCTCACATACAGTTTTTCTTTCTGTCTGCATCAAAGTATTTACTAGATCCTTGCCCCAAACTGTAAATAAACTGCTGATGGGTAACTGTCCCTTTGGGGTGTTTAGTTGACTTGAAAGGACCACAAGAAAGTAAGGTCATGAGGCACTTTGCCTTGTACAAATAAAGGAGGAGACGGCTGCTACATCAAAGAGCTTGCACCTTAAACACCTTCAAAGATACAGGGTGGCAGCAAGCATTTGTCGAGGTTTATCTTTGTTTATTTACAGCAGACCCTGTATAGCTGAACCACAGGGAAGAATATCTAAAGGGAGAAAAGGCTGAGCAGGAGGGCAGTCAGGAAAGGGAGTGTGGGTAAGGCACACACTTTGGACAGTTGACTCCAACAGGGATCAGCTGCCTCTGATCCCACCCCGCACAGCCCTGGGAACACTGGATGCCTGACTGAAGAGTTAGACCATTGCCACATTACTTCTGTTTAGGTTTTCAGTGTGTCATTGTGTTATATCACTTGCTATTTTGGAGAGTTTCCCAAGTAAAGATTGATTGATTGATTTATTAGCCACAAGTCATGTTCTCTTTCATTTTAGAAAATAATTATGGCTATAAAGGGATACACATGTGCAGTTAAATAGAGGTCTGTAGTAAACTGTGGTCGTTTAATAATTGAAAACTTTAAATCCTAGGGGTATTTAAATGTTTAAATATCTGAAAGTTTAACATTCTTCTAGGAAGATAAGGCTGCTATCTCTTTTTCTACTGCAATAAAACTTCCAAATAAATGATTTGGGAGGTGAGTTAATGACAGGGACACATTGAAGCTGACAACTAGTCCATTTATATACTTTATATATGGCATGTACAGGACAACGAGGTGATCAGGCCCAGCCAGTGTGGGTTTATGAAAGGCAGGTCCTGTTTGACTAACCTGATCTCCTTCTATGACAAGGTGACCCGCTTAGTGGATGAGGGAAAGGCTGTGGATGTCATCTACCTAGACCTTAGTAAAGCCTTTGACGCTGTTTCCCACAGCATTCTCCTGGAGAAACTGGCTGCTCATGGCTTGGATGGGCGTACTCTTTGCTGGGGAAACAACTGGCGGGATGGCCGGGCCCAAAGAGTTGTGGTGAATGGAGTGAAATCCAGTTGGCAGCCAGTCACAAGTGGTGTTCCCCAGGGCTCGATACTGGGGCCAGTTCTGCTTAATATCTTTTATCAATGATCTGGATGAGGGGATCAAGTGCACCCTCAGTAAGTTCACAGAGGACACCAAGTTGGGCGGGAGTGTTGATCTGCTGGAGGGTAGGAAGGCTCTACAGAGGCATCTGGACAGGCTGGATCGATGGGCTGAGGCCAGTTGTATGAGGTTCAACAAGGCCAAGTGCTGGGTCCTGCACCTGGGTCACAACAACCCCGTGTAACGCCACAGGCTTGGGGAAGAGTGGCTGGAAAGCTGCCTGGCAGAAAAGGACCTGGGGGTGCTGGTGGACAGCCGGCTGAACATGAGCCAGCAGTGTGCCCAGGTGGCCAAGAAGGCCAACGGCATCCTGGCCTGTATCAGAAATAGGGTGGCCAGCAGGAGCAGGGAGGTGATCGTCCCCCTGTACTGGGCACTGGTGAGGCTGCATCTCGAGTACTGTGTTCGGTTTTGGGCCCCTCACTACAGGAAAGACACTGAGGTGCTGGAGCGTGTCCAGAGAAGGGCAACGAAGCTGGTGAAGGGTCCAGAGCACAAGTCTTATGAGGAGCGGCTGAGGGAACTGGGGTTGTTCAGCCTGGAGAAAAGGAGGCTGAGGGGAGACCTGATCGCTCTCTACAACTACCTGAAAGGGGGTTGTAGCCAGGTGGGGCTCGGTCCCTTCTCCCAAGTAACAAGTGACAGGACAAGAGGAGATGGCCCCAAGTTGCGCCAGGGAGGTTTAGATTGGACATTAGGAAAACTTTCTTCACCGAAAAGTGTTGTCAAGCATTGGAAGAGGCTGCCCAGGGAAGTGGTGGAGTCACCATCCCTGGAGGAGTTTAAAAAACATGTAGGTGTGGCACTTAGGGCCATGGTTTAGTGGTGGCCTTGACAGTGCTAGGTTAACGGTTGGACTTGATGATCTTAAAGGTCTTTTCCAACCTAAATGGTTCTGTGATTCTATTTTTATGCTGTGGCATAAACGATAGCAAGAATTGTAAAGGAAAATGTCATGTGTTCTCTTTTTTGTTTGTTTGTTTCGGTGGGTTTTTTTTGTGTGGGGGTGTTTTTTGGGTTTTTTTTTGGTTGGTTTTTGTTTGGTTTTGGTTTTTTGTCCCTGGACGATGTCACCAGACATGCAAAGAACACGTGGTAGAATAAAAGCCGCATATACAAGGTACTTTATTCTATACCCAGAAAGAAATAACTTGTTCTTGGTAGCGTTTTTCTTTACAGGAAGATTTGATGTCAAGGACTGAGTATGTTTCTGAGTATTTCAAGAGATACTACTGAAGGTGCTATTTAGCTCTTTTGTTTTCTGTTGCACTGAAGTGCAAATAAATATTTTATATTTAAGTGCCAAAGTGTGCCCTGTAGTAGAAGTTTTGGATTATTTTTACAAGAGGATTGTACATGTTTGACAACTCTGCAAGAGCTGGAACGGAAGAATTGGCTTTTATAGGACTAGAATTGCTCTTCAAAAGACTTGATTTTAAGCAAGGCTTTAGAAAATGATAAAATCTACTGAAATTTTTCAATTTACCTGTAATTCTTGGTATGTTTCAGTTGTAAACTGTTTATTGACTAGGTATGTCTTGTCTTTTTTTTCTTACTACAGACCTAATGGAGAAGTTGTTTCTCTTCGACCGAAATCTGAAGTTGAGCCAGTAGCAAAACCAAAGTTAGATTCTGAACCATTACCACTTAGACCAAAATCAGTAGAGGTAGATTCACTTGTGGTAAAGAGCTCTAAAGAATCGGGTAAGAAAAGAATAAAACATTCTTTTTGGTCTTTCTGTTTGGATTGCAGTATTTTACAAGTTTAGAATAAGCTTTTTAAGTAATTTACTCAAAATTCCACAGAGTGCGATTATGCCTGTTCAGTAGAAAGTATATTTTTTTTAGAACTGCTGTAGGTAGCTGAAGGTTAAGAGTCAGCAAGCGGTGAACAGATGTCAGTAGGCTATTTGGAAGCAGTTAATGAGCTCTGTGTTGTAGTAGATGACAGGAAGGGAGAAACATAGGTAATGGTTTGTTCTTCTAATTTGAAAGCATTTTTTTTTGCTGCCACTTTTATCTTGTGTTTTTACGAAATTGTTTTCCTTACTGACTGGTTCTGTTTGTTCTGCTCTTGCATTTCAGATAACTTTTGCTTTTCTGGCTAACTTGCGTATTTTTAGTAATGCCATTACCTTCAGCATTCTGTGATTAAGTTCATAGCTATTTTAGATTATGACTTCATCATACGTTACATTTGGGCCAGCATGGAGCATTGTACACTGGAATTTCATACTTACGGCTTTGCTTAATGCAACTCGAGCCAAACGTGGCATCTCTTTAAATCTAAATTTGTCCAGCCAAAACCTTGATACTGGTTAAAGCACCCACATTGATGATCAGGCTCTCTGAGCTATTATAAAGTTACCTTTTGTCCTTTACAGACAGCACAACTGATTTCAGTCCTCTGTGTGCCTCTTAGGCAGAGATCATCTGCTGTGGGCATATTTTTTTTTTTTTAAACTCTAAAATATTTTTATTGTATGATTAACCACTGCAGAAAAAGCTTTAGTGAATTGTACCTGCAGTGTTTGGCTCGCATATCTCAAATGCAACCTTTCATCTCAGAAAAAGTTTTAGTAATAATACATTTTGAAATAATATAACATATATATGTATATATATGTGTGTGTGTATATATATATGTGTGTGTGTATATATATATATATAAAATTTAGGCCAATTGCGATATTCAGGTTATAGAATAGTTGGTCCTAAAGTGTAATAAATTGATCTAGGAGATAAAAATAATGCATTAAAAAACTGAAGCAGTTTATGAATAGAAAAGAGTACTGTTGATTTTTCCATTAAGCATTTTAAAATGTGCTTCTAAGCTTAAATGCTTTGTATGGGGAAAGGTTAGTTTATGTGTATTTTTAATACAGAAGTTATATTTTTCTGAGCCACAAAAAGCTGGACTTCAGCAGGTATTAAAATATCCTGGAAATATTACAAATATTATTAGTGTTACTCTAAAGTATTTATAAGTTCTTTTTTTATTCCCCAGTAAAATCTATGCATATGCTGTGATATGCCTTGTCTTAAAGGGTTTGAATTGGCAGTTTAACTATTGCATCTATTTAAAGATGAGTTTGAATGAGGGTACGGAAGAAACACTTTCCGGCCAATGTAAGCTGAGAGATGAAAGAGCGATGCACAACCTAGCCTTAAAAATGTAAGCCTTGTCCTACTACTCAGATGTTTATCTCTAGGACTGTGCTAGATCTGTTACTGTGTAGCATAGTATCATTTAGCCGCAGGAAAAAACTCCCCATGAAAGCAGATGGAATGTCTTTTTTTTTCTTTTTTTTTTTTTTTTCTTTAGGTGCAATTATCTTGCCACTCTGGTTATTAAAAGATGTCAACATAGTAGCTGTGATATTAGGTATTCACATATACATAAACCCCCCAATTTTATACAGATTTAGAAAAAAAAATTCTATGAATTCTGATTTGCTAACATAAGATTTTACAGGCTCATGGAGAAATTCAACATTTCAATACCTGTACGGGGCAGGGGACAGGGGTGCATAACAAGCAAGTGGGTGAGGTCTGTTCAGTGATCCTCGTCTGGTGCAGAGCAAGCAAAGGAGGGTCAGGCAGTCCATGTGGGGATGCAGCACTGACAGTGTTAAGGAGCTGCTATTTAAGGAAAGTTTCAGAAATCCTCTGTTATGTGAAAGTGCCCTTGTTTAAAGCGATCTGCATAAGTCACTTGTGGTTTTACTACTCTTGTGAAAATAGACTAGTCCAAACTCCTGCCAGTAAAATGTAATGAATCTCTTGCTTTATGTCTCTGTATGCATTCTGCTGCTAAAGACATAATACTCCATGCAGCAACTAAGGCTATATAAAGCTCCAAACATGTTGGGTCCTTAATAAACAGTCTCAAACTTTGTATCTTACAAGCATTGGAATAGATGCTAAACCACAGGGGAAAGTGTATGGCTGCGGTTGGCAACTGCATTACCAGTCTCTCTTCTTCCCCTGCCCCTCGATCCCACCTGCCTTTAGATTGAGGTCCTGAAGTGAATGAATTTTTAGAAAACCAATTTCTATAAGTATGGGTCTTCTGTTTTGCAACTTAGTTTGACCATGAAGTGTGGTGTAGGTTGAGCCACTTTCAATTTAGCCTAAGGAGAAGCCATAAATATTCTGTATCTATAGAAAAAAGCCAACATACTCCATATCAAAATTAGGCCCCAGCCATCAGATAAGGACAAATACTCAAAAGCATTCAGAAGCATTGATCATGTTGAAATACCTTCTCTTGAAGCTTTATTTGAAAAATTGCATATGTGTTTCTCTGTTCAACTAGAATTAAAGTACTGTAAAAGACTAAAGCTGTAATACTAGCATGCTGAACATGTAAAGCGATTCTGTTTCTTCTACAAATGTTTCTTTTTCCTGCTTTGTAAAATAATTTTTTTGTTCAGAATCTTTTTCTAGACATTCCTCTCCTTGACTTTTCTTTCCAGATTTTGTTTCCTATCCTGTTTGCCATGTTTCCCTTCTTACGTGTCAGGAAATTACCCTACCCTTCTCCATTTTGGTAAGATAACAATCTATAAGGAAATCCAAATGCTTTATGCCATACACATAGCCTCTTCTTAACGTCATAAGAGTAATTTTGAGTTGCAGTTATGGATACTAAAATTTTTGGGTTTCGATTTAAAATGCTTTTTTTGTTTGTTTGAATGCCTGTTTTGCTTAGCTGTTAAAGAAGTTGTTACTTTAAGTATACTTCTCAATTAGGAACTTGTGGGGATAAAAAAAAAAAAAAAGGAAAAACTTTACAGTCTAGCTATAGATAAGCCAAACCTAGTGTTTATAGTGAAATGTGTTCAATACTTATACCACTTCTGGTGTATGTAGGTTGAATGGCTTTATCCTTCTGTACACACAAATTATGCAGTTATGAAGCCTTTAGGCACTGAATCCACTAGTGTTGGCTATTTAGTATCATGAGTCTTGTAAAATGGTGGTTTTGAAAGTTACATATTAGGCATGTGCTTAATTGTAGCAAATACCTTCCTATTGCTCCACTGCAAGTTTAAATATTCTGAAGCTTGTATCTGTCCCCTAAATTTTTGGGGTGCAATCTCAGCAAGATGAGTAACAGGAAAAAGGGCTGCCATCTTCTTTTACTCTGCAGATTAATGTGAGGTCCTGTCTTCTAAAATATTGGATACGTTTCACTTCTGTCATGGGTTTTTAAACCCCAGTCACATGAGATGTTGGAACCATAATTTCTTTAGACACCCCTTCAGCTTTGCTTCTTTTTGTGAAGGCTTTTTAAGACAAACTGCTATGAGTACACTTGAAGCGTTCACAAATTTTAACAAAACCTCTCACCTAATTGTATCTGTTAAAGCTTCTAACAGTTCTGTTATGGATCCATGGTAAGCTTGCAGAAGAGAGATTTCTAGTAGTCTGTCCTAAGCAACTGTTTAAACTTGACTCATCTTTCTAGAAAGAAAGGTGCTCTTGCTCAGCCTTAATATCATTTTTTGACTCAAATTATCCCCACATGTATAACATTGCTCTTTTGGCACTATCATGGGATTTCCTTTAACAATTATCTACAGGCTGTCTGTAAGAAAGTTAACTGATAAATCATTTTATTGGTTGAAATGGGTGTAAATTGTGAAGTTTCAGTGGGTTTCATTGGTATCTCTATTGGTTTCAGTGGGCCCAGGCTTTCTCCTAAAATAACTAAGAATGCTGTTTAAAAAGAAAACAAACAAACAAAACCACCACCACAAACACAAACCCTAATCTCCACCAGCCTGTGCTTTAATTTCTTCCCTATACCAAAGCAACAAAATGGAAAGGTTAAAAGGAAAATGCAAGTACAGTCAGAATTTCCTCTGACTGTAATGTGCTGTTAATATTTTAATGCTGAGCAATTGTCTCAGGTGTAGCAATTTCCTTTAGAAGCTCTTAACAAATAGGACACCCCCCCCCCCCGGCTTTAGTGTCATCCCACCATCTATATTGAAATCATGTACAATTCAAGACTGTAGCAGTCTTCATCTTCAAGCCTTGTCAAATACTGTGGGGTTTTTTCAGATGTACACATTATTCTTAATATGTTCTTAATATTCTTAATATGCCTGATGTTTACTTTGTTTGTGGACACAGGGCTGGCATTACAATCATAATAGCAACTCAATTTTCAATTCTTATTTAAATTTACTGCCAAATGATTTGTCATTTCTGCAGAATGACAAAAGGAGGATTGTTTAAAGGCAAAAATTACTGAGATGGGGGAAAGGGCATATATATTTTTTTTTCTGCTTTCTTTTTACCTTTTTAATAATACCTAACTAACGTAAATCCTGATTTACATTTTGGCATGGGTTAGTGCTCTGGGATTGAGTAAAAAACGTGTTGGTCACTGTTGCTTGACTTTTAATAAGTTAAATATTTTATTGGCACAGACTACAGCAGAAATACCTTTATAGTTATTTAATTCTCCCTCATCCTCTTTTCCGTCAGCTGCTTGCCATTCATCACTCTTCTGTTTCTTCCTTCTTTGTTTTTTTTCCCCCGCTTTTTTACATTGCAGATATGATTACATGTTTACAAAAGACTGTATTTACGTTCTCTTTAATAAAATTAAAAAGCAGCAAAACTGATTGGTAACAGATACTGTTATAAAAGCTTGCATTTCAACAAGGCAACAGATGATGAAATAGATATGTTCAGGGATGTCCAAAAGTTGTGAATATCTTAAGGACTTCAAGGATAGTAACACAGAATAGAAGACAATAAAATCAGTTAAAATATTCAGTGGAAAACTTAGTTTCTACAGGTATAAATTAGCTTTGACAATGTGTGATTAAAACTCTGATTAATCAGATGATTTTAAGTCATCCATCCAAACACGAAAGTGGTATCAATAGTCTGGCTCAGTGTTCTTAGGGCTTTTTTGTTATATGACCTCTTTCTATAGCTTTAAAATGAATGAGAAAATAGGGAAAGAACTATCATAGCTGCTATTTGATAAATCATAATGTCATGTAAAAATCAGAGGTTGCAAAACCACCACCTCCCTGCCCAACAAACCCCAAACCTTGAATGTTACTTTTGGTGCCCATAGTAAATTCTGTGTGGTATTTTAGTTAAACATTTAGAGTACCTAGAATAAGTCTAACGAACTTGTGTTGTAAAAACATATATAATACTTATGATCTTATGTCAATGCTTAAACAAAAAACCTATCTCATTGCACATCTGTTGACAGGTAAGTAGTAGTATTATTTTTGTGGAGAAGCAGTTAAGAAGTCCAGTTGTTAACTAGGTGAACTACTTACGTTGTTAGATTAGATATGTTCTGTTCTTCCTATTAATGTTAATCTTCCTATTAATAGGCAGCCTTTTTCCTAAGGTTGCCTCTTCCCATAGGATGTAAAGAATTTCTACTGATCTAGGAGAGAGTATACCGAGAGCTATGAGCATAAAGAGACTAATGAACAGAGAGATCTGTATGATATAATAAAGTATGAGAATGGAGTTTTGAAATGATTTATGACAGACTTTATGAAGTTGTGTATTTTCTTTAGACAAAACACTGCATATGAAAAAACTACCCTGCACAGAAATATTTGCAGTTAATGTAGTCTTAACTTATTTCACCAACCTGTGGAGATGTACTTTACCGTACTGCTTTTATTTTTGTCTTAGTCACTAAACTTGGGGTTTCATGCTTTTCATGCAAGTTATGTGCTCTCTTAAACAGTTGAATATGGCACCTCTCAAGAAAAGTCATAAATATATTCTTTTCCAGATAATTGTTAGGTCTGTTTTTGCTGCCATGTTGCTACAGCATTTCTGTTGAGAACTTGTATTTAAATGCTAGTTGAATTAACTCTTAATTTTTTTTCAAGGTGGAAAATGTGGTTTCCCAGATATGCCAAAGTCGTGTAGTTGTTTCATATGGCTCGTGCTGTATATACTGAAAATCTTTCAAACAATAAGAATTCTGATAAATTACGTATTTATTTTTTGTCTTGAGGAAAAAAAGTGATAAAAAAGAATGCAGCAAAACCTTCTGGTCTTGATGGTGGTCTATGTTTTCATTTTTTTTCTAGATCTGTTAAGCTTTGATGATGTAATAGCTACCTCAGATAATCTATCACACCCTACTGCAAACCGACCCAAGATGCCTGGTAGGAGGCTGCCTTCACGTTTCAATAGCAGCAGTCCTGTGAGTATATTGGGTGTGTTTTCCTAGTAGTGAACTAACTTCCCAGGAAACAGGGTTGTACTGGGAAACAGTTTTATGAACCATTTATCTGAGGGCAAAATGCTGTAGAGGTTCAGTTCCTATAGACTTTGTCTACAGAAACATCCATTCCCCGGAGGGAAGCGTATGTAAGAGAAACAACGTGACTGTGTTGCAGCTGAAGGAGTCTTTCTGTTCTCTGGGGTATTACTGCAGTAAGTACTTAGCTCTTCTAGCGTCACTGATGATGAAATAGGTGGTGTGCATACACACAACTCTGAAAGTGTCTTTAGTGCTTTACAGGCCTAACAATGTATAGTCTTTGGCCACAACAGATTTGTAATTTAATTTTGCTGTAATGCGGGACTTGTGATCTCGTGTGCTAAGACATGGCATTGTCAGACCATGAGAACCAGGTGGTGCAGAGTCCCTGAAAACAAATTGTATCATCGGATGTCGTGTAGTTCAGTCATGCCAGTTACCATCTACAGTTAGTATCTACAGTTACTGACAGTTACTGTTTATGTTTTATGGAAGTACCTACAGGCTCCCAAAAGCATCAAGGACTTGTTTTGTTAAGTACTGCAGAGATGCTTGAGAATCCTGCCCAAGATTCCTGTGTTTGATGTAAATTCAGCTGAATGAGTATGGTGGGGAAGGGAAGTTCTGACTGGCAGGGAAAGAAAACCATGGTAGTCTAGCAATTTAAGTTTGAGTGTTTGGGTTTTGTGGTTTTTTTTTTTCTTTTTTCTGTTGCATTTTAGAAACATATGACAGTTCTTTTTTTATTTACTTTTTTATTTATTTATTTTTTAAAATTCTGAAAACCTTTTTATTTTTGACGAATGGTTTACCAGGCAAGTCAAAATGTGAGTCCAGAAAAAAATTTGAAGGTGCAGAAAGAAGAAGAAAGTGCCAAACCAAAGCCAGTTGAAACAAAAAAGGTATGATACCGAGGAGCTAGACAAGTAACAGGCAGCTAGGTGTTCTGTCCATCTTGCTTGCATTTCCAGTTTAGATCGATGCAACCACCTAAATGCAAATGATTGTATTTAAATGCAAGTGAGCCATGTCATTTAGTATAAAGTTCATATTAGAAATTCTAGTATAAAGTTCACTATACTAAAGTATATAGTTCTTCAGTTCTGATGGGAGCTATTGTATCAGGTAGCATAAAACTATGGTATAATTTCCCAAATAAGCTTCATGGCTGCTCATCCTCTAGTCTCCCGACAGACAGAACAACTGAGTAGAGCAGAAAGGTGCAGAAAAGATTGCTTATAATGAACCTGTGGGCCCCATTAAATCACGTTGCTTTTTTGTTGTTGGGTTTTTTTTTTTGAGAGAGAACTGCAGTGTGAGCACTTTTTTTAGTGACTACAGGAACCTCAGGGAAATGCTTAATAAAGAGCTGTATAAAATAACTGCATCTCATATACTACAGTAGTCCATTTAAACTGGACATTGTTTTTTGCCTTTTGGGTAGAAAATTAAGGAAGTTGTGCACATGTAGCTCCCATAACAGTACAACCTGTATGCTCTAAGTAGTCAGTATGATTTAATTTCTCAGCTTTCCACTGATGTATTTTTTTCAGCCATCTGCATTCAGTCCACCAATTCCATCTTCATCGCAGAGACCAAGTTCTGTTATACTCAACTTTTTTCCTGGAGACATCCAACTTAAAGGAGAAACAGATGATGAAAAAATTTCTGTGGAAGAGCTCAGGACTCAGATTAATGATTTGATGGGTTTAGTAGACGTACTGAAGAAAGAACATGGGTAAATATTTTCCTTCTCAATCTCAAAGGGTTACACAGACATCTCCCAAATGTCTTTAATGCCAAACTTCTTTAAAACAAAAAAGAAGGAAAAAAGTGCTATTCTGTATTAATATTAATTCAGAAGTTCGTTCTTTAGAAGTTGATCCAACTAGATGTCCTAAATACGGACAGATTTGATGTCAGAGTATTTTTGGAATTTGTACACATTTTTCCTTCCTACTTTGCACTCCTGCATGCATTACAGCTTTTTGAAAATACTTCTTAAACAGTTAGTACTTTCACTGTAAGGAAAAGTAGATAATTTTTGTGGTATTTAATGTAAGTACATGTGCTGGCCTTGTGTAACACTGCGCACAAGTAATTGCAGTATTGACGTGACTGGTAGTAG
Organism: Harpia harpyja; assembly: GCF_026419915.1. Classification (NCBI taxonomy): domain Eukaryota; kingdom Metazoa; phylum Chordata; class Aves; order Accipitriformes; family Accipitridae; genus Harpia; species Harpia harpyja. The sequence goes on from NC_068954.1 coordinate 7,082,026, forward strand.
GGAAAGATATTACTGAGCTTTTCAAATTGGTGATCATGGTGGCCCGATCATCTGTGTGCCTGTGGGTAGGGTTGTGTTTGGAGAATGATGTAGAAGAAAAATGTAATTGGTGTTTGAGTAAACATAGTAAAGACCAATCTGCAGGAAATTTACCTTTTCTGTTTTTATTTTTACAGCACAGACATTCATTTTGGTACTCTTTAAGAGATGACTAGTGCTAACCAAACCAGCTTTTAGATTGACCTCTTAAGAGGTTGTAGAGCATCAGGATCAGTTGGTCTCCAAAGCAAACTAGTAAATTATGAGTTCTGGAGATTAATGAAGTAGTTCTTCAGTGACTTGATGATAATTCTTAGCGCTTTCATGCCTGAACATAGTTATGAAATAAAACATATTTTAGGAACTTTTTATTCTAAAGAATTTCTATTCTCTATGTAGAAGTTGCCAGGTTATCTTGGTTTAAATTCAACTCTTCAAGTAAAATAACAGTAGAAATTTTAAAGTAGCCTACTTAAAATTGTGATTATAAGTTAGGGGTAAGTGCACAGTGATAGATAAGAAGTGTTGAGAGTTGGTGGAAGCTTGTGGTGCACTAGATTTGAGTACCAGTTCACTAGTGGGCATGTACTTATATGGAAGTTTTATTTATAAGATATAGCATCAGACAGTTGTTACAGGAATTTCTCTTGTAAAATTTAAACAAGACCTGTGCTGCCTGTTCTCAGTAATGTGAAACTTGCATTTCTGGTATCTTAACTACTTTTAGGAGAGAACTGGAAAAACTAAAGAAGGATTTGGAAGAAGAGAAACTGTTACGAAGTAATCTGGAGGTAATATTAGCAGTTTGAGTGGGGGTAAAGTTTTAGAAGTCTCTAGGCAGTTCTGGTATTTGATGCCACAAGAAGGTCTTAATGAGCCTGCTCAATTTTTTTTTTGATTGCTGTGTTACTGTGTGGTTGAATGAATGCCTCAGGAGGCATTTGGATGTATATAGAAGATTCACAGTTCATCTTAGTTGAGCTTGCTTTATCTGGAAAATTTTTAACATAACATATTTTTAACAATATATATGGGTGTTGGAATGCGAGTTCACTTTAGTGTTGCTGGCTTCTGCTCTTTGCTCTGCTATGTTCCAAGGGAGAAGATTAATACTTTGCTTTTGGAAGATTGAAGGACAGATTTACTTTATGTAATCAAAAGAAAAACAGGGCAAAAGTAAACTTTCCTAATTTTTTGATGAACTGTTTAAATATTAAGTGAATAATTTGCCAAAAGAATGGAATGCATCTGAAAAATTTCCTTATGAATGAATGCTAGTCCTCTCAATTTACTGATGAAGAAGGCTACCTGCATTATAATATGATGCCATTAAGTAGTTAATGGGATGAACTCATTGTAGAAAATTATTTCAGTCTGGTACAAAAGGGCATTTTATTTGTGAACTAGTACTTCTTATTGACTACAAAGTTACTTTGGAAACTTGAGAAGAACTTCTGGTGAGTCCCCTTTTTAATGTGTCTCTAAAGTAATCAATGAAGTTGCCTTAAATATGCACTGGGGATGAAGAGGAGGTAAATTCCATGTATCCTCTAAATCCATTTGAAGAAATACAAATTAATCATGTGTCGTGGTTTAACCCCAGCCAGCAACTAAACACCACACAGCCGCTCACTCACTCCCCCCCACCCAGTGGGATGGGGGAGAAAATCGGGAAAAGAAGCAAAACCCGTGGGTTGAGATAAGAACGGTTTAATAGAACAGAAAAGAAGAAACTAATAATGATAATGATAACACTAATAAAATGACAACAGTAATAATGAAAGGATTGGAATGTACAAATGATGCGCAGTGCAATTGCTCACCACCCGCCGACCGACACCCCGCCAGTCCCCCAGCGGCGATTCCCGCCCCCACTCCCCAGTTCCTATACTAGATGGGACGTCACCTGGTATGGAATACACCGTTGGCCAGTTTGGGTCAGGTGCCCTGGCTGTGTCCTGTGCCAACTTCTTGTGCCCCTCCAGCTTTCTCGCTGGCTGGGCATGAGAAGCTGAAAAATCCTTGACTTTAGCCTAAACACTACTGAGCAACAACTGAAAACATCAGCGTTATCAACATTCTTCGCATACTGAACTCAAAACATAGCACTGTACCAGCTACTAGGAAGACAGTTAACTCTATCCCAGCTGAAACCAGGACATCATGGCACGGTATTTTGCATGCAGGCTGCTTTAGGAAGTTAGTCCGAGGTGATGATGCAGCGTTACATGGGGACATGTCAAGTGATTCCACAACCTAGCTTTGACTGCTTTATTCAAAGTGAGTTTATCCAATAAGATGTACCAGAACTATAGGCAAATTTTTAATTAATTTAAATTCTTGTTTGTTTAGCCATACAGTAGTATGAAATCAGCTGTAAATATCAAGCTGTCAAATGCTTCTGTGTTAAGATTTTTTTTTACTTACGTGTCTTTGAAATATAAAGGTTATAATATTGGTGAAAGCTCTGAAGACTTTAGATTGTTGCTACTTTAATACTGATTCTCTTTCTTTTCAAAATGTCCGTTTTCCAGCTTGAAATAGAAAAATTGAAGAAAGCAGTGATGTCTACATGAGACAGTTATGGACTCAATGTTTTTAACTCACCAGGAATTCAAAGCTGAACACAAGGAGAACTGACTCTTATTTCATAATAATAATGGATGCTGGTGTTCTACAGTCTTAAAGAAAAAAATATAGTAAAAAAAGGAATATAGTCTTTTATTCAGAGAGATAAGAAAACAAAAAAGAATAATGGTGTAATTTTTTTGCCAATATAAAAGAGGCCTTATTTCTTACTGTGCTGGAATTGCAGACCTTATTTTTTGGTTTGCTTGAAAATACTACTGAATCTGTATAGAAAGGAGAGGGAATTCGTAATAGATTTTTATTGAATACCTGTAGCTTAATTTTTAAAGAGATCTATACTATAAATAGGGTGATCTATCTTTACAACTAATCTGTAAAATAGTCTATTGGGAGGGGTGTAATAACTGTATCGTAATTGTAGTCACTACTTTTCCCCTAGATGCAAAAGGGAATATATGATATTTGTATAATTTTGGCAGTCTTACCCAGGGTTATGCTGTTGTGCCTGTCTGCAGTGAGAATATTAATAATATGCTGTTTATAAGTTGAGTAATGAGATAGGAATTTTTTAATGCAATGAAGCAGGTGAAACTCCTATGCATTGTAGTAAGAACGAATGATCTAATCTGAGTAGTTTAGCAGAATGTTTTGTCACTTGCACTATTGGATTAAAAAGGGATTTGGGACTGAATCATGAAGCTATGACAAAATTAACTTTTAAAACCACAAAATGCAAGAAAAACAGAAACAAGGCTACAATCCAGTCTTAACTCAACCTGTTGTGCCTAAAATATTACAGCATACAGCATGAAAAAGTAAACCTTAAGTCACAATGTCCGTGCTTCTGTGTATTTAAACTGAAGTCATCAATCTTTCTAGTGGTTAAATATGCATCTTGATCTGTTTTTACGATAGTCAGGTTTTGTTTATAATATGTCTCTAAATAAATCCTTTTGGAACTTTGATACTCTCAAAAGGTCTCAATATTTATATATTTATGCCATAAACTTTCTCAGTGTATTGTGTATCTCTAAATTTAATAACATCTTTGTATTTTAATGAGTGATTGGAACAATTGCTTTGACAGCATTGTGCTGGTGTCCAAGATGGCATCTTTCACATTTTATGGAAAACAGTTGAAATCTTGTGGATTGCCATTATCTTTAACCCCTGAGCTCAACACAGTGCACCAGAATAATATACAAGTAATATGTAAAGTGGTGGGAGACAATGATATTTATTGCTGTGTTAATTTGATCAAACAATTAAAAAACATACAGCTCAGAAAGCCAGTCAAATGCATTACTTCTGTTAGTAATCACCATATCTCCTTTTGGTTTACTAGAATTTAAATGACAAAAACATGCCACGTAGTTTGGCAACTTCGCCAGTAAGAGAAGTAATTAAGTTTCTATTCATGGGAATAGTCATAAATATAGTAATTATTTAGTGTGTCACTTGAGCAAGTGACAGGGAAGTGTTACTTCTTGAGAGTATACATTTTCCACAGTTGATGCATCATAAAATACAAACATCAAAAGGTCAGTTGGAGGATGTTTGTCAATTGCTGATTTAAATTGTTCATAAAATTTGGTTAATATACTATGAGGTATTAGGGAATATTTGCTAGTCACATTGCTAATAAGCTGATTCAGTATCAATGCTTTTAAGTTTTAATTGCCTAGATGCATCACAAATGAAGACTTGAGCCAGATCTTTATATTGAGGAATAATGTGCAGCAGTAATGCTTCTCATCAGACACTAAACTCTTACTTAGAATTCATATCTCTGAGTCAGGTGACGAAAAGCAAGAGTTGAGCCTAACGGAATAGCCAATTTTGTTATACAAGCTCTCACTGTGATTAGAGCATGAAACAAATCTTGGAATGGATTGCTCTACAGAAATTGTGTCTGCATGTAAGCTTGTAGCAGATGAACAGAACAAGACAATCGGCTAAAACCACAAATGAAGGGTGTTTGTTATTTAATGGCCTTTGTTCGCTGTAGCAATAAATGACCCAAGTGCAATGACTTGACTTAATAAAACCCTTCTTTAAAAGTCGCTGCTATTGAGTATTTTTAGCCATAAGGAAGTTGCCCCAATATATCTCTGTCTTGTCTTCAGCTAGTGTTACGTACTAGAGTGGAGGGGGAGAGGGTAATGGTTTTGAAGACATTCCACAGTACAAGTTCGTAAAAGCAGTATGCTTCACTGACTTGTTTACCGGTGCTGTAAAATGATGCATGCTATCCAAACTCAGCAAATAAAGTAAGTTTAAAAACCTGTTGAAATGTCTGCTCAGTTCTGTTCAGGAATGTTTCATATGCCATTAAATTCTTTGCAGGAGGAGTTTGGCGGGTGGGAGTGAAGTGTATTGTTATTTATATGGTCTGCCTTTGAGGCTTTCAGATTTTAATTTACTCACTGGGATGCTCTGGTTCCTGACTCTCAGGATGGCTTAGGATCCAAACAGTTGGAAATCTTACTGTTTTAATTTGCAAATGTAACTGGGAATCTTACCAGTATCTCTTTATTCCTTTTTTTTTTTTTTTTTCTTGTTGGTCCATATTGAACTGACCTTATTGTGCATCTTCAGAGCCTTTTTTTAAGATCCCTGTTGACAATCAGTAACATGGATAAATGCACGTTTGAATCACTTCTTAAATATATAGTGAAGAACTGAAGACTGAGAGCATGGCATGTTTAAAAGGGGTATGTACGAGGGAGAAGGCAGATGAAGAACAGAATAACAGAAGGGCATTTTTCAACTGCAAGGTTTTTATTCAGTCTTTGTAACTTTCTCTAAAAAGCTTTTGTTTGCATACAAGGTACAGTGTTAAAAAAAATTACGGGTCTACTTTTTTTTTTTTTAATTTATTTAAACAATCACCAGCAAGATAACATTTTTCGTTAATGTTGCTTCGGGGGAATTAAGTTTCTGATGATACCTGTAATGTATTGCAAGGTTTGACTTTGGGTTGTGTAGCAAAGTATCTGTTAAACTTTTAAATAAATACCTTGTATTCATTGAAGTCATAAATTAGTAGAAGTCTGTTAACTCTTTCCAAAGGAAATGGTAAAACCAGTTTTTCACACCTGCCTTACTTTTGACTGCTATTAAAGTTCTCTGAGATGTTCCTGATTGCTGACTGTTTGCTTTCTCAGAGCGGTGTCAAAGCAGCTGGTCATATATCTTGGGTAATTGGATTTTGCAAGAGCTGAAAAGACAAACCACTCCCTTTTGGGTGCCTAGGCACATACCTCCCGGCTTGAAGAATGCAAGCAGCCTTGACCAGCTTGTAAAGTGTGAGACTGATGCTGCTGGGTTCGGGGTTTGGAAGTACCGTCCTTGCTTGTTGGAAATCATGGTTTGAATATCTTTTTAAGCCCTCAGGAGCACAGATTCACACTTCTTTCTTCTGGGAGAAGCATGTGTGTGTGTCTGAGTGTTGAAGTGTGCCAGCCTTTGTGTCCTTCAGAGGACTATTGCTTAGGTTGGGGAGGTGTTTGAGAATCAAGGGGTATTCAGTCTTGCCATCGTAGCAAAGGTTCAGGGAATGTGTAGAAGCACAACTCCAGGTGACTAGGGGAAGAAGCCTTTTACAACAGGTGTCTGTACCTTGATGTGATCTGGTCTTTGGCCCTTCTGACTTAAAAGGTAGCTAAGGTGCCACCTTTTAATTCAGCTCTACCTGGTACTGTATTGAGTGCAAGTCATTTAACCTTTCCAGATGGGTTTTGTTGGCTGTGTCTAATTGTGCTTGGCTTAATTCCTACTTGTTACCAGTGTGAGATGCAAGGCTGGCTATATCAAAACAGAACAGTAAATAATACCTATCTTTAGGCTAAAATTGGAGACCTACCTTGTGGCTGAGGACTGACTGAAGTTGTGGTAGCAGACAAAATGACATTATCACAGGAAACCCTATAAGCTCATGACAAACACATTGCAGGACTGTGGAAAAAATTAGTGACCAAAGCTCTTCCAAAGCAGCCTTGTGAGTAAAAGGTGTGTTAGGAATTGCTCTTCTGTTATGATAAACTACTTGCTGTAAATTGCTGGCTGTTGCAGGTGAGCCAATACTAAGAGAGGCAACAGTGAACATGGCAGAAAGTTCAGCAGACAGCTCTCACCCCTTACAATGGGTGCAGCCTGTAAAGAAAAGATTATTACTTGCTCATTGAGCTTTTCAGCTGTGCAAGATACTATCAGTAGTGTCGCCTTTGATTTATGAAGGGTAATACATTAACTTGACCAGATTTTGATCATGGGTTTGTTTGGTTTGGTTTTTTTTTTTTTTTTGGTCTTTAAAGTCTCGATCTATTAAGTACAGAAGAGCAGAAGATGCCTTCTCCATGAGGAGGAAAGATACAAACTACGCGGGTGTGATTCATCTGTGTGGACTCCTGGCAAAGGTGGCAATCTGGCAGTTCTGTGGGTGTGTTTTGTAACTTGTTTTGTCATTTTGCAGTGCAATACCTTTATTGTCATCTGCGGGTTCCTCAATGTTAATCCAGTTGGGCAAGAAAAGAAGCAGGCTGATGCCCAAGGTTATTTCTTCATGGGAAAACTGAATGAATCGGAGCACTCAAGCAACGCTGGGTAAGACCGTAAGAGTGGGACTGGGGCACAATGGCAGCAGATGAATGGTTAGACACTCGCCTGTGGTATCCTGAGGATCTCTGGCTGCATTAATTTTGCTTACAGTAGAACCCAGACTTCTAAAAACAGTGAGTACTATCGCAAAACAACGTTCTTCCAGAACTGCTTGAAAAATATCAGTGGTCTGTGAAATTGGTTCATTCGTAATCTAAAATGCACTTAATTGCTTAGGCTGTATTTACTTTGCACTTATTTTCTCAGTTTTATATTCTCCTTACATCTGTGGAAACAATTAGATATCTTAGTTATCCTCTGAGCTTTTTGCTTGTAGCTTTGTTACTGGTCTCTAATCACAGTGTTGTTACTTTTAAGAAAATCTGAAATTTTCTTATAGCTAAAGTTACTGTAAAGATCACTCTCAGAACTTGCTTTACTTAAATTCATATTTTCCAAGTGTGGTCCCTTTAAAAATACAAATAATATGATTCTGTATAGTTAAGACCTTTAATTTTTATCTTTGGATGACCATGTTGAAGACTCTAAAGTCTCCTGCTGCAGCCTTTTTAACTTGCTAGGTAGCAATGGCAAGTGATCACATTAGGGTGGCTTATTGAGTTTTAAGCCAGCCATGTAGCATTCAAGCCCTAAAAATAATAGATTAGTTTCTGTAAAAACAGATTTAATATTTTTTAAATAATGTTAAATACAAACAGTGCGAGTTTGCAGTGTTTGGGAAAATATATTTGTCCAGCTAATTATGGCAAGCCCAGTGTAAATTTTTTTTTTTTTTCCTACAGTATGTGCTTGTAATTTTTGTGCAGGATACTTTTCCCCAGAAACTTAACTATAGTTTGTCTTCTGGAGTAGTGGAGAGGGGAAAGCTGTGACCCCAGGTGATGGAGAACCCTTCGGCCAGAGCAGTCTGGGGCTGTAGTTCCCTCGGTTGTCGCTGCTTGGGCTGAGCCCTCTGGTAGCTGTGAGCATGGGGGGGCCAGGCTGCCTTGCAATGCATCCTGCCAGAAATTAAAAGCACGAAAGCGCTTGGGGTAGTGGAAGGGAGGGATAGTTTCGTGGGGTTTTACAAAACACTTTGATTTTAAGCCAACAGAAGTCACAGAGTAGGGGCTTTGAATTTAACGTTATGATACATTAACCGACATATGGATTACTTTTTAAATACATGGTCAGTTCACCCTTTTTTTTACTGTTTTAAGAGGCTTTTTCCTCTCTTGTAACCACTGTCTAGCCACTCATTCCTCACTCTTTCCCTCCTTTTGAGGGCTTTGCCCCCGCTGGGGTGCTGTGACCAAATGAAATGAGCTGGAGAAGGAGGATCAGCAGCTGGTGACAATCTCCGGAGTTGGGTGGGAGATACCTGAGGGTATGGAATTGCCTTCTTACTAGAAAGTCCCTTCCATCTGAGAAGGTTTTGACAACTCAGCTGCTCACGTGCCTGTACCCTGATGGAGCAGAAACATCTGGAAGAGAGGAGTAACGTGTTTACGGTTTCTTAAAAAAGGAGGCAAAGTTAGTAGCCTAGTGCCTTGCAAATGTGAATTAATCCCAGCAAGGATGGGTGCATGAAGGGGCAAGGTGTTCTTCATCCAGGGGATGATTTTCAAAAAGTGTCCAGTTTTCAGTTGGGGTGTCTTGGATTAACAGCTCAGTTGCTCTTTATGGACCTTTCTCCAAAAAAAAAAAAAAAAAAAAAAAAAGAGCATTGCCTGAGTTTGGACCAGATCACTGTCTGATACCCTGCATTTACAGTGTGTTCCTATTAATGGAAGTAGATAGTTTATGATTAGTTATACATCATCCTTTATCTAGATAAAGTACCATAATTGGATGCTGTGGAGGGAGAGGAGTAGCTGTATATGCTTTCCCATGGCCTTATGTCGGTATATCCATATTTTTTCCCTAAAGTGATGGTGACTTGCTGCTGTATTACCTGTTTTGCTCTAAGTTTCTATTGCTGCATAGTAGTTACCTTGGCACATTCTTGCAGTGGTGAGACTGGGTGGTTTCCACGATGAGTCAAGCAGTGCAACTGAGCAAGATCAGTGTTTTGCTGGTAACATGGGCCAGTATCTTGGTGAGCCTCAGATACCTGGAGCTGTCCCAGATTTCTGCCTCACTTAAAGGTAACAGCCCTAGGTGGAGTTACATCAGTGATTAAATACAAAATGAATATGAATTAATTAATGATGAAACATGATGTGCTCAAGGATTCCCAGCTGTGAAATGGAATTAGGGCTAGGAGCATAGAGTAAACATTTAATGATTTCAGAAATCGGAAAAGAATTCAATACAGCCCTTTGCCTCAAATCTGTAGGTGTTTCCCATCCACCTCCTGTTCTTCGGCAATATTGATCTGAGTCTTTTGGTTCACTTATCTATTTTATTTCCTTAGAAGAGCTAATAGTTGCTAGCTTTAAACCCAGAAAATGCTTTTATTAATACCAGTTGAATTCAGAGACTGGCACAAGGTTCTCCTTTAGAGCTAGCTTAGAAATTCAGTGCATCGATCTAGCTCTTCCCTTTGTGATCTTTTTGTAATTAAGTAATAAACCTGCAGATATCAAAATACAGTAAGGTGAACAAATGTCACAGATGAAGGGGGCAGCCACCTGTGTGCCTGGTCCTTTGATGCCATCAGATTGTGAGAGCTTGGAGTTTCTTGGATAGAAAAACACATCTCTGCTCCGTCAGTGCAGGACCCCTTCTGTTTCAGCATCCTCTGTCCTGATCAGTACGTATCGGGGAAATTTGAGTGTCTTCTATCAAAGCACGGTGATTTGACCAGCCTTCTCCTGTGTGCATCTTCTGAAAACCAGCCATCATCCTGCTTTTGTCACCTTGCATCCATTGTATGGATTTTTTTTTTTTTTTTTTTTTTTTAGTACATGGCTTAATCTACTTATACATCCAGTGATAGAAGATCGGTGTCTCAATTTTGTTGAATCTACAGGAGCTGGGTTTTTTTGTTAGACATGTATGGCATCTAATAATCAGATGTGATAGAATGCATCATTTTTTTCCTCATTCCCTTTACTGGATTGTTTTCCTCCAGTAAATATGCCTGTAACAAGTTGCATCCCAGGATATTAAGCTTTTACCAAGGACCACGGGAATCTTCATGGGGGGAGCAGAGGCCTGAATACTTCTGCAAAGCAAATAACACTTCAGTCTGGTCCTTGATTCTCAGATTTGGATATCTGAGCCCCAAGGGCCTGAGTTTCCTACCTCACACGGCAGGTCTCATCAGGAACTGCCCAAGGAGGCAGAGTAGCAGTGTTGAACCCAGTGGAGGTGAGGCTGTCTTAAATCCCTTCAAAAGGGAACCACAGACTGAACTGCTTTAATAAGCTCTCCACCTTGCAGTTTACAGTAAATTATTAATGCAGTAACTTCCAGTGTTGGACAGATTATTTTTTTTAAATTTTTTTATTTTTAAGAAAAGGTTCATAAATAATTCTCATTAAAAAAACTTAAAAAATATCTGAAAATTACCTTGCAAGCCCAGAAAGGACAGTCTTTGGGATGGGTTTAGCTGCTCTCTTACGAACTGGACTATGTTCACAGGTGAAAACAGATGCATCTAAACTTCTTTAACGTCTCTTTCTTGCAGGAGGAAAGCAGTAAATGGGAGGCGATGGATGTGAGGGTAGCCCACTGTCTCCTCCTTTGGGCTGTGCAATTCCTGGCCGCACCGCGCGCTGCTCTCGGGGTGAGTTTCACTACACCAGGTTGCTGAAATCCCCGTCCCACTTGACCTTGAACACTTGCAGGCATGGGGCATCCACAACTTCTCTGGGCAACCTGTCCCAGTGCCTCACCACTCTCATTATAAAAAAATTTCTTCCTCATCTGATCTAAATCTACCCTCTTTCAGTTTAAAACCATTGCCCCTTGTCCTGTCACTACAGGAGAAAATACTCTGAAGTTTTCAGTACGTTCAGTAGGCCAAGCAACCTCCAACGCAACCCTTGGAGCGTTAGAAATCTGCTATTCAGCCTGCTCTACCCAGCAGTAACAGTGCAATTTCCAGGGCATTGCGTAGCCAAGCTTTTTTTCCAGACTGGCAGGGTTTGGCTGGTTGTAGGTGATAGACCATTTGACCAAGCAGCGATGGAAGCTGTTCTGGATTGTGCCTGGCCGTACGACACGCAGTCCCAGCAAGTGGTCCTGCCTGCGGGAGCCCGGTATGCCTACCTTGGGGTCGCTTCCCAGTTGGGAGAGGAACAAAGCAGCCATTGGTATTTGTACAACTGTACATTTATCTTACGGCAAAAGTCATATAGATCGTGTATCCTCATCAGTAAGTCACATATTCTCATCAACATGAGAAATACTGGAGAGCTTAAGCCTAATACAGGCTTTTTGACTGAGGAATAACTGCTGGAGGCGTGTGTGATCCTGTCCACTAGCTCAGTATGTCATTTCAGTAGAAGGGTACAACTGAAGGCTTAATATAGAGGCACTGTTAGTAGAGAGTTCTCAGTTGGTCCGTACAAGCAAGGGGCCATGAGCTTTGCATTCTGGACCTTGAAAGGACTATTTTGCCCTTGAAATCACCTTTCTGGTTTGTGCCAAGGAGTCTTATTTATTTTAACATTCAATCTACATTACACTTCTTATTTTTCAGGTTGTCGCTAAGGAATCAAAGACTGGTAATCGGCAAGGTACAGTGAATAGCTATGTATCTTTGTTAATTCTTTGTGAGATATTACCAGTTATCGATACTTTACACCCTGATACTCACCTCTTGGACCATGGTATGCTGTCTTACACCTTATAACAATATCTGCTTGATCTGTTTTTCAGATGGCTGTATAAATCTCATTCCCTGCAAAGATAACGGAGCTATTTGTATTCAGCCTTGTTCTCCCTCCTTCCACGGGGAGACAAGCTTTGTCTGTGAAGACAGAAAGTGGCAAATGTTCACAGATGCCTGTGCAAGCCTGGATGTTCAGTCCCTTTTTCAGGTGAGGTAACTGTTATGCATCTACTTTAGCCTATGCTCATAATTTCTAGCAAAGACAGCCCCTCCCTCCATACGCTTTCAGTCTTGAGCAAAGGGAAGAAGATGAGATCCTAAAACACAGATTACTTTGATAACAGGCTTTGACTTCATCATAAATGAAGTGATAGGAAATAAATTTGGGAAATTCCTGTGTAGAAACAAAATTCAGAAATGAAGTTGCCTTGTTCACTTGGCTAACGTTCCTCATGTGAATCTAAACTGAGACAATGATACACTAGGATGAACCTGGGAAAAGAGCAACACCAATATCTGTAATAATCAGATGATTCACGGTAAATTCTCCCCAACTACAAAATAAAGAACTTTATTCAAGTCACTTTAAGAATAAGGCACTGCATTTAGTTCTTGCCCCTTCCTTCATGCGTGTTGTACGAGCAAGACATTCTTCTCAGGTGAGCTTTGGTCCCTGGTTTCAGGCCATCCAGCACATTCATTGCACACCCCTGCACTGTACCTCTTGCCTGATTGTAGCTGTAGCTTCATTTTCATTCTCTCCATTAATTTTCTCAAATTTATTTTTCTCCCTCCAGAAGATTTCTGAACGTGATCTCCTTCCAAGCTCTGGAGGACATGTTAGTGTTGCTGGAGGACACCTTCCTTTTGTAGGGGAAGGAAAGCCAGTGCATGGGAGGCCTGGAGATGGAGCAAAATATTTTGGTGCTGATGACCATGGGAATAGTAACTGCCAAGCTGATTTTTCATGCATCATCCCAGATATCCTGTCTTCACCAGCCGTTCCAGGAAACATTGCTGATATAGTGGAATTGCTAAAGAAGATTTCCCTGCTGTTATCAGAGAATGTCAATAGAAAAAAAATGCAGGTATTTACTTTTATGGGCTTCAGGACATGTTTCTGAGCTTACCAGAGCATCCATACAGTGTTTTGTCCTTATAGCCACTATCCAATGAAGTGGTGGCTGCTAGTCACGAGGAGATCACCCAGAAAGAGTTTTTAGAGAGGGCCATATTTTGTTGTCAGAGAAACTGTTTGACCTATTCATGTATGGTGAAAATACTCTGTGGAATTCACTTTAAAAGCAAAATTGTTTTCAGGAACTGCTGTTACAGAGATGGGAGAGCAGTACAAGGAAGAATTCATTTTTGAAGTATGGCACCGTAGGGAAGGCAGCCTTGGAGATGCTGACCCGTCATGTGTTGTCATGTGTTGCACAATGAAAACTGACATCTTTCCCTGATGACCTCAGAAGTCAGAGAGGTGGGGGAAGACATATAGGGAGGGTGATGTAAAGCAGATGTGCATGGCAGGTCAGCATCTGGAATAAACTTAGGTGTCCTGATTTTTGCTTTATACTTGCTTCTCTAATCATCTCTTGAGCTATGATGTGAAGAGGATAGGACAATTCTGGTAGTGACCATGCCAATGAGATGTTTGGGTTTAACTGGGATGGATCATGGGAACCTGTTCGTTGTCAAAGAAGAATATTCCCTTTATAGAAATCGCTCTTGAATTAAATGAGCCTTTCTGGAGGCTCTGTCAGTGGAATAACAGCTGGTTTCTTTTAACATAAAAAATAACTTTATTTTTTTCTTGTTTGTTTCAGAGTTACAGCAGGATAGCAAACCATATTCTGAACAGCTCCATCATTTCCAACTGGGCTTTTGTAAAGGACAGAAACGCCAGTTCAATATTACTGGACTCAGTGAATTTATTTGCAGGGAAACTTCTTCTAAGGAATGGGTCGGAAAGTGTACAGGAGCACTTCATCTCTATAAAAGGCTACAGCGTACATAAAAATACTTCAGGAAAGAGCTTTGATTTTTCTATGGAGTTCAATAACACAGGAGATATCACTGGGCGTGTGGTCATTCCAGAAGAAGAGCTTTTGAAGTTACCCAAGACTTCCAAAGCCATCAGCATTGCACTTCCAACACTTGGAGCCATTCTAGAAACCAACCGGTTGGACCCTGGTTTTGTGAATGGAATGGTGTTATCGGTGTCTCTGCCAGAAGAGCTTCAGCATATTTTGCTCATCTTCGAAAAGGTGAATAAAGTGGAGAATGTCAAGTCTCAGTGTGTTGGGTGGCACTCTACTGAAAGGAGATGGGATAACAGGGCATGCAAAATGAAGTCTGACAACATCAGCAGCGTTGTTTGCATCTGCAAGCATCACCGTCGGACATGCAAATCCTTCTCCATTTTGATGTCCCCCACCATGCTACGAAATGCAGTGCTGGATTATATTACACGTGTAGGGTTAGGCCTTTCCATTTTCAGCTTGGTTCTCTGCCTTGTCATCGAGACTGTTGTCTGGCATCACGTTACAAAAACTGAAATAACCTACATGCGCCATTTTTGTTTGGTCAACATTGCTACATCGCTTCTCATTGCAGATGTTTTGTTCATCTTCGCGGCTATTGTGCACAATACAGCCCTAAACTACCAGTTGTGTGTAGCAGCCACTTTTTTCCTTCACTTTTTCTATCTTGCCATGTTTTTTTGGATGTTTACCCTGGGCCTCTTGATTCTCTATGGATTATTATTAATTTTTTTTAAGATAACGAGATCTGTATTCATAGCTACAGCATTCTCTATTGGATATGGATGTCCCTTGGTCATATCTATCCTCACTGTTGCTATTACTGAACCAAAAAATGGGTATTTAAGGAGTGGAGCCTGCTGGCTCAATTGGCATGAAACGAAAGCCCTTTTGGCCTTTGTTGTACCTGCTCTGGGCATCATCGTTGTGAATGTGGTGGTGGTGGTGGTGGTCGTGGTGAAGACTGGGAGATCCTCTGTTGGAGAAGGCTGCAAGTCACAAGATTTGAGCAACATGATCCGAATTAGCAAAAACGTTGTCCTTCTGACACCTCTTCTGGGTCTCACCTGGGGATTTGGATTAGCAACAATTGTCGACAGCCGCTCTCTGGCATTCCATGTTACGTTTGCGCTGCTGAACGCCTTCCAGGTAAGCTCAGTGAGACTGGGAATAGCATGTGCTCAGACTTTGCTGAACTTGGGAAAAGGCAGCAAACCTAAGAGGGTCTGGCAGCTTGAGCTGTGCATGAAAAACAGGATCTAGGCTTTCCCTTCAGCCTAACTATCTTACACAGTGCGTGCACTAGGCATCCTGCATTGACATAGTAGATGCAGATGGGTAATGGAACAAACTAGTTGGTGTAAAGTGTGATGAAGAATTAAGATGACAAATTTATGTTAAAGTAGACTGCTTAATGTCCAGTAATTGCAAAGATGTCTCATCCTTATCGCTTAACAAATACACAGGAAATTCTCCCTTGCCATTGAAGATGGTTTTATTTAACTCATCAGTATAAACTTGCAATGATACCTGACGTACTGTTGTATAGCCAGTCTGCCTTAGCTCTTCTTGGCTAATGCTGCTACTAAGTGGGTTGAGAAAGTCCTGGTATGTACCCATCAGTCCAGTTCGTAATGAGAATTAGCATGGGTTATATATCCATTCTTGACATTCCCAGAGAGTCCGTGTGACCTGGGTGGATAAACTCATTTTGCATATTGCTGTTATCTGAGTCATAGATGATGAGATCTGTTACACTGACAAAGACATTATTTTTTCTATCCTTAAGGAAACGACATCTAGAAGCATTTCAGAAACGTCATGTGGTTATGCTGGTTTTGTTAATTTTTTTTGCAATTTTTTAGGGGTTCTTCATCCTGTTGTTTGGAACACTGCTGGACAGAAAGGTACTCGGGTCACTTCAGCACTCGTTCTAAATTATATAAACATTTTCTACACTTTGAGAAACTCTTCCCTTTAATTTTTTTTTTTTTTTTTTAATTTACAGACAAGAGAAGCCTTAAGGATGAACTGCATTTCATCAAAGTGGAAGTGTAGTCCAGCAAAGGTAAAGTTTGGGGTTTGTTTTTTTTTTTTTTTTCCCCTCCCTTAATGGCTTAATTTAAAATTTATACCAACTTACACACCTTCTTATTTGTATATGGAGAGAATGGAACTATGCACTAAATCTTACCTAGTTTAAAGTTTTTCTAAGGCAGGTGCTTGCTGAAGGAAATACAGGTATCTCAAAAGAATGTTCAGGTTGTTAAGCTTCTAAATATTAGCAGTGGCAATCCGTAGATTTTTATGAACCCTACATAACCTACTGCTGTTACAAAATTAAAAATGGTATTTTAATCTAATCTCTTCACCTGTAGATATCAAAGCCCTCTAGGTAGAGAATGCCTATGACTTTTTTTCTATCTGTAAAATATATCTACTTTAAGGTTACTGACGAAGTAAGGAACAGAATTAAGAGTCCAAAATCCCAATATAATGACCTATTTGCCACCTTCACAAAAATATGGATCTGTACGACAGCAGGGCTGCTCTAGGATGTCAGAGGATTGTTCCGCTACCAGCTGAATGTCAGCTCAGCATGGAAACCTTTTGGAGCCCAGCCAGTACATTTGGTGCTAATCAATGTTGTGTACTCATAAGAGCTTGAGGTTTTTTAAATATCAGGGCAATTCATTAAAAGGAAATGTTTAAACCGTAAGGAAACAACTGTGTTTCAGCAGCTTCCTAGGAAAACATAGGCAGAATTGATGTGTTGACATCATTGAGTTAGTGTTTCCTACCTCTGCTGGAAAACTTTTATCTGCTGTTTGTTAGATTTCTTTTGGTACTGAGGCTTTAATGGTTTCAGGCTGTATTTGTAAAAGGGAATCCCCTTTAGCTGTCTCACAAGAATCGTCTGCAGTGCTCCTGCTATCCGCCAAAAGAAACTGTGTCAGTTCAGTTTGGACTTTGGAACAATAAAGATATTTCCTTACTTTTCTCCGGTTTATTTACTAATCAGTCCTGATTCTAGTATTGAAAGCTGCAGAGTGTCTTTTAGCGACAGTGTGTCCAAATGTCCTTGGTTTCTGAGGAAAAAATAGAGGGGTTAAGGAAACTGTACCTCCTTTCTGTTGTCAGCGTTGCCTGGTGTGCTTCGGGTCATTTGGTGCAAGAGAGGCTGCGTGTTTGTACAACTTCTGATTCCTCTGCATCCCTCCTCTCCAGTTTGGTCTTCAGTTGCATCCAGCACTGATATTATGTGCCAAGTTTAAATGCAGTGCAGAAGGTCCTCTCTTAAAACAAAACAACCACAGAAAAACCATCCAAAAAACCCCAAACAAACCCCCTCCCACAACAAAACATAACCCAAAACAAAGCCCCAAAATGAAAAACAAATAACAAGACCCAACCCCAAAACATGTGCTAAAATTAACTATTTCCTACCTAAGAGAGGGGAAAAAAAGAGAAGGGAAGTGTTTGAGATTGCTCCATATTTAATAAACAGAGGTTACAATTCCTGCTTTTACAGATCCAGGATCCAAATAACAGTGAAGATGTGAAACATCTTAACAGGCTGTAGGTCAGGATTGAAAGTTAAAATTCTTTCAAGTCACTACCAATATAATATTCTGGAAGCAACAGGTGGAAATATCACTAATCTCATGACTCAGCAACATTTACTATAAAAGTATTAAGTGATCTCACTGGGCAAAACTTGATGTGGAAACTATGGCTGCATGTGCCCAAGAACTTGGGTCAATGTCACTCACCTGGGTGGAAGAGACCACATGTAGGTGTTTACCATTGTGTTAACAGAAGGGGAAAATGTTAGTCATCCACTTTTGTAAACGGGTGTAAATATGGAACTTGACTCATGAGAGCTGGAAAAGTTTGTCACACCTGAAATGATTGTTAAAAAAACAAACAAACAAAAAACCCAAAAAAACTTGTTTTACAGAGCTTCAGAATGGGACTGTGTATCTGGGCTTTTAATAGTGAGTATGTAAAACATCTAGAAGGGTTATGCAGACTTTTGCTTCAGGTCTCCTATTTTCTTGTGACTCCTAAGAGCCTTTCTTCTGGGTCAGATTTTAAGACGATCATCTTGTGGCGTTTCTCGCAGGACTCTGAGGCACCTCCTGTTTGAAATGGAACCTCCACCTACATGGACGATTACATCTAACCTGACCTGCTGATGTGTTTTCTCCTAGTCCTAGCAGTGGACAGTTGTCTTCAGTGGATCTGACCAGTGAGAGGAAAAGGAGCACTTCTTACACAGAAATCCTGGTTTGAGATGAACCAAAGTGGCTGACCAGCTCGGAGCGTGGACAGCGCTGTCTTGGAGCATGACCGTGGGAAGCATCGTGAAAACCAGAAGAGAAAAGGCCCTGAACCTGCTGTCAGGAGCAGGAAACCATCAGTGTTGGTGCAACCCTTGGAGGAAACGCGCTGATATATGAAGGTTGTTTCTTATGTTTGTGAAAACTGCTGTGAGGAGAGTTTGTCCTCGTTTGCCATTTCAGTGCTTCAGTTTCTTTTTTTTTTTTTATGTCAGTGCAATAAGGAGCTGTACAGCATGTGGAGCTGTTCTAAAATTATTTAATTTTTAATGTGATATACAAATGTTGAGTGTTATCTAGCTGGTTTTGGCTGTCTCTGATCAAAAGTGATTCTATTAGGTGGCACTGTATTCATCATTTCCATTTGTCATCCCTGACTGATGGACAACGTAACTATTTCTGCATTACAGCTGTTCTCTCCATCTCAGTACTTGTGTGTCAGAGAAATTGTACAAAGCCCTTTTTTGGTCTGTCAGGACAGAATTTTCATTCTTTTTCCAATCCTGCAAGATGATGATAGAGATAAACAAGAAAGAGCACTCTGCAAATAATTAGTTTCCCTCTTTAGATGTGGGAAAGCAAGCTTTGAATGTGCTTCAGAGTTGAATCAAGTGGATGGAGATCTCCTGTGTCCTGTGCAATGTGCTAACAAAGGAAACGGTTTGTCCATGTGTGATGGTGTATCTGGTTTCATTAGAAAATCAGTCCTTGGTCTGAGAAACCCTTTCTAATGAAAGCTTTGATAGAAACATTATTGTCTCTTGTCAGGACAAATTGATGCTTTCAAATGGCAATAAAGTTGAAATTTTGTCATCGTTTCTAGTAAGTGGTCCTTATCCTCCTCTACCAAAAAAAGCAGATAAATGCCCTTTAATATTAGCCGGTATTACTCAAGTCAGGAATCACTCATCCCCCTGTGGCTTTACGTACATTTGAAATACAGAAGATTTAATTGAAATAGTGCTGTTTAATGTCATCAACACCCCTTTACTGAAGGAGAAAAATGCCCTGGCAAATGAACTGAGGGATGTGGGGCATCTGACAGGTACTATGGAAAAACTCACAGCCAGATGTCTCGTGGGGGGAGAAGCTGGGGCTCTGGAGGGGGTGATCTGGAGGGCAGAGCTCTGCCCTGGGCCATGAGACAGTCCTTGTCCCCAGGACTCTGTTGCATCCTTGCATTTTCCTCTCCTATCTTCTTTCCTCATAGACTGTAGTCTTGTTACAGGAGACTATCCCTGCTCCTTTCATACAGCACATTTGCATGTTGGAGAGCTTTGATCAGGTAAAGATAAAATTGGGCTTATGCTGCTGTAACATAAATTTAAAAAGACCATTTGCCCAAAGTCTGCTTCTTGGTGTCAAGCAGCATCTTCTGTGCTTTAGCTTCTTTCTCTCCTTGAAGCGCTTAGAGGTTTTTTTCTTTCCTTCCCTTCTGTTTCCTCCCCTTAAGCCCAGGATTTTTCAGCTTCTGCTGCCCAGCCAGCAAGAAGGCTGGAGGGGCACAACAAGTTGGGAGGGGACACAGCGAGGACAGCTGACCCAAACTGGCCAATGGGGTATTCCATACCATGTGACGTCATGCCCAGTATGTAAACTGGGGGGAGTGGGGCTGGGGGAATCACTGCTCGGGAACTAACTGGGCATCGGTTGGCGAGTGGTGAGCAATTGCATTGTGCACCACTTGTATATTCCAATCCTTTTATTATTATTATTGTTATTATGATCATTATTAGTTTCTTTCTTTCTCTTCTATTAAACTGTTCTTATCTCAACCCACGAGTTTTACTTTTTTTCCCCGATTCTCTCCTCTGTCCCACTGGGTGAGGGGGGGAAGCGAGTGAGCAGCTACGTGGTGCTTAGCTGCTGCCTGGGGTTAAACCACGACAACACTAGAACAAGTTCCTGGGCAGAACATTGATTTACCTCAAATACCTCAAGTTTTATGTTGCCTTTCCAGAGCCAGGCAATTTCCCCCCCTCTATTTCTATCTAGCACAGGCATCTCCTTCACAGTTGGTGGATCAAAAGAGAAGAAGATGCCAAACCAGCAGAGTCTTGGCAGGCTGTTAACAAGGCTGCTGGGTTGCCCCATAAAATGTGCTTACGGTAGATGCTGGCCTGCACCACGAGGCTTGGCACTGCTAGCTCCAGGCACGCTTCCAGCCGGCTGTTCACGGCTCCAAGAACCGGTGGGTGTTTGACCTGTGGTCCTTCGCAAAGGCGTTGCGTGGCTCTGGGTCCGGCTCGCTGGTTTGCCTTGCTGGGAAGTGTCGCGGTGCCCTGTGGTCAGTCTGCTTGGCTTTAGGTGTTAACGGTACACGTTGCTAGGCAAGCAGGGTTTGTAGGGTAATATCCCTCCCGTTTAAACCTGATTTCAGGGTTATGGGGGGAAAGCACGGTTTGGGGCATCCAGCACTTTCACCTCCAGCCCCAAAGTGAAGATGCACCTAAAATCTCTAGTGGGTGTGCTCCTGGGAGAGAGCCCTGTGGGAGCACTGCCTCCTTCTCTGGCTCCAGTTTCAGTGTTTTTGTTTAGGCTGGTAGTACTATGATAATATATTGTTAGCACATCTGTGAATGCGATCGGGTCAAAATTATAAACCCAACAGTATTCCCTCAGGTCAGATGTCCTATGGGCAAGGTGATGCTGATGACTTAGTTTACAATTTCTAACATCATCTGCACTATAAACCAGATTTTTTTTGTTTTCATTCTCCCGAGGGGGACATAATCAATATCGAATGCCATTGGACTTGTATATAATTTTAACTTTTCTGTTATCTTTTGATGTAATCAAATCTTTCCATGGTTTTGCTCTGAACACTGTAGAGATGTTTTTCTTGAACGGCTTCCATCTGGGCGTAACAGAGAAACCTTTCTAATGGTGTGAAGTTTGTAAACTTGCTTACGTGCAGCCTGTGTTTCAGGTCACATTTAGTTGGATACCGTGTTCCTTCAGGCCCTTAAGGTTCCCGTTGTACCTGAAACCCAGCCCGACTTTAGTGATACCTTGAGGCTAATTCAAGCTTTGGAAAAAGGTGCATGCCTCTTCTGATTTTACAAAAATAGTTCATCTGTCACTGCAGCCACGTTCTAAGGTTGTTCTTTTTCACAATTGGAAAAAGTCATCTTAGGTCAATTTATTTACTTAACTGTAGCCAGTAAATGGAATTGTGCTTCTATTTGCTCAGCAGTGCTAAACTTGAAAAGCCCAGTGCTCTCTTGCTTGCTTAAGCATCAGTGTTTAATTATAGCTCTTCAACCCACATGAAAGATGTACTTGTACCCTTTGGGTACTTTTGTTTCAGGTTGAGAGCAGTAATAAATCATCTGATTGGGCTGTTTGAAGATTAAGTGTTGAACAACAGATTGATTAGAAAAATCATTCCGACCCTTGGGGAGTACAAGTCCAGTTTTATAGTTTACTACTCATTCATGCTGCAGCGTCTCTGGTCAGGGAACAGGCAGACTATTACAATTACTGGGCTATTGGAAGTTCAAGCTATATTTAGCTTGAATTTGTCCGGCTTTAAATACCCTGCCTTAAGAAGGGTAAGTTAGTGAGTTTTCTTTTCTTTGGTGTTGCTAAACCAGGCTTTCAGTAAACACTAATTATTGGGATCTGTACAGTGGTGTGAAAGCAGTTCTCCAGCCTGTGAAACACTCCCTTCTGGCCTTAATGCTCGATAGCTATTCCAGCATTGTTATCAGCAGCCAAATGTGAATTTCTAGTATTATAGGTGGCCATCCCCAGGCAGAGCTCTCTGCTTTGGCTGGCTCTCCGATGGCAATTATAAGGGAAAGGAAGGTGGGGTAATAGCATCAGTATACTTGCATTGGTGCCAACCTTTTTAATAAACCCTGCTGTTCATTAGTAGTATCTTTGGCCCCCATCCCTGCTCACAGAGTGTTTTTCTTCCAGAAATGCTCCATTGACGTCAGTAGTTAATCCTGACTTGTTGTGGTACAAGAGAGCAGAACTGGAGTTGGGGTACCACTCACCTGTTTAAATCAACGTCAGATCCATCACACTGCTGTGTGTGTCTCTGAGCGATTGCTATTTCCACAGTAAAGGATTAATTTTTTCTGGGTAATGACACTTACTCGTGCAATGTTTTTTTCTGTCATGGCGTAGCTGAAAATCTCCTACATTGCCAGGATAGTTGGCTTGGGAGCTCTGGGACAGCCTGGATTTCTTGCTTAGCTTCTGCATTATTACAAAATGTTATCTTAATCTCTGCTTGCTGTAGAGAGCCCAAGGTATTCATCTAGCCAGCTGGAGAGGTACAGCAGAAATCCTCTTGTTATCTTATGTACTGCAAGTTTAGGAGCTGCTGGGCATAGCAAGAATAGGGCAGTAGAATAGAGGATTTTGACCTTTTTATCAATAAGCTGTAAAGCCACTAGAGTACAATGTGCGTCAGGATCTGCCAAAAGATCTATTGAAGACAAGACTTGAAGGCTGACTTTGAAGTGTGCTGATTAGCAGTAAAATTCCCACTGACTTTAAAACGAACTGCCAAGCCGTAAGTGTCTTGAAAATGTCTGCTTTTGGGAAAAGGTTCACTGATCCATTTTTTTTTTAAGCTTTTATTTTTTAGGCCAGAAGAAACTGTTGAGATTAACCAGAGCCTTCTCCTCTCAGATGTGATCAAACCACCCTTCAACCTTCTTTTGGGCAAGCTAGATAAACTGACCTGTCTTTTTTCTTTCAGAAGAGGAGTTGTAGTATTGAATTTGTATTGATTTCCATTTTTGCTAGCAGACAGAAGAATAAATTTAGTACACAAATGCATCCTTCAGGTTACAAGCTGTGTTAAACTAATAGGAATTAGGGTCTTCTTCCTGTAATGAATGTGTGTGGAAACCCACAAGAAGAAAGGAGAGTTGAGACAAAATTTTTGGTTACTGAGACTGAAGCTGCAAATACAGGAATAAAATTAATAAAAATTAGTGGTTGACATCTGAAACAGATACAAAACAACTCAATCGCAATGTTGGCAAAGAAAAAAGCTACAAATCTTCAGGTTTTTTGACTAGCTCATGGGAGATTTTGTGCTTCAGCAACCACCCCTTGAAAACCCCATATGGGACCTGTTGCGATAGCCAGGCTGTAGCTGGACGCGGGGTTTTGGCCATCAGGCTGTCCCAAGAGCTTTGTCCCAAGGCGTTTGGGATGTCTGAGCGTTCGGTGTGTGGTGATGAGGTTAGCAGATGCCTCAAACTGAAAGCAAAGGGTGATGCAGAAGGTGATGAGATGTCCAAAAGTTGCTCTCCCAGGTAATCTGGAGCTCTGCAGTTGTTTAGCAGCAGCAGCAGGCAGCCTCTGTGTAGGACACTTTACTACGGAGGGTTTAAGAGGAATAAGCATGCAAAATGGGATGCTCCTGATGAATACAGGATTCCTTTTTTCTAAAGGAATGTTTCCCTTTTTGCTGGTCACAATCCTAAATTACTTGAATTATAGAGCTGTATAATAGCTGGCATGTGTTCCTGATCACTTGAGCTACTGCAGGATTCTTAAAAATAAATGTGCTTTATGGAAATGGCACTTAGAGCCAGAGGGGAGAAAGGAGATGGGCTGAGTGAGAAACACTGTCATTGCTTCCAGCTTTTCTATGAATACTAGTTTACAGAGAGGTGAAAAAATGTGAAGGAAAGCTGTGTAATTCGAACGAGCTTGACTTTCAGCTGAAATATGCCTAAAATACAATTCTTCTGATGAAGGAATAGTCATCTCTCTCCCGACATTAGCTGAACTGCTGTCAGTCCTAATTTCTCCCAGTGTGGAAATTCTCTGGGGAACCTCAAGAAGCGAGGGGGACATTGGCCTGAATCCTCCTTTTCTAAAATCAGTACGGATCGTTGTATCCGAGAATAGCTCTAAGGCTGGCATCCTCTGTGGAGGAGATGTGTGGGGAGTCTGAGTGCATAATTTAATACTGGAGGATTTAACATGGGCACCA
Organism: Harpia harpyja; assembly: GCF_026419915.1. Taxonomy (NCBI): domain Eukaryota; kingdom Metazoa; phylum Chordata; class Aves; order Accipitriformes; family Accipitridae; genus Harpia; species Harpia harpyja. Next base: position 7,106,392 of record NC_068954.1, read on the forward strand.
GCCCAGAAGCAGAAATGGTCACAGGTAGAGCTGCTGAAAACTCGGTGTCTGCTCATTAGAGAGGCAAAACCAAAAAGTTTGCCATGGGGAAGGTCCGATACTGGTTTGCAAGCCCAGTCCTGCTGCGTAGCAAACTGGTCAGGATACAGTTGTTCAGAAAGCAAGCAAAATGTTTTACTGATTGAGTGTTGGTCACATCAGGCTGAGTGTAATCAGGATTGGGACTATCCACAGCTCATACTAAGCACATTCAGAATATTAATGCTTTAATTAATTAATACTTTCAAATGTGGATCTACTTAAGTGGTGTTTTTTACAGGGACTTACATGTGATTTTTTTAACTCTGTTAAAAAAATCCATGCATGCTATTTATATTAGTGAAAGTTGTCGATAACTTGATTTTCATAAAAGTTGACCAGTCCAATTATTTACGCGGATGATTACTTATGGCATTAGGACTATAACCTTGGATGTTATTTCTTGAAGGTCTCCACACTGGTAGCTGTATTCTCTGACCTTGGTTAACTTCTCCCTTGGTAAAACGGGGTAACACAAACCTGACCCAAATACCAAATATGAATATTGAGAACACGACCTATTCTTTTGGGCTATAGAATGATAGAATCATTTAGGTTGGAAAAGTCCTCTAAGATCATCGAGTCCAAATGTGCTATGATTGCACAGAGCTCAGCATGCCGGAGTCCTGGACCATGGCTCAAGATCCTACATGATGCTACAGTATAAGTGAATAATAATAATGCTAGTGACTCCGAAGGCTTCCTCTTGAATATTTTTCATTATGGATGTGTTTATGAAATTACACTCTGAAATATGTTGGTGACAGGTAAGAGAAATATTTTCAAATATGTACCTGCTAAACAAAAGTTGTTGCCCTGTACAGTTCTAAGTAGAAGTGATGTGATTTAGTAGCATAAGATAACCTTCCACTGCAGGCAGAGAAGTAGGTGATTAACAATCACTTACCAAAATTCTTAATTCTTAATTTTGCTGATACAAAGGGAAAAGGGTATCCTACAGACATTATGTTTGGAGTCATGTGTTTCTATGAAAGAATTTCTGATAAAAATTGTATTATTTTCAACTGGTAAACTCTGGGCTTGAACTCTAGTTAGCTTGATATGATTTGACATAACTAAATCATTGTTTCCAGGAAATAAAAACAAGTCATGTGTCTCAGAGACAGATCTTATGACAATGTAAATAAAAGCAAATAGTATGAAACAAATTCTTGGATTATTTCTTTGGGGTAAACCCATGACTTCCACAATGGTTTATTACTGATTTCAGACCAAAGTTTTTTTTATTGGTGCAGTAAAGATAAGCCATACAAACAAGAAATACAGAAAACAAATGTAATGGCCTTTGCTCGGTTCTCTTACTTGTACAACAGTGCAATCATCCTAATAAGTAAATAAAACCCGAAAGTTTGAAGGAGCAACTGGGGCACATGTTGAAAATTATCTTTGCCCTGGTGTAAAGAAGTCCAAAACTTCAGTTGTCTTGCTTTTATATTGAGATCATCTTGGCATTCATTCAACACAGTTTCTGTACAGGTTAAGAAGGAAGAAAGCTTCAGTGCAACAAGATATAGGTTTGGAATATAATGACTTTCTTCTGGTCTTTGCCTGTGCTATTAAGTGAAATTGTTAGTGTAATAATTTTGCATTGTTTCAGTTGTGTGGCTTCCCTGTTGAAAGGTAACCGAAAGACACCAATTCTACCAGTTTTGAGGAAGCTTTTGCCCATGAAGTATCTCGGGCAGGGTTGGTCTGTCTGCACGATGGCCGTTCGCTTCTGAGCCAACGTGTTAGGGCTGCTTGATAAGCGACTCAGAGATACTGCTGTCAACAGACTCACTGAGTGCTGCTTTAAGTTTTTTCCCCCAAGAGTAACCCTAAATATGAAACTTTTAATGCTATCTCAGGTTGTGTACCTCTATAACATCTTTCAGGTCAAGTGTATGATTTTATTTTCTCAAGCAACTTCTCAGTGCATTAACTTTAAATTTTTTACTAAGATGTTGTAAAGATAGGAAGTGGTAGATTTATTTGTGGATGAAAGATATTTCTTTGGCTTTATAACCAGACTTAAAGGTGTGTGTATGTATGTGCGTGTATCAAAATACATTATATAGCCTTTCTATGTGCAGGAAAAAAGTAAATCTCTCCATGCAGTATCAATAGAGGCCGTGCATGGAATAAATTCTTTTGTTTGTTAACATCTTATAGGGCTTTGGATATGTAGAGCTATTAAAAGTAAACCACCAAACCAATGAAGTGAAATATCTCTGATAGGATTAAAATTTACCAATTGGTGGCCAGCAGCAGAGATGTGATGTCTGTTAGAGCATGCACGGCTGGGGCTACAGAGTAATGCGATTGTTTGTTGCCTGCACTCATCTAAGAGAAAGATGAGGAAAAACATGAATTCATTTCCTTGATCTATTTTTTTAATCATCAAAGACACAGACAGTAGCTTCTCGGAGGGGCTGAGATGAAGGCAAGAATTTTTCCCTAAAGGTTGACTGAAGGATTTTAAAAACAGAAGCCATGTGGAAGAATGGAAATATGGAAACAATATGGGGAAAAAACAAAACAAAACAAAAACCCAAAACCCAAACCAAAACCACATTTTGCTTACAAAGAAATAATAACTTTTGGTTAAACAACAGAATGTTTTAGGATTTGCTGTTTTATTAACAACAATAAAAGCAGTTCTCTGGGGGAGCAGAAGTCTCCTTCACCCCCTCTGAAATGGTTCAAGAAAAGGATTGGAAGAAACTTCATTATGAGAAAAAGTTAGTGAAAAAAAATTCTTGTGTATCCTTTGACAGCATTAAATTTGAGATTAAAAACTGACTTTGAATCCTCATTCAGTATTTTCTGTCTGTAGTGTGAACCCAATAATGGTTTTCCTTACCCTTTTGCTTGCTGCTATTGCCACTGCAGGAACTTTGTGATATACTTTCAGATAGGCTGTGGTTTTAGTTTTTCTCAGTTCTCAGCCTGTTTCTGCATGTGTGCTCAATACAGCATGAATAACCATCTCTGAAACATCTTTTCTGGCTGGGTTGTGAGCTGAGCACCTTTGGAAATGGCTGGTCTGACTCTCCATTGCATCGAGAGCACCTTGCTAACGTCGTGTAAAGCCAGAGACGAGCCAAGGGCAGGGCGAGCATCTCCGTGATAAGGGAACGGTGCCCAATTAAAAGTTTGGGCTGCTCGCATGACCTTGATAAAAGCGGGTTTTAAAAGTCAAAGTCATCTTGCTCAGCACATTCACACTTTCTTTTTCCTGACCAGACAGCCACTGAAGGTGCAAGTATAATGGAATTTGTCATTTTAATGTCATAGATTTTCGCCCTCTTTCATCGGTGTTAGCACAGACCCACGGGGAATTTGCAGTGTGAGCTGTGAGCTCTCCATCCTGTGAAGCACCTCATTTATCAACCAGAGTCATCTGCACAAAGGAAATTCAAAAGATAATTTTTTTAAACCACAAAAATACATATTTGAAGGGATAATACACACAAACACCCTAACTTGCCCTCTCTGTTGACCAGATCTTAAACAAAAATGACAGATTTTTCATCCCTGGGACCATGGGATAACCTTAAATCTTCTCTCCAGATATTAACAGTTCTGGAGAGGTATTAGAGATAGACATAGTCTCAGATCTTATCCAGGTTATTCACGTCAGTCATATAACCACTGCAAGTCTGTAAATCTGCAAGAAAAATATAGGGAATGTGTATTACCCCCAGTAAAACAATCCTCTATCTCACCGAGCCCAACTCTGCACAGGGATAGCATAGTGAAAAGCATGAATGAGATTATTAAACATAGCCCATTTTTAATAATTTATTATCATCCTCTTGTCTGTCTGTATGCAGGGTAATAATCCATGCTCACTGCTAAGCATCTCCCACACTACCTGAATGTACCAGGAATAACAGTAACAAGCACCATCCCCTTGCTCAGGATTCATAGAGATGATTTAGCAGCATCTGCAGCTCTTGCCTGTACCATTGGGCAGAAAAAAACTTCCCTTGGTGAGCTAAAAGGTGCAACCTGTCAACATTAAGCCACTTACCTTAAAATAGTGCATTTATTTCACAGTGTTTGTCAAAGAACTCACTTTGTACAAAAAAGCTGAGCTGGGGAGTTTGCAGGGTTTACAAACTTGACATCTTAAAATTGAATGATGGACCTTACATAAATATCAGTACAGATAATAATTTTTAATTTCATATATAGCATGATACTGCTGGTATGAAGTGTGTTGTACATTTAGCTGTATTTTACTGGGAGCTTTCGTAAACCTCTGATATCTGCAATTGGCTTTTTATTTTCTGTAAATATTGACCTAACTGTTTAGAGCAAGGCTGATGAGGTGAAGAACCCCAAGACGCATCTAACTCAGGAAAAAAATTCACCTGGCCTCCAACCTGCACCTTGCCATCCTCTTCCCTGGGACTCTCACATACAGGTTATTGCCTTTTCCCACATGGAAATTTGGAGGAAAGGGAGAAATTTGCAAATGGAGGAATTTGCAGCTGAGTGCTTTCCTCTGCTTTTGGCAGGGGCCCTTCTGGCCCTTCCTCAGCTGTCTGACTGATTGTGCAGCATTATATGAGCAAAATGCAATTGCCCTGGGAAAAATACATGTCTGTCTTGTCCTACTGCAGGGATGAGCCTGGTAATGCTCCAGGGCATAACTGCATTTTTCTCCCCTGAGCAGTCGTGTGCACTATGTATATCTGCTGGTACCACGGGTATGGGCCAGGTGATGGACAGGGAGAAGGAAGAGAAAGGAAGTCCTGGACCATCTGCACAAGAAGCTATATGGCTAGTACGTATGGATTTGTTAATTTTTGGTGTGGATGTTGTCTAGTATGAGTCATCAATCTTCTTTCTGTACCCCGATTGATGATTAAAATGTCAAAAAATGACAGAACAAAGAGTTTGAATAAAACTGGAACTCTATTCTGAATTTCAAGTCACCAATCTTTTGTGGAAAAAGTTGGGGTTCTTTTCAATTTGTGAACATTTTTATAAACACTTTATGAAAACAGTAAGTCTGCAGTCTCCCTGTGAAAGCATTCATTTTCAAATGTACTTGCTACCAGAACTCAACTTGCATACCTATGTTCTGCTGAGCTCCTCACTGATGTCAGTTGGGCTGCTCTTGATAAATGCCCAGAGAGAATTTGGTGCATTTAGCAGTACAGTTCTACTACAGATTGTAGATGTAACATGAATAACAAATGTCATCTCCAGTTCTGCTTCCTGCGTTATGGGCAATTATGAGCAGATGGTTTGGAAGGCCAGTCACTCCTCTCTTGCTCCATTTTTTTCCTTGACACCTGTATTTGTTCCAGGCCTTTCCCACATGGAGTAACTGGTACCTATTTGGTACCTGTCTGACTGAAGTTTTAACTCAAATTTAGTCAAAGTGTGTCTAATCTAAAAAAACACCCAACACACACTTTCTAATTAATCCACAACCTTCCCTCCCTCCATGCTTGACACATTCTTCTCTTATTCTTAGTATCGAGATATGATTTTGCCGATTTGCCTCTGGCACTAAATATATTCTCAGACAATCACCTTGTCTTAACTACTTTCCTAGATTTTCTCTGCTATTTGGGCTTTTATGAAATTCTCTTTCATTGGGGCTGTCTGTTGTGGTATAAGATGTAATCATGTATTAGGGAAAAAACATTTAAAGAAATTCCTCAGGGAGAATAATGGTAACATCTTTTTGTCTTAGCAAGTTAATGCATGATTTCACTTTTGCACGTGTAAAATGGCTGCATCAGTGAAATATTTTGTGCTGTTGGTATTGCACAGCCATGTCACTTGTACTAAGATGTATTAGAAATGGTTTATTTGTTTTCATTAGAAATAGGAGGTGATGTGACTTTTCCCTATTATTATCTGATTTCTCTTTAGGGGAAAATGTCAGCGTGACTTGATTAAATTAACATTCTTGAGGCAATATTTCTGACTGTGAACTTTTCTCAGAACAATCACCCATAAGCAGTGATCTTCTTGAACTTTAGCATAAATTTGGCATGCACTAATTTTGCTGGCAAATTATTAATTAAACAAACCTTAATTATGTTTAGCAAAATCGTGAAAAGCTAATCTCAAAGGTATAGACAAGTATCTCTTTCTTTAGTACTCTCCATGATGACTTGTGAACAGTCATCTTGAAAACTTAGAAATATTATAGCTATATTTCAGGACGCCAAAAATCTCAAGGAGATTGAATGGGAAGGAGGCACCCTGCAATTAAATGGATGGTATCATAGATACAGAAAATTATTACTTAAGTCATTTTAAAATTAATTTGGGATGTAAGGAGAAAACATTTTCATGCAATGTCTGTGAGCCTTTAATCAAATAGTATGGTTGTGTGAGAAAAAGAAAGAAAAAGTTACCTGCATCTTTCTGCTTCAGAGAGTTTAAGAGTAGTCTCTTTAGGTTTACAATCTGAAGTAAGAAACAAGCCTTATAGTGTCCTAGTAAGTGATTCAGAAACAAATAATATTGCACATCTCAAGCACACGTGTTTGGCATCCTATAGATATTAGCCAAAAGACCTTTCCAAGGTTAAACAGACCCTCATTTTACTGGTACTTTAGAGGACCATAATGTGGTAATGGATCAAAATAAAATTATTATAAGAAGTCTCCATTGTGCATGTGAAGGCAGATGGACATGTTTCCAGTGATGCGTTAGAGGCTACAGCTTTCAGTGTTGGCATGTAACTGCCGCGCGGTGAGTAGAACGGTCTGCCCTGGTAGGGATGGTTTAATGGCTGAACTGGATTTGTTTGTGACAGTGCAAAAGTAAATCCGTTTTCTTTTCGTGGCATAGAAGGACTAGGGACCTCATCAAAGCACAGATAAGAATAGTTCATTGAGGTACCTAAAAATATTCATTATTGCATGAGTGCCTGCCTCCTAGATAACGAGTTTGTGAAGCAGGAATTGCATTTGTGTGACAAAAGCAAAATATACCTGTATTTTGAACGGTTTGAATTCCTTGCAAATTTGTCCAAAAGTCTCCTCTCTAATAGTACCTTATTTCTGAACTTTAATGTTCCTGGGAGAAGCCCTCTCCATGGGACATCTCTGTGTACTTCCACACTGAGCTGGGATTGAACCTCAGTCTGGAGGTATCCGTGTGTCACCCGTGTCTGTGGAGCTTACGGACTACCCTGGACTGGACGCTTTACGTTTAAGGGAGATGGATCCCACTCCTTTGCCCTTTTTGTGTACGATGACACATACGAGTATGCAGAGGAGGTGTCAGATGTCCCTCCCCATGAGTTGTGTTTGATCGCTCTTGCACAAGGCTGCTCAAAAGTTGGCAGCTCAGGCTGAGGACCAAAGGGACGTGCAGAGGAAATTAGAATTTTCTTTACAATGCAATGGCCATTTCTTCCGTTTTCCAAAATATGGCAGCTCAGTTCCCCAAGAGCTAAAAAGCATTAATGCTCCCACTGAATTCAAGACATGGAAGAACCTGGCTCTCCCAGAGGACATCTGAATATCTCTTTCCCCTCCCTTGCAGCAGTATGGCATGAACACACGATCCTGCTATTATGTTTTGCGTGGGATGCGCGCACTGCTTAGCTTTCTCCTTGGCCACATTGCTTTGCATCCCTCCTCCAAACCACAAAGTTGAGTTCATATTCTCCATTTCCACTTCTCGGGAGTGAAGGAAAATGTTCTGCCTCCCGAATGCTTCACTCACACCTGTATTTGTGCCTCTGTTTCCAGAGCTACTTTCCATAGTAGCTCTATATTTCACTTTTGCTATAAGCACTTGGAAAAAGAAAAATCTTGCTGGATAGAAGTGGGAAACTTTTCTGTTCTTGTTGCTAAAAGAAACTGCCAACGTGCCATTCTAGTCAGTTTGATCTGCGTTTCCCATCTTTGGTGGATTTGAAATAATATGGGAATTTACTTGTGGTTTCTTTCTTTTTCACTCCAAATATGAATGGCAAAACACTTTTTCCTAGAGAAGAGCTCAGTGACCTTGGAAATATGCACCGCACCAGCTCCTACCAGCATATTTGTGTGCAGATGTGCAGTGTATATATAATTTATGTTGATGCCCTTGAAATAATCTGAGCAAGTTCAGCAGTGGCTGGTTAGTGCGTGATTCCCTGTCATGATACGCCTGAGTCTTTTTTTTAAATCTCTTTACTTCAATAGGAAGATGTTAGCCATTTACCAGTCCTCAAGGGATTGCTCTCAAAGTTGTGAAAATTCCAGCTAGTGTTCCAGTAATTATCTTTTTTCTTTCTGTGCCTTCCAGAGAACATTGTGTTGAAATGATGTGTTTACAATTACAAAGAAGCTATTTGTTAAAGCATTTTCTGCTTCTTTGATAGACTTTATTTTCAAGTTCCAGTTCATGTTCTAAGTTCCAGCCGTCTGACTGGGAGCTCCCAGTACCCCAGCAGACATTGTAACACTCATGTGTCACCATTTAGAGAGAGAGAGACTGTGAACAGCAAGGGATTTAAAATAAATAAATAGACCTTTTCTGAACAGTTGGAATGATTAAGGTGAAGGCTTATCCACCATCATGGGTTTGCATGTTTTCAAATCTTCTACTCCTTTAGGAAGAAAATATTTCTAGAGGATGACACTTCAGGTTACACATTTTTACTGGAACTTTATTCAGTTGCTATGTGGGACATTAGGCTCTCATGGTGTGAAGACTGTAAAATTAACCCACTGAGTGTAGAGGACTCTCTTATTTATGCAGAAGTTTTTCCATCCCTCTGGTAGTACGATTTATACTGCAGTGACAACATCAATAAAAGAAGGGCTTAGAAAAAAGAAAATTGGGTCTGTTCTTGTTGGCTTTTACAAGACTGAACCAGCCTTAGCTGCATACCGTGGCCGTGAGTTCTGGTTACATCTTCACGTCTCTGTGCTGTGGTCACTCAGTGCTCTACCTCTTCTTTGGTCTATGCCTCTTAGTGAATATAATCTATTATCAGTATCTGAAATAGTTGCAATGCTTCATTTGATTTTACTCACCCTGTAATTCTTACTCTGTTCATTTTATCATCTCCCAATGAATCTCCTTTGGAGTCAGAACTTCACTCATACTGTTAAAAAACGTATATATTATAATAAAATAATTTAAAAGCAAGTTTAACTTTCTTATGTTAAATATATGCTTAATATTTTAGATACATTATAACATCAGAAAGTAGATTATCTGCTTCTATGCATGTTGAAGTAATTAAATCCCCACCATGAGCCATAATTTGATAAATATAAAAGCTTTTTGGATTTAATGATAGCTCACAGTTTGAGGACAATAATAGCATTATCTTTGCAATACTTGGTATAGTTTGAACAAGAATTAGTCATTAAAAGGTAATCTTTTTGTTTGTGAAGAAAAGGTACAATTAATACAATGGCTGTTTCATGAATTAGGCAACATTTTGTTGTTGTTATCAGGACATATCTTCTGTGGGAGCAGATGTACCTTTGTTTCCTATTAAGTTAATGATCAAAAAGTCCTTAAAATCCACTTTGTGCTTATTCAAAACACTGAGACTGCTTTTTTTTTTAGACTGCAAAAGTTCTTGGTACTGCTTCCCTTAGTGAGAAGTGGAGGAGTAACTCTTATTAGAAATGCATTCATAGCATAATGACTAGCCAAAGAATGAGATTTTATTTGCAGGAATTGATTCCTTTTACTACCTTTAGCCTCTTGTGTAATATTGCTTTGAGGTGACACAAAAATGCCACTCAGGATTATTTGAGGACATTATTTTAACTGCTATCTTAAAAGAGAATTTTTTTTTTTTTTAAAAAGGAAAAAATAAAAAAGTCAGATTTCTTATAGGCTTTAGTATTTAAAAGGACAAAGTGCTCATTTTTACTAGTGCTATATGGTCTCCATTCTGCAAGCTTTATTCTTTCAAAGGTCATGTACATACTGTTTCTGGAATTCTGTGGCAGTCTTACAATTTCACAGCTGTAGTTATTTGTAGCTAGATGTGATGAGTAGTCATTTTTTTCAGTAGCTTCTCAATGTAAATAAAAATCACTACAGTGATAATAAATAAAAATCTTCTACAGAGCCCTGCTGCAATACTTTGTATTCAGTCATCTAGCATTAAGTGTATCTCATAAACCCCATAGACTGGGAAATTAAAATGTCAATATTTTCTCAGAAACTGACGGACTTCTATAATTGTAGTTCTTTACACCCACACCTAACTGTTACAGAGGCAAAAATCATCCTTAGTCAAAGGCAAATACACTGCTTTTGACTGATTGAAACCATCAGCCAGGTCTGTACCTATCCTCAATGATCACACTTAATCAGGAGAAGATTAAAACAGCACGGGCTGGGTGCATTGGCACTAGGAGCATTAGCAGGATCCCAGCCAGTATTTCAATGCTGTGAAGCTCCTTTGGCCTCCAGAACGGTGTGGCCACATCCAAGCTACTTTTTGGGAATGGTTCCTGCCCCATGGCTGGGATTTTTTGGTAGGGTGCTGGTTTGTCTTGGCCAAAAATGTGGCCAAATATTCAGCTTAAGTGTAGGTGACTGAGATTCAGTGCCAGGGAATAATTTCCCAGTAGCAACGTGGCTGATGAAAACAGAGTCAGCCTGCAGTCTGAAATAAGTGGAAATGGGGTGAGGTAGATAGGTACCAAGTACAAGGTATGCCCTTAGGAAATAGCTGCAGGAACTGCTCTTATGTTGTTTCCTGAGCTCAGCTTAGCTTGACACGAAAGACTATCCCACCACGGGCTCAACACAGACCCTCATTCCACTGCTGTCAAAAAGCTGAATGGTCTCCTAAATCGTATCACAGATGTCTTTCAAAACCACAGGGAGAATGAATCCCCCAGGTATGTGACATATATAAAACCTCATCTAGGATGTAGTGTCTCACATTGAATAAAGATGGATAAACTAATGCAGATCCTGAGAGTGACTAACTGTGATCTGAGAAACGGGGAATCTCTCTTCATGAAGAAACTGAAGGTACTTCGTTTATTTGGATGGCAAAATAAAGGTTGAAATGATATTGTTTCCTGTAATACACTGGGGAAATAAATGCTGGAACAGGGAAAGAGTTACCAGAGCTACAGGTGAGTTTCAACATAACAAATAGGTATATGTTCAGACTGGACATTAGAGAGAGATTTCTAATCATCACTGAATGAAATTCAGGAATAGGCCTACGGTAAAACCAAAAGGAAACAAATAACCAAGCTGAAGAAACGAAAAGAAAAGGAAAAAGAAAGGAAAAAAGAAAAGAAAAGAAAAAGGAATGTGATCAGCTTACATGCTGGTTGCCTGCAGTGCTGGGTGATGAGATTTCATAGCTCCAAATATTCTTCCTAATGCTGCATTCGCCCTTCATGTGGATATTTATATAGCTCTGTAAATCACATATTAACTGCATGGAAAACAATCTCTTATTATGGTCTCTCTCTCTCTTTTTATATCTTATATAGATGTTTACATTATATATATACATTTGGAAAGAAGATATATTGTTTCAGCTGGGACTGGCAAGCACACAATGAGGCAAATTGCCTTTGGGAAGTGCCAGTGTGTCCGTAGGCAGAGCCCGATGACAAGACACTTGAACTCTAGGTGAATAGGTGTGGGTCAGACAAACTCTTTCATGGGCAATTCATTCATCCTTTTTTTCTCTACCTTCTACCAGGCAGAAAAAAGTTTGTAGGCAGCGATTACAGTTTATCCAATGGCAACTTTTTTTGCATTTTTAATAATCCATCCACACAGTATGAATGACTTAAAGAAAGATCAAGCATTTAGGATTAAGGATAACCTTGCATTAGCAGGGGAAAACAACTAATTTACGTTCTTGAGCTGGTTTAGGACAGTAGCACTGGGTTTGTGGTAAACCAGACTTTAGGTGGAATCGTGGAAAAATGACCTGAAAAGTCTTTGCTGGTATTTTCTGCTGGGTGGTTTTGCAGTGGTTGACACAGAGGTGCAGAAATGCCACTGCCAGAATAAACCACTGTTTCATGCTTGTTTCTGGTGATGGCATCTCTTACATAGTCACCTAGCAAAGCTGATAATGTCATCTTCACCTTTTTCGCTCCTTCTAAGACATGCCTAGACATGGCAGATGCTGTCAGGAGTTTGGGGTAACATGCCCATCTATAGGGCTGACTCCCATTTTATACACTTTTTGGCACTGCTTTTGTCGCTGCAGAACCCGTCGGAAGGTCCTGGCACCCCGGAGACAGTCACCATGACAGAGGTGTCATCGAATTGGGATCACCTCCATGGGCCACTATTGCCATTGCATGTCACACATTTTGCAAAGGTGTAAAAAGTAAGAGAAAAAGTGGGTTTATTTTTGAGGAAGGTGTTTCCAGTCTGCTGTTCGTGCTGGACCACATACACGGAGAGACTTCTAACATCTATCCTTATGCATAAACACACGGTGCTTTGGATTTACATTTAACCACCTCCAAGAAAGTCACAAAATTTGTCAGCGTACAAGAAAACAGGAGAAATAGATACTGTAGCCCCATTAAATGAAGGTTTGTGCTCATCTTCCAAAAGCGTGTTACACACATGCAGAGACAGCTGCCTTTAGGTCTCAGGAATTGAAAAGAGCAAAAAATTAGTTATGTCAAACTCAAATTTTGTTGCCTCTTGCACTCAACTGTTCGCAAATGTTATTGGTTTGTCCTTTGCCCTTTTTTCTTCTCCTGTGGTCTTCGCTTTAGTAATTGCTAAGTCCAGTTTTTTGCATAACTGCCTGATCCTCAAGGTATTTCCTAGGTGTCTTCTCCCAGCTGGAAAGGTTCCATGGTTTTTTGTTTATAGCTCATCTCAAGTGGTGGAAAACAGGTGAGTACTGGTGTATTGATACAAAAATAAACAATAGTTAAGGTTTTGGATACCTGTTTAAAATATAAAGTGTGACTTGTCCATTTGTATTTGAATTCTATGAAAATACCATGAAAGATTTGATTTTAAACCTGCATCTATCACAAACACATTCAAATGGACAAAATGGAACATTTCCTTTGTACTATTTTCCACAAAAATTAATTTGTTCAAGCAACAGTCTTCTGCTGTGATTATCTTTTCTTTTTTAAGTACACCTTTCATTTTTAATTAATTCACCAGAAATGAATCAATGACAAAAGTTCAACAAGGTAATATTTCACATCTCCAAGCTCTAATTCTGTTGTTTTATTACCTTCTGGGTTCCTTGAGAAACTCATCGTTTTTCTTTGCTGCCACCTCCTGTTGCATTGAAGGTAATGCTGTTTAGGGGTGGATTTTTTGATAGTATAAAAGTGTTAATTTGATGGTAGAGTCTGCTGACCACTCTGCTGCATGCGGAGACTTCCCTGCTACCACGCTTGCTCTTACACAGCTGGTACAATCCATGTTGGCTGGGCATGGTGAACATAATCCAGACCAGGCTCAACAGTCTCCAAAACACCTCATGGCTACTTGTTTTTCTTTCGTTGGAAGTAAATAGAGCATAGTAAATAGACTTCAGTCTGACACTAGTGGGACTGGGGAGACGAGGAGGCTCTGGTCCAAGGACTAAAATGTGTGACATGCACAGGGAAGCAACAGTGCCTGGGAAGGGAGTGGGAAGAGACAAAAAAAAAAGGCAAGGGATAAACAAGGCTGAGCAGGGGGCTGAGGCGGGGGGGGAATTGCACACGGAGGTGAAAAGGGAGGATGTCCCTACCCTGAAACAATAAAGGGGATGTTGGAGATTGTTGAACCATGGAAGATGCAGTTTAAATGAATGACAATATATTTTCAGAAACTCTTCCTCTTTCTTTTTTTTTTTCCTTTGAGCCTCTCTCATCTTCCAATCCATTTCACTTCAAGACTTTTCTCTCTTGCTTGTACTGTTTTGAATACGTTTCTTTTTTGCCTACCTTCTAGTGCTGTTTCTGCCCATTCTTCATTTCTTTCCCTTTTCCTCTCTTTTGCATTCACTCTTTCTGTCCTCTTTAAGAGATTCTGCTTTATAGGACAGTTCATGTTTTTTCTTGTTCACTGTGCCCAACGAGCACCCAAAGAAAGACTTGAAAATATAATTTACACATATAGTTGCCATTGGCCAACACAGCTGGTGACCTCAGCTGGGTCATCTTTGTATTAAACTGGCTGATCTGACTGTTGCAATTCCTCGATCACTGCATCTTGTTGGAGGTTGTGCACGCTACACAATCAAGATCCTTTCACTGTGGTGGATAAACCAGCGACTCCAGTGAGCACTCATGCGAGATCCTGGGAATCAAGCACATAGTAGATAGTTCTCTTTCAACTTCTCATCAATCCTCTAGCTATTGACTCAAAAGGATGTAGTCATATATGTAGGCAAACATATACCAACCAGCAGGCTGCCAGTATGTTCAAAAACTAACCAAACAGGAGCTAAAATGAGAACCACGAAGTTGTAGTATTATTATCTCTAAAGGATGGTGTTGGAGAGGTGGTAACTCTACAAGCAGAGACTTATTTGTCCTAATTACAATTAGGAGAAATGTGTTGGGTGGAATCTTATCAAAACCACTTGCTGAAACTAGCAATCTAACATAAGTCAGATTAGTTTTAACAAAACTTACACAAATAACAGGGAAGTTTGTAGCTGAAATAATGGCAGGTACAAACCCAAGTACATATCTCCAGCTCAAGATGCACAGGAAAGTGACTTGCTGTCACAGAAGGGACCTGCTCTAAACTGGAAATGTGGAGGTTCCTTTTGCAGGGGAAACACTGAGTGTATTGGAGAGAAGGCAGGGAGAGGATTTTTGTTATGGAAGCTGGTAAAAAGCTTGGGAGCTGAGAATAAGGACCTTATTTTTTTTATCCTGTTTTAGTCTGTGTATGTAGGAAGTAAGATTCATATTCCTTAGGTTCAAAACGTTCAAGACACACCTGACTATCAATAACTTTTTGCTATAGGGCTCTGCTCTCGGGAAATGAGGTGAAGAACTTGCTGTTGATCATTTTGCAGTGGATTCATCGGGCTGTGTAACTGTTGGAGCACAGTGATTAGCAGCTCTGTGCCCTGTTACGAGTCATGCTAAGTCACACATTCGTGAAGGGCCTCAGAGCAGGGAAGTGTGTGCACGCACGTGTGCATGCACGCTCACAGAAGCAAACAAGACCAGTGGCAGAACGCTTTTGTGCTTAATATGAATGTGAACAGATCAGGGTTGCATCAGCTGAGCTATTCTAATATGGGTCAAAAAAAGCCTACTGAGATAATACATCCACAACAAAATAGCAGCAAAATATAAAAATTCTTTATGGGGAAAAATTGGTTTTGGTCTTTAGTATTAGTTTGAGCTCTCCATGGAAGAGATTCTGTTTCTCTTCTGCAAATGCCAAACTGATCTGTAACTGCATAAGTTAAAGCATCCTTATTTCTATTAGCTTTTAAGCTATATTATTGCCTTTAGAAAGACTTGGACCATCTCAACCAAATATTAGCCCTTCAAATACTATTCTAAAACTCAGTACCTGAGCTTATGGTTAATTGTCTTAACTAAATAGTGTTACCTCAGTATTGCCTAAGCTATTTCAATAATACAATAAATATGGAGTGCTCTTGAGTTAATTTTAAACATTATTAAGCTTTATCATCTCGTTTAAGTGGAGAGAAATGGAGAGAAATTGAGAAGCTGAAGATTGTCTGATATATTGGAAAATTAAAAAACAAGTGTCCTTTGTCCTTTTTTTCATTTGCAATGAAGATAGCAAGAGTCTATGTGGGGAAATGATGGATCCAGGGTGACTTGTGATTTTCCCCTTCCTCAGACTGCCACCAATGTGTTTAATGATTAGATGTAGGCAGAATTAGGTGTTTGGACTCCATTTTTTATATCTAGGCAAATGAAATATAGCAAGAAGTTGCTACACTTTCTAGCAACAAAAAGACAAAATCATAGCTGAAATTGCTGGAAGGTCTTTGGTTTCAAATTCAGAAGAAACCCTTCCATCAGAAGAAACATTTAAAGAGGCTATTTTATTTTAATTTTTTGCAAAGTAGAGAATCCAAATGAAGTGGGAACCATGAAAGCAGTCAAGATTCAAACAGCCAGTTCCTTGTTTCAAACCCAGCAAGAATTGCCTTTGGGTCTAATGTCATTAATGTACAACCCCATGAGGTTAATCTCTGTCAACAAATGTGTTTGATTTCCTTCTTGAACTGACAGTATGAAGTAGAGAAATGTACAATGCAAGTAGACATAGATCAATCAAATACTGTTTCATACTCTTTCGAACTTCGCTACTTAATGCATTTCAGTATCTGTCAGCTGGTTTTTATACGTAAGGTCTTTTTCCATGCTGGTTATATCAATATTTACTTGGCATATGGGCTGTTTTCATGAATAGATATAGTTATATTATATAGACTCAAAACAAGAGGAGCAGGGAATCTGAGAAGTAATCTAGGCCATCTCTCTTCCCCTAACTCTCCTGAAACCATTTCTACTAGACGTCAGTCCAAGCTTCTTGGTTTTCTTTTTCTAATGTCTAGTGTGAACCTCTTTTGTTGAAATGTTAGCCTTTCTTGTCCTTTCTAACATTGGTAGGAAGAAAATTTATTCACTCTTCTAAACATTTTTACACTGTTCAGAGGTCTCTCTTGAATAATTTCCATTTCAGATTAAACAACTTCTTTTTTTAATATATCTTTTCCTGTGTTGGTTGTTTTTTTTTTTCTGCGGTTCTGCTTATTCTGTTGCCTTTTTTCTAGACTCTTTAAGTGGATGCATTTCTCATTTTAAATGTGGGGTCTACCCATACTTACCAGCCTACCAACCCAAACAGGTGATATCAATACCAATAGGGTCTACCAACCCACCAATGCAAATAGGTGATATGTACGGCTTGTCAAAATGGTAATCTTTTTACAGTTTCAAATAATACAAAAAAATAACCAGTTTTATCATGAGCAGTGGAATTGATGAAGCTTGATTTTTCTATTATTCTTCATCCATTAATGTGTATCTTCCCATTTCCCTCTAAAATAATTACGCTACATTCTTCCCATGCCTCTTAACCTTAAGACATGTCAAAAGAGAAACATTGTACACAGAAATATTGGTGTTTCAGTTTTCTGATGAGGCACTAAATGAAGGTTGATGCCGTCATCAGCCTTCATCAATGACATAGGTCATGATTCTGCCTCCTTTCTTTCCTGAGGATCATGGTTCTGCATCTCTTTTATCTATGTTCTTACTGATTTTCCAAAACATTAAAAGAGATATAATTAGAGATTTCTACTCATTTCTGTTTTGGAGGGAATTAATAAGTTCAAAAGTTATTGGGGAAAACGGGCAGTGTGATTATGTAGTCCTCATTTCCTTAAGAAACCAAGCAGCAAGTCAGCTGCTTAATTTTAATTCAATTTTCAGACTTATGTATATTTTCAGGGATAAAGAAATTAAAAATGAGGTTTTAGGAAGTATTTAACTTCAAAAATTTTCATTTCAAATTTTTAAGAAAACTACATTTTTTCATCTTCCTTTAACCTATTTCTTCTTTTGAATGATTCCATGATGAAAATGTTGTTTTCTGTTTATTTTTCTCATGCTTATAGATAAAAGGCTCATAGATATTTAAATTTTGATGTTTAATATTTCATCAGCTAATATTAGGTGAGATGAATCTTAGCCTGCATGTATAATTATCTTCGTAGTTCACAGAATTAAGTCTAGAAGTCTGCTCACCTGTACATGATGGGCTATTACACTTTATTCGGTGGTCCCTTTGCTCTCTACCTTTCGTGTTCCTCCTCTTGGGAGACTGGGGACCACTGGCTGAAACCAGATGACCCCAACATGTTGTCATTTCCTAAGACAGGACTTTTTTGAAGTGAGACAAACCCAGATGGCCTGAGTGAACTGTCAGCAGGTGGCCTAGTTTAAGGTTGTCTTTGGCAAGTTCTGCAGACCCAGAGGACAGAATTAGTGGCTTGACTGATCACACAGTTTTTGTATGCCTTAGTAAGAGAAAAACATTCCTAAATGCATGCACGTTAAAGGAGACATTGCTTATGTTTGCAGTGGAGGTTGGTACAAGTTGTTTTGGAGGGATGTGTACAGGACAAGTTAGAATTAGGACTAATTTTAGACCTAGTTCTCTAGTCCTAGAGAACCTGGCATTTTTAGAGAGCAATTCACTTGACTACTCTCAGCTATGCATTTTATAGCAAGGTGAAATGGCCTCTGGCGATAACAAGACCCAAACTATCTGTTTCTTTGCAGTAACCGATAGGAGCTTAATGTAGATGGATCCCATGCCATGGCATCTCAAAGTGGCTGAGAGGTTTTTGGACAAGACATCTGAGAAATGTTCTAGGTGCAAGGTTGAAGGAATTGAGAGTCAAGAAATGGGGAGGGCTTAGAGCAAAAGAAAATGTTGAAGAGGGTTACCTGTAACAGGATGAGGACAAAGATGATAGGCACAAAACAAGAGAAGAGAGAGGCCTTGAGGAATTCTCGATAGCTAGATATGGTGGAACATGTGGCCCTGAAGGTCCACTTGCTGGTGGAGCAGTGGAGATAGCCTCTTTGCACAAGGTAAGAGAAACTCATATGACCATTGTGGTGGGTTGACCCTGGCTGGATGCCAGGTGCCCACCAAAGCCACTCCATCACTGCCCCTCCTCAGCTGGACAGGGGAGAGAAAATATCACGAAAGGCTCGTGGGTCAAGATAAGGACAGGGAGATCACTCACCAGTTACCATCACAGGCAAACCAGAGTCAACGTGGGGAAATTAGTTTAATTTATTACCAATCAAATCAGAGTAGGATAATGAGAAATTAAACCAAATCTTAAAACACCTTCCCCCCCCCCCTCCCTTTTTCCCAGGCTTAACTTTACTCCAGGTTTTCTCTCCCTCCTCCCCCCCAAGCAGCGCAGGGGGATGGGGAATGGGGGTTGGGGTCAGTTCATCACACGTTGTCTCTGCTGCTCCTTCCTCCTCAGGGGGAGGACTCCTCGCTCGTCCCCTGCTCCAGCGTGGGGTCCCTCCCACGGGAGTCAGTTCTCCATGAACTTCTCCAACGTGGGTCCTTCCCACGGGCTGCAGTTCTTCATGAACTGCTCCAGCGTGGGTCCCTTCCACGGGCTGCAGTCCTTCAGGCACAGACTGCTCCAGCGTGGGTCCCCCACGGGGTCACAAGTCCTGCCAGAAAACCTGCTCCAGCGTGGGCTCCTCTCTCCACGGGGCCACAGGTCCTGCCAGGAGCCTGCTCCACCGTGGAGCTCCCTGGGCTGCAGGGGGACAGCCTGCCTCACCATGGTCTTCCCCACGGGCTGCAGGGGAATCTCTGCTCTGGTGCCTGGAGCATCTCCTCCCCTCCTTCTGCACTGACCTGGGGGTCTGCAGGGCTTTTTCTCTCACTTGTTCTCACTCCTCTCTCTCCAGTTGCAGTTGCTGTTGCACAGCAACTTTTTTTCTGTTTCTTAAATACATTCTCCCAGAGGCACTACCACTGCCACTTGGCCGGCGGCAGGTCTGTCTTGGAGCCGGCTGGCATTGGGTCTGTTGGACACGGGGGAAGCTTCTAGCACTTTCTCACAGAAGCCACCCCTGCAGCCGCCCCGCTACCAACACCTTGCCATGCAAACCCAATACACCCATACAAGGATTTATTTTCACATAGAAAAGATTCTATTTCTCTTGAGGATTACATGCTAAGAAGAATGATTTTTTTTTTCTTGAGGGGGCAGAAGAAAAGGGAAATATCTTACCTTCCTACCTGATTCAAGTTATCTGTCCAAAAGGAACGGTACTGTAAGCAGCTACCTACAATCTGTAGAGGAAGAGAGCTGTGTTTTGATAAACAAAACACTCTGGAGTTTTCATGCTTCCAGTTGCCTTGTAACTTCTCAAGAACTTGCAGGTGACTAATTCATAACATGCCAACACAGAAGGCCTGGGCATGTGCACAATTGCTCCACTTGGCAAATCCTGTCCAGCATTAATATTTAAAATATCATCCAGAACGGTGCTAGTAGATTTAGCAAAGTCAATGACTCAGTTAACATGTTTTGGCAGCTAGACGATGAGGCCCCAAGAGGGGATGGCACCCACCACCACTGAGCTCTTCTGCGCCTTAAGCTTTGCACTGGCATTGTATTAATTCGTTCTGTCACATATCATGATGTATTACTTGGAGTTTCGCACAGCCTAGCCCTTTAATGAGTCCTGGCATCTATTTCTTAATGAGAGAGTGCGAGTGCCATAGGAGTAATTTGAGTGGACATATCCTGATGGATGAGGCTCTTGCACTCAAATTTCTATCTTTCAAGCCATTGTGCGTAGCCAAGCTGAAATGAATAAGCAGAGCAGAGAGTTACTTAAGTCTTATTTCAGTTGATCAGTGTGATATTAAGCAACAAGCCACGAATTTCTTTTATAACCATGCGAATGAACATGCTGAACATTTAAGACAACCTGCAATTAGCCCATGACTATGTTTACTTTGGACTGATGTTCTACCTGCTGCATTAAGAACACTGCATAGTGGTGCAAACGATGCAGGTAACATGGACCTTTATTATGCTTTATGTTGCTTGTTGAAAAGATAGGTTACAGTGCTGTGGTGTACCAAAATTGAAGTACTGCCTTTCTGATGTGTTGATTTTGGGTTGGGTTTTTTTTGGCTTTTGTATTAAATCAGTAATTTGCTTAAAAGGCTGCTTTAGAAATAGAAAAAATTCGATGAGTAAATAGAATTAATAGAAGGCTTTTTTCCCCTGTACCTTTTTTCTTCTGTACATTTTTTTCTAAAAAATCCCCAATCAAATATTTAAGTTTGGGTTCTTGCAAGCATGTTCACTATTGGCTTTCATTGCTCTGTTTATGACAGTCTTGACATGAAAGGTACATATCACTTAGATTCATCCAAGCTTGGAAGACAGCAGCCTCTTGGTTCTCTTCAACCACTGGAACATTTTCCAAACTGTGGATTTTTTTCCCCAAAGTTCCTGAAAAAATGTTCCACAACTTGAATCTTCTAAGTTTCACATCTTCACTAACCCCCACATGCTAGTTCATCAAGAAGTTCACAGCATTTATGTTGGTACCACATCCTAAGCCTGGCCTGGCATAGTCAAAATCTTGTTATGGACCTTATAGAGACATACAAGAAATGATTGCTAGTCCAATTAAAAGAAGGCAAAAGCTGCTACTAGTCTAATTAAAATTACACCCATGCATCAATAATCCAAATTGTTTAATTACAATAAAAGGTGTGAAATTACTAATGTAATTAATAGCAATATCCAGGCTACACCATCTTCTTGCTGTCTCTCTTCTCCAAGCAACTTTCCCACCCTTGAGGTTGCCTGTGATTTCCTGTGGGTGCTGGCTGAGGGCTATCACGACAAAATGTCAGTGCCCCAAGTTGCCAGCATTGCTGTTGATGGCAATAATTTCTTCTGATATGCTTCAGTTTTGTGGTTTGCTTCGGGATATTTTTATACTGTTTGTTAGTGAGTTTCTTTCCCAGAGATCTATGATCCTATCCTATGCTAGGATTTTCACTCACACGTGGTTTTTTGCTGGACTTTTGCCATATACGAAATGACTAAACCTTACTAAATATGAACAAGTCCAAGGTTTAAAGCTACTGAACAAGGACTGTGTTTAAAAAGATAACCATCTGACCATTTTCTTTTACTGTTAAGAGTTTAGTCACCTGACTACTTTGCTGCTAGAGCAAGCAAAGCAAGTCAAGACCAGTTAAGATGAGGGCTAAGAGGAGGACTTGAGGTCAGTGGTCTGTTACTAACAATGACAACACCATATCACCAACACCACCTGCAATAAACTGAGGAATAAGCTCAACTTTCTTCCACTGCTGCCTTTCATAAGTTGTTTGCCATGATTTCTGCAACTAGGGAAAGCAAACTCTTTCCTGGAGATAAGTGACATGCCCCAGAAAGGCTTCAATTTATACTTTACATCTACCGGTGTTTGATTCCATAGCAAATATCAAAATCTTCCTTAAAAAATGATGTTATAGGTCATCAGTGGAAGCCTTGAAAGTCCAGTTATTTGGTTACTGCTTTGGAGGAGAACCATGCTGCTGTTGTCTCCTAGTGCCGAAGGCTTTCAGTGATGCTATAAATGACACCCATCTTTCCCTTTTCCTCCTTTTCACCCATTCTTCTTCGCCCTTTCCAAGTCCTGACCCTCTTGTGTTATACTCCTCTCTTAACCCTCACTAAGTGCTGCTGTTTACCACTGTTCTCCATGTTGATGTAAAAAAAGTGGAGGTGAGGAGAGGAGGGACACCATGTAGCTTTTTTTTTCGGGACTTATCACCTATGGAGCAGCCACTGACCTTGGTCTCCTCCTCTTGAGGCTTGTAGGGTAGCAGTGCAGGAGTGATTTTGGAGGGGCTGGAGCTTCTGGAGCTTCGCATCTCAAGAGATTTCCTGATGCCTACAACAGTTCTGGCACACACTGACAGTTTAGAAGACTGAAAATCTTACTTAGAGTGAATTTCCTATTTGGAAAACCGTGTGCTTTTCATCTTTCTCTGCCCTGATTCTTCACCCCGTAAATAAAACATGGCATTAACAATGAGCATTTTCTGCAAAGCAGCTTCAAGTCAATTGAGCATAAAGCACTGTGTTCCTGTTAATTCTGTAGTGATCTGTCCTGAGGTCACTTGCCATGCAAGGTTTTTGATGATGTGGCCTGGATTTTGGGTCAGTTAGAAAGTTACTCTCTGGAGTTTCATGATTCCTCCCTTTATGTGCTGTGCTTATGGGCTGAAGGATCTGTGTGAGTGCCAAGGAAGGCTGCAGTCCAGGTGAACTAACTGGGGCCAGTCTGTAATGGAAAACTGAGCTACTCCCAATCTCTTCATTAGGAAGGGAGAAAACATGCTGCTTTTCTTTTTTATGTAACCATCAGAGAGTGATATCCAGCCTTACTGTAAGACTCTGCCTTGGCTCAGAAGAATCTTCATATTTCTGGAAATCATTTGCTTCCTCTTATCTTTTACCATTGTAGGATAAAACCCTTTTTTCTCTTTTACTTGTAGAATATAATCCTTTCACCTCTTGGCAAGCATAGAAAGACACCGATAAAATTCATGATGATCTTTTTTTAAATGAAGCAAAAAAAGTGTCATAGTCTGTATTGATCTTTGGTATTAAAATGTCATGTGAAGTTGTTATTTATTAAAATCTTTCAGTGACTTCTGCAGCCTCTTAATTCCTAGCCCCTGGCAGAAATGTGACAGGGTTAGTCTCCAGTTACAAAGCAGCTAAAAATTTTCCCTGCAATATTCTTTCCATATCCAGCATCAGATTAATTTTGCCGTGTTAACCAGGAAAGTGCTTCTTGACCAGGCAGCTGATGAAAGCAAACTGATTCTGTGGGGCAGGGATGTACAGACTCAAGAAATCTGCCTCGGTGAGGAAAAACCGGGGACTGATTCCTGCATTTCACCTCTGTAAACTTCTTTTGCAGGCTTTGAATTTTATTTTACTGCAGTGGGGAGTGAAAGTCAGGTCTTCAGTTAATGTAAAAATTTACTGAGTTCAGGGTGGTGATGATGGTTCACACACGTGTTATTGCTATCCAAGCCAGTTTTATAAGTGGCTGGTGGTGCTGGTGAACATGAGTGAAATACAATACCAAAAGATGCTTTTACTAACGCTGTGAAAGCACCTTTTAAGACTGCAGCTTTTTTTCCTCTCTTACCAGAGAGTAAGACAGACTCACTTGAGGAGAAAAAAACACGTAAACCTTCAAGTTTAAAAGCATTCTCTGTTTTGCGGCACGGGTGATAAACAGGATTACAGCTGTGCTGGCAGGAGGGATCCAGCAGCATGTGACATGTGGTTTGACAGAATTTGGCTGGGTCTGGCTTTACGCCCCTTCCTCCCCAGAGGTACGCTCCCGGGGTCTCTCTCCAAGGTGTCACTGCTGCTTCGGAAAGCTGACCAGCACGGACATAGGGGAAGATGCTCCGGAGAGTGATTTTGGTGGGGTAAAGTGGATGGTCGACAGCAGCGCTGCTGGGAAGAGTGAGAGAGGGAGGAACAGCACAGCATCCAGAGGCTGGGAGCCCGAGTCGGGAAGGAGGGGAGAGAGATTGCCTTTTACTGAGGAACAGTGTGACTTTCCCTTCTCCCTCTTCCATTCAAAAACTTGAAACACCAAGAGCGCTCTGGATTTATGCTTTTACAGGTCGCTTCAGCCTGGACATCAAAATAAAAGCAGCTGGGGAGCTCTAGGGGGGATGCTCTATACGGAGTTCATGAATAAGGTACGTCCTGTTTCTCCTCCTGTTCTTGCAAGATGCTGAAAGTATAGGTGTGTACATGCAAAAAATGCAGGTGCAAAATTACATTTACGCGTGCACATCTAGGTCTTACACTATGTATTTTCACTGTATTCTTAATTTAGGTCCATCTTCATATTAGCTTCACTAATACTTAGTTTCACACAGAATCCTCTTGATTGCCATTCTACTTTTCTTCTCTTTCCTGTGGAATAAAATGTTTCGTCATAGAAATAAAGATTTTAGGGTGTAGCCTTCTGAAAGGTATCTGAGAAAGTCAGCAAAATTTTCCGAAAAGTTTTGATATTTAATGTTTGCACAGTGTCCTTTATTTCTTTTTCTCCTCCACCCCTTCTGATGGCATTAGGGGCTCTAGGCATGTGTGATATAATCAGGGATAATTTCATGATGTAACATGCCTGGGCAGTGTAATGACATTTTGATAAATAGTGTCCTTTTTGGACTGGTGTTTTCTTTAGTTGTTTTGGAGGTCTATATAAATCTGGCATTACCTTTATTTTGGAATGAATTCAGAAGAGAACTGATCATTTGTGTCTTTGGGCAATATCAGGAGCCTAACATATCGATTGATTTGATTTGATACTGATTATTGGATAATTTCAAAGTAAGAAATTAAAATGAATGTCCCAAAACATTCCCTTACTATAAGAGAGAAAGTATGTGCAGAAATGGTGTTCATGTCCCTTCGTTACAGCTTTGCTTGTTCATAGAAGGCAATTGCCTGGAGTTGTAAAACTGTAAGTCCTCAGAGTGTTGTGATGGCACTTTACACTAAAGAAAAAACAGCTCTTTGTATTTAGCAGAACTCTAAACTGCATTTAATTGCAAATTAGCACTGAAGTACTCATCTGAGTGTCAGGCATCAGCAAATCCTAGTGTTTGCATGCAGTTGGAGAGTGTTTCTTTGCTGAGCTGGATGCAGGCACCCTCTCTGCGTGCCTGGCTGCACCAAAGTTTGCAGTGCTGAACTACTGCTTCGGTAGTAAACAGGAGCAAAAAGACAATTTTAATATCAGTCTCAGCCTGTAATAGGAGGAGATCCAGCAGAGAGAGTGAGGGAAAGGTAGTCAGCATTTCCAGGTTACATTCCCAGCCTCTGACTCGCTATATGATTGCGCGTAAATCACTAAGCCACTCTAATTAAGTTTATGAGCTGGAAAATTGTTATGCGTGTATTTACTCCAGGCCTTATTGTTTTACATGAGAAAGGAATGGATGAGATTTCGTTTGCTGGTCTGCCAGGAAGCCACTTGTTTCTCCTCTGGACAGGATCAGGCTTTTGTGTGTCTCCAGGACACTTGTTTAATGGACAAATGGACAGCGATGTCAAAGCGGAGGAATAGGATTTCCTCTGCAATAGGGAACCACCATCTAAAAGTGTTCCAGGAGCCTAAGCCAAAATTGCAGGTGCTGTATCTTGTGAGTTGGCGTTGCCTTTCTGTTCTTCTTTAGCTGGTCTTGTTTTCATAGCTTTTCCTTGTTGCTTGCTCTCCTGTGGTGCTACTATTGGGGTACTGTTTTCTTGGTTAAAATTGTACTTGCTGGGTTACTTAGCCCCATTTTTGTCTGCTCTAAACCATACCTTCACTGTGACTATTCCTTTTCTTCTAGACAGTCTCTGCTGATTATGTAGCTCCGGTATCTGAGTGGCACATGCTTTTTTCACAAGTCAACCTCAGCAAAACAGGAGTGTGAAACCTGCTTTATCGCTGCTGTGCTGTAGATACCATAGGAATATTCGATAAAACCTTTGCAGCCTCTTCAAATCCTATGAAATGTCTGCTCTGTTTTCTTTTGGTTTGTTTTGTCTAAGGTCTATAGACACCCAAATTTTCTCTGCAAGATTAGGAGAGGGGTAGAGCCAGATATCTGGCACATGTAAGTCAGCATTACTCTGCTGCAGCAGGTTCACACAGCTGAAGATCTGTTCCCCACCAGGACTCTCAGGAAAACTATTGCAAGAAAATATAGTCCTGCCTGCCCCAGACAAGAGCAGGGGTGTGTGTGCCCTGAAATTCGTAAGCAGGGTGAACTCAAACATGGATGCGAGGAAATGCTGGTGTGCCAGAGGGCTCCCTGAGGATACAGTGGGAACACAGAACTTTTCCTCCTAATATGCTGGCTCTTGAAGTTGAGGAACTTTGCAATGAGGGCTTGAATCTGGAGATTAACTTTTTAATCTAAGCAGGGCCCCTGGTATAATGTGTTCTTCTTCTTGGGCAAGCTGTGAATGTGTTTTGGGTGCTGCCTTCCCGTGCCCCTTGGCGAAAACACTGGAAATGTCCCTGCTGTGGGCACTGGCTCAGGCACAAGGTGCCGCGTAACACGGTGTTGCGGTGTTGGTGTGTACAATGCTTTGCAGTTAGGTTGACTTTATGAACTAAAACCCAAGCAGAAGAAAATATGTATTGTTGTTTATCAAATATTTACATGGCTCTTCATTGTAAATTTTGTTCCCAAACTGAGTTTCTCTCAGTGCTTCTTAAACACCCTCTATTCTCCAGATAAAATAGTGCTTGAGTTTGAATTCAGGTTCTTCTGAATTTCTCTTATTGCTTTCTTCTCGCCTTCCTGCACCTCTATCTCTTGCAATTAATTTATATTTTGTGGTATAATTATCATGGAGACTTTCAATTTTTTTGGAGTCCCTAAAAAGCACAGTTGATGCCCAATTCTTGCCAAAGCAGTGACACTAGTCAACATACAAGTGCACTTCTCCATATGTGTGTTACCTGTTCAAGGCACTTGAACTGTCCTTCCTTGTGCACAACCCTGCTCATAATGGATTTTGCATTAACAAGACTTTTATCAAGGCTGAATTCAGCAGATTATTGAATCTACACTAATTACACTTCTAAAATACTGAAATTAATCTCTAATATTATTCATCCCCAAAAGGATCTACCTATATCAGATATTAAGGATTTGGGGGGGAAATGAGTCTCTCTGATCTAATGATGTGCGTTGTTTAAGAAGTGAGCGGTCTCAAGTTTCTCTCTTTGAGAATTTTAATTAACCTCAGGAAAAAAATTACCTAGGGAGGCTGTGAAATTTCCATTGCTAAGAACAAGCTGGACATTCATCTGTAACAACATAACCAGAATTTATCCTGCTATGAAATCAGATAAGGAGTACATGTTTGCTTGATGTCCTCTCCAGCCTGTTTTTCAGTCATAAGGGTTGTAATGATCGTATGCCACAATTTCCTTTCTCAGTATCTGCCTTCTGCAGGGTGTAAAGCCCCAATCACTGCTCGGTTAGCTCTCTTGAAAATACCACCCAATCCTCCAAAATTATCATTGAGTATCGTGGTTCTGGCCCCTTGGAAACCACGTGCAAGGGGTTTTATTAGCAGCCAGAGTGAACAGTTAAGAGTTTTATGTTCCTAATCAGAGGTGACTCTTGTGAAGGCTGCTTCTTTACCCATCTTGCTCAAATATACTGCTGTTTTCAGAAGAAGGAAATTTTCAATTATTTGCATGCCCCAGCACCTTCAGATTCTGCTCCTGGACACAAACGTATATCTGGCTGCTGTCGGGGATATTAGCAGGCATTACACCACAGAGAGCATTATTTGTTGTTTTGTTGAGCTATAGGAAAACAAACCCACAAATAAATTGTAAAATTCAGATGAATTCAGGCTTGTGGATGTTGTTATGTGCCCATTGGATATTGAGGACTAACTGTAAAAATGCTGCACTTTTTGAAAACATAATGCTTGTGATTATTCACATCAAACATTGAAAATATAATAGGCTGCTGAGATGAATCTGAAATTTCAGCTTTGATCTCTTTATTGTAAATAGATCAGTTGTCTTCCAAAGATGCTATCCTGGGGAAAAAAACAGCTTCAGGTCTCTGAGTATGACATCACCTGCAAAATCACAGTCTGTTGTTACTCGAGCTAATAAGTTCATTCTTACTTCATAAAAGCATTGCATGCCTTCACATCTCTTAGGACAGCTTGTGGTTTATAATAATTTTCCAAAACAGCAGAACACATTATTCTTGCTCGTATCACTGACTTGAGAGCCATTACACCAGCTCACATTAGTCCATTGGCCCACCTCTGCCACAGATACAAATTCACTCTGTTTTCCTTCTGGGGGAAGAGGTTTAGCAATTTGCTGACAATTGCCCATCAAGGAGAAGAAGGGATGAGACTCTGCAGGACCCAGGGGGTTGCTCTGTGTTTGGTCCTCCAGACATTTCTGCTCCCTTGGGAGGGCAGGGGACTGTAAGAATCTCCTTCAGAAGATGGGAAAACATCATGGACTAGGATGGAGAAGATGGACAGTGGCAAAGTCACGGTGTGTGATGAAATATAAACGGACAAAAACACAGCCTGGACAGATCGCGTCTGTGGTTTACAGCTGCTGAGGTAGCAGTTACCATGAAGCTCCTGTCTTTTCCAGATGATGTTGCAGAGGCAGATGTGACCTTAAGCTCGCAGGCTGGAGTTTGCTTGGGGCGTGGAAAGTCTCATGCTGTGTCTGCAGTGTGCCAGACACTGAAGGGTCTACAAAACCCTGAAACCGAATGTCAGTGCCCCATAAATGACAGGTAACGGTCAGGTCCATTCTGGTTGCTGTCACTCACCTCCTGTAAAATGTCATGCTTTTGGCAACCCCGTTGAAAATTCCCTGGATTTGTCCAAACCTTAGGAAAAACGTCAGGTAGTCAATGCTCTGCAGGAACAACCGAGATTTTTCTCCCCCCTCCTTCAATGGCCTCCCTATAGGAGGAAGGGATCAGGAAGGTTGCCGCTATTCTGCAGTCTGTGTCTTTCCTGAAAGAGGTGGGGTGGCTTGTCCTTGCCTTCCTCAGGGTAAGAAGAACCTGGCTGAGCCGCAAAGGACATGGTGAAACACCCCAGCAGCAGATGAGGAGAGAGCGGGGAGCAAAACTGTTGTAGAGCTGGCAAAACTGCATTGATTAAGCCAAGCAAAAATCCTCAAATCACTTTTTTTTTTTTAGTCTCAGAAGTTTTGAGGCTTGATATTGCCGTTTTATAGTGTCTGAGTCAGGATTTTGGATCTCCTGAGGTTGGCTATAGTGGAACAGTTCCATTTTAAAGAATATATTATTTAAAAGTTGAATTGTTTGTATTAAATATGAATGTCTGCAGCACAGGAATAAGCATGAGTCCATTTCTAATAGGAAGCAGCAGATTGGTTTCTTTTGTTATGGTTTTAAATCTGTTTCCACAGGCACTGGGGGCCTTTCAGCACGGGATGTATTGGAAAGATGGTCTGTAAATGAGCTAGATGTTACGCTGTGGTGTAGTGCTCTCTGTTCTCACGCTTTGGTCATTGGAGACCTACGGCAAAGCGGAGTTCTTTGGTCTTGTGAGGGAGCAAGAAGAAACCAGTCCTTGATAACTAACTGGTTTATTTTCCAGTGCTTGTCCAAGTGTGCTTACCACGCTAGATGAATCACTCATGTTGCAAAACATCTTTTGAGAGCTTGGGTTTTAATCAAGCTTATTAATCAGAATCAAGGACTCAATCACAAAACAGGTTTCTCTCATCTTTCACTTTTTTGTTATTTTCATATATTTGCCTTTTTTCTTTTTTTTTTTTTTCTTTTTTTCTTGAGCACTAGTGCTCAAAGAGTGTACAGCCTTGGAAAAATGGAGGTCTTCAACAGCAACTGTTTTGCTCTACAGATCTGCTCTAGGTCTGCACTGCTTACTAATGTGGCTGCAGGTGCTCACATAACCACTTGTGAATTTATTATTGTCCCATTTTTTATAATTACTGCATTGTTTCAAAACTCAGTAACAAGTTTTACTGCATACTTTTGAGATGGAACAGAAATAGAAGCACCTAACCAGGGCTTTAATCAAAAATTTAGGTTTCACCTCTCAGCAGGGGGTTTAGCCTGAGACCAGGACCACATACATCTGAGTGTAGCTTTTCTCTTACCCATGCCCTTCTAATGTTGCTAGGTGATGTCACATTAGGTTGGTTGGGCAGATCTTCTGTGATAGGTAGGCATAAAGTATTTTCCTAGTATCAACATCCAAAAAGTTGATGTTCCAAAAGCTCTCTGATTCTCTCTTATGGAAGAAATATGAGACATTGCAATTTGACTGATTTCTGTCATTGTTAGCACAAAACCAGCAGTCTGATGTGATGAAGCACAGTGTGCACCTGAAATAGGAAATGCTAGTTTAAACTTTTAACTTAGTAAACTCAAAGTGATTATTCCTCTTCAATGGGTGTGAGAGAATCTACCCTAGAATAACCAGCAGCCTGGTGGTTAAACAAGTCTACTGAGGGCAAAAGACAGATTCCCAGTCCATAGCTTGAGTCTTCAGACTTTAGCCTTAAACTGACATTAAACCAAGACCTTCTTTCTTAAGCAAAACTCTTCTACTACATTAGGAGGTAAAAAAAAAAAAAAAAAAAAAAAGAAAGAAAAGGATGGTGCTCTGTAGTTGTTTTGAGATAAGTTTTCTGGTCACTGTTATTTACATTCCTAAATACAGCAGCTAGTTGGACTGTTGGGAAATACTTGGCTAAGGATGTGTGTCACAGTAATGAGTTTTGACAGTCATCATCAAACTGGAGAAAAACGAGTACTGACAAGCAGGTATTTAAAGGGTGCAGCAGTGTTTGTCACCGGGTGTGTTGGACTTGTGGTCTGTGTTACCAGCATAGCAGCCAGAATGGGTGTAGGAGGACAAGGCGATGCCCACCAGGGACCTTTGCCGTTGTACACAGGGGAAGTTTAGAATAAAAATGACACTTGACAGTATGAACTGGGATCCAGCAGACACTGAGAGCTGATTAATTTTGCTATGGAGGCTCTGAGAAATAGATGTCATTGGACAAATTAAAGAAAAAGATCATTCCCTTTTTTCCTCTTAAAAAGATAACAATACTCTCTGGCACTAATGTATCCTTTTAGCTTTTGTCTTTTACTGACTCAGATAACATTATTCATAGTTTTATTGTTTTTAACATATCATGAGAGGGCAGAAAGTTATATTCTTAATTAACACAATTGATAATGTTATCACTTTAGCTGTGTTAATTCTTTTAAAATTAGCTCTACTTATTCTTTCTATGAGGTGACACCGGGTCCACGGAACTTCTATTTCACTCTACCATTTATCCCTTGGTAAATTCATCTGCTTCTACAAATAATTGCAACACTTATATGTGGCCCATGACTTTGAATATAATATTTTATTCCTTGTGCTCTTTTGTCAAGCACATTAAAGCACAGCTGCCGCAGTAACTTTCACAGAGGAATCTCTGCAGCATCCGATTGTAGCTCAGTTTCTGCAATTCCTATGGCACACACTACATACTGCTCTTTCTCATACCTAGTAACTTTTGTCTTTGAGCTACAACATGCTTTTATTTTTTTCAGATTTTTTTTTTAAATGGTTGATATTAATACTTCCTTCATTCACCTGCAAAGTTACAAAAATACTTTCCCCACTTCATACCAGTTTGGCTGTTCTACGTAAACTGAACGCATCCGTTTTTGGCAGGCTAACATAAGTATAATGATTGTTTTCTTACTAATTTAGATTAAGGACTTCAGATTTTGCCTGTATCTGCCAATATTTATCTGAGCCACACAGAAGAAGGCATAATTTGAATCTGGGTTAGTACACCTCCCCTGTTTGTAGCTTCCCAAAATGTTTTAAGAGTTCACAGGAACTTGCAAGCAATTAAGATTGGTACAAGCATGGATCACTGAAGTTTAAATTAAAATAACATTTTATAGTCCCTGCCCCTGACATTAACTTTTAGGGGCTGTGAATCAGAACCTTTATGACTTTTATGAGACATTTAATACTGTGGTATCTGAATAAGGACATGTATAAACAAAACCAACAGAGTTAGCAGTTCAAATCTTGGTTCCTGAAATAATCTGGGAAAATGCACATCCCCTGCATTTGCTAGGCTTTGCCTAATAGTTTAAAAGTTCTCCCTCTCCATATATTTTTACCCAGCGTTTAGGCATGAGATGCTGATCAGGATTATGGCTTTTCTTGACTTGGAATTATAAGAGGAATAATTAATCTGCCTTGTTAATTACACCCTTTTCTGTTTCTTACACTATAAAACTGAGATTTGATTCTTAAATAGAGCTTCCCTTGGGGGGCACAATTAATTCCTGCCTAATCAGGATGATGAAAATCTTTTAAATCCATAATCTGCTATTGAAATCCTGCATTATACGTCGTTGTAACACTTTTTTGTATAACTCAAGTAAAGTTGGTTTTTATGTTCTTATATCTGAAACTTAATCTTAATTTGCCAGACATGATTTAAAATGTTGAGGAAAGTTTATGTGTCTTTTTGGAAGTTAGACATTAATCTCCTTTTTCTTTTTGTTGAAAATTTTCAAGAACTAATGTGCTTGCTCTGCTTAAATCCAAGGTAAGGTGCTTGTTTTTCAGCAACCAGATAGGACTAGTCTGTCATAACATTAACATTTGCAAGCAGGTAAACAACTTACACTGAGCGAAGCAGCAAAATCTGCCATGTAGTAGTCCCGTTTGGTCAGAGAAGGCTTCCTCCGGCCCCATGGCTGTGATTTGCTTGGGAAACTTGCACCTTTGCTTCTAAGGCAGGTAAAAAATCCCAATCACTGGGCTTCTGGCTGGGCTTGATGTATATAGAAGTTGAAATTTCCTCTTTAAAGCTACTTTTTTGTGTGTGTGCTTGTAAGTAAGTTGGACAATATTGTGTCCAACTCACAGTGACAAGTGGGCTTCCTCAGGGGTCGGTATTGGGACTGGCGCTGTTTAACATCTTTGTCAGTGACATGGACAGCAGGATTGAGTGCGTCCTCAGCAAGTTTGCCGATGACATCAAGCTGTGTGGTGTGGTCGACATGCTGGAGGGAAGAGATGCCATCCAGAGGGACCTTGACAGGCTTGAGAGGTGGGCCTGTGCGAACCTCACAAAGTTCAACAAGGCCAAGTGCAAGGTCCTGCACATGGGTCAGGGCAATCCCAAGCACAAACACAGGCTGGGCAATGAGTGGATTGAGAGCAGCCCTGCGGAGAAGGACTTGGGGGTGTTGGTTGACAAGAAGCTCAGCATGACCCAGCAATGTGCACTTGCAGCGCAGAAAGCCGACCGTATCCTGGGCTACATCAAAAGAAGGGTGACCAGCAGGTCGAGGGAGGTGATTCTCCCCCTCTACTCCGCTCTCGTGAGACCCCACCTGGAGTCCTGCATTCAGCTCTGGGGCCCCCAACATGAGAAGGACATGGACCTGTTGGAGCAAGTCCAGAGGAGGCCACAAAGATGATCAGAGGGCTGGAGCACCTCTCCTATGAAGACAGGCTGAGAGACTTGGGGTTGTTCAGCCTGGAAAAGAGAAGGCTCTGGGGAGACCTTATTGCAGCCTTCCAGTACCTAAAGGGGGCTTAAAAGAAAGCTGGCAAGGGACTTTTTACAAGGGCATGTAGTGGTAGGACAAGGAGTAATGGCTTTAAACTGAAAGAGGGTAGATTTAGATTAGATGTAAGGAAGAAGTTCTTCACTGTGAGGGTGGTGAGGCACTGGAACAGGTTGCCCAGAGAAGTTGTGGATACCCCATCCCTGGCAGTGTTCAAGGCCAGGCTGGATGGGGCTTTGAGCAACCTGGTCTAGTGGAAGGTGTCCCTGCCCATGGCAGGGGGGTTGGAACTACGTGATCTTTGAGGTCCCTTCCAACCCAAACCATTCTATGATTCTATGATTGCCCCTGTGAGCCATCTAATATTGACTTGAGTGGAAGATTTTACTGTGGGTCAGGAAAGGAACATGCCCTTAAACACTTTGTTACTTATTCATATTAAATCCAAATTGTGCTGACAGGTCCCAGATGTGCTTTTCCATTTGCATCACTTCAACCACCCACACGGTTCAAATGCTGCAGCAGTATAAGAGTTGTGGGACCATGCAAGCTGGGAGACAGAAAAGCATCAGGAGCCTTTTAAAGGCCAGGTGGAATTTGGATCAAGACCTGTGGCTATGACTGGATGGAGAGGATGATCGGTTTGATTACTTTGTTTCCCAGATTCATGCCTTAGGCCACCCTTTTGTACAAGACAAACTCTTTAGACCGTGTCCAGGCTGCGGTACCATGGTACCTAATCCAAGCCTAAATGGTTTGGTACCTAATCCAAACCTAAATGGCTGTGGATGGAGAAAAGTGCTCATGAAGTCATCCAAATTTTTTTTTTTTTTAATTAATCAGCCTTTGCTTATTTTTTCCTTTATTGGGAAAAAAAGAAAAGCAATGAAGATGCTGAACTTTAAAGACTTAGTTCTACTTGGAGCCATCCATATGCCTGGGACACCTTCTGGCTTCTCCCATGTCTAGAGTGGCAGTGTGCCTCCATGATCTGACTGCCTTAACTGAGGTCTTTTTTTTCAAAGCTAGAGCGACGGCAGGGAGAGGGTTGTGGGTGCTTTGGGTATAGGTAGGTGTCATCTACTACATTTCTGGGCATACAGGGCTGTTGTTGAGAAGACTGTCTGCCTTCAAGATGCAGAATAGATAGCAAATGGGTAAAATAATGAAACATTTTTTCTCCTCGCTTAGTCTCCCTGCAGGTTTGGACTTTTGAGGGGCAAAACTTAGAGCTTCACAACTTGTCCCAGTTCCCACAGCAAAAAGTATGGAAGCCCTGGGAGTCAAGTGCTAAGTTCTTGCATGCCACTCCTGCCCCACCAAGCACTGGCAAGAACTGGGATGACTGAATGTCCTAAACAGCTCTGGCTGGGTAGTTTCAAACATTGAAGAAATGTTTTTGTCTTAGGTTAGAGTTCCTCACTTTACTTCTTCAGTTGTCCGGGAGGGGTAACCTTCATGGCTGTCTGCCAGATTCTAGTTTTCACATATCAGGGCTCACTTTATTGGTCTTAGCACATTTGACCTCAATAGCCCATTTCCACCCGAAAGGAAATGGAAAGAAAACTCAACAAGCTTGCCCGGATGGGTCTAGTATTTAATATTCCTGCTGCTTCTTCATAACTGTAATAGCCAATTACTATTTATAACCATAACCATGTACAGTTATTTACATTAGAACCCACCACCTAAATAACTCTAAGGAGAGTTTATGGATGTAACTTTTCACTTAACTGTAAGATTTGCAGAGCAACCATCTGTAGACACAGTGCCCCTCAGGATATGAAGAAATTGCTGGGGCTGTCTTACTGATAATTCCCAGTTTCTTGGGATTACGAGAACAGGGCATATAGATGAAGACAACAAGTTCAGTATGCGTTAAACACATTGAGCAATGAAGCTATTCAGACACAAAAAATTGCTCTGCTTTGTTTTTCTGTATTCTCAGTTTCGGGTCACTCTTAAACCAGGCTGGAAACATGAAGCTCTGTAAGATATTCAGGGAAGGCACTTCAGAGGCCCTGGCTTGAATGCCGCAACACACTGGTACCGAGATACTGCTCAGATGGATTACTGTGATGAGTGCCATATGAATAATGACATTCTTGGATAAAGTAAGTCATGAAATAAATCATGGCAGGATGCTTTATGCAATTTTGAATTGGATCCTGAAATGCCCTGGGAGCTGGTAGGGCAGAAATGAAGACAGGAGGATGCGTCTTGTTTATGAACAAAAATACCTTTGCATTTTCTGGTGGCAGATGTGATCTATTGCAAACTCTGTTCTTTTATTTTTCAGATGCTGAACTGGACATGAATGGGATGGCATCAGATCACAACACTTCCTCCAAAGAAGAATACCTCCCACACTATCTCCAGAAAGAAGACCCCTTTGCATCAAAGCTTTCTAGAGAAGCTGACATTGTAGCTGGGTTTTATTTGACCATAATTGGTAATGATTTTGTAATTCATCTTTGAAAGATGGCTGTGTCACTGCGTCCTTGCAGGCAGTCACAAAGGCGGCAGAAGCTGCTGTGCATTAGATGTGTAATTACATAATTCTTCATACTAGAGAGAAAAATCTAGGAAGGAGAGGAGAGAATGTGTTAGAAATATGGTGTCAACAGTTAGTGTCAACAGACAACGCTGTTCCAGGTAGCCAAAAGTGACTAGCAGTAGAACTTCCAGCAAAAAGTGAAGAAATACTCAATTTTTTTCTACTGATAGGTTACTAGCTAGCAGTTTAATCATTGCTGACCAGAACTGGTTTTTACCCTTATGCCATGCGGGTTGTACACCTGGTTTTCAAAGCCTCTCTCATGTGCCTATGCAGCAAAGAGAACATCCTCAGACATGCTCATTTGGATCTTGCTTAGCTCCTGGCATCAGCTGTCCTCTGTTACATATTATATTGAACAATATTTTCTGCCTAACACCCTCCCCTCCCTTTTGTTTTGGAGTCTTTTACCATGTGCAAAGTGACTTTGCAAGCAGAATAAATGCAATTATTTATTGGTTAGTGCACACAGATGATAGCTGGGACTGATTTCTGTGTTAAGTATTCGTATGCCAAGGAGTTGTCATTCAGCTGGGAAATACTGGTGTCCATTGCTTCTAGGGATAAACTGGTCCTTCTTCTTGATGATTTAACTTCTTTGCTTTATGGAGGTGGGCATGGTTATATCTTTTTGTGTCAATACTTGCCTCAACACTTACTTCTTTCTATGGTTTAGGTTTCCTTATATTTTATGGCTTTAGTTCATGCAATTTCTCACAGCTCAACAGCTATTTTCTCAGTAAAGCTGAGCCAAGGTCATGTAACTGTGCTATGCCAAACTGGGCTCTGGGTGTCAGATGGCTGAACACCAGGCTGAATACAGGGTATACAGTGTATTCCTTGGCATTTATTTTGGTTTTGATTCATTCTCTCGTTCTACCAGTTCTGTACAAAATACAAAGTTCTTTCAGTCCTACCTTCGTGTTTCTCATTCACTATTTTACATCCCACCTTCCTACACTCTCTTACTGCTATTCCCCTGAATGATGTAAGTAATCTAATCTTTTCTGCAGTGGAGGTCTCACAAAGGCTTGAAAACACTTATTTCTCATTTGTCTTCTGCTTATGTCTTTATCAAAAAAAGTATTCAGAGCAGCAAAGGCAGCAGATGAAGCTGTATCTCTGTGCTGTTCTCGATATTCATGCACTGTTTTGTATGCATCCTAGCTTTTCACATATATATATTTTTTTTCTGCTGCTATGCAGACAGATGTCTTCACTGAACTGTCCAAAACAACCCCCCCTCAGGTCTTTTTTCACTCGGTTAAGCAGATTTAGCTTTAATCCCAGGAAATATGTCTGAGTAGCTGAAATGAATCCTTCCAATGTACACTGTGTTGCCTTGTCATATTGGCTGTATTTAGTGTAGATTTATCCAGTTCCAAAGAAATACCCCTGCCAGGTGTGAAACATCTTGAAAAACATAGATATAATCAAATTAAGGCAAGGAACAGAAATAATGTTTCCAGTGAAAAAACAAAAGCTAACCGTGCAGGCACAGACTTACATGAGCAGTGTGAAGAGACTGACATTATAGTTTAAAAAGGGCTGATAATCATTTTGATATCGGACTTATCAGTAAGATTCCCACCTTCCTGGTGTTGCAGACTGGACGTCAGCCAGCCTGTGGCGGATTCATTGCGCCCAGTGGTTCAAGACAGGAAAGTTCAAGCCGTAGTTCTGCTGTATACATGTGTAGCTCTAGACATCATATCCTACATTTTGCTCTGGGGTTAACTTACTTTTTCATGTGTTTGTTTTGCATTGCATTTTACTTGGTTGGTTACTTTACCCTTATGGTCATTACATGCTCCAGTAGCAGCTTTCATTAGAGCCAAGTATACTTTTCACATACGCATGTAAATGCTGTATTTGCATCTTCCTTGGACTTGCATTTATAATATAAGATACCACTGGCATCCTGCACAGATATTTTTAATTCCTTTTGGCAATCATTGCAATGATTTTAAGCAGTCATTGCTTACCTGCTGGTCAGTCGTGTCCTCAGCCATTTCAGCAATGGCAACTGGTTTCATATTTTCAAGACCAGCACAGTAGTGTTTTAGACACTGTGTATAATACAGTAATGGATATTAATTTGTCAGAGGCCAAGAGGAGTACAGACACCACCACCCTCCTTTTATAGGGGTTTGCATGAAGAAGGAGAATGTTATGCTTTTTACCAGTGAAGCAGAATTATACCTCAGAGCTCAGCCACTAAGAGAGGGAATTAAACAAAACTGGTGGAAGAACAATGTCAGGTCTTCTTCTGTGGTTGTGAATAGATGGGATAAAGTAGTCTTTAAACACATTTTTCTTACAAAAAAAAAAAAAAGGCTTTGCTTGGGCTAATGCTTCTCAAGTGAGTTGTACCTTACAAAGCTAGTTTAGCTTAGCACGTTGGGGATGCCACCATTAGCTCCTGCTGATGTGCAGATCCATATTTTATTACACTTTCATGTTTAGGTGGATAGCAACATTTTAATAATATCTTGGGCCTGCAAAAATATGAGAAGTTAGAAGGAAATTAATCTTTGTTGTTCCCAGGTAAATCTCTTGAGTCTTTTTTTTTACTTTCTGCAAACAAAAATAATCCTAAATTTCCTTTTCCACTAAGCTGATTTCTTGGTTCAAAGCATCTGCATTTCTGTTGGGACAAGAAGCAGTGCCATGCAGAGGTTTTCAGTGGCAGATATTGGATCTTAAGGTGGTGGAGAAGGAAGCCTAGCTCTGTGAAACTATTCACTGACTTCAAATTCCACACAACGGGCTTGCTAAGGCTGTAAATTTGCTTTAATTGGCAGCTTTGTAGTTAATCACAGCTCCCAAGTAACCAAAACAGTGAGCAGAAACTATGTGCTCAAATAGTTCTTGAGCACAGTTGTGTCTTGGGGTAACTGCAGTTTTGCAGATTTACTTTGTAAACTGTATAATCTGCAGAAGATGGAAAACCGAGCTGGAGCATTCAGCTCCGGTACCCAGCGAGGGTATGTCTGTGGGTTTTTTTATTATACCTTATGGTTCAGACCAAACCAGTCATTGTCACCTTCTGCCACTGTGTCCCCTATTCCTTTGCAGATGCCTTCCAAGAAATGGTGGCCCCTCTCGAGGATGTCCTGTGTGGACATCCTGACAGCAGAGAGAGGGACTAGCTGCGGAAAGGTGGGAAGCCAGGAGGTGGGGATTGCTATCGGGCATCTTTTTGTGCTTGAGGCACCTAAGGTACAAGTGAGTTTAAAACTTATTTCAAAAAGAGGAAGAAGCTGCACAGTGGGCAAACAAGGCTGGGATCCTACCAGGAAACTCGGCAGAGCTTTTAGGGTCAGACTGGTTGTACAACTGAAGTATTGCAGTTTGAAAATATAAAAATACATTTTTTTATCTTTGAAGAAAATCAGGCGTCTTGACCAATCTGTGACAAATTCTCTGCAAATGTGTGATCTTTTGTCCTAACTAGTTAATTTCCGTGTGTATTTTTTCAATTGTCTGGAAAAAAAATAATCAGTCACATGGTTGTAAGAATCCAATTCTTTTTACTTTGTCACTTCTCCCACTAGCTTTTTCATCACTAACTTGATCGATTTACTGTATGGCCGGGTAGGGTGACTAACTACTGAGCGGAGACCCGCTGGCTGTCAGCTCCTTTGAAAGCCTGTGGCAAGTAACTATTGATTTGCAAACTGTTGCTGCACACTTCTTCAGCATGTTATGAAACAGCTTAATTGAAAACAAAATCCTGAACTATCTATTTTTTTTTTTTCTCTCTGGTAGTTTAGCACTGCTGTCAGATTGGAGAAAAGGAGTCTTATTTGTTCGGATTTCTATTTTTATACACTTTCACCTTTCGCTGCAGGTTGCGTAACTGAGCCTGGCTCTTTCTCTGCAGGTGTCACTTTTTTTAGTTATCACATCCTTGGCTCTTTGTATATATGTAATAGTGTTACGGTGCCATGGACAGTTGTGTCCTGAACTGTTTGCTCCTGGAAAAGAGCCTTTACTTTACATCTGAAGAGTCTTTTTTCCCCTGTTTCCAATGCCAGGCTCTGTCCAGACACACAGCCTGCCAGCACCTACCAGAGCTGGGAGCCCACACCAGCAAGGACTTCAGCTAGCTTTTAATAAAATCTTTTTAATTATAGGAAAAATGAAGCATTAGGTGGCTCACCTAAGGATATTATGAAGTTTCTATCACCAAGGAGTTAAAAAAAGAATTCAGATAAGCAATTGTCAGACGCAGTTATAGACAAAAGGCAACTTAAATTGTCACTGGGCCCCTTCCAGCTGTAGGATTAGAAGGTCAGTGGGCTGGGGCTATTAAACCTTGCTATTAATAATGAGCACTTGCTTCAGAGGCTTGTCTGATGAAAACATCTCTCTGGACTACTAGTCAGTTGAAAAAGATTCAGGAAACTATCAGGTGCTTTTGACAGGTATTTCAAACTGGATGCTGGCTCTCTAGATATCCTAAATATCACTAGAGAGAAAATGGCATTAAGACAGAAAAGGATTAAGATATATGAAAAATGCTTGGCAACACTGAGATTCATTCACTTAGCTGCAAGGAAGAAGATAATTCATACGAATACCTGTATCTACTTATAATTCAGATGAAATTTTCAGACCCTTAAGAAGAGGATGTTCTTTAAATTTCATTTACCAAGGATAAATAAAATTTGCTGAGAAAACCTAAGATTCAATGGTAAATGAGCTTCTGTCCTGTTTATTTTTCAAAGTAATGTAGAAAGCTATACTGTCAGTATAAAAATAAGAAGTGTTTCCAATTAGGCAAGTGTTGTGTTTGTTACTGAAAAATTCAAAATCAAAGTATTTTTCTCCTGAGTTTGGTAAATTTTTGGTTCCACAGTTACTCATATTTCTTGAGAAATAGTCTGGTTTTAGCCTCTGGGAACCATATTTCTCTCTGCTTCATGGATATTCCCAGGTTGGATCTCTTGGTTTGTGAGGACGTAACACCCTTGCAAGGGGATCGTTCCATTGATGGGCCAGAGTAAATAATTAAATACCTATTTAATTCCTGAGCTTTAATTCCTGAGGTCTGGTGTCCCACAAGACTCTGATGAAAACTACGTGGTAGTCAAAGGTAGAGTATTTGAAGAGGTCGGCGTTGCTGGGCAGCTGCTGGGGTCTTCTCGAAACATGGAATACGTCTGAGTTTGCACTACCAAAGCCATGTGTAGGAAGGCATCACAAAGAGTGACTTTGCTGCCTCATCGACAGAGGAAAGTTGGGTTGTTTATGACTTTTTTATAGTTGTGTGGAGGTTTGGCCTTGGCCAGTAGCCAAGCACCCAGGGCAGCCGCTTGCTTACAGCCCCCGCAGTGGGATGGGGAGGAAATAGGAAGAGCAAAAGCAGCGGAGATAAACACAAGGCGGAGGTAAAGACAGCGAGATCAGTCACCAGGTACTGTTGTGGGCTCTCATCGTGGGGAATTTAGCTTAACATTTAATTACTGATTCGGGTAGTGAGAAACAAAGATGACTAACATAAAATACTTAAGGAGACGCCCTTTCCCAGGCTGAACTTCACGCCAACATCTTCTCCCTCATTGCCGTTGTAGGTCCCTTTGGTAAGGCAATGTGTCTCCCTCCTTCTTGCTTGTCTTCTCTGCTCCGGCGTGAGGCCCCCATGGGCCACGGTCCCTTTGGGGTGTTCACCTTTGGGGGTGACTCTTGCTTCCTCAAAGGGATGTTGCGTGCTGTCCTGTTTCTGCTGCAAAATGCTCGCTTTGGGCTCAAACCCTTTCAAACATGAGTGAGTTAGTGAAGAAACAGTTTTCTTTAAGGGAACTGGAAACCCTGCAATTTTTGGTACCGGTGTGATTAGCTCCATGGCTGATTAACCACTTGTAGTGTTGGTTCCTGCAGGTGCTTGGGTGGTGACATGGCAAAAAAGATGTCAGCCAACATGAACAGGATCCCTGCTCGTGCACTGAATTCCAGCTGGAAGTTAAAATCAGATATATTTTCTCATTTTTCTTCCTTATGATAGAAATCAATTTTTACTGTAAATTTTAAGACGTGATATTAGTATCTTAACTTACATTATTTTAGAAATTTATCCCTCAACCTCTGATTATAGTCTTTAATAAAATTAAGGTTGGTCAGAGATTGGGGTCCTTGTGATTACAGAAGGCTGAATTTCATTCTTGCGACTGTATAAATGTTTGTGAGAAAAACTGAGTTGATCAGAACAGAGGGATTATGGGATTTCTGTTATGTGCATTCAATTGAGAATTGTGCAGGCTCAGGTGGTGAAGGCAATGTCCTGCTGCAGACGGGAAAATAGCAATTGTAGTGGGAGGGAGATGTCTGCAGTAGATGTCTCTATGAGCTGCATAATGAGGATGAGATGATCATGTTTCAGAGTGAAATGTCTAGCCTTGGGACAACAGGTTCAGGCTGAAAATACCAGAGAATTTCACAAGGAAGATGGGATATTGCTGTTTTCAAGGAGAACTCTAATTTGATTGTTTTTCTTTTTTTTTTTCTTTTTCATTATTAAAGGGATTCTTTCAACTCTGGGAAATGGGTATGTTATTTTTATGTCCTCAAAGCGAAAGAAGAAGTTGAGACCTGCTGAGATAATGACTGTTAATTTAGCAGTGTGTGATCTGGGCATTTCAGGTAATTTCATGTCTTATTTTCACTCATTTTTACTATCCCACCATTCTTTCTAGCAGCAGCAAGAGACAGTCCTCTGGAAGTCATGGGAGCCCAAAATGCCTTTTGCTACTGATATTTCTGCTCTATTATTTGCATATAAATAACAGAGAAGGATAGAAAACAACATTCCTGGACAACTTGATGGGAAGAAATGAAAAGTACAGAGGAAAAAATAGGGTTGGATTTATCAATCAGGCAAAACTCCTGTTCACCCCAGCACTGGGCAGGCCTTCAAAGAAAGACAGCTCCTGTGTGCATCCTGGCACAATAACCACAAAATAGCTCGATATTATGAGAGAAAATTATATTTTCTTGCTGCAGGGTGCAACAGGAGGGATCCAGGTGCCTCAAAAATACATATTTAGCCAAACATGAGTGGGGAGGAGCATGAGGGGACAGA
The DNA here is from genome assembly GCF_026419915.1 of Harpia harpyja. Lineage (NCBI taxonomy): Eukaryota > Metazoa > Chordata > Aves > Accipitriformes > Accipitridae > Harpia > Harpia harpyja. Next base: position 7,149,804 of record NC_068954.1, read on the forward strand.
ATTGGAAAATGCCAGTGGCCATCAGCCTATCAAAGCTCATAATTTTCTCTCTAGTGAGAGTCCTCTTTTATCTCTGAGTCAGGAAAATACACATTTGTGTCAACCTATAGAGTAAGAGCAACATCAGCCAACTGGAGGGATTTTTATTTCAACCCCACAGCCTGGATGCCCTGGCATAAGAGGAGGGAGCTTTGGAAAGATTTACCTGAAGTTGCAGAGTCAAGAGCCTTTGGAGACCATTCTTTTGGCTCTTGGCTTGAGCTTCATTCAGCTGCTCATGGCTACATGCAAATACAGGGGGAGGACTGGATGTCCTTTAGGAAAGGATATTTTGGATAGCAGACAATCCAATGGGTATAAAGGCCTGATGTGACCCAGCTGACCAGGGGATCTCCCCAGTGCAATATAAACGACGGTATGTTCCCATGCTCCCAAAGTCATCTGTTCCCTGTGTGTTGCATACACTGGGACCCCTGCCCTCAGCTCCAGTACACTCTTTTCCTGCCCTTGTCTCTGCCAAATGCTTTTGCCCTCATCCAAATGCCTAAAATAGCACTGAATGACATAAAATGATGGCTTCCAGCCTCCCCAAACTGATGCTTATTGTGCTTTCACTGCATGTGGCCAAGGAGCTGCTCACCCCCTCAACTTCCAGTAATTTTGATGCCTCTTGATGATCAGTAAACATGGTTTTCTGATGGAGATACTTACGAATTCAGCAGAAGAAAGGTGTTAGTATAAATATCTCTGCTCTGCTACCACACAAAGAAATCCCAATGATTTCTTTGGCATATCTGCCATAGAGACACTATTTCCATCCTGCAGCACTTAGAAGTGAAGAAAAAAAAAAAGACCAGTTTTTGTCTCTTCTGTGATGCTCCCATCTCCCTTGTGTCCTAAGAGTCTGTCTTATTTTATAAGGCTCATATCTGACTCCAATGAGAGTCACTCCAATGAGACAGAGTAGTTCGGGGGAATTTCTGTAGCTATATATTTGGAATGTAAACAGATATATCCTAACCATATAAGCTGTATGTCCCAACCATGCAAACTACAGCTTGTTTGGAAGCCCTCTTAGCTTGAGGGCTGCTAGTTTGTCTGTTAAGGTCTGTCACCCCCATACCACTTGGTCACCTTGTCCTCCATGGGGATCTCAATCTATCCGTGTGTAAGTTTTGTAATTAAAAAAATTGTGATTGGCACAGCCATGCGTGCTTTTTCTCCCTTCTCTTTCTTTTTTTTTGTTAATGGAAGATGTTGACTCAAGGAATGTCATGTGTTCTGTCTGCTGGACTGATTGGAGTGAAGATAGGACTTTTTCCAAAATCTTCATATTTCACACACTTGGCACCTTGTTCAAGAAACGGGTTCTGCCACGGCCCTGCTTTCTGCAGATTTCCACAGGGTGGCACCAGCCACTTGTTCAAAACTGCATCAGGCTCCTTTTGCACTGATACCATGCTGAGAGTCCTGTGTCGCTGAAGAGAAATTTGATTTTGTCCAAATAAATGTGTTAGCCTTTGGAGTTGGCAATGATTTACAGGAGTAAAGTTGCTGCCTCTTAGCTTATAGCCTAGACCTTGCCATATTTCATGTTTTTCTTGAAACCTTAATCACTGGGGTCAGCTTTTGCTTGAAAAATTAAAGTACATCTATTCTGCTTGGAGAAAAGCACGTAATATATTGCCCTGAACACAACCTTCAGGCTCAGGCAGAATTTTCCTTACAGGCTTAGGCTAAAGGAAAAGAATCCCAAAATACCTTGTTTAAAAATAAGTCTCATTTTGAAGGGTTTTCAATCATGATGTTTTAGGCATAGAAGATGGGGCAAAGGGCATTTTCTGCAAGATTTTGTTTTGGTAGAAATGTTTTAATTTTCTGTTAAGAGTGAAAACAGAATGTTTAGTTTTGCATTACTTTGATCTGAAATGGAATATTTTTGGGAACAATCAAAAATATTTTTGTACAGATCACTTCAACAAAATAGAGACTTTTGTCTTGACTTCTATGAATACAGTACCTTGTGGGAATTACAGTTTGCAAGACTATTTTTGCCTTCTTTATAAACCAATTCACTGAGCTGCCATGGCATTATAGTCAGTGTGGTTCAGCTAGCGAAAATAGCCCAGGGCAGCTGAGATGCATTCAACTCCTTGAGGTGCTCTGGCAACTCCTGTGCGGGAAGGAACACAGTCACAGGAAGGTGGCATTCAATATTTAATGTTGTTTGAATGTTGCAGTTGAACTGTTCAGGTCTTGGAGCATTTCATATCAGTCTGGTAAGCAGAAATGAAGGATTCGGAAAATATGCTATTGTTCCTAGACTGTAAATTTTTGAGTTTTCTGTTCCATTAAAGTTGATTTTTTTGTTTGTCCAGTTTGAGACAAAAAAAAAAAATCAAAAAGTGGAGATTTCCAACTAGAAAATTACAATTTCAGAACTTTCTCATTTTCATGAGACTTACAAAGAATATGACTAATGTTAATCTGTTTTAAGGTGAGAATGGAACAACATATGACCTAACATAATTTCTTCCATAATGCATCACCCACTTTTACAAATGGAGAAATGAGCTAGGGTGCCACTAGGACAGAGTCTCCAAAATAATTAGGTATTTCCTTTCTGTTTGGGGATGCTTAAAACTTTTTAATATCTACGGCCAAGTGACTTGCTGAGAGTCACCAAGGAAGACTGTGGTATGGACAAGAGCTGAAGCCACTTCTGCAGCTCAAGTCCCTGCTGTGACCATAGCACCATCTTCCTTTCTAACCTAACACTTTAGCACAGTATGCATCCTACTGTTGGGCCTTGGCAGGTTTGCAGAAGGGCTCTTTGAAGGCAAATTTCTTTATCCTGTGTTTGAAGACACTCAATTGATTATAGGGATGTAGCCTAACTAGATCCGTACCTGTTTCAAGCCCAGACTCACCCATCACCCGTACCGTTTACATCCTGGCATGTGTTTGCATGTGGACTTAACACATACTCTGAAGTTTTCACAATGGGAAGAGCTTGCACATACTCAGTACCAGAGTATGGGTTTACTTCTGGTTCACATGGTCTGCAGTAAAGCACTTGCTTCCAGCCATTCTGTAGGCTTGGCTCATCCTACCACAGCATAGATGCTACGGGATCCAGCTACAACTGTTTTAGGCTTAGTCCTGTGGATGGAGGGCACACAAGTCATGACATCTGTTGTGCCTGAAGCCCTCTCTCCACTCTGCAGAGCATTTTTTACTGGTATTATCTTTGGGCAAAGGGGAGGGTTTGCTTTTCTGGAAAAGAGTGGTTATATCAGTGATGGATTTTATCAGTCAACCAACATTCTTTTTTCCTTTTGAAGTTGTAGGAAAACCGTTTAGTATCATTTCCTTCTTTTCTCACCGCTGGGTGTTTGGATGGATGGGCTGCCGCTGGTATGGATGGGCTGGTTTCTTCTTTGGCTGTGGGAGCCTTATTACCATGACAGCTGTCAGCCTGGATAGATACCTAAAAATCTGTCACTTGTCTTATGGTAAGAAAGAAAAGCTATATTAAATGGCTATAGAAAAACTATATTAAGTGATACCGTTTTCTAGACTGAAATCATACTTAAAGTCTTCAGAATGCTTCTGTTAAATATAGAGGGGAATACACAAGTAAGAAGAACATATTTGTATGACCCAAGTAATCCCAGCTAAATTTGTATTGCTGGACATAACACCTTCACTGTTTTCTCTCTGCTGTCTGCTTAAGACATGAGTTTTTGTAATCACTCATAGATAAATCACTTTGTGTCTATCAAGGCCTATTGACATTAACAGATTCAAGCATTGCACATCTTGCAAGGTCTTATGGCCCGACACACAAAGGTATTCTGTATTAGATGCCTAAATTCCTTTAAGATATGTGGCAAGCTATTTGAAACATCTAAAAGATTTGGATGTGCAATAGGTCATAATAAATGTGATATTGTCTCTCTACTATGGAGATACAACCCTAGAAGATGAAATGAATTTAGCAATGAAAGGTGTTTTCACCATATCCATCAATATCTTATCTCTCTTGAATATGAAGTATTACATGCTTCATTTTTTCCAGTTAAAAGATGTTGTCACAGTTTAGAAAAGATGTTTTTCTTGCTTCAGAAGGGACTAACTCCCCAACAAAATACTGGCAATACTCAAGGTGACTTTACATATAAGAAACACCTTTGGCATGTGACTTGAGGGACATACAACTGATCTCATTATAACGACATATAATATCAAGCATGTAATTTAAGTTACAAGAAACATTTGCAGCTAGGAAGTTTAAGTAACTAGTCTGTCCAATAGCTGAGTGTGCTGTCAATTAAAAGCTGTGGTACTGCACTAAGATCTGCTATCATAGATCCTGGCATGTCTGCGTAAATCATGGGTTTTAACTTGTTAGTCCTATCCAAATCCAACATGTTGAACATAGGTGATGATGGAGAGCTTGTAAACTGAAGCTTTTTCTAGCTGCAGTAGGGTTGCATGCAAGATGAGCAGAGAGGCAATATTCCACTTCACAACTCCAGGCATGCCATTAGCATTTAATAAAACAAATGGACAAGTAAACATAAAACCCCACCAATTACAGATACTTCTGATCATACGCACACGATGGTTTACTGTATTGGAAAAGAATGACAAGGTAAAAATAAATCTTGGATATGTTATTTCTTCTGTAAACCTTGTCTTTCAGTCACTTGCGTTAATGATTTATGTTGAGAAGTGTCCTGAGATCAAACTTTAACCAGTTAATATATGACAGGAAGAATAGGAAAAAACATACATTGCATCACACAGTTGCAGATAGTGAGCCTTCATGCTGAACAATGGAAGGCTGAATTAAATACTTAGTCCTTCACGTGCGTTGAATCTGCATCTCATCTGACCACACACTGACTACACCTTTACAGACCACAAAATGATTTTCAAAGTTACTAGGCAAGATTCCCATGATAATTGCTGAGCTAGCTGTTTGGATGGCTTTTGTATGGGATCTCCTAGGTTGTAAATCATCACAGCCTAAAGTAGAGATCTGAAATAATATCAGGTGGAGCCCTCTCTATGAGTGTGAATTTCTCTTCATGAGGTACGATGCCAGCTGGGGTGGCTAGCTGAGGGGTCACTATAGATAGCTGGAAGGAGGTGAGAAACCCTACAGCAGTTGTCAAACAGCCAAGCAAACTCTTACTGCATGTGTAGAATGATATATTCGATTGTGCCAAATACATATGGACCTGAGGTTGTAACTCTTGAATTATCTTCCAGGTACCTGGCTTAAGAGACATCATGCATTTATCTGTCTGGCAATAATCTGGGCTTATGCTACGTTCTGGGCTACGGTGCCTTTTGCTGGTGTGGGGAGCTATGCCCCCGAGCCGTTTGGGACCTCCTGCACTCTGGACTGGTGGCTGGCGCAGGCTTCGGTGGCTGGACAGGCTTTTATTCTGAGTATTCTTTTCTTTTGCCTCCTGTTCCCAACGGCAGTGATTGTTTTTTCCTATGTCAAAATCATTCTAAAAGTCAAGTCATCCACCAAAGAGGTTGCTCACTATGATACCAGGATTCAGAACAGTCACATACTTGAAATGAAGCTGACCAAGGTAGGTAGGAAGATTTAACTCAGTTTGCTTTGTTGGGTTGTAAAAACAGGCTTGGAGAACTTCAACTATGTACTCTCCTATGCTGAGCAATAGTACCATGCTCTGAAGGTGGTTCTTCTAGCTTTCTCCTCCATTACTGTCAAGATGGGAAAAGACAGGAGTTGAAACATAATTTTGTGATTAGGGCACTCGAGTCCCTGAGATCGTGATTCACTCTGAAGCTCTGCCACAGCCTTCCTGTGTGACTGTACACAAGTCATATCATGTCCCTGTGGCCCTGTTCCCCATCATAAAGCTCCCTTTGCTTTCAGAAGCAGTTGTGAAGAATTATTTTAAAGTGTTTGAGGTGCCCAGGAGTTAGAAAACCAGACAAAAAGCAGATTATTGTAACAGGGAAATAAAACTTTCAGATAGCTTACGTTCCTCTGTTAATGAAGATATAAACCAAAGTCACTCCTCTGACACTGCAATTGTTTTTATGCAAATAATGTATCATTTAGGTTCAGCCATGAGCTGCTGATAAAAATGTACTCAAGTGATAAAATTAATTTTCCATCTCAGACCGTATCCTATTTTCCCTTTCTGATTGAATCTATTTTCTGTTTGGCAATGGTGACAGCCATGATCCTTGCTGATACTCGTTATTGTGCCAGGAAAGCTCTCAAAATAAAAGCTTGTACTGAACAAAACCAGATTCCTTAGTTGTAGAAGATTCACCAACCTCTGTAAGCCATGCCAAGAGGGAGACAAGCAGCATCTTTTGCTTAGCTGATCAAATTTTATTACTTTTTGTGGGAGTTGAACTGAAAGTTATATAATATACAGCAGTAAGTGACATTATGTCTAAGCTGTACGGTCAGTGCTGCCAGTACAGTTGGTAAAACTGTACTTGCCTTTAAAAAGGGATGCTTCAATACGGTGCTGTTTTGTGGTTATTCAGCAACTTTCCTTTGAAGAACAATGGAAACTTTTGATTTGAGATTGCGAATTTATTTTTGCCATATTGGAGGGCTCATGTAAAGCTTCAGTGTGATCAGAATCAAAACACTGGTAATTGTCCCTTCTGTCTTGAATCTACAGTGGAGAACATAATGTTGGGATATATATAAATATGGAAAATGAGTCTCCATCATAACCCATTTAACTCCACAGCACAATTTATAACAAACAGGCTGTGTTTGAGATCCTGGACTCACATGCACTGTTTCTTCAGTGACAGACAACAACAACAAAAAGTATAAAAGAATGAAGTTTCCCTGAAAATAATATTACCATCATGATGTGGAATCAAAGGCTCCACAAAAGGTTATGCAATATCCAAAAACCCTGTGCTTTCTGATGATTTTTTGTCATAACCCTGCTAATTGCCTTATTCCAAATGAGTGCACATGTACTACTATCAGTCTGGATGCAGTAATAGTCTGTCAATGGCAGCCATATAATGGCATATGTTCTTTAGGATGTATTATTGCATGATGTCATTTGGAGCTGTATCAGGCTGTGACTGAGTACAGACAGGCTGGTTCAGGTAAAGTACATAAATCACAAATTTTGGCCCCAAACAGTTTTTCTTTAATATATATACTAAACATTCCAATGGCTACATTTCCTCCTGTTATAAGGAAGTCCTTTTCTCATTTACCAGAATTGCAATGTAAATGTTTGGTAGAAATTTGTTTTTTAAAGCATCTACAGATTCTAATGGAGCACAAAATCCATACTATGGGTTAGGAGAAAGAAAACTAGACATTGTACTAGCGTTCTCACTCTCAATTAAATTCCCAGTAGTTTCAGCCAGCTTATGCAGGTAAATACAGTCATTTTTTATCTACTGGAGTGGGTATACACAGAGACTTGACAGCTCGTGCCTTACTGAATGACTTTATGCTCACTTTTTCCATATTTGTCTTGAAATGGATTCAAATGGTTGGCATTTTTCCAGTGGAAATTTTTCCAGTCTGCCTCAAACCCCCTCCTGTGTGCAGGCAGAAGATAGACCTAGTTTATCAAAACTCTTCTCCTTCCTCCTGTTACCAGTGGCCATCCTTGTGACAGGTTATTGGTCCCACTGGGTTTTGAGGCCTCTGGGACATCAGCACGGCATACAAGAAAGGAAGAAGCCCTGCGTTAGATCAGGGTGTTGCAAACTCTCCTTCGGTTGCCAATTTCCTTTGCTTTTGCCTCCTTGACTGATACTGGGTGACGCAGAAGAAGGAGCTCTAGGAGATATAGACAGGAATATACCCTCCTAAACAAACTCACCTACAGAGACCCTCAGGGTGCCCCACTCCCACACACCATCAGGACCTAATTCAACCCTGGAAACTTCTTCAAAGACTTTGATTTTGTGAACTTTGGAATCTGATTTCAAAGGACTCAGAATCTGGAAAACTTATGCTTAATAATTTTTTTGGTTTGGTTTTCCCAGTGCATGCTTTTTTCACTCTGGAATGGAAAAGAGACTGAGTTTCTTTTTGACAATCTGAGGAATATTTGGTTGGAAGAGACTAAAGAAGTGAGAGGCTTCTCAAATAAGCAAGAAAAAGAAAAAAAAACCAACACGGAGAAACCTTGTAGGAAATGTTTCCAGTTTAACCTGCGTTCATTTGAAAGACCTTGCTAAGATTTTCAAAAACTTTCACAGCTTTATGTTATATATTATCCTAAAAAAGAGAGTCTGTAGGTTTTGAAAGGACTCTCCTCCTTAAATAATTTAAATTTACCATCAAAGAATTATTATTTTCTGAGATCTCATTTAGTTTCCTCATGTTTAGCCAGACCCTATAGCATTTTTAGAGGTCTGTGATAACAGACTCATTAACTGCTCTGTGTGAAGTGAAAGAAAAATAGATGCTAGATAAAGAGAAGAGAAACGAGTGACAGCTTTTGTTCATATTGTAAATTTATATGAATTGAGTTACCGTTTTTCTTTTCCATTCTGTGGCACGTTCCCTTGCATTCTGCCTAGCTATGTGCTGTGCTGTCAGTGTCCAGCTCTGCTAGATTAACCTCTTTCTCTCTTTCCTCTTTTCCTCTCACAAGGTGGCAATGTTGATCTGTGCAGGGTTCCTCATTGCCTGGATCCCTTACGCCGTGGTGTCCGTGTGGTCAGCCTTTGGACAGCCAGACTCAGTTCCCATCCAGTTTTCAGTGGTACCAACTTTGCTTGCAAAGTCAGCAGCTATGTACAACCCAATTATTTACCAGGTCATTGATTGTAAGTTTGCCTGTTGCCGGTCAGGAGGATTGAAGACACTGCAGAAGAAGAGCTCTTTGAAGAAATCAAGGTAATCTCTTCTTTGAGAAGTAGGATATCTTTAAGTTCCAAAAAGTACCAAACAAAGATCTACCAAGAGTCACAGCTCTTTGAATCTTATTTCTTATTTTTGACCATGACCTATTCAGGGTCTTTCTTGCTATGGACATTTGTAAAGTGACTCTAGGTGTAAAAAGAGAAGCAAGGAGTTCTTACTTTTAGATCCAGCTGCAACTCCATTGATATAATTGAAAAAAAGTTCCATTGGTTTTAGTGGCTTTTGGATCAGTCCTGACCTCCTGTTCCTTTTCTTTTATGTCATCATTTGGGTTACCTCCAGAAGTGTGTTGATGACCTCCATTGCCAAGGAAGTAAACGGGAGAGAATTGTGTAATTCCTTACATATTTAACCTGTTATTACTATGCCTTTCAGCCACAGAGTTATGAGGGGGAGACAATAGTTCCTTAATCACCCTGTAGGTGCCACTCACACACACACACAAAAAAAACCCCAAACAAACAAATCAAAGTGTAATAAGATCTCATAAAAAGGCCTCTTTTCTATTTACAACTTTCTGGCAAAATCTGTGCTGACCACCAGTGGAGTTCCTGGAAACACTAATTGTGCACTTGGAGGAAAAATGCTTCTAGTTCTGTCTTATGCCAGACAAGTATCTTACTTCTGTGACTGAGCAACGATGAGATAATGACAGACATTAATCTGACAGCGTAGGCTGATATAAAGGCCACAAATGCTCTACCACATATAAGTGACTGTGAATCCATAGAATTCCAGTAGAGTAATTTGCTTCAAAAGCCTAGAACATACATGCCTCAGTATGTACCTATTAGAGGCACGAAGGCCCGTTTCATCATTCATATTATTCCCTTACCAATTCCAGCATTTTTTGATGTATTGTTCAGAGTGTGAGTCAGTATCTCGAGATTCCACAGCTTCCCTTAGCAGATTATCCTACAATCTTACACTCAGATTCATCTCATCTGCAGAACATACAGAGTTTATATAAGTGTTTGAGGTGCAGAATTTATAGTTTACCAGAAACTCTTCTGCAGTTTTAGGCAAATGGGAGACAAATCCAAAGTAGCCTTCAGTGAGTCTTTGGTGGCTGGATTTGTGTTTAACCTCCATGTTATCACTCTGAGGGAGGAAGGAGGTTTCACCTAGTCCCTCACGCTGAATGCAAGTTGACTTTCCTAGGCCTGTGCAGTGAACAAAAGGTTCTGGAAAAATCACTTCCCAGAATTAGGAACTTAATTGTCAGCTTGGTATGAACAAAATGATTGTTGTGCTTTCTCCTTCCCGTAGGATGTATACCATATCTGCACACAGAGACTCGACGGCGATGAACGAAACCCAGCTGGAAGTATGAAGGCTCATTTCACATACAGCAAATGAAAACCTGATGACAATCAATCATACTGTCTCAAGTTCCTCTTTCTGTAAATAAATTAAAACATGATGACAGTTTTATTTTACTCCCTAGTCCTAAGTACAATGTGGTTCTTTCCATCCTGACCAAAATAGTGTGATTAGAGCTGGGCAAATATTTTAAGTACTCAGAGGAAGAAGAAACAGAGAAGATTCATTTGTATAAAAAAATTTTTATTCACTTCAGAGCCTTTAAAATCCTTTTTTTTTTTTTTTTTAGCACTAACAGAAGTGATAGTGTGGATGATATTCTCTCTCATGGAAAGGGAAATATTCACAAAGGCCAGTTTTAGTTTGCTAAAGCTAATCTCCCTAGATTCCTACTGCAGTCACTGGAGAACTGGAGCATGAGAGAAAGGATTCCTTAGAGGACAAATCTGAGTCAGATCTTCACTTATCAGCGCTCCAAATCACCCACTGGAGAAACATTAGCCCACTGATTATCCCTTGTAAGTATCTCTCCAACCCATGTGCCTACAAGCTATCTTAAAACCACTTTGACTTTAGTCCTTCAATATTCAGAAATATTTTGGTTTTAGTCAAGGCAAGATCAGAAGTGTCACACTCTTATACCACAGATGGTCAGTATTTGTGAATGAGAGGGAAAGTTCTCTTGCTCAAATGCTAGTTTCATTTAAACAATTTGGAATCATGAATGACTTTGCAATAAAAGAGCAGAACCTAAATGAAGTCAGCCCCGTACAAGTCAAACTAAGCCAACCAATAGTTTGCACATCTTTTTACCATTCTCTGGCCAAAATTGCAATGAAATGTGATGGCAATAAGATGACAGGTTTGACTTCTTGAACGGTAACTGTTTTTTTTCACCTTCTATTGTACTTTTCACCATTCTTTATGAGATCACTATTTAAAGTAAAATGACAAATCATCCCTCGATCCTAAGCACGAAACCTGACTCAAAACTAATGAATTCATGAGAAAGGTTACAACATAGGTGACAGAGAAGTGTTTCTCAAGTGCAGTTGTATCCAATTTTTAAACACTAAGTCCTGGAAGGATGAGGATTAGGAACGATTTAGGAGAACAATAGTCCTACTAAAACAAAGCTTCTAAGTTCGTAATACACTCAATACAAAAAATAGTGTGCCTTGAAAAGACCTGCAGAGTAAGGCTGCCAAAATAGTTGCATTGGATCTGAGCCATAATTATTCCCATTCTCTTCTTTTTCTTTTGGATTTACCTTAAGGTAGAGGCATTGCTACAGATGAAAAATTAGCAGTCCAATATAAGCAGATTTTTAATGCTTAAAATAATGATTTTGATGTTTGTATGTAATTTCTTTAGGAAGAATATGATACTATAAAAAATAAGTTAATTTCAAATCAAAGAGTCTCCCACACAGATTTGTGTTGACTGCTCATTAAAAAAAAGAAAGTACAAGGGCTGAAATTTTCTTCTGAATTGTTCCTTTAAGGAAAAAAAGCATTTATGAAAGAGTTTCAGTTGTTTTCCTGTTAAACATTTAATGGTGCTTCTTATCATACTGTTGTTTCACAATTGTGTTTAACATGTTTTCCCTGCCATACCAAAATGAACTTCTTCTGTAGCTGATCTGTAGTGATGTTAATCTTGTTTTATACAATAATATCATAAAGGTTTAAAGTAATCTGATGTTTGTTGGCGTGTCCCAGTGCTCCCATTGTGGAGTGCAAACAGTTGCTGTTTTCTCCAATGATATTCAGACAGTGTAGCAGAAGTTAAGTTTTGTTGAATTTCCTAAACTGAGTAGAAGAAAGTATTGTTTCCTCCTCTGCAATATTTTAGCAAAAGAAGTTTGAGTAAATACTAGAAGAACTCACAGAGGTACAAGGAGTTTCCATGTTACCTATACAATGTTTTGTGCTAATTTTTCCCAAGAAGTTGAGTTCTTTCACTTCTATAGACCTTTCAGTATAAGGCAAGTTTATATCTTGACTCTGGTTGCAAGTTGTGCCCAAGAATTGATCCAGAGCAGAAGGCATACTTTACAATGTTTCCAGATTTTGTTATGAAGCCATTAACAATCTTCCCTCCATTTTCCTGCACCTTTTATTCTTTTCTTCATCCAGGCAAACTTTGGTTGGTATCTATAGATGTTTATCGTAGCTAAGGTCTGATGTAAGGTAGACGTACTGTGGCCCTATAAATGCAGGTTAGTTGGAGCAGAGCTGCTGGTAAGACTGTAGGAGTTACCCGCTGGTCTGGCCAGATTTCAGGGCAGATCAATTCGCAGCTTGTGCATGAACGCTTCCTGTAGTTTCAACTGGGGAAGATTTTCTCTTTATTTTTTTTAAATTAAGTACTCTCTTCAGAATTGCTGCTGGGTCATCCCAGAAATGGATACATACTTGTGGTAAGGCTGAATTTTGTATTCTTAAAGACTGTAAAATATTTTTGGATTCCACTATAGGGAATGTACTAGATACATGTGCTATCTAAATAGTTCAGAGGTTTAGTAAACTCTAAATGTGAACTTCCAGAATCATGACAAACATGTTTCATATGATTTATTTAAATATATTTATTTTTTATTCAGTGCCATAATTATATTTGTTTGAAGACACGGTTTTACCACTACTGAATAGTATGTTGCTCTGTAAGAAACACTAGGACTCCAATTTGAGCATGAGTTAGAGACATGTTTATACTGAGCATGTGTTCAAGTGAAAGATGTTTTCTTGAATCAAGGAAGACATAAACATTCAAGCATGCAGTACTATAATTTAAATGCAGAATCTGAACCTAAGACCTCATGGATCTCATTCTTTTCAATGATAAAAGAGAACCTTCTTTGTCCACCTTTATAAAGCAGATCATATGATTAGTTCCTGCTCTGTTTGGGATCACAGTGCCAGAGGAATAAGGGGCCTTATTATGGATTCAAATTTTCAAGGTCAACTTTGAATTGAATTGAAGGCTGTAGCCTGATGGTTCAAAAGGTAATCATTTGCCATTGATGCTCAGGACAGAGTTTTGTCCTTTCCATGTGTTGAGGCTGATAATTGATGATTATATAAAACTGAGACATGTAACCTTGGTCTGAGGTCATGAAAAGACAGTGAATCTCTGGTTTTTTCTGTTTTTTTCTATTCAAGAAATCTTCTAAATGTTTTGCAGGATTCAGACTTAACATTGTTTTGTGATCTGAGCTTAGTCAAAGCACAAACAAAGCAAAGCCTACGCAGTCTGATGAATGAGTAAGGAATAAAACTCTGAAGGAAGATTTCTTCACTGCATTTTCAATATTTCAGCTTCCTGGTTATATTAAGAAAGTTCCTCATTTTATGTATTAACATTAAACCACATGTTTTTCAATGAGAACAGTGCCATCAAGAATAATAGCTATAAATGAGAATCTTTTGTTATGTATCTTATGTGCACATTCAGACTGAGCTGCCAAGAAGCAAAATACTATCTGAATTCACTGTCAGTGGCTTGAAGGAAATAATTGACAGAGGTTAAAACTCTGTTTAGTTAATGAGCTGACCTGGACAGTAAGATTATTGCAGTGAGCGTAAGCCACTACTCTGTATTTCAAGGGTATAGACAGTGAAATTATGCAAAGCATGTGGATATGGAGACTTTTAATTTGGTCATTTTCAGTCATAGATGAAGAATGCCTCTAAACCTTCTTCTACAGACTTGGAAATATGTTGACAATGTAGAACTATCAAGATTTACAATGCTTGAAGAGACACTTGAAATAGTGGAATTAAGCAAACTTTTATGACAGAAAAAGTTGAAAAAAGTAAAGCACTAAAAATGAAAGTTATGGCTGTGAGCTTTTGTAAGAGAGTAGAGAGCATTTGTCCATGCAGCTGAACGCAGCTGTAGCAAAAATTTATTTCTATGCCTGTAATAATAATGAAAAAAACACAACCCAGAAAGTGTTTTGTTAAAAATATTTATGGCCTACAGTGCAAGATTGCAGGCAGCAGATTTTTGGCTTTGTGACATCCAAAGGGAAAGAGAAAATTGATGCGTCTTCATATGAAGAGAGTATGATTAATGAATTGACTGGCACAATGCTAGTGAATCGGATTCTTTGGTGGAACTTTTATCTTGGCTGACTGTATATGGACAATGTCTTTTAGAGGATGTCACACCTCCAGTGTGCAGGGTGATCTTGGTCATGAGAATATATCTGAATTCTTCTTAACTGACCAGGCACTTAGTTCTTCTGTAATTCCACATTATTCATTTTATGATTGTGTTTCTACCGCTTCTTCCCACCAGGGAACTTTCAGACATGTCAATCTGCATCCCTCAGGAAAGTTGCTTTGACATCTTTTTAGTTACATTTCCCAGCTCAGGATGTTCCCAGATGAGTCTTGCCCTGGGTAAGAAGCTCTTAACAAGTTACATTCACCACAACACCCATTTCTCTCCTTCTCTTCTCCCAAGACAGAGGGATGTTTGGATGGTTTCCTCCACATCTGCATCTTTCCAAGTTTCACAAGTCTTTGTAATTCTCCAGTTGCCCAGCATGGTCTTCCCTTCTCCAGTTACGCCTCTGTTTCACTTTGTAGCTGGTGGAGCGGGTCTTGGACCTGTGGGTCAGAACAAAATCTTTTGAAATGCAAGGCTTAGTTACAGGTTTTCATGCTTTCATTACTTCTGAACATAAAGGATTCTTCACTAATTATGTATAATAAGCCTTTATCAGTTACTGACTGTTGTTTTGTGTTTCAAGCGGGTATAGAAGAAAACCTAGGAGATTGCCACCTAGTTTGTTAGACATGTATTCTAAGAAACACATTCAGTATCAAACCAGGTAACTGCAGCATCTGGATGAAAGATACTAATAAATAGCAAAAGTTTAGTAGGTTCTCTGAGGCAGTAAGGCAGACCGTTGGTCTGTATTTCGGACATAGCACCTAGAGGGAATTCTGGGAGTAGATCTCAATCTTTGTGTAAAATGACAGAGAAATTTGTGAAATATCAAGTAAACGTTGCGTGGACCAAAACCTGACTGTTGCACAGAACATATTTCAGTCATAGATGGTGGATACAGCATGTGGTATAGTATACATTTTAAATGATGACTAAAGTTTACATTGCATCAAGCATAATCCTACATTAGTGAAAAGACTAAACATTTAGAAAATAGATATGTGTAGAAAATAGATATGAAAATAGAGAAGTGAAGGTCTTTTTGGTTTGTAAAAAGGGCTACACGGAGGTTTAGCATCCTAAAATCAGAGGCTCACTCTTTCTGCACCAGTCTTGCAAAACATATCAAGAAAGGGATCTTACCATACCTCTTGCACTCATGGAGGCAATTTGCAACACCTAAAAGTGTTCCTCTGAAGCACCTGAACATCCCTGATCCTGAATTACAAGCCGTTATTTTAGACTGACCAGTGTGTAGAGAACCTGTCTGTCTGCCTGCAGCTCTGCTCCCCAAAGCTAAGGAAAGATTTAGAGAAAGTGTAACAGGGAAGAAAAAAAATGATCATGTATAAGCAATGGAGGCTAAGAGGAGAAGATGACAGGGTTAAGCTAAGTAGCCTAAGAAGAGGAAAGGTCTGAGAGTAAATTATATCAGTCTATAAATAGCTTTAAGGCAATAATAATGCAAATGAAGGAAGGGAATTACTCACAGTCTCAGAAGGTGATAGAATGAGAAATCAAAGCTGGAAGCTAAGGCAGAAAAAGCCAAGATGGGACTTTCTGAACTAGAAGAACAATCAGGCCTTGCAAGAGTTCTCAAGGGGAGAAGTTAGGGCATGATTTACCAGATATTCAAGAACAGATTAGCTAATCCACCAGCAGAAATTATTTACAACTGGTAATACTTCTAAATGGCCATTTTTAGTCCTGATATCTGATTTTCTGAAAAATTTCCTAATTTAAATGTTGGTAGTATCTCACCTTAAGACCTATCTGTACTGCTGGAGAAATGAGTGCTGACCTTGCTGTACTGACAGCTAGATTATATACACTGAAACCAGCTTCAAAAGACCTGTCATACAGTGAAACTTCACTTCTAATGAAGTGGTTTCAAAATCCAAAATTGGTGCAATGCAGTGGTATGCATAGATGCCAAGTTAAACTTTGTTATGAAAGAAGTAGCTTTGCTTTCTCAGTTATTAGATGAGCTTTTCAGAGACGTATCATTTTGCAACACTTGCAGTACAAGTTGGAATAAAGTGCTGTAATTTCTGCCATAGACAATTTCTTGGAATAAAATATTTTCAGTTATGCTATTGAGCTTTTGAGAATACGATAATAAATCTGGAATCTCAAAGTGATTAAATTAAAATATACCAAATAACCACAGGGAAATTACATGAGAAAATTACCTTTAGAAAAACATTTATTAGTGGTTTGTGATCTACATTTTCATTCTTAGGAATTATATTTCTAATAGAGCTAAATTTACAAAGGTATCAATAGACTCTTAGTGATACTGACCCAAAATAACTGAAATATGAGTGTCATCTCAAAGCTTAGGTGTATTCATTGTATAGAAAGATATTCCTACTACTGAAGATGTGTCCTTTTAAGAAATTATTTCAAGCGTAATTTTTAGCGTATGTGCTATATTTATTGTTTTAGGTTGTTGGCAGTAGAATTGTATTCACATTTAATGTCTTGATACTGATCTATGCTTAGTATTGTAGAGCAAGAAATCACAGGCACACATTAGCTAGCTTTCTCCTCTGTTCAGCTTTCTTCCTGCTGAAAATAGGTATGCACCTCCTTAGAAGTCCATGGTCTACACCTATTTCCAGTTTCTAATGTAAAAAAGGGATCTTGTGTTTCCTATTTGTCTTGCACGTTTTCCACCACAGCAGCCTTACCAGCCTTGCTGGAGTTGCACCTGTTTACAATGCCTGCAATAGAGGGTCTGGGTCCAGAGGGAAGAGGGCAAGTAGGCAGAAGCTGGGCTTCCCTCTCAATTAGAGGTGAGAAAAACCAGGAGCAACCCCACCGAAATCAGGGGACTGACGATGCTCTGAAACTGTGATAGAAATAAAAGGAGAAAGTGTCTTTTCAGCTTTATGGGAGCATGCCAGACCCAAGAAATGCCAGACATATTGACCGTTTTCTAGGGGCTAGTTCTCCAGCTCTGACTGTGATAACTAGACCTTGAGCTAAGAGGGTCCCTCTTGCTGGGAGGAGGTACCGACTGCAGTAAGGATTTAATTTGGCCGGTAGCATAAAGGCGAGGAAGGCTGAAGGCCACGTTGTTCCTGTCACTGAGTGATTTCAGCTTCCTCCATGTTCTGCTTCATTATATTCTTTTTAAAATGCACTTAACCTTCCCAGTGGCCTACCGGACTACACAGCTGAAGTGTCAGTAATAGCATGTTGGTGTTGCAAGCAACATTCAAAGCTGTATACAGCTGTAAGAAATTAATACAGAACTTTTCTAGAATACTTACTACTGCATTTTTTCAGTATACTCGAGCTCAAAGTGTCACGGAAGTTCTGAGTATGGTTATTAATGAACCTCAGAAGTCAGAGCGGTGGGGAAGTTCATAAACTGCTACAGTCTTGTAACTCACAGTACAAAATTAAATTGTTAGTGTCCATAAACGTTTCCAACGCATTGTGTGTCAGTGCAATGTCCTGGAACTGCAATCAACAATGAGAAAATTTATGGAGTGAACCTGTAAATAACTGTGTAAGTTCTCAAGTGGTGTTGCTGAGTTAATATGTTGTTAATATATAACACTGTGTTATGAAGCAGTAAAGAACCTAACATACTGGCTGCACTTAACACCAGGGGACACATATTGGAACAACAGATTGGTTATTTTCATTTTTCTCTGCCCTTTTTCATTCCTCTAAACACACAACCAGACTGATGGCATCACGGACAGACTTTATTTTCCACACTTTGTTATCTGAATGTGCTTTCAAATAAAGCAAGAGAATGGATCGATGTTGTTACCTGTTGTTTTGTCTCTGGGTTTTCATTACAAAGTTGTATGTTTTCACATCAAGGCTGCTTGTGGTGCCACTTCGGTGCAAGCCATAACCTTCACGTGTCTGTAGTCAAATGCTTTGCCATGACTTGAATGGCTGCAGAACGAGGGTGGGGGCCATTTCGGTGTAATGGGAAGCACCCAAAGCCTGAGGTTAAGAAGTTATTTGTCTGCCGCCCTGATTAAAAGGATTTCTCTACATAAAGAGCAAAACATTTTCATCACCTCTTTTGCCCTCCGCCCCCATGACCCCAAAAGACAGCTGGCAGCTCTGGCCAAGGGATCCTACAAATCTGGGTTCAGGAGGTACCAGGGTTTGGGCATCCAGGCCCAGCGGAGTGCTACCTGGGCAGGTTTTTAATAAGCTGTGAGGGGACATGAAAGTGAGAGGCTCTCCTTCTTTCTAATAGCTTTGCCCCTTTCTTCTTTGAGATGACTGAGGAGAGGTGAAAACTAGGGAGAGGGGGGTCATCTTCCTTTTTCTGATCATCTGACATAAGGTGCACAGTGGAAAACCTTGCCAGATAGTGCTGGCAGCAGGTAAAGTGATACGGGCAGGTGGAGGCTGCGTAGCGCTCAGGAGCTTTTCCTCCCAGACTCATCCTCTCCCCTTCAGCAGTAATCTGTCCGTAAACCCATCCGGCCAAGGCTCAGAAACCGCATGAGATGATTACACTAGTGCAAATCTGAATGCCGGGTGGTATTGACTGGACACGGCAGTGTTTCAATTTCATTTTGCTCTGTCCCCACAGTGAGCTCAGCTACAGTCAAAAATGCGACAGGAGGAACTGTAAGTGTAGGGACTGAGCTGGAATATAGTGCCAAGCTGCTGCCTGCACTCCTGGCATGCTGCGTCTGCACCGTACGTGCGCAGCTTCAACGTCCCGTCTCGGAGGAAATGGTGGAAAAGGGAGAGAGCTGGTGAGGGGCAAAAACCCGTTACAAGACATGGAGCAGCTTCTGTACAATGACAGGTTAAATGGACTCGCCTTGGAAGAGGGGGAAGTCCGATGGGATACAGTACAGATCACAGATAGCACGGAAAGGGTGAAAGGAAGAGATTTACAATTTTTTCATGGCATAGAAGCTGGAAGGCACCAAATGAAACGTCCCAGTGTAAAACAGCAGGCTTGAGGCAAAGGAAAGGACGTGCATTGTCCTGGCAGCACATCATTAAGTGGCAGGGGGGTATTCATCCTGCGGCAGAATTTGGGCTGCTGGTCGATTGTGCAGAGGGGCTCCACGATCATACAAAGGCAAAGGTACAAAGTGACTTTTCTGTAGGAGCCACAGGAGCTCCTCCTGGCAGGGTCTGGTCCCACAGAGGTGACATAAAGCATGTTACCTGACAAAGCGTTCAAGGATGCTTGAACAGACTTGCTTTAATGGCCATGGGAAGGGGTGCTCCTCCCTACATCGTATGGGTCCACTGAAACGGAGAGCGGCGCTTTGATTTCATTGACGCAGGTTTAGATCCAATTTCAAGGCACTTAAGAAGGTGTTTTGTCTTTCTTTGAAGGTCATGCTTATAAATAGCATAAAAATAGTTCTTTGAGTGAATCAGGGGTTATTTGTATTAGCTTTCTTCAAAGCCAGAATAAAAGAACAGATATTTTTTTTTTGCCTTTATTTCATAGCTGTTACTCTGATATACTGAAAAAGAAACAACAGGTTTTGTAAAAAAAATCGTGAGCAAAAGAATTATTTTTAGATCAGTAAGAAAACTACAGGATCAGAGAGAGCACCATAACAGATGCACTCTCCATGGAGATTTGGAGATTAGTGAGGAGCTTTCTGCTTATGGTAAGCTTTTTCTGTAGTGGAAGCTGAAAATAAAAGAAGAATTTAATCAGGATTTAAAAAAAGAAGAGGTTCTGGTACATGTAAAACTTAGGTGTGGATGTTAAAACAACCAGGGCTTGCAGCTAGCAATCAAACAGGGGTTTGAATCTCAATATAAAATATTGGTTTCACTGTTGTATTAAACTAAGGCTCGCTCTTTATCTGAGCTTGATTTTCAGGAATAAAATACTGTGAACCATGAGTACTTCTATGATGTGGTGCTGGAGCAACCCTAGATCTCACAGAGTCGGTGTTTTGGGCCAACCCTGCGTTTTTAAAACCTCTCCACATGAGAACTCTCCCTACTTGGCAGTAGCTGCAGTCCCTGAGGGTGCAGGGCTGCTGTCCATGGGAATCTGGTCAGGCCAGAAATGGGCTCATAAAATTGTTGTGTAACAAGAAAACAAATTTGTGTGAACCCATCTTTAGTTTTACTGACATTTCCCTGGGGGTTCAGTAGGTAGAATAGATGGTGGAGTGGTGAAGGCGAGTCAGCTTTTAGGTACCTAATGTTTGAAAAAGATGGATATTCACCCTGTGGAAGGCAGTCCCCTTTTAGGATATTTCAGGGTGGTCACCACAATTTAAGTTTTGGTTTAGATTTTTTCCCCCCAATTCCTTGTCTTTAGTTTTAACTCTTAAATAGAACAACAAAATCAGGAAGGGAGATGACTCGGACAAAGTTTGAAGTGGGTTGCTCACTAATCTCATTCCTCTGGAGTATTATTTCTTATAATTTGACTCTTATTTGATTTTTGTGTTGATATACAGGCAGAACTTTTGATTCCAGCTATGCTGGCTATAAATAACTTTTCAGATTTTTTTTCTTCTTAAAATATTCGGAAACAAGCTGCTGTGTTTCCACTTATCGTGATATTTTGTGGAAAATTTTGTGCATAATTTTTCTACTTGGAATGGTGCATACTTGACTTTAAAAGAATATTTTAAAACCATGTAATGCAAATGACACATATTTGCCTATCAGAAGGAAAGATGTGATGGACTTAAAGGCTACATACATCCAGTGGGAGTCAAATGTCAGGCTTTAGTAAAAGTCTGCTCTTTGCCTAAATGCCTCACCTATATACCACGTCTAATAATGGTGGTTTTCCCATTTTCTATTACGACCTTTGAAAGCTTTTCTTGAGATCCAGAATAGCAAGTAGTGTAGGGTGCACACAAAGCAAGTGGATGATGAAAGTTTAAGTGTCTCTTCCCTCCCATTGGGAAAAGGGACTTTAATCACCGTCTGCTGTATTTCAAAGATTCTTGACCACTTGCCTGTGCAGTTAGTTTCTCTATTTTTCTCTGGCCCAATTACTATTTAATTGTTTAGCCAAAGTAAGTGAGTTGCCCTTTTGAAGAGACTACGAAGTAGAAATTGCAACTCACATCCATAGCTTTCCAAGAAATATTCTTACTTTCTACTCATCAATCTAAAGATGACCTTCATGCAACAAGGATTCTTGTCCAAGGAATTAGACTGTAACCTTGAAAGAACTACCCCAAAACCATGTGCAATCCTTTGTAATATGGATATGAGTCTCAATTTCTACTTCTCTGAATGTCGTCTTCACTGAATTCACTCTCAGTGACCAGTATCTTAAACTATGAAATCGGTCTTTGCTAAAATTATTTCCTAGGACAATGTCTTCACCACCATGGTGAAAGAAAAGTCTTTTAGCAAGGGATTCATTCATTTAAATAGAGATGAATCTTGCAATACTTAGAATTTATCCTGGAATAATTCTGTGGGTTTTGAAATCCCTTAGTGGAGTGCCTGGAAAGGTGTTTAGGTTTTTATATGAATCGATAGTCACAGGATGTAGTTTTGTGCCTATCTCAGGAACCAACATGAATTACTGCTATACGAAGAAGAAAATCAGAAGAAAAAAAAAAGAAGAACAAAGAGGAAAAAAGAAGAAAATAATGATACTTTAGCTGAAAGCAGTTTGCTGCCCTGTACCACGTGTGCAATAAGGTAGATCTGAGAATAATGGAAAAGATAAAAGTTTTCTTTTTGAAGTCTTATTGATGTTTATGCAAAGGAAGTGGCATAAATGATAAAGGCATCATGAATGACGCAGAGATAAAACTGCCAGCTTTAAATAAGGTAGGGTTTGAAGTTGAAGCTTTGAAGTTTTCTATTCCTGTTCTGTTCTCATCCAATGCATAGTCTTCCAGAAGATGTGAAATATGCACTGGTTTTTAGTAATATGGAGTTTTGCATAGAGACTGGTTAGCATTAATGCTCTAATGCATCACAGCCATCTTTGAGCAGACAGTAAGCCATGTAGCATTTTGAAAAGAGAGTGAAAAAATGATGATGTCAT
Organism: Harpia harpyja; assembly: GCF_026419915.1. Classification (NCBI taxonomy): domain Eukaryota; kingdom Metazoa; phylum Chordata; class Aves; order Accipitriformes; family Accipitridae; genus Harpia; species Harpia harpyja. The sequence goes on from NC_068954.1 coordinate 7,172,237, forward strand.
CTTCTGTGGTGTGTTGAACTGGACTTGAGGCTTAAAATACTGAAAACCAGTTGCTTATCCACTGGTCATGCCAAGCTCTCCCTCTTCATTGTCTACCACTGGGGCACTGGTGCATGTGCAGGTCCTGCATACTCACCACCCACCTCTTGTCTACTGATATACCACCCCTGTGGCACTACATGAACAGAGAAACCTCAGAGTACAGCACATATGATTACAAGTGTAATATCGGCTATACTTTGACGGAACTCTGCTGAGCAGAAATAGAAGTATACCAAGCTGGCTTTACAGCTGGTTTGTGCTTCCCTTGTGCATAGCTTGAAGGGTGGGACAGCTTCATGGCCATGCTAACTCTTCCAAGGTGGCCATGACTCTCAAAGGCAGGCAAGCAAAAATATCTGTGGCACACTAGTGTTGTGGCTGCACTCCAACACCCCCATTTTTTTGTTGGCTGCCATTGTCTCCATCTCATGAGGGAACTACCTTTATTCCAAGGGTTTCTCTCAGTTACAGTGTCAGTTTGACTCATTTATATTGCTAGATTGGGCAATAGTCCATTGGCTATGCCATTAGGTAACTATGCAGTTTCTTATCACTCATTCCTCTTCCATCTGTACAAAAAGATTGGGATAAGACAAACAACCCTCCAGGGATGCTGCTGGGATTAATACCATAAAGTGCTGTATGGCACTAAGGCAAGGTATAGCATAATAAAAGTCATGTTGAGTCTTGTAAACCTTGCCCACTTTTGGTGCCATAGCCAGAGCCTGTTGCTCCCAGAGCTTTTGCTTCAAGATCTGAAGGAACAGAAGCAAGAAATCAGCCTGCAGTGCTATTTACGTAAAAGCTGTATCTCACCGAGGAATGACAGCAAGAGAAAGGTTTTCACCTGAATGGCTGAATAGAAAGAGACATCATCAAGTAACAGATTTGTTTCTGTATAGGTAGGCATATAGGGACTTATATTAAGCACTGTCAAAGCCCTGCTGGGAATATATCCTCAGCCTGCCATGTTTATTACTGCTAACATCAGTGACAGGGATGCTTTCAGGGATGCATTTAGCTCTGCTATTTGAAACAGGGATACACCATTCAGTGGAAATACAATGGGCATGTAACTGAGGTTAAGCCTTTTGAAGAAAAAAGGTTTAGTGGACAGCTGACAAATCATTCGAGTTTAGCATGGAGAGTGCCTTCACAGAGGGTCCACTGAGATAAGAAGAGAAGCCATAAATTCTTGTAGTCAAACACGGCCTTTTCAGAAGGTTTTGCTTTGTTCTTCTCTAGCTCCACTTTCATTTTTCCCTTCTCCGGAAAATTCTCCCAGTCCTCATTTGTCGCAATGTTTCATTAACTTTCTTATTCTCTGTGCAGACACAAGCCAGGATAATGTTTTTATTACATTATAGTCTCATTTTTGAAATGTTGCTGTCAACCTGGCTTTTGTAGAATAGCTTATATGTTTTGCTTAAATATTTCAAGCCTGTTTATATCAGCAAGTAGCATTTTTTTGGCTTGGGTAAATGCTGAAAGACATACCAATGGGAACATATGCTTCAGACAAATAAAAAGTGACAGTGGATATCTTATGAAAAGCTGTTTATTAGGATTTCAGTCTTGAGGGCTTCCAAAAAAAAAAAAAAAAAGAAGGTGTAATTCATCTTCAAAGAGATGAGTTTATTATATTTGCTTACCTCCATGTAAAGCTCCTTTGCTTTTTAAAGGATGACAACTGGCTGAGAAGGAAGTACTGGGGAAGTTAGGGAAGGATAGGGTGTTCTTCTATTTCCATATACCAAACAAGCCGAGTGCTCCTTCAAGGTCAAGTTCAGCAGAAGGTAGAAGACTGTGACACCTGCAATAGATTTGTATTAATAAAAGGGGCATACTTGGCAAAGCAGTGTTGCTGGAAGAGAAAAATATAGACTCTTGAGCCTATGAAAGTGCTTAAGAATGGAGCTTTATTGTCCAGGGAAAAATCTCTTTGCCAATCACAAATAGATTTCTTTCCTCCTCTGCTGTTAAAAGGGACCATGTGTATGCCAGAAGCAAATGAAGCATCAATAAACTTAGAGGCATACTACCGTGAAGACTGTGTTCATTCAAACAGATAGATATTCAAGGTACTGCCATCTAGACGGCATCAAAAGCTGAATTGAAATACCTACACTGAATGTGCACGTAGTTATTAACATTAGCCCCTTTAGGATGCGTGCCCTACTATTGCTAGAAATCTGGGGTAAAATCCAAATGAGGTGATGTCAGTTCCCAGTAGATGTTTTCAAGGTTTCCCTGAACATGCCATTTCTGCTCTTGGAGCTTTTGCTGCAATGCCCATAAAGCCAGAATAAGTCTCTGATGCTTTTTGGGGCTGTGTATCAGCTCCTTCCAGAGCTAGATCCACTATTGATAGAGGAGGCTGCGGGCACGTGTCCTGGGGACAGTCAACCTTCATCAGCAAGTCTGAGCTGCCTCCTCACTGGGGTGTGGGGAGACATCAAGGCACAACAGCAGGTTTAGCAATGGCAGCTGGCTGATAACTTTAATATAGGGTGGCATCGAGCAGCTTTTGCAGCAGCAGCTGTGTGAGCACTCTTCCTCCATCCCAGGGCAAAGTCACTGCAATTACCATGTCCAGTTACTGTCTGCCAGATGTTCCAGAGGATACTTGGTTTTCAGTATATAAATAGAGAACATAAAAAATAAATAAATAAATAGATACTAGAAAACAGGATAATCTGTTCTAAGCACGGATCTTGATTAAGAGTTGAAACAAATTACGGAGGGAAGGGGTGGATTCCCCATTCCTTGATATCTTTAGTTCAAACCTGAGTGCCTTTAAGGAAAATAGTTTAGTATTACTTAGTCCTGTGAGGAGCAGGGAGTTGGACTTGATGATCCTTACAGGTCCCTTCCAACTCGAGATATTCTATGATTCTATGAAAATACAGTTTAGCCATATATGCAAATTACGGGCTGTTATATAGGAGTAACTGGGTGATGCACAATGGCAGTGATATGGAAGAGGCCAAAGGCAGATGGCCTGACTGTGGTCCTCACCTTAACCTAGTGAGCTTCTGCAAATGTGATGTTGAAGGACAGATGGAGATAGCTGACTGCCTCTTGGAGGGCAACTGACTGCAGTTTACACAAAGGGAGATTAATCTGGCACATGAGTTTTATCAAAAAACTGTTTCTTATTTTAAGCTTGGTCATTCTAGGCCACTCAGTCTTTTTCATTTTATTTTGATGAATTAGTGGTGTCAGAACAATAGAAGGACAAATCAAACAGTCCATTTGGTTCATTGAGTCTTTTCTTTGCACAGCACTTGGGCAGGAAAAACCCTGTGGTTTTTCTGCAAGGAGTATGAGCGAGTGAGACTGTGGCTCTGTTGTGTAGTGGCTGATGTGATCTGAGAAGGTGACAGGGTACTGCCTGGGTACAGACATACTGCTCCTGTCCGAAAGCATGTCGACATGGTATTGCAGCTGGGGGAACAAGATTCCTCATGGCATCAAGTCCTCTGTGCTTTATATTCAGCATTTAAAATTCCAGGGGTAATCTGCAAATGCCCTCTGTGTAGGAATTTTTATATGTGGAAAATCTGGTTTTGCTACGGGGAGTCAAGAAGGGAAATATGGCTTTTAAATGCTTTTTGCTAGGAGTAGTAATGAGAAAGCCTAAAGGTTTCAGAAACTGGGGATTATGATTAGAAACACAAGAGGTTTGCTACCTTCTCCTGTAACTCAGTATTTCAGGAAAATAAAAAAAAATCTGGAAATTAGTTAGGCAGGAAAAGCCTCTTAAAAACAGCAACAATAAAACTAATGATACAAACAGAACAAAGTAATTAGCTGGAAAATCCAAATGCATACAGATCGGTCCCACTGAATGGAATATAACCTAGCATGCAACAGGAATTAGATAAAGACATTCCTAAAGCCATGCACATTATTTTAGAGAGATGGGGAGGCAGAGAATTTACCACAAAACTTGAGAGAAGACAAGGGAATAGCATTTTTCAAAGAGTGGGCGTAATGATTTCCGTAGGGTAACTTTCCTTCTGCCTGTAGCAAATGTAACAAACTAAAAGGAAAATAACCAAGAGCAAGCACTTGGATCCCATTTTTCATGATGCATAATACCTGGTTCCTCAAAGAGAAGTGTTGATGGATGGAGACTGTTCAAAATGTTTTTTTTCCCAATTGTTTTCTGCCACTGAGTTTAATAAATCATCATTGTTCATCAACACTTCTTTTGTGCAAATGTCAAGTTCTTGAAATTAACTTGTTGGTGTGACTATCCAACAACTAGCGTGTTCATATAGCCTTCAGCTCCAGTTTTAATTGCAATTGCAAATGTGCAGTTTTTCTAGAATGCCAGATAATAAGTGAGAAAATCCTACCAGTATAACTATGAGATGTTGTAGCTGACACAGTTGTTTGACTGCCTTGCATGATAGGATAGACAGGCAATTTGGGGGAAAGAGGTTTGTCAGGTCTGAGATAAAAGTAGATAATATCTGGAATATGGCAATGCTGGCTTGGATGGAATGATAATATAGGATTGAATAAAAAACCCCTTTGGTTTTGGTGGGGTTTGTATAAGCAATTTGTAAAACCTTCTGAAATCAGCCCAATTTCTAATCCCAGACACTGATTACATTATCACAGGAAGGTGAATGGTTTTCATCTGTAACCCTGAATTCCAGACAATATGTACTTTTCAACCTACATATTTAGCATTAAAAAAGAAGGCAGCCTCTGACTAAATTATGCTTTTAGTAAGAACCTGGAAAGGCCAACTAAAAAGAAAAAGGAAAGAAAATAAAATAAAAGAACTAATTCTTTCAAGTCGCTGAACATACTTTACTTTGTTTCCTTTTCCTTTGTGTTGGTAGTATTCCCTTTAGAAATTCCCAATGGGCATGTGGTTTGAAGACACACACTCTGCCTTTTTGTTGGAAGCTAATGCATGGGATACACCCAGACTGACCCAGCGATGGGATAAAAGGAAATTTTCCATTCCATTACCCTTAATCCTGGCTCTTTAAAAGGTAGTACTGTTGACAAGGTGCCAAATGTAGCACATAATGAACCTTATGAATCACAGTCATTGTTCCTCTGGGGTAAAGGCATAGTACAAAGATTATTGTATATATTAACTACTTCAGTGATTCCGGTCTTAATTGTGAAGAAAAAAACTTGAATGGTCACTTGAATGTGTGTCTTTTCGTATATATATATATGAAAGAGCTTACTGATCCTTCAAGCATCGAAGACACTATACACATGGTAGATGCAGCTCTCTTCCTATCTTCCCAGGAAAGCCAACAAGAATTTAGCACCAATCTCAATAAAAGCAAAGAAGAGCATAAAAGAAGAACTTTACCATGGCTGTCTCCAAAGCTGATTCAGTTGAAAATGAGGAAATAGCTGCATATAGCTTGTGCATTAACATACACTGATGCTTTATTAGCTTTCTCTCCTCAGTTGATTGTGCCATGAAGGAGATGACTTCTCTGGTGTGGTCTTTGGAGCTCTGTTTTCCTTACCACGTGGCCTATATGCCAACAGATCATCTGCAAGAGATCTCAAAACTCTCTAGTCCTGAAAAGCACTTTGTGTACAGCATCAGAAGGCAGTATTGAAAAGATTTGTTATAACTTGGAATTAAAGTCTATATTTGTTATCATTTAGGTATTACTTGTTGGACATATCATAGTTCGTTGTTACAAATTATCTGACCTCGATGCAATTAAAACTGGAACCTCAGAAACGTGGTAGAATTTTCATGACTTTTTCTAGATAAAGAGTTGGTCACACACATTGAATATTCAAGAAAACTATAGTGTGGGATTCTGTTCTTTTCCTTCTTTTTTGTTTTTCCTAAAATAGAAACCAACACTTATGAATGCCTTTGGGTTTTTTTTTTTTCTTTCCTTTTAATAGCTATTAAAATTTTTCCATGGGAAATAAAAATAGAAAAAGCCTTGCCTAATAACGTAAAAATCGCTTCCTGTTCCCCACAAAGTCTTGTTGATGCAGATATATACTTTATATATGTATATAATGCCATATATACAGCACTGTAAATAATCACAGAAGACAAGGAAGGAAAATGACAGACTTCTGGCACAAAATGACCAATTTTTGGAGCAGAAAAGCTCCATCTGTACTAGAATTAAATAGTGTCAGGCTCCATTCACTGGTGCAGAAGTCAGCTGGCACAATCTGGACAGATCTATAGTATTAAAATGAGGTATTAAAATACAAAATTTCAACAAAATTTCCCTTGTAGCATTTTGTGCCCACTGTCACTTGTCTTTTCATTTTGCACCTCTGAGAAAACTCTGGCTTTATCTTTATTCCTTAACCCCAATTAGACTGTGGAAGTCTGCTATGAGATCTGCCATGTAGCTTTCTTTTCAGTAGTCTGAATAAACCCCACTCCCACAGCCTCTTGGTGTATGTCATATACATCTCCAGCCCCCTGACCATCTTGGTGACCCTCAACTGGAATCTCCCCAGTTTGACTATGTCCTCATTTTACTAGAGGGGGAAGGGATATAACTGGACACTGCACTGCAAAATTTGGGCCAAAACTATGCCAAAGACTGCTCTAACAGGTTATTAGTGTAGACAGCCAAGTTCTGGCGGCTAGGCTTGGCCCTGGCACTAGTATGACGATATAGGGCAGATGAAACTAAAAAGGCAATGGGTATAGCAGGACTGTTATTGGAATAAAGACTCCCTCAATGAGAAGTGTTTTGTATTAGACAGAGTGGCCTTCGTCAGAAAGCTGGTATAGCACAGCTTTTGTATGATATTATTTACAGCTTTATCCAGTTTTTCAGATTGTGTTCACTACAGAAAGACAAGGAGCTCAGAGCCAGAACTGATCAAGCATCCGCACCTCTGCTCCATGAAAAGTACTTTGTACATAAACTTTTTAATGAAATGTCAAGGTTTGAAGCTATTTTAAGAACAGAGAGTTCAGAGAACAATAAATTTTGGAAATTTTGTCCTGAAATGGTAGTTTAGATCACATTTTTATCCTTTGTTATGGCTAGAAGCCTGAGCCCATCTTATATATCCCACAGTGCACAGCCACATAACTCTCATGATGCAAATGGTTCAGGCAATGGGCTCTGCTGCTACAGAGAGAAAAAAAGAAAATATTTTTCAGTCAGAGTTTGGATCACTGCAGAATGTCAGCAAGTTTGATCCCAGGTTATAAAAGGTCTGTGCAGGTATTTCAGGTGAAGAGGAAACTTGTGAAATTTAGCTTGGGGATGATTTATATGAAAGACAATAGGTAAATAATAACCAGATTGCTCTGGTTTATCATCTGTGCAGCTCTACATATTGGGCCACAAGGAAAATGTTGTGTTAGTGAATAAAAAAACCAACAATCTAGAAAGAAGGTTTGTCTTCAGAGGAAAAAAAAGATGGAATAGAAGGAAAATTTGGCACATGGATAAAAAATAGGAACAAAGAAATGAAGATGCTAAGTTAGATTTCTTCTTCTTCTTGATGTGGAGCCATTTTCAAGGTGGAATCATAGGTAAGCATACTCCCAGGGGACAAGTGGTGGTTTCTGTCCCAAATTCTTCTTTTTGTAAACACTTAACATAAAATATTGTTGGCTGATTTATCAGTCACCTTCACACTTCACTACCTGAGAATGCTTTGTTTGTGCTTAACAAATGCAGAGAGCTCTCTGCTGTTTGGGTTGCCTGTTTTAAATGTAAATATAAAGACATATGTTTGCTCTTGGTTTTGACCTTTCTTGGTAGCTTCTGCAGCTGATGGATCTGAAATGACAAGAGGCTTTCTTCCCAGCTGGTATTTCTGCTAAAACTTCGGCTAATTGTAAAACATGAAGGAAAACAGGAGCTGGCTGTAAAATTGCTGCACTCAATAACCTCAGTATTGGCCATTGACGTCAAAACAGGATGATCAATTCCTGGAACAAAGATTTAAAGACCCACTAGAGAAGAATCTGAATTTTTAGGAAGCTATTTCTTACTAACTCAGGACTATTCTCCTATATATACCAGGAGGAGAGTGCATATCTTGATTAGAAATTCATATTTATACATAATATATAGAAGGAAAATGTGGATTTTAGGATCATTTGGAGATCCCAGAGAGTTTGGTCATCACAGGAAAGCTGTGCAGAGCAATCTCATTGAAGCAGTTTTTCATTCGCAACCCTTATTACTGAAGACAGTGTGATTTGGTATACTAAACCCAGATGCTTTGTATCAATTTTTCTCTGCATTTACTAATACTGACACTAATAAATGCAGAATGCAGAACAGTGTATGAGGACAGTATCCCATTTTTGAAGAACGTGCATTTCAATAAGTGTCTCAGCTGGCAGGGGAGTGTGAGCAGTGGCTGTGTTCCTCTAGTTAGCCCCTCGGCCTTATGTCCATCCCAGATAACTGAAGGTGAAGCAGGACTGTAACCACCACAAAATCCGTCCTCACTTACCGTGATGCAAAGTGACTGACTGAAAAAGCTGGAAACGATTAAAATCTGACCCTGTTTGGATACTTTGTCCCCCAGTTAAATAGACTCAATGGGAACCAGTTCACCTGACTCGGGGACCAATTTAGGGGATTCATCGCACCTAATTTTGCAGGGGGGACTCATCTCCATATTCCGACTCCTGCCTGGGTGTCTATATGTATGGAGATATATCAGAGATTAACTGCATCCTAGACTAGGCACATCAGCCATGGCACAGCTGCCTAAGAAGAGAATTCATCCCACCCTTTGAGAACTTCTCCTGTTCCCCACAGACAGAAGTCTTCTGGTTACAGAATCTCTATAGATAACCCAGTAAAAATTCTCACCTCTATTCCCAATCTCCAGACAAAAAAAATAATCAAAGAAAATTGATGGCCTTTTTGCAAAACACTAATCTGTTTGAGGTGAAAGCAAAGGCAAGAAGATGAAACAGGCAAAACAGGAAGTACCGAAGTTTAAGTAATATAAAAATGGTTTAAATAATGCTGATTTTCTAATATTATCTCACATTTTAGGGCTGCCGTAATTGTCTTTTAGGTATCAATTTGGAGAGGGTATCAGAAAACTGATTTTCAACATTGCAGCTGTTATAAACTGTGGCCCAGAAAATCTATTATGACCACTGCTCAGTTATGCTTTTACAGAGATGAGAGATAGTAGGCTTTCCAAAGTGGGGTTAATGGTCTATTTATGTCTGCAAAGAGCTACCTTTCACATGAGGGTGATCCTGCGTGTTTCAAAGATGAAGGAAACAACAGCATAGAGGAAGGGAAACAAAAAATAGACAATGATATAATTAACCTTTCTCTGAAAGGACAAAAATGCAAGTGTATCAAAGGCATCTAAACTATATAGGTGCTTTCTGAAAATTACATTTCTGTCTCAGGAATCACAGGAGCAGCATGAGAATTTTCTATACCTGTGAAAGGGAAGAAAGGAACAGGAATTTTTATTTTTTAATAAACATGATCCCACCAAAAGAGACTGAATTTCTGATATGGGTTGTTAATGCCAGAGCATTAGATCTGCTTATAAGAGGAGACATTATAAGAGCATGCATAGTAATGAATGATTTAGGGGTAGCAAAAGAGAAATCTACAGCACAAGGCTAATGAGATCGTCAATGAAACCAAGTAGTGGCAAATTTTACACTCTGGAATAGGATTTTTTTTAGATGATTTATCGTCAGTGGAATTCGTGCTCTTAGCACCACTGTGTGGGCCATAGTGACCTTCAAAGAGGGACTGAGTGATTGCAAGGATAACAAGAATAGCAAGAGAAATCCTAATAAATTAGAACAAAAAAGGCCTTTGTTAGGGCTTTTGAATCTTGTCTTCCAGACATTTAATTTCTCTTTAAATAACAAGAGATCAGAAGAGATTTTATCGTGGAGATAGTTTACTGCACTTCTGTCTACTCTATTTTTGGTGTTCTCTGTTTTTTTGGTGGGTGTTTTATGCCACCTGCTTCTCAGCAGGACACACTAACCCAGACTGAGCATTCTCATGCCATGGATGGGCAGCTCTGGAGCCTGCCTTAATGCATTTAGCCCTAGTCTGGTGGTAAAGTGCTCCAAAGTGTTTCTTTGCCTGTGAGTGAATTGCAGAGAGTGTTCAGACCCTCAGCGGGAATCAGATGTATTTTCTCATCCTTTTTGTCCCCTCCATACAGTTTCCAAATTTCTAAAAGACTTTCTATTTCCAAAAGAATAATTTCCCTTGAGATCCAATCTTAAGTTTTATTATATCCAGGAGTAACGGTCAGCCTGTGGCGCTTGTTATAACGTAATAGCAAATGCCGCAGTACTATGTTATAGATTATTGACATCATAAATTGCAGTGGTGAATTCAAAACTATTATCGTCCGTTGTATCAAACATAGCTAGGGCACTTTATTTGTTCTTACTTAGTGGGGCTTCACATTTCAGAATGGATGTAATATTGGGTAAGCATATTAGTGAACTGATGATAACGCAGAAATTGAAGACATTACTGTTGATAAAGAAATCCTGGGGAGGGACTTTGCTCAGAATGCCTGCTCAAAGTGCTTACGATCTGAACATGAGGGCAAGGGACAAGGGATGAATACAGGCAAGCTGGGAGTAGATGGATGAGGGCAAGTAGGCACTAGAAAGTGGTACATAGTTGTTCAGCCTGAGAGGCCTGTGTTTCTGCCACAACAGCATGCCAGCTAATGCTAAATCTTTTTCATGGACACCATACCAGGAATGGTTTCCAAAGCAGAGACAGTGTAGTAGTTTTTCAGATTTCAGGGATGTTCTGCAGAGTCATTCCAAAGGATGTCAAGAGCCCAGAAGAAAACTGCTGATGGATAACAGCTGGTCAAGACCATCTCTCAAAGCCAAAAAGAAGGACGTTGCAACTGGGAAGAGCCTGGGTCTGGTTTTGGTTGAGTGGATAAGGAAATAGTATTCCATCATGGAGAGGGATGCAAACAGCTCCAGGCAAGTTTGGAGCCTAAAGAAGTATCTATCAGATACCATGTAACACTGGCAGCTGAATTTGTGTTCATAAGTAAGGGGATCAGGAGGGTGGAGACTATCTTCTCTGTAGAAACCTTACACTTGTAGAAACTGTGAGGGTGTACACAGGAAAAACTTACCATATGTGGATTCACTTTCTTATATTCTCTCCATAAATACCTGTCCTGGCCACCTTTTTAGATGGGGTATGTGGTTAGATGCAACTTTGTCATAGGCCGGTGCAGCAACCTCATGTTCTGGTGTTGGCAAGAACGTACACAAACATAAGGAAGTAGCTTTTGCCTTAGACAAGATGTTTTTTGTATTGTAGGCTGAACTTTTTTGGTTTCCATGGCACTTGAGAGAAGATAATATGTTGATTTAGGCCTGTTTTAATACGATTCACAGTAAAGAGTTGACTTCATTTAGTACCTGGACACACAGATATTATCTGATTCATGAGTGAAGAAGGAGTCCCTGGAGGCGAGCCAGGAACAGAACTCTAGGGTTTTTTTGGTTGATCATTTACATTTTAGCAAGGTACTACACAGTGAATGACCTTACTTCCATTCAGTGAAGGCAGATGATATTTTCTTATAGATTTTGATCAATGTGATGGAAAAAGTTTAATGTTTCTTACTTTATGGATACAAAGTCTCTGAGGAGGAATGGCAGGACAATTAAAAAAAAGATTTTTCATGTTCGAATGGCTGGAAAATCTGAGCCCAGAGTTTTTGAGAGTTGGGGGAAAAAGGAGAGCTTAAGAGTTAAAAATATCATTATCCTTCTGTGCATGTTTCTTGTCTCAGCAAGTTCAAAAATCTGCTATTTAATTCCATTTAACTTACCACATGCAGCTAATATTCCCCTCTGAAGTGGCTGAGAAGATGTGGAAAGAAAATCACCAGATGCTAATTCTGTATTACTAACTGATTATGTCTGCTGAAATCAAGGTCCAGAGAATTTTTTACTCTGGATGTTAACAGAAGAACAAAATTAGTATTCATATTTCCTTTCTTCATTTTGTTGAGATCCACCCTTGCACTGTATCTTTTCCTTTTTCCTACAGGTCTGACAAAGAACTTCTGCTCATTAGGACTGACAGCCTCAAGACTCTAAAGTCCTAAGGCTACAATTTATTCAGCAAATCCCTTCACCACAACGTCTAAGAGGATCTTGGATGCTTAAATCCAAGACAATCTGATTATATCAGACACCTTATTCCCATCTAGCAACTGGTGGGCATTCACTCTATATTTCTGGCGTTGAGAAGTCCCTCCCATATGAGTTAAGCTTATGTGGCATGTATGTGTTTTGGGTAGGACTGGATAAGGGATTTCCCCTCAGTCATGGAAATCCAGAGCTTGGATTCATCTCACCTCATGTAGAGCAAAAATTCAAGCACTTAAGTTAGAAACCTCTCTGGGTAGTCAGTGGAGAGAGAGAAGCATAGGATAAGCTGTCATACATGGATGTAACAATGATATAAGCCCCTGGCACAACTCTGCTTCTTTCAGAACCTTAGGCACATGCATCTAAAAATGGGTAGGCTAAATTTGAAATTAATGCCAGGTTAAGCATTCAGAGAGATGACCCTGTTCTGTGTTTTAAACAAATGCATCGACAACTGCTTTCGGTCCACGGAAGTTTGACTGGGTCTACACAGAGCAATGAAATGCATTGACACGAGACTTTGCAAATGCAGCTCAACCATTTTATTTCACATGACTGTCCCCCAAAGAGAGAAAATACATGCACACTTATTTTCTTTATTTGACAAATCTTTAATTAGAAAATCAGTCTTTTCTTTATTATAAAATTTCACAGGCTGATAAATCTTAGTAGGTTATAGAGAGAATATTTTTTCCATGAACCTAATATAAAAGTGAAAATAAATAACAGCATTCATCAGATTCTCTCTCCCCCCCTACTATGTTACCTATTACAAAAAATCCTATAATCCTCAATTTTTATTTAAAAATCATAGATGTATATTGCAGCCTTTTATGACTTGAAGGGATTATATTAATAGTTGATGATTTATTAAGCATTTTCTGTGACTCTGACTGGCAGGAGTGGAAACGCAGCAGGCTTGGATCTAAACCCATACATGGAATTTTAATGTTCTGAACTCAGCAAAACAACTATCTGCAGGGGAGCACATATAGTCAAATTTAATGATTATAACACTGTCTTTTAAAAAAGAAAAATCCAAGTATTCATTAGCATTAAAACATTAAAAATAATTACACAGTAAAGCTTCCAGTTTTTCATACAGTTTTTGTACCAGAGTGCTGCTAACATTGTGCTGGTGTGTTGTGCTGTCTATGAGGTGTGGTCGTGCCTATGAACCAGGACTCTCCAGCTGAACACCGTAGGGCTTCCATTCACACGAGACTGGCATGAAAAGACTTTGACTAAAGGCGCAAGACTGTAACCTGGACGTTTTTATAGAACTGCATTAAATGACATGACCACTACTGAACTCAACCATGCACTGACATGAGAGGGTACTTGAAAAAAGCCCAAAGTTCTTTTACGGTATGTTTGCAAAGCAGCTGCTTCCCTGGAAAGAGGTGTCCAAGTGATGAAATGAAATCTCATGTGAAAAATGAACGTACAGTATCTACATTAACTTATGCTCCTCATTAAAATTATGAACGGTTTATCATTTGTATCTAATTAATAGAATGGAGTCTAAAGTCTGGGATTTTGTATCTATTTTGCATAGTCCATTTCATACCCGGTATTTTCTTGCTTGCATGATTAGTGTCTAAGAGAAACAGTTAAATAAATACACAGTCATTTGCATAATGTCACAGTTTATTTAAAGCATTTTGAAGCTGAAATGATGAAAAGACGACTGGGTAAATTACTTGGCAAACTGCACATAATTTATTACTACACTGAGTAAGTATATTGCACTGTCTAAAATAGTCACTGTTAAATTACCAACTTTTAGAGACTGTCTAGAAAATTTCCTGTGATTTTGCACCCCCCACCCCCCATGCTACAAATAAATATACAGTTTTAAGTCTGGATTTTAATGGAAGCCCACTGAAAATAATTAATTGTTGTCATCCCAAGGTCAGGATCAGCAATGATTATAGCAATAATGCAGCTCTTCGTGTTAAACACTTCATTGCTGATTCCCCTGTATGTATCCACACCTCTTCTGAGGTGGATTCGTCAACACATTCTCTGATTTCTCTCTCAGCAGGCTTGTTCCAAAGCCCACTGATGCTCATAAAAATATTCTTCTTGTTACTAGGCTTCAGGCAGGTCTCATATGTGCCTCATCCTGATCTTTGTAGTTTTCCTGCTACTCCCTGGGAATAAAGTTTGCTAGATATTTGGCTGTACTCATTGTTCTGTCTGTTGGCTGCCATCCTCAGAGGAGATGTACTCCAAAGAAATCACTTCAGAATCACAGAGGATTTATTCACCTCACCTCTGCAATGTCAACATCTATGCCTGAACTAGACCTCTCAAGCTTCCTTCCTCATCAACAGAAAGAAGTAGGTACTTTTAGGGCACAATTCATTTGTCCTGTTTTTTTTCACCTTTGTTAGGATATAATGGATTGTGCCCACGAAATGCCTACTTCCATCTCTTGGCCAAACATGGGCTCTACAAATGTCCTTATTTTGGTCAGAATGTTGTCCCACAAACTGTGGGACAACAAGAAGAATCCCAAGCTCTCATGTTGGAGTCTTGGTTCATATTTATATTCTTGGGTTGGAAGTTTTAAAAGCAGCCATCACTTGTTGACTCTGATCAAGGTCAGGCAAAGTTTAACTGCAGAAGCCAGTGAGGTTGTTTAGCTCAAACATACTGAAAAGTCTGATTTTAACACTTTTCAGGAAACTGCTACCTTGAAGTTGCACATCGGTTCCTAACCACATGATTTGCTGGAGGATGAATTGGTCTTAGCTGAGAAAATACAGCTGGATAGGAGATTCCATCAAGAAAATAGAATGAAACTGGGATCTTTTTTTTTTTTTGCTAACTAATCATCAAAAGAATCAACATTATGGTGTGCAGGTGCTTTGGCTAAACATGTAGATGCATTTCAAGCTCTTCCATGTGTTTCAAAATGCTGAATGTTTCATAACTAGAAAGACTGTATACTTAAAAAACCGTAAGACAAATCTTATATATTGGAACTTTTGATGGTAATGAGACTGAAGTTTGGGCTTCATTGTGCTGGTGTTCAATTTCAAACATGAAATTGAAGAGTTCTGAGTTCAGAAGGTAACTTCATGTAATAAATACAACACTGTCTTGCTTCCTAATTTATGTCCTGAAATTCAAAAAGAGCAAGGAAAGGTCAAAATAAAATAGATCAGAAAGCATGGCATCATCTCCTCTTTGTCCTGAAGATATCATTAATAATTGAATAGATATTGGGAAAGATTTGGACTCAAAATATAAGATTGATGGAAGTGATATCACCGTGGGGATTATGCTAGCATTTGTCCTTGTATTGCTGTTCAGTCTATCTACCTCCATATACAAGACTGTGGTCACTTATATTTCAGTCAAGTAATACCAAAAATTTTGGAAACATCCCACTCTTGTCCCCCCTGCAGCTGAAGCAAAAACCTGCTGAAGTCAAAGGGAGTATTTCCAACAGTTTCAGGAGGCTGTGGAGCAGTCCTCAGTGCAAGCAGGTGAAATACAAATCGTGACACAATGAGCAAAAGTGGGAGCCTGTATCCAAAAGGACTCAAGTCTTAAAAGCTGTCACGTAACTAATCCTCTCATAAGCTTTTGTAGGACTCAAAACATTTCATGTTCATATACTCTAGTGATGGTCATGGCATGAAAGTGTGCATAGAGCCTTATAAACAGCTGTTCAACAAGCACTAGACACACTACCCTTACGAGAGTATAATCTGAATGATTTTACTTAAACACTGGACATTTTAACACTCAGTGGCAACTAATATCGGGAAATGCTGGAGCACAGAAACAGAAAAGGAGGAGGTCCTCCGTTATGGTTTGCATTGCATTCTGTCTGAATGGTGCATGAGACGTCACACTTTGCAATGCACGTGCTGAGAAAGCAGAAACATTTGCTGATTCATACTGTAAATTTTCATCCTCATGGAGCAGGAACTAAACTCTGGGTCATGAGATAGTAGAATCTATCATTTGATTACAAACAGCTGTTTAAATATATATACACACATATAAAATAAATTAATCATTTATTTACACTTGGCAATAAAACATGAGGTTCCTCATCCATTATTTATCTCTGCACTGGAAAACAAGAACAGGGATGCAAAACTTGACTGAAACTTTGCTTGCTTGTAGTGTAAAACACTATGTTCTGAAATGAAATCCCTGGTGTCCTTCCTCCCTTAAATTTTGGGCCAGAACAATCAGCAAAACTTCTGCACAGATGGGAAAACACATGGTACTCCTTGCCCAGGCTTTCAGGCAGAGAAGAAATGACATCTTGCTCCTTTATTTTTGCTATCATTTTTTTGCAGTTTTATTGAGCAGTCTAATTCCACTTGTCACAAGAGAAAACCTAAGACGATTATGAAAGTAAGAGGGAGATGTGAGGGCTGAATCTCTGCTCAATTTTTTTCCCCACAATAAATCCATTGTATATCTGTTAACTTAAATTTTACCAATATTGAAGCGCCATCACATAGGTAGTACAGTGTGGGAGATTTCATGGGCAACTATTACCAGCACTGTCTCAATATTTCTTCTGCCTCATTCTGCGTGTCTTTATCCATCTGCCCTCCCCAGACCTGTAGCTGCCTTGGTGCAATCTTTGGGGTTTTTTTGTTTCAAGAGAGCCTAGACAGCAGAGCCCTATGAGCTCTGCTACACAACTAATGGTTCAGCACAAACCAGTTTCTAGTCCTTGGAAATGGTGTTTTATCAACACTTGCTTTTCTTACAAATTGGGGTGACAAGCTGGATTTTACTATTACTACTGTGATTTACTATTTAGCAATTATTATTATTAATTTTATTCTTAAATCCTGAAAGAGATGGATTTATAAATATTTCATTTTAGTGTGTTTGAAATGGGATGGAGCATTTTAATATTTGTGCCTCACAATATTTCATTTCAGTTTGTTGAACTTACTGAAATTCTTTCAGTTCTTGTCCTTGGGACATTTTACTATATTTCCCTGTCACGGCACACTGCCCTCTCTTAGGCATTATACTTTCAGCATCCTGACTGGCTCAGAGGTGGGCTACCTCTCCCACAACGTCAACACAATTCCCCTGGGATCCGATGCTCCTGTGACCCCTTTCTTATGGGGGGCTTATAGATACACCACCCTGGCACCCCATGAGATGTGCCATTTGACTGTGAAGCCTGACCAATACATGGTGGAGAAACAGACCTTTGTACAATAACTCTTACAAGATACTGAAAATCATCAGCAAATGGGGTTTAATGCTGAGCTGACGTTGAGGAGACAGGTTACTGTGTTTGATTTGGGAAATCTTACCAGCTCTGCTCATGGTTAAAAGCCTTGATGGGAGCTGAAACTCCACTGCTGCCTTGAGAACTTGACAACAGCTCAACTAAGGAGTCTTCCCACCTGTGGCCACTGTATTTAGTATTTGATCTTTGTTCAAACTTTACACAGAGAAAACTTCATATGTTATGTTGCTGCGTGCAATGTGATGTAAGACATACCTACGATAAACAAAAACTTAGCTCTCAGCACCTCTTTACACAAAAATTGGCCTTGACTGTGTGCAAATACACACGCAAGATGTTTACACACCTCTCTCAGGGCAAGAGACGTTTATACTGCCAGCAGATAAATAATTGTATCCTTCTATGCAAAAAAGGTTTTCAACAGCTACCAAAGCAAACCTGCTTTGTCCAGGAGAACCTTGTTTCAGAGTTAGGCAGAGTATTCGTCCTTTACTTACAGCCATGCAGAAGTGTTCATGCTAATGTAACACCATGGGCATTGTGCAAAAGCCGAGAGATATGCACATTGAGGAGCACATGAATATCTTTCAAAGAGGCATAATCTCTCACAGGACAAAATAATTCTGTGTACTCACTAAGCACAACTCCTCACAACTCCTTCAAGAAGCGGCTCATGCAGATTAACAGTTTAACAATGTCCTCTTACTCTGTTGCTATATCTACCCTCCTACTCTGTTGCTATCTACTGTATCTTCCTTCACCTCCTCAATATACTCTTCACTGCGTTATCTGGCATTTCACACTTTATCTCTGCTTTGGCTACATCAAGGCATTATTTTTCTAGGACTGTCAGCCCATCAGTTTTCACAGCTACTTAGATCACATAAAAAGAAAGAAATTTCTGATATGCTCTTACCCAAAGCCTCAGGTCTGGCTCTTCACATACTCTAGAAATTCTGAATTCTTTTGTTCCTATTGATCTTAGAGAAATTAATGGTATCTGGACATAATAAACAAAGAGCAACACACCATATCGTAAGTTTTCTCTCTGCCATTCCTGATGACCCTGTGGATGTATTTATTGTGCTGTCAAGTTTCTCAGATGCCTGTGGTCTGCACAGTCCCCTCATTTTTCACAGGTTTTAATTTGTGATGTTAATTATGCCAGAGATGCCTGTAGAAATATATGCTTGATAGTGGCTGTTGGTGTAGAACTAGTTTTTACCTTCTGGTTGCTTTATCTAATTTAACAGTAAGCTCCTATTTTGCTTTGCTTTGCTTAAAATTTATTGAGTTTCAGGTTACTGAAAAATTTACTCCGTTTCTTGGCTTACTCAGCTAAATGGGACTCAGTAACTTGACATTCTTTGCTCTGCTCTTATTTATGTAGTTTTCAGCTTCTGACATCAAGCATTCAGATCCAGTTGTTCCCAAACTTCAAAACAGAAGCCAGAAGCACAAATCATATATAAGGGCACAGTTTTACACCTAATCCCAAACTCTGCAGTGAGTGAAACCAAGTCCCCGGGTCCAGATTGTCTCCACTTGAGAATGACCTAAATGACAGTATGGATGCGATTCATTTCTCAGATAAGCAACTCTGTAATTTTAAGCTGTAATCCAAAGATTATGGCTGCATGCTGAGTGCTCTTAAATTACCAGTGAGATCTCTGAAACAATTCCTGATGACCTGAGATGTGTCAGGACAGCGCAGGCCACCTGCAGAACAGAGGGGAGGAGGGCAATGTGCTACCTGAATATTAAAAAGCCCTCCTTTGTAGGGGGTCCTTGCTTTAGCTCATGCAGGAGGGTCTTTTGTAAAGCGAATTTAATTCCTTCTCAACTATGTATGCCCCTTGCCTCCGCTCCACTTACATGCAATTTCCATTGTGTCCTGTCCATTTCCCAAAGCATTTTCATTTTGAGCATTAAAACTATGAAGTAATCAGGATTAAATTTTTGCTTGGATTTATCTCTGGAGTACAGATTTACTGTTTTTGAATAGCTGATCATGCAAGTGGGTCAGCTTGGGTAGAGCTCTATATAATGTGACTGATTTCAGTGAGTCTCTGTCTGGATCTAAGGAACAGGATTGAGATTTTCCTTCCCGTGAAGGTAGAGGGTTGAGACATCAAAGGAATTCCAACTAGATTTTATAAAAAGCCTCTTTAAGTTGACTTTACCTGCATCAGTAGTGG
This sequence comes from Harpia harpyja, assembly GCF_026419915.1. Classification (NCBI taxonomy): domain Eukaryota; kingdom Metazoa; phylum Chordata; class Aves; order Accipitriformes; family Accipitridae; genus Harpia; species Harpia harpyja. The sequence continues at coordinate 7,191,882 of NC_068954.1, forward strand.
AACCTATACCTTACATTATTAAAAATGAATGACTTTTTAAAAGATTAATACATTTTTAACAGGCTTTGCTTCCCATTTCCTTCTGCAAGGCACTCTTCAAAAGCAGTGAAACTTCTTTGGCCTATTTCAGTTTTATTTCTAGGCAATTTCACATTCTTTGGGTTCTCCCATTAACACTAGGATGGCCAGGATATTCAAGCACATGTAAGGATTTTTAAGTCCTTGATTAGATATCCCTTACTGGGTACAAAAGTGGTGAAAGTACAAGCTCTGAAAAATGGGCCTCTTGAAAGTCTCAGTTTGGGGACCTCCACTAATGAGGCAATATCAAAGGTGCTGTACAGCCAGGCTTTTCGAAGGCTTTGGAATGATGAAAGGATGCTTCTGCTAGATTTTTAAAAGCTCCTAAACAGTGATCCTCAATGGGAGCTAAGCACCACCTTTAGGTACAGCTTAAAAAATCTACCTCATTTCCTGACTTTTGTAGACGTTGGCCACCTTGGGTCATTAGTGCTTTATGGAAGTTGCTTACACTTTTGGCAGTGTTTCAAGGGGGTTTCTGTTACATTGGAACTTCTATTTTGGTTCAGCCACATCTGTTTTTAGCAAGTCAACACATGAGTCACATTTCCAGGAACCAGCTGTCAAGGGACTGCTTGTTGGACTTTATGAGCAGGAGATCCCTTACGCTTCTGCGGTCTTAAGAGAGCTATTCCTCTGGGAGTTCCTCAGAAGAATTAAAAATAGAAACTTGGCTAATTGAGAACATAAGTGCAAATTTATGCTATGGAGATGAGCTATTCTCAAGATGACCAAGGTGACATGGAAAAACTCTGCTGTTTAGAGGCTACTGCTGTAAAATGTCCCAATGAAGTCTTGAAGAAAGAAAGGCCACCTATGTTTGAATGCCAGGGGGTGAATTAAGTGCTTGAAAAATGACAAAATAATAACATACAGAAGTACACAAAAATCACATGCTACCAAGCTGTCAGTTGTTACCAATTATGTTCTCTTTAAACTGAGGCTTTTCCATTATAAGGATGTCAGAAAAAATTATGAAGTCACCCTTATTTGTATTCCATCCATGTACAAATTGATTTGGGGAAGAGTTTTAATGTTACAGTGCATTATAGACAGCAATGGGTACCTTTTCGTTTAGAAAGTTGTTTGTCATCTCTGTGGCTGAACATAGATGGGAAATATGTGCCAGTGTAACTGCAGTTTTATGATCACAGTTACGATCCTCATTTACAGCAATAGCCAAATCATCGCTGATAGCAGAGAAAAGGATTTCAATGAAAGACTAATTATTTTGCCTGGTGGATGTAGCACAGTACCTCCCAGAGGCAACTCTGATCTGAACAGTCTGTAAATATCAAACCTTGAATTTAGTTTCATTCAGAGCTCTCAGAGGTCATGCCCTGCTCTCCATTGACCTAAAAACCAAGGACAATGTTGTGGCTGAGCCTAACCATTACTAATCATGTCATGTACCGTAAGAGATGCTGTTGGTGTTGTCTTTCTTACCCCCAGCCATATTTCATAACTGATCACATAGGATATGCCTCGGGGGAAGGGGAAAAAGAAGGCTGAGACAGTAAAATGAAGTATGCAGCTCACCTACTGAGTCAGGGAGTTGAAACAGCCTATACATCTCCATCCATCACAAGCCTGTGATGCTATCCAGAGGGTACAGGGTCTATGTCGGAAGGGGTGACTTGACTGGTTTGGGGTGTTTGAACCTCTGTGTAGGAGGGAAAGATGGATAGGAAGGCTGTAGAAGACACCAGGAAAGTGGAGACATAAAAATAACCAAGACTACAGCCAGACTGGGAGCATGGTTCTGAAAAATGCCTATGGGAAACTTCTTGGTTTGAACCAGGGGAAAAGAGGGGACTTTCTGGGAACCAGAGAAGCTTCTGCCTGCCAGGAGGCAGCGTCTTTTGCATGCCTCGTAGGTGAAAGAGGAGGACACTGAAGAAATAGCTGAATTCTTTATCGATTTCTCCTGCCAACAGAAATGACTGCAACCTCTGAAATTTGGATAATTGCCAGGAAGGGAAAGAAAAAAAGAAAATTAAAGCTCTAAAAATAGATCTACTCCTTTCAGTTTCTATTAATCTTTTTGTTGGCTGGTGTTAGACATTATATATGTAGGAAGGGAGTGAGTTTTCTCTTGCCTTCTGCAGTTGTAGATTTACTAATATTCTGAGGGCTGTGGACTCCTTCAGAGACACTTTCTTTTAAGACGTACTCTGAGAAAATGATAAGGACTGTGAACTTCCAGCCATTTGTTGAGACATATTTGTAAGCATCTTTGAAAGAAAATGCTGCATAACTCTGAAACTCTCTATTCTGAAAATGCTTCAGCCTGGAGAGGTTTTCTAGAATAGCAGTTCTGTATTGCTGCAGGTGCATGTTTTATTGAGTAGTCCTAAGAAAGCAGATGTTTAGCAGTATTTTTCAGGGATTTGTTCAAATCTGTTTCTGCTGACCTCTGCTGAGACCATTACTTCAAACATAAATATTTATTCCTTAACTATCATGACTTTGAGCCGGCACAAGAAAGCACTGGCTTCCCAAAATCTCGTGGCCCTTTGGCACAGAAGGCAATAAAAAGTCAGGTGAAATTTGAGCTGGTCCACACACACACTCAAGGGATTATATTTTGTCAACTACTTAGAGCAGACTGTGATCTGTACAGTATGACAGAACAGAAGCAGAGAGATATGAGCCATATTTACCTTATCTGCGGATAGAAAAAATCCGAGCCTGATGTATATGATCAGTTGTAAGTCCTAAGCTTCAAATTTACAGTTATAGTTACTTGATCATTATCTTTGACATTATTTCCTCAGCAAGAAAACCCCTTAGATAGAAATTTTCAAGTCTAACTGAAAATCTGGTAAAACAGGCTCCAGCATGACATGAACTGAAAAGAAGGCACTTCAACAAATTCTGATTTGCTCTGAGTTATTTCCTTAGCTTTATCAAGTGTACTCAGAAACATTTAGTCTTCTAACAAGAAGCCAAGAAGAAACAGCAGCATGGTTATGATATGGCTGTTTCTTTGTATTGCTAAATTTCATTTTTAGCTTTATAGATTTTTTCCCTCAACCAAGAACAAAGCAAATCCCATTTGCATCTGGTCTTTATTGCTGCCTTAGAAGGAATTAAATCTCCAGCTACTTACAGTTCAATAAACTCCTCAAATCCTGCGTAAACAAAATGAACAAAGCTCATAAGCACATGCTTCTCTCCCGCAGACGCCAGTGAGATGTGAGCCTGTGCTTGAAAGATATAAGCAAAAGTAGGAATATTTATGCTTGTAAAGCTATGCCAGGTTAGAGATACCAGTGTTAATTGTAGAGGATCTGTGTAAAGGTACTGGTTTGATTTTGAAAATGGAATAGTTGTGTTGGTGTGATGTTACTCACATGATAGCCTTATTTCTGAGCAGCAGTGATGAGCTCCAGCACAGTGCCATGCTGACACAGCTTTGCATCTATGCTTGCAAAGTTGCCTTGTCTTCTCACCACTGCAGCACTACTCAGTGTAGAAAGAGTCTCTGCAAGGCTATAGGTTTGCACAGATTTTGAATTCAGTAAATATATTTCCTTGCAGACTGTAGGATGAGTCTAAGTAAACTATCCTTATATTAGTCAGTGATGTTTCTTCTACTTTATGCCCTGATTTGGCTATTTCCAGCTTTGTCAAACTTGAATTGAAGGCCCAGTGGTTGCAGCTAAAGTGATAAGCAGTAATGCTATCAGCCATGCAGAAAAAGGGATGTTTCAGGACCTTGGTGTCAAGTTTTAAGAACTATTAAGAGTTACTCCAGGGAAGTGTCACTGCTGGGAAGCCCCTGAGACCAACTTCAGGAGCTTTCACAGAGCGCAGGGGAAAAGCTGCTGTAAGGTGTGATACAGCGCTGATTGCAAGAAGCAACGACCGCGTTGTGAGACTGAGCTCCTCTGCTTGCTCCTTCAGCTCAAGGGGACTGAAGACTTTCCACACCACATCAGTGATTAAGCTCCTAAAATGCCATTGTTTTGAAAATGGAGGAGAAAAGATGCGAACAATATGTGGCCTTTGCTCCTTCCTTCCAGCCCCTCAGTACTCTGGTATCCAGTTCTCCAAGTATCCAGTTCTCCCAAATCACACAAAGCAAGATCATTTTTAGGATGAAGGTAAAGGGCTTGTGCCCTGGATCTTGAACTCAGTGTTTTTGTGTTCCTTTGTCAGGAATCGGATGGGTTTCCAATCTCTTCAGCTGAAGAGTAGAAGAGATTGCAATGGTTCTGAATGAAAATGTAGCAGATGCCCAATATCAGCACAAACTTACACAGTTGATAACATCCAGAATAGAGACGACCTCCTTATCTATCATAGTTCAAGAAGCGTTATGGGATTCCAATTTAATGTGATAAAATGACATCCCAAACATGAAATTCTAAAGCCATCGCTCAATGATTATAATTAGCCCATGGCAAACTGCTCTAAATACTAAAGCAACTATAAAAGGTGAAATTTCTCTTAATCAGCAAAGATGCAGAAAATGTGTGAGACTGACTCAGGGCTGGGAAGGCTCCAATTAACCTGGCCCAGATTGAGATGATTAGGAGGGCAGCTCCAATTGTGTAAAGGATGTAAAAACTCTTAGTGTGGTATTAGGTCTTGTAGTTTTCCATGCCTAGGCCTGTTCTTCAGTGCTACCTTCAGGCACATCATTTGTTAACATAAAATCATTTCCTGAACTGGCTGCCGAAAACCAGACCTAAATCCAGCAGACCCTGATGATACTCTGCAAACCTTTTTGGATATCAACTCTTTCAGTGAGTATGATCTGTACAGCAGTTTTTCTGCCTGGATATCACACAGTCCTGTTCAAGCTCTTGTTCAATACTATTGCAGGGAAGTCTAGACCACAAAGATTGGTTAAATTACCACCACAGACTAATAAAAAGCAAGAAACCATTTCTTTCCATATAGTGGCACCTTGTGGACACACCACCTCACACTGGGTCTCTGATCATTGCGTTGTAGTTGCAAAGCTGCTTAGCCTGGACTGATCTTACACCTAACAAATTCAGTGGCTGCTTCTCATTGACTTCAGCAAGGGAAGATCATGCCACCTCCTTCAGATTCACACCACGGGAGTACTGACCTGTCCTGTCCTGCCAATCACTATACAAAACCAGAGTGCTGCAATGTGTGTGAGAGCCACAGTTTAATTTAGTTTTAACAGCAATAGCATAGTTACTACTGATAATCGGGGCAAAGGGGATTTCTGCACCAGCCAATCACGCAGGCACTTACTCAGCTTCTCAGAAATGTTTTGTTTGCGTCCCATACTCTAAAACTCAGGTGTGTCTGTATGAGCTGAAGTCATATCTCTGAAATGCATCTGAGGAAAGAGCAGTAAGTAGTTGAATTCCTTTAAAGGAGAAATGGAGAAATAGCCATCAGCACAATTGCAGCATTCCCAAGTAAAATGTACATTACAGCTAAAAATCCCAAAGTGATCATGAATGAGATGGGCAGAGTAAAATATGCTAAGTTTTTTTCTAATCTCTAATGCTTCTATATGCACCCACAAACAACCAGGATATAGGTCAGCTCATTGCAGATGATGGGTTCTTGTAGCAGCACCACCAATAATGGTTCTGAAACATTTCATTTGCTGTAAGAAACTATGCCAAACCTTTGAGTTGCAGGACCATATACATGCTTTTGGTACATGATGTGATGAGCTCATAGAAACTTCAAATGCTAACAACCACTGCATGATTTCTCCGTATGCTGCCGTGAAGATACCACCTGTCCTTCACACTACAGACTGATTGCTGATGTGTGTGGGAGAGAACCAACATCTCATGACAAATCTAAGGTCCATCAATCAACACACCACCAAAATCCATACGGATCCAATGTTGAGAGTACAAGGGAGTTATTTTCGGGAATAACAACAATGAAAATGGACATTTTTTTGGCAGAACTAAAACTAAAAAGTCAATCTGCATTAAAAAAAGGAATTAATTGAAAATCTCATTAATTGGTGACAGTTTAACTTTAGCAGGTCCAAAATTATGTATTTATTTTTTTTCATATTCAAATCTGTGTTTCCTTTTATTTCTCACAATAAATTGATCTGCATTTACTTTTAGTTTTTCAAAAATTACAAATAAAAATAACTGGAACTATATTATAATTATTATTTTTAGACAAGAACTGGCTAAAATTCTGGAATGAGAACTGTAGTTTTCAGTACAAATTGAGCAAAGACTAGAAATAAGCTGCTACAAATGACTAGAATACAGATTGGAACAACTGTCTTTATCACTGGAGGGCAGTATAAGTACCAATATAAGCTAAAATAGCAAAACCCCAGTATCCTCAACTAAATGACTTTATCTACCAGAACAGTAATTACTGATTCTTTATAGAGGCCAGCAACAAACAAGAGATCCTGCAGACGGCAGGTCAGACCTGCCACTGAAAGACAGAAAGACAGAAAGACAGTTTTCTTGTCATCAATTTTTCTTTATCATTAAAATTTCCCAGACCAAACCTGGGTTGGGAGGGAGAAAAACTTTCCATGGCCAGAGAGCTTCTGGAAGTGCAATTTGTTTGCAAAATTCATATTGAGCTTTTCTCTAATTTTAATAGCAAATATAGAAGCCCTCATCATGTTACGGCTACTACCAAACTTGAATGCAGTCCCAAGCCTTTGGGGTATCTCTTTTGTAGCCAGGCATACACCACCCTTCTTTCCTGGAGGTCAGCAGAGTTTAAAGGCTCAGTGGTTGAAATGAGACTCTAACTGTTTCGTTTGCAACATGCACAGAAAGCTTTGTCAAACTTTTCTGTTCTTGGCAATGAAGAGGAAAATTTCATGCCACAGTTCTGGGCTACCTTTTCTTAATCATAGCAATCTATGAAGTTTCTGGACTAGGCTTTACTTAGAAAAGAGTGAAAAAAGCACTTTAATTCTCTGGGGTACCTCTGTTTGGGTCAAATTTGCATCCTCCCTCATGAAAGCGAAACTAGCACAGAAGCAACACAAGTAGAAATGGCAGCACCTGGTTCAGGTCAGGAGAAATAAGGTTGACTTCCTCTGGTAGCATGCAAAGCCAGAGCCTCTGAGGCAACAGTAGCTCTCTGTTTAATTCATCTTGGCTGATGTGAATGTCTAGTCCCAGGTAAGACTGTATAAGTAGATATGATATAATCAAGGAAAATTCTTTCCTGTTTCCCCTTCAAATAAATCTGTCAGAAGAAGAAGAAGAATGGAGAAAATTGTGTACTTTACACCAAATCAATTACATCAAATGAAAAGAGAAAATGGAAGAAAAAGAAAGAAACTCTTATGGCAATATTAGTAATTTGGTTGGTTAAATATTTCTGGTACGACAGCCTTAAATCAGACACAGAAACTTGAGGACAAAGTCCTCAGTAGGTAAGGAAGTGTGCTTCACTTGCAGCTATACGATTCAGGCTGACATATTAGCTGAGATTCTTGGCTGTACGTGCAGGAACCGTTCTGATAAGCTAATTAGCCTGATTTCCAGAAGAGCCTGTGCAATGGATTGACAAGAGGGTATTTGAGATTGGACCAGCACAGATACATTGCTACAGCTGTCTATTGTGTAGGTTGCAGTATTTGGTAGTCCTGAATTTCTAGGCAGTAACTTGGTAAATTGCTGTAGTATGACTAGTGATTTGCAACATGAGCTGTACAATTTTGATGACAAATAATATTTCAACTGAAGTAATTTCATGACTTTTGCAGTTCAGCTGAACATCCTCAGTATTATTCCACTAGCATGTGTTTTTTGCGGTTGATATTACCCATGTTTGGCAGTGGAGATATTTTGCAGCTCAAAGACACAATAGAGTTACCACTTCACCACGTGAGATGACAACTAGCCACTTTCTTTTCACGGAAAGTTTCTCCAGCAACAACTAGCAGAGGCAGTTTTCTAGCAGTGTCCTTTTTCAGTGCCTTTTGGGGCCACTGGCTGGAAAACTCACCTGGGGAAATGGTGATTGTTTTAGAAACGGAAAATAAGTGTATCTGTGGAATATAGCCTGACAAAGACGGACAAGTCTAGATCCTGGATCAGGTGCCCTCTCCAATATGACCGACAAGGTCATGTCCTCTGATGCTGCACCATCCCCTCCTTTTCATCTGAAAGGAAAACAACTCCATGAGTAAGGACAGAGGCTTAGTCCAGTAGGTTCCCTCTAGACAGGGTACCAAGGACCAGGACTTCAGGCTACAGCCAGAAACTTCAAGGCAAAACCTAAAGGTTACCACTTCCACTTGATGGGGGAAATGTGAATGAATGTGCAATATATTATTAAATGTGTCCTTCTAAGCTCAGTCGTTACTCGAGGGCCTGCGAGATGCTCATGCTGGTACCTCCATTATCAAGAGCAAGAGAAGCGATAGGACGGAGGCAGCGGCAGATCTCGTAGCCGTGGGGCAGCACTGAGCACAGTGTGGGCAGGTTCCCTCAGGCTTCCCAGAGATGGTCAGACAAAACTTGAGAAAACCCTGCCCTGTGCCTTTGCACTGGAAGGGCTTGAACTCCCAACTTCAGCTGCGGGAAGAGGAGCTGAGAGCTACGAGGGTTGCGGAGGAGAGGGGAGAAACCTGAACGTGAAAGCGCGAGAGAACTTGGTGAGAAAGGAGCTGTTGGCATGAGCAGCTGGTGAAGAAAAGAACTGCATTATGTCCTATAGAGACCATTATCTAGTCAGCTCTGTCTGGGAAATTGAAACATTTGGTTGCATTTAGCATAGCTTCAGGGCAGCTGTAAATTGTCTATCTGAGGATAATGTGTAAGGGACCATATGCCAGCACAGGGTTGCCAGTTCCCTGACTCTGACCCACTCTTCCCAAGCCCTGAAATGCCCGGCACCTCTTGTGAGGACGAGGGGCCAGTTCCCGGTGCTGCCCAAGGTCTTAGCTCCACATTTGCTCTTAAAAATAAACCTGTTCATTTCCTCTAAAAAGAAACGTAGGGGAACAGGCACCTGACAAAATAGTCCTGTAATATGCATTAATACTGAATATCTTTCTACTAAAGAAAGGGAAAATTCTAATATTTAACAGTAATATATTTTATTGAAGATTTCAGTCTTTCAAAGACATAAGTATTTGGTATAGAATTTCAAGCTCAGTAAAAGGATGTTATACAAATACGGTCATGGTATAATCTTGAAAATTATTAACAGTTTTCAGCAACAGGGGAGGTTTACGAGGGAGGAAAATCAATATTGACTTATCATGTTTATTTGTAGCATAGTAAAGTTGCCTACACCTGAGAAATTCCAGTAATTAAACACCTAATGCTAAATTAATACAAAAAAAGGTTAAGCAAATTCTGCAGCTTAAAGGGAGATAGAAAAGCTGACCATTACAAGCTAAAAAAAAAAAAGAACAAGCATTACATTAAAATAGGGTGCAAATGAACATAAATAACAGTTAGAAAAAATGACCTTCATCTTCCCTACAGTACTTGCTTAATTCAGGCCTTTTTGTAGTGACTCTTGGCTGCTCACAACTGCGTTTTGTAATGCTTCAGTCACTCAGCTGCCATCCTGGAGCCCTAATCACTCATCTTAACCCCCCAACAAACAAAGTGAACAAACTGATTATTGCCTATCACCTGACAATTATTTCTCAACGTTTTCATTGCAGTTACAATAAACAGAGATGCGTCAGAGGGATTAGTCTGACCCCACTTTAGACACGTGCTCTCAAGTATATGAGTTAGTTATCCTAGGCTGTTCACCAGCTCTGGTAGCTGCCATCAGATGCGTGCAAGGGCCCTCATCCTAAAGTAGCTATCTATCTGAGCTGGATGAATTGCAGTACCCATTTCTCTCCTTTGACTATAGCCTAGGAGGGGACATCTTTGATATCTGATTTTTACACGTCCCTTTCCATCTGGTCATGTGCTTCTGTAAAGTATTGGCTACAGACATTACAGGGGAAGACTTATTTCATGAAAAACACTGTTTGTCATTTGACTCTTAAATGCTTATAGTGCCTGTGTTTTTACCGAGCTTATGTTTTAGGGCAAAGTTTTTAAAAAAGCATTGTTCTTGTAACAGAGATCAGTTACACCAAACCTTTTTAAGGGTGTTGAGGAAATGTCTGATTTAACACCCTCTGTCTCCTTTTCAGATTAGAATATCTGCTTATCCCAGTCCTCAGACTGGCAAAGACTTATGGACATATCTTTATATACATCCTGATGGCTCCACTGAAGCCAGAGGGATTATTCACAATGTTTACAGCTTGGCAGTTCCATCTTTTTTTTGCAGGAGTGGGGACTTGATTTCTTTTCCTGGTGTACGTAAGTGTTCCTCACCAGATGCAGCCCAAGGTCATGTATAGCATGATTCTCCACTTGTGCCCCGTTCATGTCACCATTCACATTTAATTTAATTAAAAAGCAATAGATGATGCCATGTCAAGTTTTACACTAGGCACAAAGCCAGCTTTTCTTTTCTTTTTTTTTTTTATTGGCAAAGCTGAATTTAACTTCATCGAGCAATTCCTCTCTTATCCATAATAGAAGCATATCAAGAACTTCAGAGTATCACTTGAAAGAAATAATGAGTTATGTTAAATGAAAAGTTTCATTTTTTCTTTTAGAAATGAGCTTTAACATCATAAAATACTGTATTCTCATTTTGAGTCAAATATCTTGTTATTTTTCCAGGAAAAGTGCTCAGCAAGGCTTTGTTCTTGCCTGAGTGTTGCATGATAGTAACAAATCACTAAAATGTCCCTGAGTTGTCTCGCATCAGGGAAAGTGAAACCCTGAAAAATATATGTGCTTGGCACGGTCTTTCTACATATTGTGAAATTGCTACTATAATTGTAGGATTTAGTATGTTATGGGGAAAAAGGCCTTTTCTTTTAAGGCCTCTTTTTCTGCAAAGCTCATATTTAACTTGTAGCACAGAGATAAGTACATCTTTATTTAGCTCAGTACTTAAACACATGCTTAAATTTAAAGATGTCCCAGTCCATGAGACTTAAGAATTTGATTAAAGTAAATCATTTACTTGAGTGCTTTGCCAGATTAAGATCTTCAGAAGTAAAATACCAGTATGAATATAGGCTGCATTGCTGTTTGAAGTTATAACTTTGCTAGTAAACCAAGCAATGTCAGGAGTTGCTCTGTGGCTCCGAAGGAGGCTGGCATGGCCTGTCAATGTCCGTACTATTAAACATTCCTGTAGACTAAAAAACGGGTAACTGTAAAGAAGCCATCTGGTGGGAATGGTCCCTGGGCCATGCCAGCACCCAGACTGTGCCCAGGAATTGCTGGGGATAGTGTTGGTTTTCTGGACCAAAGCTGTGCCAGGGACTTCCCTAGATATTTAATAGTTTTGAAGATTAAATTCCAGTACCTGTGTCATTACAAAACCTGGAATCACCTCTAAAAGTAACTGCCTTGGTCTTAAGAGGTTGCACCCTAAGTTCTGTGCTTCAACTGACTTTATCATGCCCAGGGCTTAGATCAGGTTTCATGGTCATGTTCAGTAGCGGTTTATTTTTATATGCGTGGCTCTCTGAGGTAGTGAGAAGAGAACAAATTCTTGTTCAGGGCTAGATACTGTCACTGTTTAGGCTTTCACAGCTAGATGAGCCCTCCCTGAAGTTCTCACACAGGTACAATAACTGCAGCTCAGCTGGCACCTTGGTCACTCTTTGCTTTTCCACCTCACGGTGCAAAGTTGACCTGGCCGCAGAACTGAATTTTGCGACTACCTCTTCTTTTTCTGGAGAGGCAAAATCACACATGCCATAAATCCTACATATTTAGTATTTGGGTCTACACACCGGGAATGAGGGCCTATGTCTGAATAGGTACATACTAACAAACACTTCTGCTGTGCCAGATGCTGCAAAATCTCCCTTGACATGGAGTTTAAACCAATGGGGTTTCCTCCAAAAGAAAGTCTGCTTCTGGCAGACAGGATGTTTTTGTAGGTCAGGGATTATCTTTGGTGTGATAAGTGTGAAAAAATTCAGTCCTTATTGATGAAAGGAAATAAGATCAGAGAAGCATCATAGCAAAATTGCAAGAGAAATAGAAAAAAAAATGTTTTGGACCAAGATTTCTCTATTCATGTCGACTTTTACTCTCTATTCAATTGACATGTCTATTCAAATTCCCATGTAAAAAATTTCTATCCATGACTAAATCTACAATATTTCATATCCTATTCTCAAATGGCTTATTGAAAGAAAAGTGATGCTTTTTGTCCTTTACGGAGGAACTCAGTGCAACATCCAACATACAGCTGGGAAGCAGTCTTACAGTAGAGGACTGCCACACTGCCTTACCTTGGGATATATCCCTTCTCCAGCAAAAGTTGTGCTAATCTGTTCATGATTTTAGTACATAAGCAGGGTAGGCTCTGATGTGTGCTCAGGAGAACTCTGCAGCTGATATTGCCAAAATAGTGGTGTTGCAAGTAATGGGGAGACCATTATCAATCTGTGTTAGAACTACTGCCCAGAGTACCCAGCAAGCTGAGGCAGAGGGGTTGAAGTTAAGCAGGACACTGTCGAGGTACCACCAATTTTTCTCTAGTTAAGGCTGTATCAACATTTCTACTAGAATACTTGTTTCCAGAGGCTTGTATAATTCAGCCGGGAAAATGTGCTCTGAACAGAAACTTGGCACAAAATGTTCCAAGCAGGGGCAATATTTTCTTTTTGAGGGCATGAAGTAATGCCTGTATTTTTTTGTTGCTGAGACAGAACAGCGGCAAAAAACTAGGCATTTCTATGATAAAAGCTGAAAAAAGACATGCCTACAGTAAAAAGAACCAGAAAGAGTAGAAGTTTATGAGATAAAAAGTGCAGAAATATGGAAGCTCAAGCTTAATTATTTTCTGAGTTTTCCTACAGACACTTCTCTGTCTGAATAAAGTTTTTAGCTATTTGGGTGCTGTTATAAATTAGCTCATTCTGTACCAGGGTCTGTACTTTGATGCATCCAAGCATCTTCCATTTATTTCAACAGGGTTATGCTTTCAGACTTTTCAAAAATAAATAGGAAAATTTTGAAGAGGTTGAGAGCACACACAGAAGATTAAAGTACAAAGTAAGTTGAGCTGCAAAGGAAAGATAGCCTCAGGGAGCAGGAAAGAAAAACTTTATTTTCTTTAATGAGGAAGCAGGAAGAAAATGAGAATAGTGTTGTGGGCACATTGGTACGTCAGAGAGGAAACAAAGAAAGCAAGGAAAGATGAAGATCAGAACTGCTTCACATTTACTTGTTTTCAGCAGGATTTTGATTGTATGTCTGGGCAAGAAGGCCAGATCCCTGTGTTTGGCCTGAAAACCCACAACCCACCTCAACCTTGTGGTTAAGCAATGACATTTCGCACCACTATGGGTAGGATGAACATCCAAATGTCTCATTGGATCCTTTACTTTTAAGCCATGAAGAAGGTAGAAACAGTTGGGGAAAAGAAAGCCTTGAGGATTAAAAGGAAAGCCTTCCAGAAAAATTTCTTCTGCCTGACAGACATGTCCGAAGAAGAAGTTGCACCTCTCCAGCGTTCGGGAGATGAGGTGATGTGTGGGGCTCTGTAGTGAGAAAAGGGAATCCCTCAAAGAACACCTCTAAAAAAGCTCCTAAAATCTTCTTGGTCAGAAGTGTATGCCTGTGAGCTGCTGTGATCACAAATTCCAGATTACTCCTGGAGAAATTATGAATGCCAGCACTCAGTGCCGGATAGGTACCTCTGCATATCTCCAGGAGATTGTGGTGTTGCTGCTCATAAGAAGGCAGAGAGCAAACAACAGGGGCATGAAACACCTGTGTTTGCAGCATGGTGTGCACCTTTCAGCTCTCATTCAGAGCTTCGTCAGGTAAGGAAGCAGCTCTAAATTTCCTCCCCAAGGGTGTGAAACCCAAGATGGGATCCCTTCCTTGCTGTACATGGAGAACAGGTCATGGAGAGGCCCACGCTGAGGTGGGACAATCTGCACTCACTTGGTCTGTGACATTGCTTTATCGAAGCAATGGTGAAGAGAAGCATTTTAGATGATGGATGAGCTGCCTTCCATATTCAGTTTCCTTCCCTTTTCAAATGCATGATTGTTTGTGCAAGATGGTATGGAAGAAGAATCGAAGTTTTGACTGTCTAGAATTTGATTATGCTACCCTCCAGACAATGTTTCGCTTGGTTTCCACTTGACCTGAATCTTCTCAGATAGATAGCCTTAACATAGTTTTTTATTTAAAGCCTTGTTGGAGGATACGCTGCCTCTTTGTGAAGTATCCCTTTTCCCCAATGCTACAACATGTCTCTTGCTCACTAACTGCCTAACTTTGCTTCCTTTCAGTGTTTCCTAAGACATCAAATGAGAGCTTGAGGTACTCAAAAACCTAGTGTTGCAATGAAAAAGAACTTATTAAAGTTTATAATTACAGAAAAATTAATCAAAGAGACTTAGCATGGTACTTGCATAAAGACAATAAGCCAAGCTATTGTCACAGTGAAATATGGAATAACTCCATTGAAATAAATCTTAATTATGCTAGAGTCACTATTCAGTGTGACTTAATTAAGAGTAGAGCAGTGAAAGCCTTTTGGGAAAAAAGAACACTGATTACACAACTACTTTACTTCATATTTCTTCCTTCCCCTCTGGTTCTTTTCCTTCCCACTGGAGACAATTTCAAAACTAGAGTTGTTCAAGTGAACTTGAATAAATATTAGCATGTGGCAGGTTACATCCTAAATAGGAATTGTTTGAAGTAAAAGGTTGAGAACAATAACCCTGAAGATAATCTCTTTAAATTATACATGCAAGGTGCCATGCGTCCGTACCTATCTTGGCCCTAAAAAGTATGTTGCTTTGTTAGGCAATAAATTTATGAAACATCAAGTACTGGACTACAGAGATGAAGTCTTAACTCTAATAAAAAAGACAGAAGAATAGATTAATTAAGGTTAAAATAGCCCGCATGGGAAAGTGTAAAGAAAAAATTACAGAAAGAAAATATACCTTCACTGCAGCCTCCTGAATGCAGCATGCAACAATGGCTATAGAGTATAGACAGATATATTGTTCAACAAGCATATCAACAATGTAAGAGGTTCATTTGTCATGATTTCACTTTTTACCAAATAGAAAGCATGCAAAGCCAGATATATCACGGCAATAAATCTGTTGACTTCAACAGAGTTATCTCAGCAATGAATTCAAACCAGTAGACTTTGAGGGAATGAAACCAAAACAAGTAGGAAATGCACACAGGGTTCTTGGCAGCTTATGTAGACCATATATAAAACCAGACATTAAATGAATATGCACAATATCCCAGGGGACTTATGGTAACTGGGAAAAAAGTGTATAATGAAGATCCAATATGCTGCATGTATCAGAGCGCCAAATTGTTTTGCATGTGCTATGTCCTTTCTTCACAGGTGCTTATGTAGCTCCAGTTGAGCTGAACAGGTGCTGCAGAAAAGGGCAGAATTTATTGAAAAGGACTGAAAGCAAAATAAGCAAAAAAAGGAGAAGGATTTAAAAAATATGGACTCCCCATCCCCAAATGATTCCAGTGTGAGCTGGAAGGATCCACCTTTCTTGGTGGATCTGGAAAATGGTTGATAACTAAAGTAATAAAATGACATCCGTGGAAGATCTCATTTGTTTTCTGCTCCACTCCTGCACTGATGTAGAAATAAAAAACTTCTAGTCGCAGAGTGTAATCTATATATCTTGTGTCTGGTATATACAAGTGCTACTGCGCATGCATGATATTGAGAGAGAAGCTGGTTTGACATCTCGTCAAACTCTGGCTCATTTGTGTGAGCCCACCTTCAATATTGACATCTTCTGATTTCTTAGCTCACCATTATCTGCTAGGGGAATTCCAGTGGCAATTTTTAAACTATCTGTTGTACATAAAAACCTCATAAGCCAAACATAAAATTTCAGCTGAGTTACTCCTGAGATGTATCCCTAAAATAGATGCTTGGGAGGCAAGTTGAAGGTTTTTTTCTTTTCTCTTTCACTTGATATTTGGTCATTTTAAGTGAGGTTAATCTTACCAAATCTGGATGAGTCTGCATTGCCAATGTCCGTGTCTGAACTAATTGTGCTGAGCTTCCTTTATCACCAATGGACAGAAATATGCATTTTTTTTTAAGATGTGATTCATTTACACCTAATGCACAACTGTAAAATTGGTCAGAAGTGTCCGTCACTCTCCTATGGCCATAAAGGAAACTCAGGTATAAATATCTACATTGTCAACATCCAAAGTCAGATGAGATGAATCTTGGCTTTGATGGCTTTGGAAAACGCTACTTTCTTCAATACAATGCATGACAGAGAGATCCCTGGGATACAACAGGGCAGCACAAGAAAAGACCAGCAACTTCTCCTGTGACACCTCCAGAAGTGATACCCAAGGGTCACAGTTGTGCTGCAACAATCCAGGTTTTGTATGGGCAGTGGAAGAAATGTAAGAGGAGGTATGGAAAACTTGACATTCATAACTGACTGTTCTAAAAAGGATGGATATTGCACAATGCCTTCAAGATGCAAATCAAGGTCAGTGAATACTTCCCAACTAGAGACACATCTGAGCCATAACCCAACATTAAAGCATCCCCTGCTCCTAAACCTTACTAAAGTATTTAGATCTCAGTTTTGCAGCTGGCCCTTGGGTCAAACCAGTAACCTTGATCTAGCTACACCTGAAGTTTCAATCTGGATTCAAACTTTGGAAGCTTTGCCTATCTAGAAAGTTTATCTTTCTCTAAAACCTGTTGCACACAAAAGGTTCCTTGAACAATCAAGAGCTTTGACCACTCCTAAAACACAGAGGTCATTTTTGGCAAATGGTAATGGCAAAGTACAGAAAGTATAGAGAAGAGGCAAAACTGCATTCCTTGGAAACAGAAGCAGCTAATGAACATTAGAATTGGCATTCAAATGGCTTTTCGTGCTGCAGGTGAATTTTCTCTGGCTCTCCCTAACCATGAAACAGTAGAAAGAGGTGAGACGTCACATAACAAAGAATCAACTTCTTGCAGAGAGGTTTTTAGTAAAACGTACGTACACACCCTCATCAGCAAACTCTGCAGGTTTGAGACTGAGTTAACCAGCCACAAATAGACATGTATACACATTTTGGAAGGCAAACAGCTTCCAGACATCTTTTAAAGGTACCCACAAGTAAAACAAAGTAGACATAAACACTCCATATAGTGATATCTTTACATAGTGTCCTCATGGATACTATATATTCAGGAAGACATTGCTCATGTAGGTGATGCTATACAATGTTCCAGAGAGTAGAAAGCAAGCCCTTTTAAAATACTGAAAGGGGAGATGGACATGGCAAGCTCCAGTGCAGAACTGGGCCAAGAGCAAACTGAAATGGCTAGGTCTGTTTTCATCCCTTCTCTTGGGCTACTAAGCTATATAGTTTACAAAGCAGAGAAAGTCATTCATAGTTCTTTACAGTACAATTTCTAGTGTCACATAGTAACTGCGGATTTACTGCACTCTCCTGTGAAATTTCAACTGCCATAACAAAGCTTTATGTTGCAGACATCAACACTCAAATATTTAGGAATAATAATAATAAAGACATTTCACCCTCCCCTCCCCTTCCCACAGGGGACCGATCTGTCTTCTTACAACCAGGGGTTAATTCAGCCCCGTGCAAACCTTAACAAGGTCTTTTTTGTGTGTGTGGCAAGTATTTGACTGACGTTTTGCTTAAAGAAGGGGAAAATCCCGCTTCCTGCAGCATATTGCAGGGACCAGCAAACATATCCCTTCGTCCGTTGGACCAGATACATAATGATAATACTGTGCAGGTGCTCCAGAGCTGACTCAGCTGTTACACGATCACATTATGCCTGTGATATGCAATCCATCATTATGTTTAAAGCGCCTGCTTGATTAATATTCAGTATTTAATGTCAACACAGAATTTAGAATTCAGAAGTGTTACACTGCAGGAACTGCAAATACTGCTGCAGTGGTAATGGCCTGGGTTAGTTTTGTGAGATCTGTTCATTCAAGGGGAATTTCACAACTCAGAAATACCAAAATGGGTGTACGGTATTAACTACCAGCTGTGACCTCTTGGGATAAAGGTCCTGTGTCACATTTAAAGAAACTAAATGTTAAATTTGCAAATGGCTATGATTATTTCTTCTCCTATATGAACAGTCCATCTATCCCTTAGCCGTATAGCTTTGCCATCCATATTCACAATAAAACTCTAATTGTGGTGTTACAGATACGCATGGTACACTAGAACTGGGAAGTACTTTGGCTTAGATTGTTTTTAACATCTACTTCCCAAGTGCATAAGTTTCATCTTAACCAACTTGCTCAAGAAAATAAGAAAAAAATACCATGGCATTTTTTTATCTCTCTTGGTCTTGTTCCCTTTTCTCATTTGAAATGCTGCCGTTCTTTTTCTTTTCCATGGATGATTTTACCAAACAAATCTGCCTTTTTCCCTACTGTTTACTTAATGGTAACTCTTTTTTTCACCTTTGCTTCAGTCCTACGTAAGACAGATCAGGCAATTCCCATCAGAGCTACAGTTTGAGATTCAGGAACACTTAATGGCCAACAGACTCTTCCCTGGTGGAGAATGAGGATTCAAAGGAAACATTTGAGATTATTTTTACTTTCATTATTTTTGTTAAAAAAAGTTTGCACCTTGATGTGTCATGAATACCCCTTCTTGATCTTCCTTTGCCTTGTCAGACCTGGCCAGCACAAGCAGCTGAGATCTTTGCTCTATTTTCCCTGCATCTCTGTGCAACGCTTTTTTAAAAAGAGAATATACTATTTTTTCTAAGCCTTTCAGACTGCTGTAACATGATCAGGATTCTCCTGAATCTCTATGCATTCAATCTCTTCTCGTTCCTTCCTTTTGGCCCGTTTCTTTTTCTTGTGGTGCTTTTTGGAAGGTGGGAAAAAGGTTAGAAAGACAGGCAAAATAACAAAACAGTGCAGAAGTGTGCAACTGCCGGCAAGCAGCAAGCATTTGAACAGTGTGAAGGTCAAGTTTGAAGGCACAAAGAGAAGGGGGACCAACCCAATAAGAAAAGAAGAAACGTTCTGCAAAATGGCTGTCCCATGCTCTTGGAGGGAGTTCTTTATACACTGAGTTCGGGTGTGCTCTGTAGCTAGTACAAATGTATAAAGCAGGGGTGCACAGTGATCTATGGCAAAATTCAAAGTGTAGATAAGGCACAGTATAGAAATGCAATCCATGTCTACATTCCATAAGGTCATCAAGCCAAGGACACCCAGCTCTATTGAGGTGACACTGAGAATTAACCAGAAATTTCCCAGAGGATGAATAACCAGGAAAAAGGTCAGTATTAACACCAGCAGGATGCCAAAACCAGAAATCAGGACAGGCATAGTTACTGATAAACCATAGTGGTCCATGAAGACAAATGTAGGATTGAACACAATGAACTTGATGCTCTGTATAAGAGAGAGTGGCCTCAGCTTCTCCAACAATTCTATCGCCTCCCTCTGTGTGTTTTCACTAGTCCTGGCCACCAGGTACAAACGAGAAGCAATTATGTTGTTCTCATCTCCAGCTTTGGAGAAAATGATGTCATTTTTGAAGTGCTGGAATTCTGGCTTTTTTAAAAAGGAGCTCTGGAGGATGCTGATAAAGTCACTTTTGTTGGTTGCACTGATGTTACCCACTCGAAGGTACTGGTAATATTGTTCAATCCAGGAAACCGTATTGAACCCCTGGCTTAGTGTTTTTAGGTCTTCTTGCACAGTGCCATTCCAGTACTCCAGAGGTTCGTAAATGTAGAAACCTATCACTGGGCTGTAGTTGCTGAAATACTTTTGCTGTATGAGGGCATAGGAGACGCTTGGAGACTCGCTGGCAAGAAGGTTGATAATGTTGGCTCCGTCATTAATCTGTAAGCACCCCATAAAGGAGAAAGAGGCATAGATGAGATACAGTATCACCACAAATGGCTTGACATAGATGTTGGTAATCCACTCATTGTAATGCTCTCGGAGAAAATGCTGGATAAAGTGATGCTGGTACGGGTTGGTCTCATGATGAGAAGTATGCTGATGGCCATCGTTCATCATGGTCTGGAACCACACAGGTTTCCGGTCCAGGTACTCGGCTGAAGGGATTTTACAGCAGAAGATGCTGTGATAACGGTTCTGCTCCAACTGGCCAGCAAAGACCAGGCAGGAGCCAAAGAAGGAGAAGATATAGAAGTAGTTCAATAGGATGGAGACACACATGTTCTGGCAAAAGACTTTTACAGCTTCAATGTTGGTGAAAGGGCTCGCACCCATGCCGAAGGCTATGAAATACAAGGAGCTTGTCATTGTGTAGGAGACCATGACATCTGAATAGGCATCTGCTACTCTGTCCTTGAATGGCAGATTCTCTCTGGTTCGACGCCATCCTGAAAGAAGTTCAAACACTCCTTTGGTTCCATGACCTGAAATGAGAAAACAAAGTGTATACATGTGCATAAATAAAGGGGGTCCCATCATCCTCCAGGTTTTTCATCCTCCAGTAGTCAAAAATTTTGCCAGCTAAGTTTTGTTATGATTTTTTCACCAGTTGAACAAATGGAAATTTGTGAAGTATCTGCCTAAAGCTAGATACCAGAATTCATATGCAGGTGCTTAAATTAACAGCCTGATATTCTGAGACTCTCCATGCTCAGAAATGAAATGATGAAATACTCTTTAAAAGACACTCATTGATGGGCATTGAATTAGTTCCCAAATGGACTGCAGATGTAGAGCAAAGGAGAACATGAAGTTTAGTTCAAGTCTGGGGTTCATTCTTGAAGTTCCTTGTGGCATCCTACTACATCTTTCAGGGTGTAAGGGATTCAGTTTGAAACACTTAAAAATGCAAGTAACAACATTTTCTTCCACAGAGTATAAATTAAAGGCTTTATTTGAGAAATGGGTGTGACCAAGAAAGGGACATCTTGGTTCTTCATGCTGAACAAAGGAAAAAATACACTGCCATTAAGTATCAGAATAATTTGTATGATGGTTCTCTACCTACTGAGTGAAACTGGAACTTCTCAGTGATAGTACACAAGTTTCCACACTATGTGAAATTTGACATGCTGGTGGTAATGATGGAGAGTACAGTAATGGCTAAATCATTGGTCCACATTAATTGTCTAGAAAATGTATGGGGTTTTTTTTCATGATTATGTCTCCCTATGTCCCTCTTTCTCTCTCTCAGCTATCCAGAGTTCCTCCTGGTGAGAAGGAACTCCCTCAGCTCATCTGAGAGGACATTCAGAAAAAGAGTCAGATGTGGTCAGTGCTCCATGACAGGTTCTTACTTTGTATTCCATCCTGAGAAGTATTTTAGGGGTATAATTTTTTAATAAATTTAAGCTTGATACAGACTTACTTTCATTTTACTCATCACAGTCACAGTCCAGGAGGTCTACAGCTATTAAACTTTGGGACAGAATGGTAAAGTTGAAGCTAATCTTACTGGAAAAGGTTTAACTAGTAAAAGTTATTCCTTACGTATACATTTTTATATAATTTTTTGTTGAATATATATCTGTGTATACACCCCATATTCTTTTATTTCCCATTAGAGAATTTCAGCTTGGGGGGAAATATAAAAACTAACATTAAAAAACACAGCCAAAAGGGTTTGGCTTTCAAATAAAATTTTTCATCAAAAATTAAAAACACATATTTAGGTTTGGATGAGAAAGTGGAAAGTTCTGTGCACTTTGGATCAAGCCCTGACAAAATTCTCGACGATGTAAGAAAACACACTGCTGAGCAGAGAAAGAAGTAGAAGCAGATTGCAGATACTCCTGCCTCTGTTTGTGTGCCTTCACTCTCTGCAGCAGCAGAATTGCGTGCAACAAAGCATACACAAAGGTAATTTTCTTGTAACAAAACCAGAAATATGACAACAGGACATTTGCAAATAATCAAGTGTGTAATAGGGAACAAAAAGTCTGTTGAGTTTGTCTTTTGATTTAAATTGTTTAGATTCATATAGCTGCTTATGTTGCCCAAAGCAGACTCCTGACAACAATTCTAGACAGGGAAAATTACAGCATAAACTGTCAAGTTCTGTGAATGTTACCTGTTTTAGTGCAAAACTGTGTCCCCAGTGAAAGATAAATATACAGTATTACAGAAGTCTTGCAGTTAGCAAAAAGCCTGTATGGAAATGCTGCTCTCTTGTGAATCAGCATCTTGGTTCAGGAGGGACCTTGAATTCCCTGGTAAGTTTAGGGTGAGTCTGTTCAAATTCTCAAGGCTCAGCTGTCTTGCACACTGTCACTTTTGGACCATCAAGCAGAAAGAATTGGCTCCTTGGACTCAGTAGAGGTGCAGAATCCCATGACTCAGATGAAATTTTATATTATGCTTAAAGCAAGTGTGTAAAGTACCCTGCAGGGTGTGGACCAGGCTGGCTGGTTACCACTTCCAGTGCCCATGTCCTGGCATGGCTTAATTTAGTGTTATGGGAATCATAGAAACATTTAGGTTGGAAAAGACCTTTAAGATCATCAGGTCCAACCGTTAACCTAGCACTGCCAAGGCCACCACTAAACCATGGCCCTAAGCACCACATCTGCATGTCTTTTAAATACCTCCAGGGATGGTGACTCCACCACTGCCCTGGGCAGCCTCTTCCAATGCTTGACAACACTTTTCAGTGAAGAAAGTTTTCCTAACATCCAATCTAACCCTCCCCCTGGCACAACTTGAGGTCACCTCCTCTTGTCCTGTCACTTGCTACTTGGGAGAAGGGACCGAGCCCCACCTGGCTACAACCCCCTTTCAGGTAGTTGTAGAGAGCGATCAGGTCTCCCCTCAGCCTCCTTTTCTCCAGGCTGAACAACCCCAGTTCCCTCAGCCGCTCCTCATAAGACTTGTGCTCTGGACCCTTCACCAGCTTCGTTGCCCTTCTCTGGACACGCTCCAGCACCTCAGTGAGTGTGTTTCATTTTCTTCTGGGGACAGTAGAGCGCAATGATGTCCCTCAGATATCTGTGCTCACCCCTTCTCCACCTACCGACTGATTTTGGATGGTTCTTTTCGAGACATTTCTGACAAAGGTCTCTTTAATGTATGACTTTACCACTTAAAACTTGTTCATATCCCATATGTCCATAACACCTCTCTTTCCGAACCAGCTCCTCACCTCATTCTTGCCCCTTCTCTTCCAGCTTTAGGCACCCCTCTTCTTTCTCTCTCTCTCTTTTTGTTTTCTTCTCTTATGAGGAAGGCTGAGGGGATAAGTAGTAGCACAGGATTTCTGCTCCTATTGCTGGTGTCATTCCTTCCATCTCCCCATCCCATCAAGACTCTTCCACTGAGGACAGAGTGATCACACTGAGTGGAGATGCTGTTTTCTACCTCAGTTTCCTCTCTTCCCCCCACTCTCCCAGGTACCCTGCTGTGATCTAAGACAAAGGGAATCCTTGGTCTAGAGACCTCACATTGGAAACACTAATTTAGAGTCTAGATGGGACTTTGAGAACATCTTTCCTCTCTAACTTCTCTCTTCTGCCTTTAACAACATGACAGTAGCCACATTGGGTCAAACCAAGGATTGCTCTATCTCTAGTTGACTGGACAAAGTGCAGGGATAGATTTTCAAGAAAAGGATGTTGGAAACAGGACACATAGCGTAATTCTTTCCTATTTCAGCCTCTGAGATTTTTGCATTCAGCCAAGAGGCCTGCCAAAACGAGAGGCTACATTTGCAACGTCATGTTTGGAGGCATTGAGGGACCTTTATTCATTTGTCTAATCCATTTCTAAATGGATGCATACTTTTGGCCACCACAGCCTCCTGCTACCAGAATCCTTATAACTTCATACTTGCTGAATGAAGGAAGGACTTGCCTTTGTTCGTTTCAAACTCTCAGCCAGTAAAACTTTATGGCTGAACTAAGCAAAATGTAAACCTGTTGGTCCATGAACAGCATCTTTAATAAAACTTTTTCTATGCATGTGTCCTTTGTTCCTGGGATCTCCCATCTGAATAGTCCCAGCATCCCTCACCCTTCTGACATATCTCATCGACCACATGTCCACAGCTGGGTGTGTGCTCCTTGCTGGCTGTCCAAGATGAATGTGCTAATTTGCCATCTGGATGTTACCAATAAAATATAAAATAGCTGAATTCTGCCTTCTAACTCCTCTAGGAAGTACTAATCTGGGATTTTTTCCTCTTTCTAGACATCAATTTTCACAAAGCTTCTAGGATTGCAGTAGTCTCTGAGATCTCTATCCCTCTTCTAGATGTGACTGAAATGGGCCCATTATTTGCAGGATGTTATACATGCGAATGTATGGAAAGAATAAATGTGGCAGTCTCTTGTTAGGAATCAGAGCTAAATGTGATTGGCAAAATCAAACAAAAAATAAAAGATTTTGAAAATGTTAAAACAATAGTGCGGATCATTGTAATGTAGTTAAATTGGAAATTTATTAAAAGAAGTCCTTTCGCAGAAACGGCTTAAGTTATGATGGATTGGCACTTTCCAAAGAAGCCTTAGGTGAAGCAATGCTCTACCAGCTCTATCAACAATTTACAGTAATATTGACTTTTCTCTGCTTATTCCAAAATTTCACTTATCTGCCCACTTGTAATGTTATGTTCACAGTTGCATATTTGCCATGTTTTTTTGTTATTAATTTATAAATTTTAGTGTATCACATTCTCAGTGATGAGTACCTGGGTGCATTTAATCTTAGGGTAGGTATGTAATGACTAATAGAAAGGGCATTTATTGTGAAACGTGTATGCAAAGACTACCCAAGAGTATAAACTAATATGTATGCACAAACTTGTGTTAATACTGAAAATTAAAATACTGTAGTTAAGGTCTAGACTTTTTTTTCTAATAGAACAAGTAGCATCTTAAGGTAATAAAATATTGACATTTGTAACTTCTTTGAGGATGAAAATTGGCACTGATTTTCTTAAGTTGATTATTATTACACAAATGTAAAATTTCCATTTATCTCCCTTTTACAGATAACTTCAGCTCTATCACATAAATACAGGAACAGGGGAATACAGTGCAGTAATTCCCTTGCTGCCACAAGAATAAATCTTTCCCTGACTGGTTTTCCCACATCATTACTCTGATAACAAGTTTTCCAGTCGGCCTCTGTTGTTCTCCCCAAATAAGCAGGTCTATTCCCCTTTCCCAAGAAGGATACAAATCCATTTTTTTTCTGAACGTTTTCTGACATTTCTGATGATTCAGGCACCACAGTCACTCTGTAAAATTCTGTTCCTTCAGCTTCATCTCTAATGTCACTGACAACATTGAGAGTGGAGTTAAGTTCACTGAGCAGTTCTAGGAAGGTTCACAGGGTCTTTAGCTCTGGGTCAAAACTGCCAAGTTTCTCTGGTACTAACATGACATGAATGAAGTACAGCAACTTTTTATTTGCCAGACAGGCAATGGCCTATGACTACTTAAGCAGAAAGGAGACAACAGAAATTCTTATTCCATTACTTGTTAGGTCAGGAGAGCAAGTAAGGGAGGCTGCAGAGAAGGTGGAAATATATAATGCTTTTTCTTCCTCAAATTTCAAAACAAAAGGTCAATTATGAGCAGATATTTAAAATGTTAGAAGAGGATAGGGATAGAAATAAGAATAGTGAAATAACAGATTAAAGACCACTTGATTCAGTTAAATTTATTCAAGCTGGAAGAGCCTGGAGAAATGAATCAATTAAAAGCTAAGCCAAAGTAATCTCTGAACTATTAGCAGTCACCTTAGAGAATGAATGTAGATGGGATGGTCCAAGAAGAACAGAGAGAACAAGCATAGTATCTGTCTTCAAAAAGGAGAAGGAAGATGACCTGCAGAACTTAACGCCTATCAGCTTAGTTCATATCTCAAAAGATCATAGAATAAGCAATTGCAAACCAATTTACCATTACTGAGAGGATAGGAAGGTGATCAGAAAAACCTGATACAGATTCATCAAAACCAGATAATCTCAAGTCAACCTAATTTCTTGCTTTGAAAAGTAACTAACCTAATGGAAAGAAGGAGAAGGAGACAGGCTATCTATCTCAGTAAGGCTTTTAACATCTTTCTACTGGACTTAGCAAGTTTTTAAATACTATTGTACTTAGTATTCTGACAAGAAAATTAAGGGAATACTGTCTAGAGGAAAACAATGGGAAATATGTATTCAACTGATTGAAAGTGTGCACATATAGAGTTGTTTCCAATGATCTATCAGTTTTCACAGGGACATTGCATCAGAGAGATTGCATCAAAGATCCATCTTGGGCGTGGTTCTTTCTGATTTTTTCCATTAATGATATGGACGCTTATGGAATTTGTGTGTGAGGCTAAACTATGGAGGAGTTCAAACCCTCTGTAGAGCAAGACTTTAAACTTGGAGAAGTGGTCAGAAATCAGTAAGATGAAATTTAATGAAGATAGATGCAAGGCACTTTGTGTTAGGAAATCAAATGAAAGAAATGCATAATAAGGAATAACAGGTGAAGGAGAAGTGAGACAGAAGATTGTTTAGAAGATATGGGGAATTTCAAAGGGAAAAAGTAAAAAATATTCTGTTACAACACATAAAAAGCTGAATTAACAGTAATAAACATTTGGAGGCAATAATTTTGCTTACTCTAGTATGATGGAGTCATAAACTGGACCACTGTTTTGAAACGGGGCATGATATTTTCATAGAGTCATAGAACGGTTTGGGTTGGAAGGGACTTTTAAAGACCATCTAGTTCCAGCCCCTCTGTGGGCAGGGACATTTAAATAAAATTTGGAAAAATTAAGGTGAACGCCTTGGGGAATAAAACCAGCAAACAATAACCTGTTTGTGAAATATGAAGAGCACAAAGAAAAACTGAATCTGTTGGCTTTTTTGCTCCTATAGACTGGAATGTCAATGGGGACCCAATAACATTCAACATGAAAAAAGTTATTATGAAGAGGACAGCAATCAATTCTTTCTCATTTCTACTGGGGGGCCCAAGGAATCATTGGTTTCATTTGCAGAAAAAAACATTTGCATTACAAAAAACAAAGCTTTCTTCCTCTAAGGTTCATTGAACACTGGAACACACTATCTAAGGAGGTCATAAAGTCTTCTTCATTGCAAGTCTAAAGGTTAGATTAATAAAAGTTAATGGAGGCGCTAGGTACATCCTGTCTTAGTGCTGTGAGGTGGATTCTATACAGATTCCTGAGGTGTCTTACTTTTGTACCATCATACCTAACTTTGACTTAAGATGCTTAGGAATACTTAAGCATGGCAACCAGTCTGCCTTCTGTGTTGTCTTAACCAAAGCATGCCTGTTCAGCATTTATCTGTTGCTTCTGCCACGACCCATCAACTTCTTGGGATAGGAATTTGAGCTGCATTTGTCACTCAGCATAATATCCACTGAGACCCCAGTCTGAAATCACTAGGCACTGCTGGAAGGAGGGGCTGGGTACCGCCAGGGTACTTTCTAAGAAGACCAACATGACTGTACTTTTTTGGGTCAAGACATAAAGAAGAGGGTTTGCTGCTATAGGTGATAGCAGTCAATGTGGTGATATTGGTTCTGTCTATGCTATATTTCAAATAAAAAAAAGTCTTAGAAGTAAGTGCCATAGCACAGCTTTACTCACCATTTCTGCACTAAGAAACCCACATATTATATTCAATTTTCATTAACAGCCACACCTGTAATCTTGCCATGTATACACAGGATGCAAGGACAGCTTTGTTGTAAATCATAGTGGTGGACGCTAAGTATATTTTTACATGAAAATACCTTGCTGTGAGTCTACTGGAAATAACCTTTCCATTATTTTATCTAGAAAAACAACCTATAACTTCTTGAGGGGGGAAACACAGTTTTTTTCCCCTGGGAATAAACAAAAAGGGCACACAGAGATTTTTTTTTTTGTCTTCCTTAGCACTAGAGAGGCTAATTCATCTCCTGGAAAAACTGGGGTTTTTTTATCTGATCAATGTCCCATGATAGCAGGGGCCATGGCTATTAGTAGCACATTGACATGACCTCTTCTCTGTCTAATTAAATGTTTTAGGACAATATAGTTTATTTAGGTGAAACTTAACAGTGTGTGGTACTCAGAAAGTGAGGCTGTGATCTAATATTCTCTTCTGACCTTAAAATTTAAGAAACTATGAACTTATCCAGGTCTATTGATTTGAAAATACACCCCCATTTTAGATAGTTTAGGCTCACACAATCATTTTTTTACGGAGGAAGAACTTTGCATCTCAACATAGTGCAACGTAGGATGCATTTGTTCTTCTGCTTAATCACTAATATTAGTATCCCCACTTACATTTAGAAAACTAAAGCACAGAGATTAAGCAAATTAATCACAGTCACTAAGGACCATCCCCATTTCAGAAGGGAAGAAAGAATAGAAAGAATGATTAAACTACTTCTTTATGAAAAGTCAGTAAATCCTTGGGGTCCTTAATGCAGAAGGCAAAGAGGATTTGAAGCTTGGTGATACCTTAGGTAGCATTAGGATATACGAGGAAATGTGTACCTTAATGGAGATCCTGTTCTGTAAAGGTAAATCTCAGCACAATGCGTCCGGGCAAGAGGTGGGCCTTGACCACAAGGCCGAGTATACAACTTCCCAGCTTGATTAAGGATAAGGAGAAGATAAAGTATATTTTTTAAAACTAATCTAAAATATAGGTAGGAAAAGAATGGTTTTAATTTTATATCTCTCTAGGTACCTTTAAAATGATTGTAATTGAATTGTTCATATAGTCGGATTTTGGACCTTTTCTTCTTTATTTAGTTTTCCCTTAGCTATTGTGCTGTTTTAGTGGTAACTAGAGTAACCAAGGAAGTCTGATGAGGCAGATGAGGGACTAAATCACTCTCACCATGGTTAGTGGTTTACTCTTTCTCCAGAACCTTAGTACAAGAAGTGAAGTAGGACCTCATCCTGCCAGTAAGGTGCCTGGAATGGTTCAGACTTTGGGGACAGAGGGTCTTCGGAGGAAGCGATGCACTGCTGACTAGCATTATCCAAAGGGAGGAATTTCCTTGAGCTATAGGGATTATCAGTGATATTACAGCATTTACATCCTTTGAATGTCACTGAGCTTACAGCAACAAATACATAAAGTCCGGCCAAGATCTGCTGGTGAATCACCTGCAGAATTTTTGTTTTCACAGCACATATGATTCTTTATCTCACTTGATACATGGTATTTTGTGATATTAAAAAGCATCTAAACAGAGAAATTAAATCATTTCTAGGTGCATTCTCCTTGTGATACCATGGCATACACATTTTTTTCTCTAATCGGATTTATGCAGACATGCTGACAGAGAGGTTTACATCCTGCTGTGCCTTTCCATCTTGAAAAGTATGCAGGGCGGAATTGTTCTTTTAAGTAACAGGTCCCTATCATAATAAATTGGCTAATATACAGAGGTAGGTTTTATAGCAGGAGTGTTTAACCAAGTGCAATGACACCTCAGCCAGTTGAACCATGTGCCTTTAGCAACAAGGACCTCAGGGAAATCTCCAGTACTACACAAGGGACTTTGGTATTGCTAGATTTTAGCACTTTGGACAAACACAGCAAGTACACTTGAGGCTATCACAAATATCATAAATGAAGTCAGTTATGCTTAATAGCTATTTCAATTTCCTTAAAAATCTTTCTGCCAGCCTATGACCAATTTGCAGGCCTGAACACATCAGTGACTTCCAGCTCCCAAGTTTTGGTGTATCCCCATTACAATGTGAACCCCATTAAAAAAGTAACAGTGCATCATGGGGCACTTTTGTTAAACATACAGACTATGACTGATGCCTTCATGTGTGCTCCAAGCGATTGCATTTATTTCTGCTTGCATAAGCACTTCTGAAAGCCTTTTAAATAATTCTGGGAACTGCTGATGAGACCAAAATATAAAAGAGTTAGTCTCCTCATGGGCATTTCAGTGGAGCCTGGCAGATAGCGACCCTGTGAGTGTTTGAGGCTGAAAAGCAGTGAGGAGAGAGGCAAACATTTGATTCTGTCTATTGTTTGCTGTATAATGGCATTTCAGAAGAGCTCAGTATAGCCTAACACTGCTCCCATAAAATATTGCCAACTTCTCAACCACAGCCATAGCTGTGGTAGCTGATCTCCCTGCAGTGACTACAGCAGGAGATGTTGACTGTTTTAGCCTAAGGTTACCTATCTGCACGACTCTCCCAAAGAAATGTCACTCTCTTTTCACCTGTTAGAAAGGGAGCTGAGACTTTTAGCCTAGGAGCCTGACTTTTAAAGTGCTAAAATTACATGAGAATAATCATATCTTCTGTCTCCATCCTGTTTTCTTAAATCTTTCAGTTGCAGAAGGAAGTCTATATAGAAGCATATGCCTGTAGAGGAAGAAAATGATGTAACGATGTAGCAGTCATAGCAGAGTCCCTCTGTTAAATTGCCTTCCCAGATCCTAAGGAACATCAATCTGTAAATTACATTAACGCGAATCTGTTGGAAAGACAGATGAAAAGTGATGGTTCACTTGCTCTTTTGGTCTCCTTTCTTTTATGTACTCTCTTCAGCTAATCAGCTCCACAGACCTTGACAGCCCCCCTCACTCTCTCTACCCTTTCCCATCCACCTCAAAATAAATGTTGTCTCAGACAACATAAAGAAGCCCAGACATGAGCAAGCAACTATGGGAACTGGGCTAAATCACATGGTGATCATTTACTTACATGTCACATCCCTTCTGCACATCCTCAATCTTTCATCAGTTTCTGTTTCTCATTTCGCAGACTCTCCAAGGCAAACACTGTTATCCCTGTTTGCACAGAGACCAGCATAATGGGACCTTGATCTTAATTTGAATTAAGAATAATTAATGCTAACATGAATTTGGCAGCCCTGATTTTGAATCTTATCCAGTTTTGGATCTTTCGTATTGACAAGGCCTTTCCAGAGCTTCACCATAAGCATCCCTGGGTAGAAGCCCAGGGCTGAGCACTGGAGATGAGCCAAAGACCTGCTAGTCCAGACGCAAACATGTTTCTAACTGAACTGTAGTGACACCACTTTGCATTCAAGGTTTGTTTGCTACAGTTCATTTTAAGGTCAAATTTTACAATTTTTCATGCCTAGAAGCTCCTCTTCTTCTTGCTAGAAGGAACTGAAATATTAAATAACAACCTCCCCCCGCCCCCCATGCATTGAAACAGAGCTGAGCAAGGAGAATGTTCCAATGGATGTGATGATTAGTCATCAGGCTGCACACCTCATTATGTGAGATTTACATTTCAGCTAATGTATACGGCTTGCAATTTGTATATAAAGTTGGAATCCTGCTTAGTTTTCTGCTGTGCTTAGCAATGAATTAAAATGCTTTTTGCTGTTTCTCATCTAAGCCTTTTAATGAACATTGTAAACAAGGACTGCACATATGGAAATTGCTATTCATTGATAAGAATTTAAGCAACATAGAAGACAAGGGAATGAATTTAGATCAACTATTAATGAATTTATTATATAGTCATTTATGCTAAAAGTATAGGATGGATTTGTGACACTGATCAGAATGCTTTGTTTGTCACCTGAATTTGCTAATCCAGTAACATCCAAAAGAAAATCACATGAATAAGGTACTAGTGACTCTCAAGAAATGAAAATGCTTTGATCGAGTGTGGATTCTGGCATCCAGAAAAAATAATCTGTACTTGAGTCATTATAGAAACAATGAGTTCGGTCATTTGCTACTTTCTGGCAGAGAGCGCGCAATTGTGGATTCTTCAAAGAAAAGCAACAAAATGGTGAAATAGTTGGAGAAGCAAATAAAAGATGTGAAAGAATATGTGTCTGAAAAATGACTGGTGCATTTGTAAGTTTGAGCAAATGAAGGGAATGCACGAGTGTTTGAGGAGAGTGGGACAAGTTTCTGGAGTTATCCATGAGGGAAGTGTATAATGTTTTCAGTGGTGGGACCCAGTTATGAAAGGGGAAAACTTTTACCTTTCAGTGACAAGACACATTTGTCTGCACAATCTGAATTTCTGAACTGCAGGATGCCAGAGTATAACAAGCAATAAGCAGGAAAAAGTGCACCCTTCAGTTTCCCCAGTAAAATTAGTTATCTGACTGACTGACATCCCCTTGCTTGAACAGTTGGAAACCCTCCTGGACAAAGCTTTGTGGGGATTTATCTCCCTTTGAAAGGGATATAGTCTGTCTGATCTCAGACATTTCTCATACATCCCCAAAGCCTAATGGGGCACCATCTTTTCACACTGGCTGAAGACCTGGTTCTGTGGCTAGCTGGTGTCCTTGGTTTCAGCTGGGATAGAGTTAGTTTTCTTTCTAGTAGCTGGCATAGTGTTATGGTTTGGATTCGGTATGAGAAGAATGTTGATAACACACTGGTGTTTTAGTTGTTGCTGAGCAGTGTTTATACCAAGTCAAGGACTTTTCAGCTTCTGATGCCCAGCCAGCAAGAAGGCTTGGGGTACACAAGAAGCTGGGAGGGGACACAGCCGGAACAGCTGATCCAAACTGGCCAGAGGGATATTCCATACTGTATGATGTCATGCCCAGTATATAAACTGGGGGAAGTTGGCCGGGGCGGGGATTGCTGCTCAGGAACTAACTGGGCATTGATTGGCAAGTGGTGAGCAATTGCATTGTGAATCACTTGTTTTGTATGTTCCAATTATTTTATTATTGTTATTATTATCATTATTATTTTCTTCCTTTCTGTCCTATTAAACTGTCTTTATCTCAACCCATGAGTTATACTGGGGTTTTTTTTTTCCCAATTCTCTCCTCTGTCCCACTGGGTGGGGGGTAGTGAGCAAGCAGCTGTGTGGTGCTTAGTTGCCGCCTGGGGTTAAACCATGACAGCTTGGTTCGTGGGGTTTGTAATATGCTAAAGAGCGTGAGTACTGCGTCTTGGCTGAAGTAGCTAATTTTTAATTGTTAGCCCAGGGCCAGGTTCCAGCTGAGAAAATCAGGGCTAACTTCTATCTCGATAGTTAAGGCAGGTCAAATCCATTCCTTCTCTAATAATTTCTATTTGGAAATTACTCCAGCCGGTGATACCGTGCTGCAGAGCATAGCACGCCTGCTCTTTACTTGGCCACTGAGGTTTCCATCTAAACTACTTATCTTGATGTAAACCCACACCTTTTCTGCAATGAAGAGAGAGCTCCAGACCAAAGAGAATGAACCCATTTGCTGACAGGGTGATATTTTTAACAGTGCTGTTGTTAGTGCAGGATTTGCTGACATTTGTTTACTTCAGAAAAGGGATGGGAAGTCAGAGCAGGAGGCAACGTTAGCCTTTTGCTTCTGTTTGCTGGGAATGAAGGAAATACGGGCGACTGTCTCAGCAGCTTGAAAAAGAGGTATCAAATCTCCCTTTTCCTTTCCCAAAAGCTCAGGTTCTGCATTGCGCAAGGATGCGGAGGAAGGCTGCTCTGCTGCCCTTGCCAAGCCTGAGACGGCGCTCGGGCAGGAGACGTTGGGTGCAGTGCAGATGCCCCGTTACAGCATCCCCGCTCTGGCTCGGGTCGTCCCGCTGGTGGGACTGCTCAAGCGGCTGCTGCTCCACGTCAAGATACAGGAGCTGTGCTGCTCACACAGTAATGCTGTGGGGGAGCAACAGCCCTCTCCCATATTCCCAGCTTGTCCCTCTAAATGTAGCCTGGGGATCGCAGGTTGCAGATCCAGGATGTGTAGGTTGCATATATACTTATATTTATCATATATACATATATTTATCAAACAGCAGTGCCAGGGAATGCTGTAGATGCAAGAATTCATTCAGCTGAGCTGCCAAATGGTTATAACAGTCCTCAGCATGCCTCTGCATAGGCAAAAGCCTATCCTTGGACCTAAGAGTTTCCTCTCATTATACAAAGAGTGAAAAGCAAAATGAACCAAAGAGAGAAGAAATGACTTATCCAAATGACTGGAATAAAACCCTACTCCTTACGTTTCATTATGCAGCTCTATTGAAAAATTACAACTGCAACATATTGATGCTATGCCTGCTGCTCCACGACTCTCAGCTAGACTGATATCAAAACTGTTCAAAAACCTGTAACACTGATATGGATCATTCAGGAGGTTAAGAGGACTTGTGTATATTCATGGAGGAAAACCGCACAGAAAGGGTCATTAAAATCGGAGACGACACATTTGGATGTGGAAGCCAGTGAGCCAAGAAGCAGCTGGAGCCTGAGGGAGTGTTTTGGGAAAGTATGACTTTACGCCTGACCTGTTGGAAGTCTCATTTTTAAAGCACTTGCCATTGGCTACTATCAGAGATAGGATGCTGAGCTGGATGGACCCTTTGGCCTGAATCAGTCTGAATGCTTTTATGTATTCATGGGGCTCACTGCATTAAAATCCATATGCATGTGAAGAATGAATGAAAGCTGTGCAACTCCTTCAGCCCTTTATTCTGGCATTTAAGTTTTTGACTTTCTAATTTTAGTCTTATAGTAATACCATTTAGAAACCTGTCTTTGAATTGATAAAATACTTGCCTTATTCACTGCATGGTCTCAGGTCCTATTTAACCTCACCATTCGTACACAGCACTGATTACAAATTGATTATTTTGCCATAGGTTGATATGGCAGTGCACGCATCAATTCCCACATGCACTACATACATTAATGAATATCATGACCTCTGTGAGATTGTTATGGATATTACACCAGTTTTATGGCAGGGAAATTGAGGCAAAAAGAAATCTAGTTTTAAAATATCACCAGGATCCATCAATGAGCACTTGGCATTGACTAGGCCTTGCTGTTCTCGTGTAACACAGGAATTTTATTGCAATTTAGATGCTTAAAACCTGATATCAACCAATATATGCATGTCATACTTTGGGGATTCATACCTTGGGTGTTAGACCAAGACACAGAAAAAGCAAACCGTGGAAACTAATAGGGATCTGTTAAAATATGTTGCTTTCCCAATTTTGAAGATAGCACATGACTGCTGCTTTTTCCACAAGCCCTAGACTCCTGCCCTTGTTGCTTTTCAGCCTTTTCAAGAGGCAGGGCTGCCACCAGCAAAGGCGTCCTTCCCTGCATGGCTCTGATTCACCCCCCGAATCACTGGCCAGAGGACCCCGTGAAGAGCTGGAATTAGACCAACAAGCTCTTTCCCAGTTTTGTGGTGCACGGCCTCATCTTCAAGCTGCTTCTCATAAAACCCGGTGAAGTGGTTGTAAATAAAGCACAAGATGAGCTTTTATTCATGGCAAAACTCCCACAGACATCTGATATGCCCAGTGTTGGCATTAAAAATATGAGTGGGCTGGCTTGTGCAGGACTTAAAAAAAAGCCTTTCCCAGCAGCATTTAGCAGCTCATTAATGTATCTGAAATCTGACCTTTAGCAGTCTGTCCCAGGGGGGTATAATTAAACTTTCACTTAATTATTATGCTGCCTAAACTCACTGTAGCCTTAAAAGAATATATGAGAAACACTTCTGATTTGGGGGGGTCCTTTTTGCTAGGAATACCAGGAGGAGTAAGCCAGCTGGCTGCCCACCTTTTTCCCAGTATTATTTTGAATATCCATAATTTCAGATGTGAATAATTTTGAACATGAGATTAGTTTGAATGTGTACTTTCTTAATACCTCCAGGAGGAAGAGAGTGGGAAGAGGACTGGAGAGGGAGTGCTTTCTCTGATTAATCTTTTGTTGTGCAGAGGTCCCTACAGAGGTCTTTGGAGATTCCTAATCTACATCCATTCTAATGAATTAAATAATTTCTAGGGTTAATTTTCTGTCATGGAGGCCAGCTGGTGCATTCTAAGCATCACTATGCTATTTTACTTCTTTATCCTCCAAAATAGAATGGCCACATCCAAACCTTAATTTGTTTGTCCCTAAACCTGGGAATTATTTGGGAAAGTCCCACGAGAAGGGCAATATCATGCCAGGGAGAGTGTAAACAATTTAATACTGTATGGACAGTCACAGCCCTGGCCCTGTTCTATTTTCTAGAAAGAGCTTTAGCCAAAAGGTGATGCAGCTCTGCGACTGTGCACATGCAAGAACCAAATAGATGTTTAATTTTCTGGTTCTGGTGAGGTACCTAACTTTCATGGGTGGGGATTCTTAATTTCTTTGTGGACATGAGAGAAAGCACAATATGTTAATTGAGTTTATCATTCTTTTATAGAGATGGCTACACTGGTTGAACATACTTACAGCTGTACTGGTGGGAGGGAAAGGGACTGCTTTACTTCATAGGGTAACTGACACAATAGTATATCACAAGTACCAGCTTTAGGACCAAACCTTCGGCTGTTCTGAGCTCATCACTCCCATCTGACTTCACTGTGTGCATTCATTAATTTCTCCAGCCATTAAGAAACAGCAGAGTTTTTCATGGTAATAGGAACTGGGGAGGTGATCTCTGCCTCTCTTTTTATCTGATGTGCCGATTCAGCTACCTTTCTTTAAAAAGTCTGACAAATAGGAGATTACCCCTTATAAGAAGCCCAGTGCTGTGAAAGAAAAAGGAGGAATGAGGAAACTGCTAGATCCAACTCCTCCAAACCCTCTGGTTTTAGTGCTTTTCATATACTTTAAAATTTGCATTGTCAGTCATTGCAATGGGCGTAAGGCAGAGAGAACCTGAACCCACACTACAGACCACATTTGATTGCTTGGTAGATGTAACTGAGACATGTAAAAAGTCTGGAAAGAAGCAGCCTGTTAGTCTGTTACCAAAGGAGGGTTTTGCTTGCTAAGCTCAGGAGAAAGAAAATTACAATCTACACCAGAAGCAAGGTGCTGACTGTTCTCAATGAATCACTGATCTCACGGTATACTTCTTTTTATTACTTCTATGTCAGCAAAGCTTTGTGAGTAGCACTTCATGATGTGCTCTCAGTACATTGAATTTACTCAGAAAGGCAGATAACAATAAATATAAAATGAACAAACTATGTATATAAATCACTGCAATTTAAATGTGGGACAGAATGCAAAGTTATGTTTTGTTTTAGAAAGAGATTTTAAAATTGTTTGCCTCCTACAGGAACCAATATATCAGATTATTTTAGATGATTGCTTCTGAGAACGTTGCTCATTCATCCAAACTATGACATTGCAAATTGCTCTTTCCTTTCAGTTTTAAAGAACGAAAAGTGATTTTAGATATTGTCATGAGTTATCATTGTAAGACTGAACCAGAAATTTGTACAGTTTCAGCCTATATCTCTCAAGCTGATAAATGATTGTTGTAATGGTGTTTTCATTCATAAGGCTCCAACTGCACTGTACAAACTTAAAAGATTGCTAAATACAAACCAGAGCACTAGGGGAAAAGTTAAAAATGTAACAGCAAGGAGTATTAAAATTCATTTTCTTACAACAACATTATCTGGGGTCTGTAAGATGTACCCTGTGTCTTCCAAAGTGTATTTTTCAAGAGAAGCAGTAAGTTACTGAAACAATTGTTTACCCATAAAAAAATTACTACATAATATGCATTTTGGAACCTCTTTTTAGATATAATTTTATGCTTACATATGTAATATTAATATTAAATATCTTTTCCTTTTAAATGGGAAGGTGAAAGCTTCACATACCTGTGCTCTCACTATATATGGAGATCTGCTGCTCTAGCACCAGATTATTGCAGCCCCATGCTGTTTTCTCAGGATTTGCAGTGGCACCCAGGATTCCTCTAACAGCTCCAGTTTCTGGTATCCCAGGACTGTGCAAGAATCCCGACCCTCAGCTGAGCAAAATGAAGTTTTCTACACTCTTAGTTTGCAAAGAAAGCCCCCAAATTCTGACACCAGACTACCAGGAGAGCAGAAAACATTAAACATTAACATTAAATGTCTCTTCTCAGACTGAATGGCTATTGCTAAATAGTTCCTGACTTTCAAACTATGTCTAATAATCAGTTAGGAAAATCAGAGTTGTCCCTGACCAAAAGCATGCCAGAGACTGTACAAAGGATCCACCGTCCTGCCCTGCCTGCCCTCTGGCACTGTGATTTAGTAGTATACATGCAGCTTGAAGGTCATCCTTGGGATATTCATTCCACGTAGACACCCTGAGCAGATCTCTTTCTCTCAGTTGATCTCTTTCTTTCCTGTGTAACTTTAAATATCTATCTGAGATGTCTAATCATCCTAAGCTCCCTCTGTAACCGGAGGAATCATAGAATCACAGAATGGTTTGCGTTGGAAGGGACCTTTAAAGGTCATCTAGTCCACCCCCACTGCAATGAGCAGGGACATCTTCAACTAGATCAGGTTGCTCAGAGCCCCGTCCAACCTGGCTTTGAATGTTTCCAACCTGTGCCAGTGTTTCACCAGGTGGGGTCTCACTGGAGCAGAGTAGAGGGGCAGAATCA
This sequence comes from Harpia harpyja, assembly GCF_026419915.1. Taxonomy (NCBI): domain Eukaryota; kingdom Metazoa; phylum Chordata; class Aves; order Accipitriformes; family Accipitridae; genus Harpia; species Harpia harpyja. Next base: position 7,230,350 of record NC_068954.1, read on the forward strand.
CCTCTCTTGACCAGCTGGTCACGCTTCTTTTGATGCAGCCCAGGATATGGGTTGGCTTTCTGGGCTGCAAGTGCACATTGTTGGCTTATGTCCAGCTTTTCATCCACCAGTACCCCCAAGTCCTTTTCCGCAGGGCTATTCTTAATCCCTTCATCCCCCAGCCTGTATTTATACTGGGCATTGCCCTGACCCAGGTGCAGGACCTTGCACTTTGCCTTGTTGAACCTCATGAGGTTCACACAGGCCCAATTCTCAAGTTTGTCCCAGTCCCTCTGGATGGCATCCCATCCCTCAGGCATGTCAACCGCACCACTCAGCTTGGTGTCATCTGCAAACTTGCTGAGAGTGCATTCAATCCTACTATGTCATTGATGAAGATATTAAGCAGTACTGGTCTGTATTGGTTTTGTGTGGCAAGGTTTTGGTAGCGGGGGGGGTTACAGGGGTGGCTTCTGTAAGAAGCTGCTGGAAGCTTCCCCTGTGTTCGAGAGAGCCCATACCAGCCAGCTCTGAGACGGACCCGCCGCCGGCCAAGGCCGAGCCAATCAGCGATAGTGGTAACGCCTCTGTGATAACATTTTTAAGAAGGAAAAAAGTTGGGACGGCGGTATTCGGCAGCCGGAGAGAGGAGTGAGAACATTTAAGAGAAACAACCCTGCGGACACCAAGGTCAGTGCAGAAGGAGGGGGAGGAGATGCTCCAGGCGCCGGAGCAGAGATTCCCCTGCAGCCCGTGGGGAAGACCATGGTGAGGCAGGCTGTCCCCCTGCAGCCCAGGGAGCTCCACGGTGGAGCAGATATCCACCTGCAGCCCGGGGAGGACCCCACGCCGGAGCAGGTGGGTTCCCGAAGGAGGCTGTGACCCCGTGGGAACCCCGCGCTGGAGCAGGCTCCTGGCAGGACCTGCGGATCTGTGGAGAATGGAGCCCACGGAGCAGGTTTTCTGGCAGGACTTGTGACCCCGTGGGGGGCCCACGCTGGAGCAGTCTGTGCCTGAAGGACTGCACACTGTGGAAAGGACCCATGCTGGAGCAGTTCGTGAAGAACTGCAGCCCGTGGGAAGGACCCACGTTGGAGAAGTTCGTGGAGGACTGTCTCCCGTGGGTGGGACCCCACGCTGGAGCAGGGGAAGAGTGTGATGAGTCCTCCCCCTGAGGAGGATGAAGCGGCAGAAAATAACGTGTGATGAACTGACCGTAAACCCCATCCCTGTCCCCCTGTGCTGCTGGGGGGTTGGTAGAGAATCCGGGAGTGAAGTTGTGCCCGGGAAGAAGGGAGGGGTGGAGGGAAGGTGTTCTGAGATTTGGTTTTATTTCTCATTACCCTACTCCGGTTGATTTGTAATAAATCAAGTTAATTTTCCCCAAACTGAGTCTGTTTTGCCCGTGACAGTAATTGGTGAGTGATCTCTCCTGTCCTTATCTCGACCCACAAGCTCTTTGTTATATTTTCTCTCCCCTGTCAAGCTGAGAAGGAGGGGGAGTGATAGAACGGCTCTGGTGGGCACCTGGCGTCCAGCCAGGGTTAACCCATCACATGGTCCCAACACAGACCCCTGAGGGACACCATTTTTCTCTGATCTCCATCTGGACATTGAGCTCTTGACCACCGCCCTCTGGATGTGACCATCCAACCAATTCCTCATCCACTGAACAGTCCATCCATCAAATCCATATCTCTCCAATTCAGAGGGAAGGATTTTGAGGGGACGGAGTCAAAGGCCTTACAGAAGTCCAGATAGATGACATCCGTAGCTCTTCCCTTGTCTGCTGATGTAGTCACTCCCATCATAGAAGGCCACTGGGTTGGTCAGGCAAGACTTGTCCTTGGCGAAATCATGCTGGCTGTCTCGAATCACGTCCCTGTCCTCCATGTGCCTTACCATAGCTTCTAGGAGGATCTGTTCCATGATATTCCCAGGCACAGAGGTGAGGCTGACAGGTTGGTAGTTCCCAGCATCCTCCTTTCTACTCTGTTTAAAAATGGGTGCAATGTTTCCCTTGCTCCAGTCACCAGGGACTGCACCTGACTGCCATGACTTTTCAAATATCATGGAGAGTGGCTTGGCAACTACATCAGCCAATTCCCTCAGGACTCTCAAATGCATCTCGTCAGGTCCCATAGACTTATGTATGTTCAGGTTCCTCAGGTAGTCACAAACCTGATCTTCTCTTACAGTGGGAGGGACTTTGCTCACCTAGTCCCTGTCTTGCAGTCCATCCACTCGAGAGGTGTGGGAAGAGAGATTGCCAGTGAAGACGGAGGCAAAAATTTGTTGAGTACCTCAGCCTTCTCCTCGTCTGTCGATACCAGTTTGCCAGTCATGTTCATCACGGTAGGTATGCTTTCTTTGATCTTCCTTTTCCAGCTGACATATGTGTAGAAGCCTTTCTTATTATTCTTTGCATCCCTTGCCAAGTTCAGCTCCAGCTGTGCCTTGGCCTTCCTTACCCCATCCCTACACAACCAGGGCAACGTCTCTATACTCTTCCCAGGACACCTCCTGCTGCTTCCACTGCCTGTGCATTTCCTTCTTGCCCTTTAGTTTGACCAGCAGGTCTTGACTCATCCATGCCCGTCTCTTGTCTTCCTTTCCTGATTCTTACACCTGGTGATGGAGAGCTCTTGCACTCTATGGAAAGCGTCCTTAAAGATCTGCCAGCTCTGTTCTGCTCCCTTGCTCCTGAGGGCAATTTCCCAGGATGTCCTATTGACTAATTCCTTGAACAGCTGGAATTTTGCTTTCCTAAAGTTCAGGGTCCTGACTTTACTTTTCACCTGACCCATATCCCTCTGGATTGTGAAATCCACCAGTGCATGATCACTGCAGCCCAGGCTGCCTCCAGTTTTGACGTCACTGATTAGCTCACTTGCGTTGGTGACCATCAGATCCAGTATTGCATCCCCTCTGGTGGGGCTGTCTATTACCTGGTTTAAGAAGTTATGCTCAGTGCTCTTCAGGAGTCTCCTGGATTGTCTACAGCTTACTGGGCTACTTTTCCAGCAGATGTGGGGGTGGTTGAAGTTCCCCAGCAGGACAAGAACCCGAGAGTATGATGCGTCTTGTAGGTGGAGTAAGAAGACTTCATCAATAGGCTCCCCTTGATCAGGCAGCCTGTAGTAGATGCCAACCACAAGGTTCCCTTTGTTGCCTCAGTCTCTAATTCTTACCCATAAGCTTTCATCCTGCTCGTGGCTATTCTTCAGAGACAGCTCTTCACAATCTATCCATTTCTTGACATAGAGGGCAATCCCTCCACCCCTCCTTCCTCACCTGTCCCTTCTGAACAGCCTGCAGCCATCGATAGCTGCACTCAAGTCATGGGATTTGTCCTATCAAGTCTCAGTAATGGCAACTAGGTCATAGCTTTCTATCAGAATGGTGGCTTCCAGCTGCTCCTCTTTGTTGCCCATGCTGTGTGCATTGGTGTAGAGGCACTTCAGCTGGGCTGTTGGCCGTGTCACCTTCTCAGAGGAACACACCTTAATTCCTTTGAGGTATTTCACCGGTGTTTCTCTGTTGGCTCCTGTTACCTCAGGAGCCCTTGGCTCATCTCCATAAGACTTCAGGTGTGCTGCACTGTACCCAGCATGTCTCAGAGCAACGAGCTGAGTGCCCTCACTAGCACCCCATCCCTCCAACCTTGGCTTGTCATCCCACAGCTTGTCACGGGCAGGCCTGATATTATCCCCCTGCCCCTTCAAGTCTAGGACAACATAGCTTGTCTATCTGGAGGCAGCTGTCTGTCTCCTTCCTCTGACTTAGAGGGAGCTCAAGACAGAGCTTCAGATGTAGACAACTCAGTTATGTCAGGTGGGATGAGTCCAGGTGTGTGTAAATAAAGACTAAGATTATCTCTTATGAATTGGCTCATTTGGTGAGGTAGGGATTTGTACTGAAGCTACGGAGGTGGCTGGCGAAGCTGGATTTCCACACCATGAAGTGATCAGGTAGATTGTCACATTTTGATTGTTATGTGTTGGGGTTGTTTCCGTGGAGTATTCTGAGACTTTATAAAAATATGTGCCTGTATTAACTGAAAGTTGTTGTGGGCTTGAGTTATTACTGCTAGGAGGTCTGCCTTCTCCATGCCAACAATAGCTAGAAGAGATGCCCTTGCATAGTAAAGAGAGCAATATCTGATTAGCAGGGAATAAAACCATGGCATCAGCAGATCATACAAATGTTATGGTTGCAAACTGCCAAGAAGCCCGTCATCAATTAATTTTCTCACAAACCATTCTGCAGAAAACTCTTCTTTGCCTTTGGCACTAGCAGAATGATGATGGCAGATTTTATTACTTCTGGAACAGCAGAATGGGAGGTGGTGTGTCCAAGCAGACTTGCCAGCAGCCCAGATGAAGTCAGGGTGTGCTCATATATCTCCTCTCTGTCTGCTTCCTGGGCTTTCAGGTATGAACTAAGTAGAACAGAAAACAAAATGTTCATTCTCATATTGGCCCTTTTACCTCTTTTTCATTTTCTCTTTCTTTCAGCATAGGCAACTGAGAGATCTTTCCCAATTGCTTTTCACAGATTTGTTTGTTCAGGTGTAGCTTTCTTCTTCTCCAGTGTCTATTCGCTGGTAGAAGGGTGCTCAGTGTCCCCTGGCACTTGGTGACTCCCACTGCAGTGATTCTTGCAGCTTGGCAGGAAAGCCAGTCCCAGCCTTGCTGTGAATGATTGCACTTCCTCCGTGACACCCATTTTTGTCCGCAAATGCAAAAAGCTTAATGCTAGTCAGTTAGACCTGAGCTTGCCTTAAACAGAAGACAAACTTCTGATGGAAATCACAGGTTTTTGTTCAAAGGAAGTAACTATTTTAAGTTCTTATGCTACAAGGCTGAAGAACCTAAACTAAAAAATACAAGTATAGAAGTTACTTAAGGCAAGGGTCCTGTTTTGACTATTATTTCAGGTGTGTTAGCCAGGAAACTTGTTTACACAGTAATTTACCCCACAAACACTATCCCTTGAAGGAGGACCTTGGAGACATATTCTAACCTGCACAGGCATAGATGGACTTGAACATCTACTCAAAGATGCAGCTAATCAAAATGAGCTAGCTGCAAACCTTTTTATTGTGGTTATACTTAACAATTTTTATCACTGCTCTTGAAGTACCCCATCATGTCTCAATAATCCTTCCCATCCACCTCTTATTTTCAACTAAAGAAGAGGAATTACTTTAGCCTTATTGGTAAGTATTCAGCATCCATAGGAGTGTTTTAGGCTTATTTGAGAGTAGATTTGGAACAATGAGGAATCTTGGTGGGAAATTTTTTCTATCCTTATTCTTTCAGGACTGAATTGTTGCCATTATATCTCACTCTATTTGCTGTCTTGTACCATAAAGTTTGGTTTTGGTTTGCTATAAATTTACAGAGTACAAATGTAACCAACTAATTTTTTTTTGTAAAAACACACAATTCTTTCCTCTCCTGTTCTTAGGAGTTGGCTTTAAAAGTGTCTTTTAAATGCATAAACCAAGTGAGACGAGACAAAGAGAGAGAACAGAGAATGACTGTCCTGTTTGTCACTCATCTGGGACTGAATCCAGTGACATCTCAATTCAATCACTGATTCAACAAATATTGTCAAGACAGACTAATGGTGCCTAGATGGGCACTGTCTCACCCCCAGTGCTCCCATTGCGTGGTGATGCAGAGACTGTGTTGGACGGTGAACCAAGTGGGCACTGATGCTCTCAGGCAGACATGGGAATTAACCCTGGATCTGGATCTAAGCAAGTGTAGGCACTCTTTCCATTGATCTACTGACAGGACAGGGATACTTTTCATCATTTGTTAATACAGGGGGTTTTTGCCTTTGCTTTGCTTTTTTTCCCAAGGGTCTAAAAAAGTGCTTTGATTCAGGCCAAATTGAACATTTTATGTCAAAGTAATTTTTTTTGAGCATGTTGGCAAGAAAAGGATGGAGAGTTAGATGCAAGTTTTTCAGACTGAGACTCTCCCCCTTGAACCTGAATTTTACAAATCCATGAAGAAGTTGTCCTACAGAAAATCCTTAGGTGCTTAAATGTAAGTTGATAGACTTCAAAGAAACTTTGAAAAGAACTTCAAAGAAATATTTAGAGGACTGTAAGAAGAACATAGACATTTCTCTGTCAGAGAACAGCCTCAGTAAACACTAACTTTCACATGAATTTTAGATGCTTTAACACATGCAGTCCTACTTTAACATCTTACATGCTCATTTTGTTCACGTTCATTTTTCAGTCCATAATTAAGTAAAACAGGAAACCACCAGCCCAATGCTCTCTCAGTTCCCACCCCCAGCTGTTTTCTCTGCAAGGTTGTACATCGTATGCCCTGATATTTCTTGTTTACTCTTCAAAGACACCAAGCCAAAGATAGGCACCTGAGCTTCCTCTGTAGTCAAAAAAAAATGATTAATTGGATCTTAAAATAAGTGGGATGGATTGTCATCTGGGAACACCTGCCTCACATCACTGACTATTGAGGGAGTCTAGAAATCTAATTTTCAGACTGCTAACTGTAGGTGAGATAACATAGAGATTTTAGGCACTCATAACATTAAAAAGGCAATTAAAAATGTATGTAGACATCTAAACTGGTTGATAGACATCTAAGTCATTTCTCCATCTACCTCAAAGGCATTTTTGAAAATCCTGCTATGTATGCATGTGTAGACATATTAACATTTGTCAGTTTTCCCCTAGACACTTTTGAAATTTGATTTATGCTCAACTTCACAAATGTCACCCTACCAATTTTCCTGAGAACTATTTTAATCTAAAAAAGCTGAGAAAGTACTGACAATCTGTATACAGAGAAGATGAGTGCACCAAGCTTATTTAGTATTTTTATATCCTTCTAGCTGCTGAAATCTTTACTGGAAGCCAACTCATAATTCAGTGCAGGTTTCATGTAATGAAATATTATTAGGAGTCCATACTGAAAAGTCCACCATGATAGTGCTGGGGGAAAAAAACAAAAAAGTTGAACACTGTAGTCATTTACCTTATAACACTTTTAGCAGAAAAGCATTAAGAGTGAAGCCTTGGGCTTTCAAAAATACTAGTCAATAATTTTCATATTAAATACTAAGGACTTTGGATTTTCATGAGTCATTTTAATGAAAGCTCCCTTTTGCTCTAAAAGGGCTTTTGAATTTAGTGTTGTTTCTGTAAATCAAGAGCCTGATTCATAACTCTTTTACATCAGTGTAGTTTAATGATGACAACATTCTGAGTACTACTGGAAGTGTTGGGGAAATCAGGCTGATAGCATCATTGCAGAATGGGATTAACTGAGAAATCCTGACCATGATAGACACAGATGTAAAA